>NC_135347.1:54407359-55031109 GCF_023851605.1 Tamandua tetradactyla | reverse complement strand
ATCAAGGGATGGGATAGTATTCCTGGGTTGGTGAGAGCCTGGAAGATTTTACTACCCTCAGGCCCAATGGGGCAGGGGAGGCAGAAGACACTGGAACTTGAAAAGAGCTGTGGATTTCCATGGAGAAGCATAGCCACTGCCCATGCTCCTATTCCTGTGGGGGTGCCTACTACTGGCTGAGCCAGACGTGGCTAAACCCAGGTGACCAGAAACCACAGGGCAAGAGGCCCTTTGATGCAGTTCTTATGGTCAGCCTTGAGCTTACAGGTTGTGGGAGAAGAAGGATGAGAACCCATCTGGAGGGACACATGGAGACTATCCAGCACAATTTCCAAGTTTCTTTCTAGCTTTAACATTACTATGATTCCTAAATAACCAAAATTACAGTAAGCCATGTGTTTGAGTTTGTTAAAGCTGTTGGAATGCAATATACCATTAATGGACCGGCTTTTAAAAAGGGAATTTATTAAGTTGCAAGTTTATAGTCCTAAGGCCATGAAAATGTCCAAATTAAGATAGCTACAAGAGGTTACCTTCATTCAAGAAAGGATGATGCTAAAGGACAAACACTGTATGGTCCCACTGATGTGAACGGACATTCGAGAATAAACTTGGAATATGTCATTGGTAACAGAGTCCAGCAGGAGTTAGAAACAGGGTAAGATATTGGGTAATTGAAGCTGAAGGGATACAGACTGTGCAACAGGACTAGATACAAAAACTCAAAAATGGACAGCACAATAATATCTAATTGTAAAGTAATCATGTTAAAACACTGAATGAAGCTGCATCTGAGCTATAGGGTATTTTTTGTTTTTGTTTTTGTTTTTTTTTTTACTATTATTACTACTTTTATTTCTTTTTTCTATATTAACATTTTATATCTTTTTCTGTTGTGTTGCTAGTTCCTCTAAACCGATGCAAATGTACTAAGAAATGATGATCATGCATCTATGTGATGATGTTAAGAATTACTGAGTGCATATGTAGAATGGTATGATTTCTAAATGTTGTGTTAATTTCTTTTTTTTTCTTTCTGTTAATAAAAAAAAAAAAAAAAAGAAGAAAGAAAGGATGATGCCATCCAGAACACTTCTGTGAGCTGGGAAGCCACCTGGCTGGCATCTGCTGGGGTCTTTGGCTTCTGGACACCCCTCTCAGCTGGGAGGGCACATGATGATGTCTGCTAGCTTTCTCTCCTCATTTCATAAGTCATCCTTGGGTGCGTTTTCCTTCTGCATCTCCAAAGGTCTCTGGATCTGTCAGCTCAAAGCTTTTTCCAAAATGGTTTTCTCTTAAAGGACTCTAGTAAGAAACTCCACGTTGAATGCACGGACACACATCTCCATGGAAACCACTTAATCAAAAGGTACCACCTACAGTTGGGTGAGTCACATTTCCATGGAAACAATAAAAAAGATCCCACACAGCAATCTTGAATGAGGCTTTTCTGGGGTACACAATAGTTTCAAACCAGCACACTGTCATTTAACAAAAACGTTCCACTCATGTTGTTCTCAAAAATTTATAAAAATATAAGGAACACAGGGAATCAATTGGATGCATGTATATATGGATGGATGGATAGATAGAGGAGTTTCTGGTTGAGACCATTTAATAGTAACTCAATTAAATTCCAAGTTTGATGAACACAGGGACTGGGATAGGTTTGTTCATCTTTGCCTGGAGTTTAGTAGACTGCTAATAATCATTTGTCTAAAAAACTTGATAAATGAAAAGTCAAGACTTCCAAGCAATGTAAAATGTGTATTTGCAGGTCTTAGGACAGGAGAACCCAATGTTAGGTTACAAAAGCTAACATTCTTGGACCTAGTGGAAGCAGATGATGAAAGCATTTGCTTTTCTGCTTTTAATAACTTTTAGGGTAAACTTTCTAGTGTCTCCAAGGGGGAACAAGGGTCATTCGAGTGGGGAAGAGATAAAGAAGAGTCCTTCCCTCAATTTTCTCAGCATTATGATGTTGAGGAGGGCAACACTATAATTCCTGCATCACAACCTCAATGAATTGATTCATTTGTTCAGTAAACATTTATTGAGTGTTTATTTTGCGTGTGGGAGTCCAAAATTGAGATACATACAACCTCGGCCCTCATGGAGCTTAGTTTGTTAGAAATTACAGATAAGACATTAGGGAAAAGCCGGATAGGGGAGATGCAGGCCACTGTGGGAGCCACAGGGGCACACCTGGCCCAGCTGGAAGTGTCAGAGTAGGTCAATTGAGTCCTAAAGGACGGTTCCACCTGATTGCCTTCTCTGTGGCACCTCCCTTCAATAAATAGGTAAATATATGGCTCATAATGCAAATTCCAGGCTGAGGTAACACTCTGATCCAGATTCAGTCACATCAAAGTGACAGGAGCCAATCAATGAACAAGCTGTCGAGGGCACACTCCTTCCCCCCACTTCTTGGTAGAAGACAGGAGGAGGCAGAGTGAGCTTCTGGGTTACAGCGAGGAAGGAATCAGTCCAGGAAGGGAGGCAGGGAGCCCCATAGACAAACTTCACTGACTGCAGAGATTTTCGGAGAGTCAGTACTATTTGCTTATAACTCTTTGCAAACAAATGAAAATTACGCGAGGAAGTTTGGTTGTTTGCTTTTTAACCCAAACAACTGAACACAGGGAACGAGATCTTGGAAATGTTGTGTGCTCCATTTTAACAGTGTTCCACCTGATTTCTGAAGGTGGTTGGTTGGCTTAAAACTTGGGAAAATTTTGTTACAAAATCACTTCATTCCCACAGTTTTGCTAATCAGGAGATTCTCCCATTCAACTTGAGTGCTATGACCAGCAATGGAAGGAAAAAAGCAAGTTGGGAAAATGGAGCAGAGGAAAAGAAAAGAAAGTGTGTTGGCCAAAACCTAATGGGCCAAGATATGCTTATTTATCCATAATGCCTTCTTTAAAAAGAAAAATGTCACTAGAGCTGCCAGACTATGTTTTAATTCTTAAATAAAGTTGGAAAACAGAAGTGTCTTTTAATTAATTTTACTCCCTCTTTCTCCCATGTTTCTTCTCATTGTTTAAAGGAGAGAAAAATCGCTTCCAGCTCTAGAAAGTGTTGGCAGGTTAAGGGTGTATACGCTCGTGTGGAGGGGATGGTGGTTGGGTGGGTGTGCGTACTTTATTTTTCTTAAGAAAATTACTTCTTCAGGGACCAGCTTTCCCTAATTGCAGTTTCTAAGATTGTTAGAGCCTTGACAAAGTTTCTTTAAGATTAACACACTTCACATCTCTGGGATGCAAACACTTAGGCTGGGACAACCTCTGGTCTGAGAGTGGATTCTTTCACTTTTGAGCCATCTGCTCACATCTCCTTTGTCCCATCCTCTCCTGTGTTCTCCCCTTGAAATTTTGTGGTCTTTTAGGCTTATCCTTAATTAATAGTGTTTCAGCATTTAAAGTGAAATGCTCAGCACTTCATCTCCTGTTGATGCTGCTGGACCTTGAGCTCAAACCCAAACATTTTTCCTTCACCTGCAGATCTATCCTAAGCACCCCAGCCCCTTGCTTTCCTCTTAGCTCACTGGCCCCAGGTCCTTAGTCTTCTTGTCATGTCCTCCTCTCTTTGACCTCTGAGGGTTGGCAGGCCCTGAGTGTGCTTCTCTGCCCTCTTCTCTCTGATTAAACACCCTCATCCAGCCCCATGGCTTTCCATAGGATACTATGAGAAAACAACTTTCTTCTAGCTCCATGCCTCTGGTTATTAAGTTACTGGCCTGAAACTGTTGAATTTCCCTGTGTATCGGGGGTCACCAGAAATCAACCAGCCAACAGCCAACCAGAAGCCACCCTATTCCCTTCCATTCTCTTCTATCCAAACAGTTGGGCACACAGGGTCATAAGCAAAGCTGGGAAATGGATGAAATTGTTTCTGCTGCCTGTTCTAGTTTGCTAGCTGCCGAAATGTGAAATATCAAAAAATGGAATGGCTTTTAAAAGAGGGAATTTATTAAGTTGCAAGTTTACAGTTCTATGGCCATGAAAATGTCCCAATTAAAGCAAGGATATAGAAATGTCCAGTCTAAGGCACCTAGGGAGATACCTTGGTTCAAGAAGGCCAATGAAGTTCAGGGTTTCTCTCTCAACTGTAAAGGCACTAGCTTTCACTGCCGGCTTGTTTCATGAAGATCCCTCAGGGAGGCATTTTCCTTCTTCATCTCTGGCTGTGTGGGCACTCTCATGGCTCCACTGTGGCTTTCTTGTTTTTTTTCCCAAAAATGTTTTCTCTTTTAAAGGATTCCAGTAAACTAATCAAGACCCACCTGGAATGGGTGGAGTCATATCTCCCTCTAATCAAAAGTTAATACCCACAACTGGGTGAGTCACATCTCTATGGAAACAGTCAAAAAGCTCCCAGCCAGCAATACTGAATGATAATTAAAGGACATGGCTTTTCTGGGGTCCACCCCAGATTCAAACTGACACACTGCCCATTTCCTTTCACTTCGGCAATGCCTATTCCCCTTCCTAAGTAAACACTATCACAAGCTGCCCTTTAAAGAAGAGCGTGTCTAATAAGCAGAGTCTTAAGAAGGTTTTAAAGACACAGAGAGTTACTGAAAATAGAAATATTTGGAGTTTCAAACTTTAGGACAGAGCAGTGCTGAACCACTTAGAAAAAACACTTTGAAGAAACGTCAAGCCTTGGCAAACCTAGGTGGGACAGACATTTGGGCATGAGCGGGGGACAGAGTGGATTCTTTGGCACCTCTGAATTAAGTCATACCATGCTGGCCATTGCCTGCTCATCCAGCTTGGTCTAGGCCAAGAAGACAGGGGCCCAAACAAGCTCTGCTTCACTCCTGGCCATGAGCCCAGGGGGAGGGGCAGAGGTCAATGACAGTCTAATGGAGGTGGTAGCTGGCTGATATGGAGAGCAAGGGAGAAGGAGAAAAGCCAAAACATTATGTTTTGGAGAGTTTTTAGTAGCATTGACCACTAGGAATCAGGTTCGGTAGGGAGATGATGCTTTCTGGTTCAGAAGCTTTCATCGTGACATAGTGGTGGGACTCACACATAGAGGTCCAGTAGGTGATGGGAAGTTGAGAGCACAGCTTCATTATGCTGTTTTGGACCTTCCCAACTCCCATCTCCAGCTAGAATGGGAACTCTGTGCCTTTGGTTGCTTTTCTTTTTTCTTTCCTTTCTTCTTTCTTCTCTTCCTTTTTCTTCTTCCCTCCCTTTTTCCCTCCTCTTACCCTCTTTCCTCCCTCCCTCTTTTCTTATCTCCTTTCCTTTCCTTCCCTTCCCTTCATTTCCCTCCTTTCCTCCCCTCTTCCCTTCTCTTTCTTTTAAAATCATATACCACCTCTAGTCACCTTCAAGATGCGTGGGGGGCAATACACATCCAGTGGGCTAAGAGTTGAACTCTATTTCTCTATATCATAGCAGGGATGGAGCAGAAAACTTAAAACATTAGGCATCCAGAGCACTTAAAACATGATCTCAAACGCCCAGACTTTGGCTAATAGTTATGAGAAATGGTCTGTTATGCAATATCTTGGGAACAATAGACAGCCTGCTGATTGCCATAGGCGCCTTCTGTGTACAGACACTCTCCTAGCACTTCTTGAGCTGCTCTTCTGGAAAGTCCTCGCATTTACACGAATGAATAATATGACTTTTGTATTTCTCTGATAGGTAATTAGAAAAAGTATTCAGAAGATTTGATGCCTTTAGTTTTCCTCATTATCACTCTCTTTTTTCCTCTTTCATGTTTTATATTTACTTTTCTTCTGAAAGCATTTGTATTTTTTACTTGGGTCAATTTACCCTTAACCTGAGTTTTCCAAACTGTTCATTCATCTCCTGGGTTATTTTTGTCCCAGACTTTATTAAGGTTCTTCTGTTGCTTCATTCCTTACCAAATCTCACCCCGAACTTGAACTTTTACCTTCTAATGCCTTTGCTGTTCTACTTTTCCTTGTCCCTACAAGGTGTAAAAAAGCTAGGAGTATGATATAATGAAAGATTATCCATTTAATTTAAAGGACCTTAGCCCATTTATGTAATCCCTTTTTTTTTTTTGCCTCACTTTTCCATCTGTGGAAGGAGAGAATGTATTAGTTTTTTGACTTGTGGCATCATGCATCAGCATGAATTTAGCAGCTCAGAACAACACACATTTCTTATCTCAGTTTCTGTGGGGCAAGAGGCTGGGCCTAGCTTTTCCATATAGGTCCTTTTTTTTTTTTTTTTGTAATTCAGATGTGTTTATTTATTTATTTATTTTTATTATTTAAAGAAAAAAGAAATTAACACAACATTTAGAAATCATTCCATTCTACATATGCAATCAGTAATTCTTAACATCATCACATAGATGCATGATCATCATTTCTTAGTACATTTGCATTGATTTAGGAAAAGAACTAGCAAAACAACAGAAAAAGATATAGAATGTTAATATAGATAAAAAATAAAAATGATAATAATAAAAAATAAATAAAAAAAGAAAAGGAAAAAGAAAAAAAAAGACACAAACAAACAAACAAAAACTATAGCTCAGATGCAGCTTCATTCAGTGTTTTAACATGATTACTTTACAATTAGGTATTATTGTGCTGTCCATTTTTGAGTTTTTGTATCTAGTCCTGTTGCACAGTCTGTATTCCTTCAGCTCCAATTACCCATTATCTTACCCTGTTTCTAACTCCTGCTGAACTCTGTTACCAATGACATATTCCAAGTTTCCATATAGGTCCTTTTTTTTGGGAGCTTGTCAGAAAGCTGCAAGCACGTGGCCGCTGGGGCTGCAGTCTCAACTCAAGGCTTGACTAGGAAAGGGTCTGTTTTCAAGCTCAAGTGACTGTTGGCAGGATTTTGTACCTTTCAGCTTGCTGAGGGCCTGAATTTCTCCCTGCCTGTTGGTTAGAGGCACCCTCAGCTTCTTGCCACACAGGGCTCCCTGACAGGGCTGCTGGCTTTATGAAAACCAACCAGGAGCGCGTGTCCTAGGAATACTATGCGGCACATTCATGGGTGGGACATCCTGTCACCTTTGCCATATTTCCTGGTAAGAAGCAAGTCACAGGTTCCACCCTCACTCAAGGGCAGGGAATTACACCAGGGCAAGAGGTGGGGATAACAGGGGCCCAAATCAGAGTTGGTCTGCCACAGGGCAGAATGCTTTTGTGGGAAAAATATTTTGAGCTTCTTAGAAAAGTCTATAAAGTGTATATATCAATGCCAGTCTCATGCTTTATTGTTGGCCTTTTGAGTATAGCTAACAACAAAATAATAAAGTTTCTCTTCGTCTCTCTTCATGGTACCTGTTTCCTATGTACCATGTTTCACCCCTAAAAGCGATTCATTTTCTCTTCCATTAGAAGTCTCATTAGAAATGTCATCAGCCTCTCTGGATGAGAATACCAGCAGGAAAGCGGCGCTGTTCCTGTTCTTGGTTTTGGCTGGCCTGCCCTGTGGGCAGTAGGGAAAGGAAAACCCTTTGCAAATGCTTTGTACATTTTTGTTTGCAATCCCTCCATTCTAGAGGACAGGTATGGGGTATGGCAATAATTCCAAGATGTCAGATTTATGTCAACTGAGACATTTAATTAGTATAATTTATTACTTTAGAAAGACTGAAAGCTTCACAGTCTTCACCTCCCCCCTAAGCAGGTGTGGATGGAGGGCCAAGAAGGGTACCGGTCCTGTGGCTCGGTCCACCTTTGGCTTCACCTTCGTAAAGGTCCGCACCACTCAGATGAGGGCTATCCACCCCCCAACACATACACACACACACACACACACACCCTAGAGTGTGTAGACGTGTTCATTCGGACGTGCTCATTCCTTTATTATAAGGAAGGACGATCTTTATTATAATGACAGTCTCTGACTCAAAATTCATAAAAAAAACCTGTTAAGGTAGGTATGCATAAATAATATAAATAAAACTTAAGCTTTGAACAGAAGGAAGCTGGTTATCTGACCCTTCAGCGTTTTCTCCGGGGTGGAGGCGTGAGGAGAGCAGAGGGAGGGGGACGCGGCGAGTTGGCAGCTCAGCGCCCCCGGAAAGTTGCGGGACTCGGCGGCGCCAGCGAGACTCACCTCGCGGTGGGGGCTCGGGAAGCGCTGCCCGGAGCAGGGGCCCCCGCAGGGCGCTCCGCGGGGGCACAGTCGGGGCTCCCCGCCCGGGAGCGGCGCTAGGACCCAGGCGCCCGCCGGCCTCCGCGCGCGTCTGGGGAGTAAAGGCGCCGAGGGTCGGGCTCGCGCTCGCAGTCCCTCGCGGCCTCCGGCACCGCCAAGTGGGCGGGGGGCGCCGGCTGCGGGGGGCGCCGGCCGTGGGGTCCCCGGCCGTGGCGTCCCCGGCCCCGTGCCCTCTCCGCGGGGCGCAGCGCGAGGCCGTCCGCCGCCAGCATGGACCGGCCGAGGGGCCAGAAGGTGAGTCCCCCGCGCGGGCTCGACGCGTCCCGCGGGCGCAGCGCCCGGCACCGTTCGGGGGCCGCCCCCTCTTCCCTGGGCACCCCGCGCAGAGCGGACCCCAAGGCGCCCAGCCCCTCTCTTCCCCTTCCAAACGTCCCGCCGCGGGAGACTTCTTCTTTTCGTGCGCCCCTGCCCCCACCCCGCCTGCAGTTCTGCGTGTCCTGGTGCCCGGCTCCTTCCTTCGTCTCCAGGGAGAAAGGTCCTCGAGGGTCAGGTGGAGTGGTTTGCTCGTTCCGAGCAGTAATTACGGTAGTAGTGGCGGCCCGCGCGCAGCTGTCGTCGGGTTCGCGCGGCGCCGTCACCTGCGGCAGCTCAGGCTCGGCCACGTCGGGTCGGCGCGCCTGGCTGCGGTCGCCCCCGGTACCCGCGCTCCTTCTGCCGAGGCCCCGCGGCCCTCCGCGTGCTGCCACCGTCCGGCGCTCGGGGCGCCCAGGAGCGCGAGCCCGGGGCACGCTCCAGCCTCGGCGCCCCGCGGTCCTGGGCACCCAGCGCACGCCGCGCTCAGCTCCTGGGGACCGTCTGCGGGCCGCGTGGGCGTCGCGTCCGAGGGGGCTGGTACGGCCGGCCCCGCCACTCTGACTCGGGGCCTGCTGGTCCCCAGGACTACTGCTTGTCCGACGCTTGGACCGGCCTCCCTGAACACTTAGTTAAGGGGAATTGAAGCTCCAGCAGGTCTCTTTGTACCCTCAAGACTAGTCGCGCCCATCCACTCCGCTTCTGATTCAGTCTGACATCAGCTTGCGGTCTACGGGCTGGCAGGCTCTGAAAAATGCCCCTGCCGGCCAGAGCTGCCAGTGGCCGGGGCTGCAGGGCCACCTGTGGTGAGGTCCGACCCTGAGGCCTTTGGCTCTCCCCCCCCCCCGCCCCCACAGTAGCAGAACTTGAAGTTAAAACGTAACTGGTGGTGCTGATGCTAACCTAGAAGAGAGACGTCCTCTCAACTGGGTTGGGAGATAATCAGCGAAAACCTTGACATAGGAACCCTGGGGAAGGCACTCGGCAGAGGACCCGCCTTCTAGAATTTTATGATCTGCCCGGCTTGCATTGCCAGTTCTGCGAGCTGCTCCTCTGACCTTGAATGAGCTATTTTAACATTGCAGAGGCTTGGTTTCCAAGAACAAAAAAGGGGAGAATGATAATTTGCCAGCAATGGAAGAAGACATGGATTGGGAAAGAGGGGCTGTTTTTCAGCTCTGCGCTGCTGATAAAACTACATGACTTTGGGCAAGCCACGCACCTGCCTGATCTCAACCTCCACTCCTTTTTGAGATTCTGGGGTCCTCTCTGGCAGTGGTTTGCCAAGCTCAGACAGCCTGTGGCAGGCTCACTGGTTCTTTGCAGTCTTACTTGTACTTGGTTGCAAAGAGCAGACACCGGCTGGGATACTGGGTCAGAACCGTGGGTGAATTAAATTTCACTCTAAGACCCACGCACATCTTTCAGGTTTAAGGTCCGTGGAACTGGGCTTAGAAGCCTGACCAGTTCATTTAATACTGAGAAGGCATCGGGAAGGTCCTCAAATAGAAAGTCCTGTTTAAGTTCTGAGTGTGGCCACTTAACTGTGGAAGGAAAGAGCTGGCCCTCACCATAAGCGCCTGCCGCAGGCCTGAGTGGAGGAGAAGCCCCAAATGGACACGTAATTAGGGGAGCACTGAACCTACTACATATCTCATGCAGCACCCCCAGGTTATACCTGATTAAAAGAATGAGGTTAGTATTAACTTCTCAGGAAAGTAGTTTATCAGTTTGATAGGGAAATAATGAAATTGTCTCTAGAAGCTATGTTAAACATTGGAATGTCAGATCTTGCTAGAGCTTATTGGGGTAAGCACTGTTTAAAATGTAACCCTGTTTTTTCATTTAATTGCAGGAAGGAAAATAAGTTGTGTGGCTGAGGATGGTTTCTTACTAATTTTTTAAAGAGCTGAAAAAGCAGAAGTAAATACAACACAAGCCACAAGAGACCCTGTTTTATTTCATAAGCACTTACTCTGTTCCAGGCATTGTGCTGAGCACTTTACGTACACAGTCTCATGTAATCCTAGCAGCACCTTCCCAAGAAGCTGTTATAATTTCTTTTAGTTTTACAGATGTGGGAACTGAAGCTTCTTGGCTGACATCACGTAGCTGGTAGGCTCTGGGTGAGCTAGCTGCATTTATTTACAGTGATCTGAGCAGTATGCAAGGGAGGGAGTACAGACATGCCTACTAAGTGTCAGGCAGTTTACACCCTCAGTGCATAGAGATGAAATCAGGCACTTTACACCCTCAGTGCATAGAGATGAAATCAGGCACTTTACACCCTCAGTGCATAGAGATGAAATCTTTAATGAGTGGTAATTTTCCTTTCTTTTTCTACTTATGCTATCTCACTTTTATCACTTAATATGACTTGGGAATTTTTCCATGAAAGCAGGGAGATTAACCTCTGTCTTTTTTGTACTATGTAGATTTGAGTGCAGATGGATGAGCCATAATTTGCGTAACCAGTTCCCTGTGAGTGGAAATTTGAATTATTTCTGGGTTTTCACAATCAAATAGAGTGCCGCTACTACAGTGGATCTTCTTATTTGTATATTTCGCCACACCTATTCAGATATTTCTAGTAGATCAATTCCTAGAGGTGGAATTGCGGGATTGAGATTTGATATAAACTTCTAAATACATACTGCCTTTCCTAAAAGAAATATAATTCCTGCTTTGGGTCCAGCTCTTTCTTTACCATATTTTTGGACTTGTGGTAAATCGCTTCATCTGAATGGGCCATGGGCGTGTTGTCTGCAAACTGGGGGCCATAGGACTTGTTGGTTGCCAAGGTCTTTACCAGTTGTAAGAGTCTCCAAATCGGTGAAATTAGAGGCTCAACAAATGTTGTTGCCAATGTTTCATCTTTTTTTTTTTTTTAAACCTGCAAAAATGCAGTTGAAAATGGTTTCACCTAATATCCCAAGAACTCCTGAAATGTGACAACTGTTTTTGGTACTGTGGCTTTTCTGGGGCCGATTTGTGTGCTATGTGGGGCTAGGCTATACTGCTGACACAAATTAGCAGTATAGCTTTTATTTAAGCTACTGAGGTTAAATAAAAAGTAGCTTAAATAAAAAGGCTTAATACTCTCACATTGCATGTCTGAAGTAGACTGTGCTCCACACAATCGCTCGGCCAGCCAGTCGAAGCCCTGCTCTTCCATTTTGTTACTTGACCATCTCAAGACATGTGTTCTCTGTGGTCCCGCGTAGGGGAGCAGGCAGGCAGAGGAGAGTTTCTTTCACTTACAGCCTGTTTTAGTCTGCCAAAGCTGCCAGAATGCCACACACCAGAGATGGATTGCCTTTTAATAAAAGGGGATTTATTTACTTAAAGTATAGATCTTCAGAGGAAAGGCAGCTAACTTTCACCTGAGGTTCTCTCTTACACAGGAAGACACGGGGTGATCTCTGCTGGCCTTCTCTCCAGGCCTCTGGGTTCTAATAGCTTTCCCTGGGGTGACTCCTTTCTGCATCTCCAAAGGCCTGGGCTGAGATGAGGTGTGCTGAGCTGCTTGGCTGTGCTGCACTGAGCTCTCTCATTTAAACACCAGCCAGTTAAATCAGAATCATTCATTGCAGCAGGCACGCCTCCTAGCCGACTGCAGATGTAATCAGAGACAGATGAGCTTCACATGCCATTTGCTCGTGTCCATAGCAACAGAACTAGGCACCTTCACCTGGCCAAGCCGACACCTGAACCTGACTACCACATAGCCCATGGGCCAGAACTAATCCTGTGGGCTTGCCCTGTGCATAGAGACTGAGAAATGCTATCTTCCCCTAAGAGATAAATGGTTTGATAAATACACAGCGTTGTCTCTGTCCCATGGCACAATTTGAGGTGTCGTCACTGTTTTAAGGTTAGGTGGTCAGCATGTTTCTGAAGCCTTACTGTAGAGTTGTGCCTCCCTTTGACTCACACCCATCTCTGCGCCTCCCCTTCTCCACTACCTAACAAAAAAGTATAATTTCCAGAAATTCAGAGGGACCCATCGTCACCCCTTGGACTGTCGCGTGAGGCAGGGTGGCCGTGTGGGAGGGGTGTGGACCCGGAAGCCTGGGTTCTAGGCCCAGCTTCCCCCTTGCCCACAGCATCTCCTCATCTGTAAAATGGGAACAGTAAATACCCCATAGGTCATTGTGCCAGTTAAATGCGTTAAAGTATATAAAGTGCTTGTATATAAACAAACTAGGGGGTCAAAAATGGTGACTAGGACTATTCCTAGCTTCGGAAGCTTCCAGCTCCTTCGGGCGGAGCGTGTGGCCGCCCCGGAGTGCCCCAGGTCCCAGCCCACAGGGGGCTCTGCGTCAGGAGCTCACCACAGCTGCCATGGCACGCCTGGCTGGGGGGCAAGGATCCCTTAATATGAGAGTAATTGCCTCACCACTTTATAACTCCCACAGCTTTACAACATTAAAGCCCTAGAATCACAGTGAGAAAAGGCATACTAGAGACTGTCCCCTTAGAAAGAGGAACTCAATTACAGCTGGGCCAGCTAGGGCTGGCTGAGTTGAGTGATGTGCAAAAACAGCATGCCAGTTCTTCTGAGATGCACCCTCTCTTTCCTCCTGCATTTGGGGGACCCTGAAATTAGTCTGTGTCTTGAAGCCAGTGATGCCTGCGAGCTCAGGAGCAATGCATGCAGGTCCGGGACCTTCCCCACAGACCTAGGCCTGCCCAAGAAGGTGCCGCCGACTGGCCTTCTCCTGGCAACTCTTCCTTGGATGTAAGGAGTTGAGGTGCATGTGGGCTGCTCTCTACCTGGAGCAGGTGCTCTGTCTCCATGACGGTGAGACCTCTGATCGGTGGGGCTGCACCTGGGCTGTAAGGACTTCCAGTTGTCATGTGAACCTTGGGCCTCTGTGGCTGGAGCAGTAGGAAACCAGACAGTGGCCTGTCTGGGGTGGGGGAGGCAGCCCCACACGCCACGCCCCATCCTGCCAAGGCCTCGTACCCCTTGAGGGCGGGGGTCGGCCAGGGCTCTGCTGTCAGGGGCGGTTGCTGGGCCTTCCTGCGAGACGGCAGATGCTGTGCAAGCGGTGTATCCTGTCCTGGGCCCCAGCATGAAGCAGCGCGGCGTTGAATCAGAGCCGTTTGTGTCTTGGGAGTTGGATGAGCAGTCTGAAGCTGAGACTGCTGGAGGTCGGGCAGCATCCCACAACTGCTGTGAGCCAGGCCCTGATGGCATGCAGAGTCACTGCCTGTGCCTGCCCATTGACTGGCACAGCGTTGCGTGCTCCAACATTTCAGTCAAGGGAAGTACGTGGTTGATACCGTGTGTGCTGAGTTTAATTGCTGATTGAGATGGCATCAAAAGAGTTACGCTGTGATCTTTCATTGAAAAGAAAAAGTATATTGTTTTCGTGGAGAGCCAAGAAAATAGAGCTTGGGATATAAATTTGATATTGATGATGCAAATATTTGTCATGGGGGGAATGGCACAATTTCAGTTTTGTTTTGTTTGTTTGTTTGCAAAGCATCAGCCAAGTGCTTTTAAGAAAGTAAAGATACCTACAAGTAGATAAAACTAGACTTAGGTTTTGTTATTGAGATATGTGCAAAAGGATTACCTGTCATATGTCCAGTGACCACTCTGAAGGCAGGAAAAATTGCCTTTTCCCTCTCATGCAAAGCAGTTGGAGAGGCTAGTGGGGCCAGTTCTTGTATCTTGCCCGACTGTCAGCAGGGCATAGGTTAATGGCCAGCATGCCTCTTCTTTCTGCATAAAGTAAAGGTATTTCACGTCATCAATATTGACTTGGATTAATGGAATGTGGCCCAGGTGGCAAAGAGGGGCTGGGACTGAGACCCCTGTCTCTCAAGCAGTTCTTCCCTTCCTCACACCCAGGTTCGCATTCCTGAGTCTAGGGTCTGACCCCGGCTTTCAGATTGGTGACCTAGGACACTTGCCCGACCCCAGGAGGGGGCCCTTCTGAGGAATGAGGCGCCTGGGTACAAAATGTAAGGATCCGCTTAGATGGCGGGTTAGCATCTGAGAGCAGATGCTCCTTAGATTCTGCACCCTAGATGGCTTGCTTGCCTTGTCTAGTCCCAGCCCCAGGTTTGTTTTTCCCTGGAAAATTAAGTATATTCATCTGAGGCAAAAAAAAATGGATGTAAAAGCAACCATCTAACACATGTGGCCAGCCAAAATCCTCCCTTGTAAATATTACTTCTCTGGAGTGAGATATATGGAAAGTAATACCAAGTCAGTGGTTGAGATATTAATAAGAAAGCATGTGATCTAATAAATGTATTAACACTCTATGAGTTTTTATTCTTTTTTATGTATTAATTAAAAAATTAACAAACCAAATAAAACATCAACATATATAATCAGTAATTCACAATATCATCACTTAGTTGCATATTCATCATTTCTTAGAACATTTGCATTAATTCAGAAAAAGAAATAAAAAGACAATAGAAAAAGAAAATGAACACAGAAAAGAAAACAAAGATTATACCTACCATACCCCTTACCCCTCGCTTTCATTGATCACTAACATTTCAAACTAAATTTATTTTAACATTTGTTCCCCCTATTATTTATTTTTATTTCATATGTTCTACTCATTTGTTGACAAGGTAGATAAAAGGAGCATCAGACACAAGGTTTTCACAATCACACGGTCACATTGTGAAAGCTGTATCATTATTCAATCATCATCAAGAAACATGGCTACTGGAACACAGCTCTACATTTTCAGGCAGTTCCCTCCAGCCTCTCCATTACATCTTGAATAACAAGGTGATATCTACTTAGTGTGTAAGAATAACCTCCAGGATATTTTTAAATATCATTTTTAAATGATCATTGTACACACGTTAGAAGGCCATGGCTAACTAAATAATAGGAAAAATGAATGATTTCCCTAAATGTTTAAGATCTGTCTTCTAGTTCCATTTTGTATTTTTTAAAAAAGAAAATCGAAGACTATCCCTGTGGTGATGGAATGGAATATGAAGAGGATAATTCAGTTCCTCAGGCAACTTTCATCGACTGCGTCTGTTTTGAAATCTGCACAAGAGACTCTCCTGGTAACCTCAGAACGCTTTAGAAAGCTGAGACGTTCTAGATCCTGCTCTAGCTGGTGATGGAATAATGTTGAGAAAATTGAGATAAACAATATTGATGAAGAGTTTGCTATGATCATTGCAGAAGGGAGAAATCAGCAGGAAGGTGGGAGCAAGAGAAGGTAGTGGAGGGAGAAGAAGGGAGGCTTCTTGGAGAACAGAGAGCAGTGTGTCCCAACCCTTCTGCCTCACAGCACGCAGGAGTCAATAATAATGTGGTTTGGGGCACGACAGTCGGTGGACACGGTTCTCTGTCTGCCCCAGGGGCCTGAGGGGGCTGAAGAATCAATCAGTATGTGTCATTCTGTACAAGTCGTTGAGGAAGCCCTGGTGTAAACAATACCTCTCAGGAGGAGTGTCAATTGGCCACTGGCCTCAATCATCCACATGGCCTCTTGCCTTGGCCTTCCTGTCCCTTCCCCAGGCCCTGCGCCGTCTGCGGGGATGTTTTCCACCCGTGTCCCAGGTGAGATCTGGAGGTCGGTGAGAGCTGAGAGCAGCAGAAGAGGATGTCAGCCGCCAAGGAAAGTCACCTCTCCCCTCTGATTCCCCCTTTGTAAATAGAGCAGGTTTCTGTTACTCAGGCAACAAGTAAATTACTGAGCATTTAACATGGGCCAAGGTTTCTCTGCACTTGGGACTCACCTTCTAGCATAGGGAACAAGCAAAGGAGAAAAAGAAGGGAGGAGGTCAGGAGGGGAGGGAGGCAAGGAGGCAGGAAGGCAAGGAGAAAGAAAGGGAGGAAAAGAGGAAGGACGGCAGTAGGCTCTAGGGGTAAAATAAAGCAGAGAAGGGTGATAAGGATTCCAGTGGATAGGGAGGGGGCTGATGCTGATTAAATAGGGTAGTCAGAGAAGGCCTCTCTGATAAGGCAGCTTTTGAGGAGAGAACTGAAGGAAGAGGGTGTGAACCATAAGACTGGGAAAGAGATTTCGAAGCAGGGGGAGTAGCAGGTGCAAAGGTCCTGTAGTAGAAGCCTGCCTGTGTGTTCAGGTTGCAACAGGGAGGCCAGTGTGGCCGAAGAGGGTGAGCAAACAGAGGGAGGCAGGGCCTGAGACCAGAGAGGTCATGGAAGGCCAGAATATTTAGGCCCCGTTGGCTGCTGTATAGACTGAGCCACATATGGAGCCATTGGAGGGTTGGGAGCAAAGGATCTGACTTAAGGAGCGGGGGCACTCTGGCTGCTATGTTGAGAGTATCTGAGAGGAGCCTGGATGAAGCAGGAGACCCTCTAGGAGGCCACTGCAACAACCCAGATGAGAGGTGGTAGTGATTTAGGCTAAGATGGTAGCAGTGAAGATGAAAAAGAGTCAGATTCTGAATCTGCTTTGAAAATGGAGTCAATGGAATTTGTAGACCAATGGGACATGGGGTAAGAAAAAGTCTCTAGGATGACATTAGAATTTCTCTAAGGTTCTTCCTACATGACCACAAATTTTCGTCATCATCTGTTTGTTGCATTTGCCACCAGGCCCCTGTCTTTTGCTCATTTACTTCTGGTTTCTTCTCTGTGAGTTGACTTTGATGAACTGCGTTGATTTCAGTGGCAACCAGATCAGGCCTGGTTCTTGAATCCTACTATCCATTTTGTCTTCTCTGGAAGGGAAGATCGTCAAGGGAGCTCTGAGGTCAACTCTTGACTACAATAGCACCTCTTCTCAACATGCCACCCACCCCTGGAAGTCTTTTCTCATAACCAACCTTTGAGCGCCCCTAAGATAGCTTTAAAGGAGAAGAGTGGATTTGTTAACTGAAATTATTGTGCTAAATAAATGAACCATTATCAGTGGAATGATGACGACCAATGGAATCACTGATTGCAGACATGTACTTGATAAATGAGATGATGGCATTTCTTGCTCCCACCAACTCTTTGCTTGAAAAACTTCATACATACAGAGAAGTTGAAAGAAAGTTTCAGTGACCATCTTATGCCTTCTACCCATATTCTTTCTCTTGACTTTACTTTTCCTGGTAACTCCCACCTGCTTCTCAGCCTCACTTGTAATAAATCTCTTTGGAAAAAGAATTATTTATGCTTGCTATCTCCAACCCCTTTTCTCTGTCTCTCTTTAACTCACTAAAGTCAGGCTTTCTCTTACCACTGCACAGAAGCTGCTTTTTCCAGGGTCTCCAATGACCTCCACATTGCTAAACTCAGCAGTACTCCCAGTTCTCACCTTACTTGACCTGTCAGTAGCATTTGACACAGATGATGACCTCCTCCTCCTTGACACACTTTTTTTTACTTGGCTTCTGGGATGTCACACTCTTCCCCTTAAAGAGGTGGGTGCATGGATTGGCCCACTTTGTGTCACAGGAGCGAAGACAGAGGATTTGGAAATAAATATAGGCAGGTTCATAGATGTAGTGGTGGGGGATGAGGAAGTCTTTTCTTGCTGTTATTTTCCCAGTAAAATAAGAAGCATTGTTGTGGTTTCAGAGGGATAAAGAGAAGGTTGTAAAAGGGAAGTGATTTTTTGTTTGTTTTTAAGTTGGAAGAAGTAGAACTGTATTTGTGTGCTGTAGACAATGATCAGTAGAGGGGGTGTGGTGAGTGAAGGAGAGTAGGGGAGAGAGGAGGGATGCAGGGATTGGACTGAAATAGGAAAACAGGTCATTTGTTGAAACAAGCAGCAAGACGGAGTATGTGGATGCAGTGCTAGTGGGAGTGGAGGTCTGTGGAAGTTAGCTTATGATTGTATTCAAAACAGATAAACTAAAGGAGTATTCATTCTTATTCTCAATATATATTTTGGCCTATAAAGGGAGCTAGAAAGAGAATGAGAGAGACAAGAGGTAGGCCATAAACTGAGGCTAAGGTTAGGTGCCAGTGCCAAGTGAGGCTCAATGAGAAGCCAGGAGAAAACACTTCTTTCCCTAAAATCTGATCTGACACACGATTGGGGTGAGATGGAGGTGCACCTGTCATCTTCCCTTCACTTGGTCCCAGCAATGTCTGTCTGGTATCAATGATTGCCTTTGTAGGACTAAATGTTGTCTTCCCCTCATCACTTTGGGTCCAGTGTGAACTGGTTGTCTGATCTGCTGGCCAAGGCCCTCTGAAGAATTAAAACAACTGCTGGTCTCTCAACACACCTTCTAGGAAAAACTTTAACTGGCTAAAGGAAAATAAGCCCAAGAATAATGTAATTAGTAAGGGGTGATGTATTTATTATCTTCTTATCTTGGCACTCAGGGTAAATGCTGAAAGTTAAAAAAAAAACTTTTTGAGGTATATGTTATGTACAATAAACATACCCTTTTACTTTGATGAATTTTGTCAAAGAGACGTATAACCACATATCACCCATGCAATCACCACCATCATCTAGTTAGAACAAGTCTAACACTCTGTCCCTTTGCCATGCCCTAGTCAACCCCTGCCCCTGCAGTAGGCGTGAAGTAGACACTGGCCTTTCTATTCTGGTAGACTGGACCAGGGACTAGTAGATGTAGCCTTTTGTGTCTGGCTTCTTTTACTCGGTATAACCATTTTGAGTTCATCTGTGTTTCCATGTGTATCAGTAGTTTGTTTATTTTTTACCATTGAGTAATATCCTCTTGTATTGAGGTACCACAATTCGTTTATTTATTCACCTGGTTAATGAATATTTTGGGTTGTTTTGGATTTGATTAGTATGAAAGAAGTTGCTTTGAACATCCATGGACAAGTCTTTGGACATATATTTGAATTTCCTTTGGGCAAATACCTAGAAGTGAAACTGCAGGGTTGCATGACAGGCATATGCTTAACTAACAAGAAGCTGCCAGACTGTGTTCCAAAACTGGGTGTCATGGTTAGGGACAGGTGTCAACTCGGCCAAGTTGTGGTAGCCGTTTATCTGATTGGGCAAGTACTGGCCTGTCTGTTGCAATCAGGACATTTCATAGGATTAGGTCATGATCACGTCGGCTGCATCCACAGCTGATTCCATTTGTAATCAGCCAAAGGGGAGTGTCTTCTACAATTAGTGATGCTAAATCTAATCACTGGAAGCCTTTTAAGGAGGACTCAGAGGAGACAGGCCCCATTCCTTCTTCAGCTGGTGAGCCTCTCCTGCGGAGTTCATCCAGGCCATCCATCGGAGTCGTCAGCTTCACAGCCTGCCCTGTGGATTTGGACTCTGCATTCCTGCGGTCACGTGAGACACTTTTATAAATTTTATATTTGCAAATGTTCCCTGTTGATTCTGTTTATCTAGAGAACCCTAACTAATACACTGGGCATGCCAGTTTGCATTCCCTTCAGCGATTTCGAGGGTTCCCGTGGCTCCACACCCTTGTGAGTACTCGGCATTGTTAATAGCTTACATTTTAGCCAGTCTAGCATATAGTGAGTGACAGCTCATTTTGATTTTATTTGCATTTCACTAATGACTAATAATGCTGAACATTTTTTCATGTGCTTATTGATCATTTTTATGTCTTGTGTTGTGATGTGTCTGTTCAGATATTTACCCAGTTTTTAATTGGGTAGTTTGTCTTTTGGTTGTTCAATTGTAAGGTTTCTTTATATATTTTAGATACAAGTCTTTGGATGTATGATATTTCCTCCACTCTGTGGCTTGCCTTTTTTTTTTTTTCTCAAAGGTGGGTCTTTAAAAGTCCAGACTTTAAAAACTTTGATGAATTCCAATTTATCAAATTTTTTTCTTTTAGGTTTCATACCTTTTACATTCTTTTTAAGTTATCTTTTCTTGCCTAAATTTAGCAAAGATTTTCTCCTTTGTTTACTACTAGAAGTTTCTTAGTTTTAGCTTCTTTGTCTAAGTTTATAACCATTTTTCCTGATCCAGTCTTGTGAGAGCAGCAATTACATTTCTTTTAATCCTGATACAGTACTGTGGGGTGGAAAATTTGGATTGTTTCCATGGAGATGTGACACATCCAATGGTGGGTGTGACCTTTTGATGAGATGGAGATGTGACTCTGCCCATTCAAGGTGGGTCTTGATTAGTTTACTGGAGGCCTTTAAAGGGAGAAATGTTTTGGAGAAAACAGAGTTGCTTCAGAGCTGTCAGAGACACAGACATTTGGAGATGCTTGAGTGTTGACAGAGAGAACAGATACTTAGACACAGATGTTTGGCGATGCAGAGACCAGCAGATGTCACCATGTTCCTTCCCATGAGATGCTAAGCAAGCCAGAACCCAGAGTTTTGCCCTGGAAGAGCTAAGTGAAGGCCCACAGACACTTAGAGAGAAAACCACTGGCCCTAGAAGCTGCAAGCAGTGGAACTGGGAACAAGGACCAACAGATACCAGCCATACGCCTCTCCATGTGACAGATATCGGCCTTTCTTGAGTTAAGGTGTATTTTTATGGATGCCTTAGTTTGGACATTTTTATGGCCTTAGAAATGTGAACTTGTAGCTTAATAAATCCCTTTTTAAAAACACTTGTAACGTAATAAATTCCCTTTTTAAAGGCATTCCATTTTTGGTGTATTGCATTCTGATGGCATTTAACGAACCAAAACACTTTTAATTTCTCTTTCTTGTCTTATTTTACTGGCTAGAATGTCCTTTTTTAGATATGATGGTGGTGAACACCCATGCCTTGTTTCTGATCTCATGGAAAAACATTTGGCCTTTCACGTTTAAGAATGATGCTGCTGTTTATTTTTCACAGATGCTATTTATCAGGTTGAAGAAGTGAAGAAGTCCCTTTTACTACTTATTTTTTGAGCATTGTTATCACAAATAGGTTTTGAATCTGTTAAATGCTTTTCCTCCATGTATTGAGGTGCTGATACATTTTCCCCCCTTATTCTGTTAAAGTGGTGAATTACATTGATTGCTTTTTAAAATTATGGCAAAATACATATAAATGACACCATTAGGCACACCAATATACATATTATAGGAGTCCCAGAAGAAGAAGAAAGAGAGAAAGGGGGCAGAGAGAACTTTCAAAGAAATAATGGCTGAAAACTTCCTAAATTTAACAGAAGGCATGTTATACTCATCCAAAATACTCAACGACCCGCCCCCCCCCGAACAGGATAAATCCGAACAGACCCACACTGCGGTATATTATAATCAAACTGTCGAATGCCAGAGATAAAGAGAGAATTCTGAAAGCTGTGAGAGAGAAGCAACGTGTCATGTACAAGGTGCCTCAATAAGATTAAGTACTGATTTTTTAACAGAAACCCTGGAGACAAGAAGATAGGAGGATGACCTATTTAAGGTCCTGAAAGCGATGCATTGCCAACCAATAATTCTATATCCAGTAAAACTGTCTTTCAAAATCTGAGGGAGCTGTTAAGACATTCCCAGTTAAACAGAAACTGAAGGGTTCCTTACTACTAGAGTGGCCCTACAGGAGATACCAGAGAGAGGTCTGCAGAATGAAAGGAAGGAACAATGGGCAATAAATCAAACCACGTGAAGAAATAAAGATTTCTGGCAAGGGTACTGGCATGGGTAAATAGAAATGCCAGTGGTATTGTATATTTGGTTTGTATCCTCACTTTATACTTTCTATAGGATCAAAAATGCAAACGGATAAAATCGTGAGAAATCAGTGGTTTGAAACTCATAGTAAACCACCGTAATTTGTGTCAAGAACTACATAAATATGGGGGAATGGAGATGGATAGGAACATAGCTTGTGTACTATGAAGTTAAGTTGGTACAAAGGAATAAGATTGTTATAGATTTAGGATGCTAGTTAAACCCCATGGTAACTACGAAGAGAATATTGGAGAACATGCAAACTCATAGGGACGGAAACCAGAGTATAGGTTGCCGGAGGCAGGGGCAGGGGAGAGGAGGGAGTTAATGCATAACGGGTGTAGGGTTTCTGTTGGGGAGTTTTAGTGACGGTAGGGGTGAGGGTACTGCAGTATTGTGAATGTGATTAGTTCCATTGGATAGTATGCTTGGGAATGGCAGAGATGGGAAAGTTTATGTTGTAGATGTTACCATAATTAAAATAAGAAATAAAGAAAAAGCAACGAAAGAACAATGACAGTTAACTTCCAGATGGTTCCCTGGACTAGATAAGTCCTGAAATGCAGAGGGGCCAGCCTCTCTAGAACATCAACTAGTTCCATCCCCCTATCCCATATTACAGATAGCCCTGCCAACATGAAAAAGGTAGAATGGGCATAGCCCAAATACCCATAAAGAGTGGGAGAAAGATCAAAGGTGACGGTGGAGTTATACAGAGAAGGTAGGGTTTAACAAATGAGTGTGAGTGCTGATCATTAAATTGATATTGGTTAACAATTCCCAGCCTGTGCAGAACTAGAAGCCATCCCAAGTTCTGGCCAGACAGAGTACAGAGTCATTGTTGATCATTTAGGGCATTTGACAGAGACACCAGTTGGGTCATACCTTAGTAATAATGTTTTAAAATCCCTAGATTTATTATTGATATTTCTTTTAGTCTCTAGTATCTTAGAGCAGCTAGAAGTGAAAACCTAAAATTGTGGAATAATAACTTATCAAGGGTATGACCTCACATTATATACTCTATATTGTTGCTTGTCTCTCAGTGATGACAGCCCTGAGCTGCCTATTGTCCAATCTCTGAAAATGGCTCTTCCATAAATTTTCTGGTTTTCCAGTTGTTTCCAGAGGGAGGATAAATTTGGTCTCTTTACCTGGTTGGAAACAGAAGTCCATGCGGCAAATTTTTATTTATGATCCTGCACAAAATGTTGCTACCTTCAAATGCTATTCAGTTTGAAGGTGTACTCTGAGATTCTTTGTGTTCTTTCTTCTCTATTCTTCTACCACAATAAAAAAATATATATGGTTTATCCAAATTTCTTTGCATTATTTATAACCACTTCATTGCATTTTCTGTGTTTATATTGCAAAATTATCTGTCTTCTCATAGTGGTTCCTATGTCTTATTTTTTTTCCCCCACATATGTACTCCAGATAGCACTAATGTGACTTTTGATATAGCATTTAGAAATGGCTTTTAGCCATTTTCTAGAGGAAGCTCTAAGCCTCTAAAAGCTGGGGTTTGAAGCACTCCTATTCAAGGTTTGCCTCCTAGATTCCTTGAGGCTGGAGATCACTTGTAGATGTGATATCTCTTACTCATGATTATATGTGTTTTATAACCACTTGTACATACAGAGAAAAACAGAGGATATTAAAAATACAAATATTGTGAAACTCATGTGACCTGAACTGTAGTGGGCTTTGAATTTCTTACATTATGTAATTCAGTGCTTAATATATCTTATACACATACAGAGTTCGTGGCAGAGCTTCATCTCTCACAAAAGTGTTAACAAAGAAAAATTTTAGATATTGGTTTGAGTTTTTAATTTAATGAGAGAAAATTTTCATACTCCTTATCTCCTAACATGGCATTTGTACTTCAAAATTGAGTCTAAAGAGGTGTTCTTTTGCTTTTGCTTTATTTTAAACCTGATGTTTATGTTGCTACTTTAAAAAATCCCACATTGGGCAGGCCATGGTGGCTCAGGGGCAGAGTTCTCGCCTGCCATGTCAGAGACCCAGGTTCAATTCGTGGTGCCTGCCTGGGTTAAAAAAAAAATTCCACATTAAGGAGAATCTGAACCTTATCTTTTAGATCCTTTGGAATGTAGTACATATAACATCAGCCATATATTTTTTAAAAGCCCTATGTAGGATTTTTATAGCCTATAAAATTTTAATGGCCATGATGAGGAGAAAGCAAATAATTACTTATCCTTGCTGGGTGGGAATTCAGGTAAACAGAAGGGAGATTTTGAAATATTTCCTATCCAAAAATAAAAGCACAAAAGAAGCATTAAGAGATAAAACATATAAAACACAAGACTGTTCCACAGTAAACCATGCCCATAATGTAAGCCATTAGTATTATTCAACCAGTGTTTTAAAAATAACTTTATGACCTGCTCCGGGTACTTATGCTGGATTGGATTCACAATATTTGTTTATCTATTTTTAGCCAGGCATCTGCTTCTTAGAACCTTATTTATCATTCCTATAAGCTAGTGGACTTTTGTCTTCCCAGACTTGAATGCTATATGATAAGAAAAATAAAGTCAAGTACTTTACAGGAAATTAATGTAGTTCTGCTGGCAAGTATTTAAACCTTACCTTTACTTCTACAAACAGCACCCCCCAAGCCTCCCACCCCATGTCTCCGAAATGTGAAGAGCTCTTGAAAGCCTGTCCTTGGAAGTCATCCTGGCTTTGGGAGACTTGGAGTCATCCTGAAATTACAGGTGGTTCCACAACCTTATAGTCCCTGTAATTTGCCAGGTGGTAGTGCTTTGTGACATTCCTTTCTATGATGAGACATTCATGTTTAAGCACAGGTTACGTTATCGTTCAGAAAGTAAAACATCCAGGTGCAGTGGGTTTGTTTTTGTGGTTTTTGGTTTGCATTGCCTTACTTTGTGCACAGCAGGGGCTTTCAAAGTGTGATGCCTGGCTCAGTAGTATCAGCATCATCTGGGAATTAGTTGGAAATGCAAATTCTCAGACCCTGCAATCTGTGTTTTAATGAGCCCTCCGGGCAATTCTGATCCATGCTAAAGGTTAATAGCAACTGGCATGGAGAACCATGGAAAGCTTTCCTACCTCTGACTTAATGTGTTATAAACCACATAGCATGGGGTGTGAAGATGTTACTGGAGGGGCGTTTCAGGATATAAAGCGGGCATCCCATGCCGCTGAGCAAATGTCAAACTCCAAGAAAGAAGAGATTTTCTACCAAAAGGAGCTTCCAGGAAACCCCATTTCACAGCCCAGCAGCCAAAGTAAGAGGATTAAGACACCAGAACCACAGAAGGTGCTAAAGCAAAGCCATCAGGCTGAGCTACAACCTTGTGGCAACTTCAGCATGTTAAGAAGTAAAATCCTAGGGCTCAAAATCTGTTTTCTTAAAGCAGAAGTAGCAAAAGGCTGAATTTAACAATCCACAAATGACGTAAGAAACTAATATCCCCGTGCAGACCAGACTGGGGAAGGTCAAGGAACTTTGGCAAGGGTACTGTTTTCTTACCAACACTGGGAAAGGCCAGTCCTGTGCTTCGTAGGGGAGAGGACCTGCAGGCTGGCCTGTCTGTCGTCTTCAGATGGGTCCATCATTCATTCAACAAACATTGACATGTAGTCTCTCTCTAGCACTAATTATTTAGACCTCCAGCAGTGATCACAAAAAGGTCCTTGTGTTCACGACACTCACATGTTGATCATGTCCTAGGGAAATGGTGCTGGCATTGTGTCGGCCTTTTTGGGTTCCAGACTCAAGACTGTGGACCCCCAGAATGTCCCAGTCCAGGTAGAGTCCTCTTTGTAAGGTTAGGCTTACCTCTGCTGGGAATGCTTCCTGTTCTTGCATCGCCATTGTCCTAGATATCTAAGCTGGAAATCGTGGGAAGTTTTTTTATTTTTGTACATGGCAGGCACTGGGAATTGAACCCAGGTCTCCGGCATGGCAGCCGAGAACTCTGCCACTGAGCCACCGTGGCCGCCCAGAATCATTTTTGTATCATCTGCTCCCTGGCCCTGTATTGAATCAATCACCGAATCCGAAGGATTATTTTGTAGGGTCTCTGGAATTTTCCTCTTCTTCTCAGTTATCTAGTTCCTGGATTTTTGCGGTTCCTTATTGAACCTAATTTCAGGTTCCTTTCACCATGCCTTCTTGATTCACCTCAGTAAAATAGCACCCTTAAATTACAGTCTCAGTGAAGACCTGCAGTGACTCGGGGGACTCTAGGATTTAGGCAGGCGCCTTCGTCTGGCATTTGGTTCCCTGAGTAGAGGCAACTGTGTCGGGTAAAATGATGCTGTTCTTCCCCCCTCCCTGCCACCACCCCAAACCTTTCTGAGTCATCTGCTTCACTGTTCTTCAGATACCCTTTGCTTACATTCTTCTCTAGAATGTCCTCTTTTACAGCTATTCAAATGCTGTCCTTCCTGCTAAGATTCCTCCTCCCCGTTCCCTCTCCTCCGTGTGTCTTCTGGGTCGCTGCCACCCACTCTGCTCTGCTCCGTGGACTTGGACCTTTTTTTTAAAGGAAGTGTTAATGCACTTCTCTTGTGTGCATGTCTTTCGTTCCCGATGGAACCTGCTCAGAGAGCACGCTGACTATTTCACTTTCTCGTGTCCCCCACAGAGCCTAGCGCAGGGTGGGCGCTCACGCAGTGCTCGTTGCATGGATGGGTGGAAAAGGGCAATAGTCCCCTTTGATAAGCCTTCGGGAAAATCTTAGTTTAATTACCATCACCTCTGAGACAACTTCTATAACCCTCCGACTGCCTTTCTTTTCACATCAACCTATTTTAAAGCCTCATATAAGCATCACTACCAGAGATTTTTTTCTTGTTTATTTGTAATACCCCCTGCCATAATATTCTCAACTCCATAGAAGTAAGAGAATACTGCTGTCTTGTTCCCTTTATGCCTAGTTAGAGTCTGTTATATGGTAGCCACTCAACAAATATTTGCTTAGTGAATGAATGGATGGGCTAATTTAAGCTGTTTTTTTTTTGGATGGGCAGGCACCAGGAATCGAACCCTGGTCTCCAGCATGGCAGGTGGAAATTCTGTCACTGAACCACCATCGCACCACCCTGGATGGGTTAATTTAGCATCATAGTGTAATGAAATCTTCTGGAATGGATGGTATGCATAGCAAGGTGTACATGCAGGTAGGAAAGGGCCTGGTTAGAAAGCTGAACTTTTTTTATTATCCATGAGGCATTTGGGAAATGCCACACTAATCAGGAAACAAGGCAAATGTGCCTGGCTTTCTATATTGTATATATTAAGAAAAATTGGCATGAATTAAGAATTTATACCCTGACACAGAGGGCTTAAACATCTTAAAAGTGCTATATGAAAGTATTCATGAAATCATGCAGTCTATTTAAAGAAGGTCACGTTTAGTCATTTGGCAAACAAAAATGTCTTTTGTGAGATAACGGATTTTTTTCTAAATTAGATTTTCACCTGGGAAATTTCCTTAAGGGTTGGTAGAACCTATAGTGGCTTCCCCTGCACATGGGAGAAAATTCATTCAGTCTAGTGATCGGGGTCTTCAATCTTTCTTTTTTCCTTCCCTTTCCACCTGTGTCATCCCTGCCCTAGGAGGCAGTCCCTAGTTTGGGGATCTGTTGACTGTCTCCTGCATCTACTAAGGTTAGTTCTGCCTGCGTGCCGCGGCTCATGCTGCTCCCCTTATTTGACCAGTCCTCCAAATCGAGAAGAGCTCACATACCCACTTCAGCAAGCCGTCCCCAGTCGCCACGGCTGCCACAACAAAAGTTGACAGTACCACTCATTTTAGCTGATACATTGAAAAACTGACATATTATACTTTGCCATTTCTTTGTATGTAGGTCCCATCTCCTTGGCTGCCCTATAACCTCTTTTTGAGTTAGGACCGTGCCTTGTGTTTCTTTTCTTTTCTTTTTTTGCCTGGTGCTTTTGTGAATTGTGCTTAGATTTTTTTTAAATGAATGTCCCATCTGTCAGAGCATTGCTATTTGGGTCCAGGAGAATTCTAAGGTCAAGAAGGAAGAATGTCCTCAAGTCCCTCTCGAGGACTGACCCTGTGTCTCCCTATGGTGTTCTTGTTGATAGAAAAACATCACTTTTGTATTACATGGACCCCCACGTAGCTCTCAGTGGGGTCTGTGTTTGGTGATGTTGAACTGAAGAAGTCGGATATTGGCTGAATTTCCTTCCTACATTGTCTCTCTCTGCATTTTCTAAAACTGAGATGGAAAAATCGTCCAGGCGGGCCGCGGTGGCTCAGCGGGCAAAGTGCTTGCCTGCTATGCCGGAGGACCTCGGTTCGATTCCCGGCCCCAGCCCATGTAACAAAAACGGAGAAACAGAATACAATAAAACAAGAAAATGTTTAAAGATGTTTCCCTTTCTTCCTTCCTTCCTTCCTTCTATCCTTCCTTCCTTCTCTCTGTCTTTCCTTAAAAAAAAAAAAAAAAAAAATCGTCCAGTGGGCCAGATCCTCTTTTTAATTAACTTCATTTGGCTCGCAGAAAAATGTCTAAGAAATGGAGTATCTGGAGTTAAAAATATAGCTTAATTTTACCCTCTTAAAGAGTTGTGTCTGTAAACCCACTTGGTGGGAGTATTTCACCATGAAGGGGACTCCCTACGTCTTTCATTGTCTCCCACTTTCCTCTTGCTTCCGTGTGTCTTTACAGGCCTGGTTCTATAAGCATTTCCTTTGTAAACAGGTATGCATTGATTTCTCTGTCTCCATCTATCTCTAGTCTCTCCCTTCTTTAAATTTCTCCATCTTTCACCTTCTCTCTAAAGGAAAAATATCAATGGAAGTTAATAAAAGAAAACATACCTTACTAAAATTTATTTGAGGAGAGAATTAAGAAATATTATGCTTGTCATATACATTGATCTTATATGAACTGATAGTTTTTTCAAAAAAAGAATCTGTTGATTTTCCATTTCTTAACGTATATGACCTTGTGTTCTCTTATGACCCTCAACATATATATGTATATTTTCCAAAGCTGTAATCAATCCATATATACTATCTCCCCCTCCTCTCTCTCTATATTAACTTAAGACTATTTCATCTATACATATTTAAATGGTGATTCTGGCATATTTAAATGGCATATTCTATGCATGTTAGTGTAGTTTGTTTAGGTTTGCTCAGTGTTTGATGTTCAGATTATCTCCAGTTTCATTACCATAAGTAGCATTGCCACCAACATCTTCATATACGTTACTATGTTATTTTTTGGCTTTCTCTGACATGTATTCCCACAAGGAGGATTATCAGATCAAAAGTGCGCACTGATTTTAAGTACTAAAAACAGAGAATATAAGAAAAACTCTACTTGATAAAAACACGACCAAATAACAACTTCAATTTTGGAGGATAGCACTTAAGAGAAGAGAAAGGTAAAACAGGAAGAAATGGAAGGAAATAATTTGCTCATTCATTCATTCATTCAAAAGATGTTTGAGCACCCACTGAACGCCAGGCAGTGTTCTAGGAGTTTGGGATATATCCCTAGGAGTTTGGGATATATCCATGAGTAAGAAATTAAACAATTCCTGCCGTTGTGGAACCTATATTTTAGTGAGGGAACATAGATAATAATCATTGTAAAAGTGTGAGCTAATTATGTAATAAGTTGGAAAGTGATAAATGCTATGGAAAAAGAAAAATAGACCAGGCTTAGGGGACTCAGGTGTTTGGACGGAGAGTGATGGGATGTGGGCTGCAATTTTAAATAGGGGACAGGGACAGGTGACTTTGAACAGACGACATTTGAGCAGAGAATTTAAGGATGAAGAAGCAGACCATGCTGTCATCTAGTAAACAGCATGACTGGCGGAGAAACACTCCTGACTAATGTGAGGTGTGCTGGGAAAACAGCGAGGGCGGTGGGGCTGGAGCAGAGCGCGTGAGGAAGAGAAGGGACAGAGAGAGCAGGCAGTCCAGGTGGGGGCCTGCAGGGGCTGTAGGCTCGGGTGAGGACTCTGAGTTTTACTCTGATTCCGTGAAGAAGCTTTCGGACAGCCCACTGGACTTACCACCTTTGCAAGGGCAGAGGCTGGAGCCATCCTTGGCCTCTGAATTGACGTCTCTGGGACGGGACTCGGGGGCTGTTGTAGGCCTGAGAAATCCCTCAGGTGATTCTGATGTGCTGTATTCGGGACTACTCTTTTTTTATTGGGAAATCTTCACACACGTAATTCTATACATGGCGTACACAGTGGCTCACAATATCACATAGCTGGGTCTTCATCACCATGATCATTTTTTAGAACATTTGCATCACTCCAGAAAAAGAAATTAAAAAAAAAGAAAAAACTCATACATACCCTATACTATATCCCTCCCTCTCATTGACCACTAATGTTTCCATCTACCCAACTGATTTTACCCTTTGTCCCCTCTAGGATTTATTTATTTCTTTATTCGTATTTTTTACTCATCTGTCCATACCCTGGATATAAGGAGCATCAGACACAAGGTTTTCACAATCCCACAGTCACACTGTAAAAGCTATATCATTATACAATCGTCTTCAAGAAATCTAGGCTACTGGAACACAGCTCAACAGTTTCAGACACTTCATTCCAGCCACTCCAATACACCATAAACTAAAAAGGGAGATCTATATAATGTGTAAGAGTAACCTCCAGGAAAACATCTCGACTTTGTTTGAAATCTCTCAGCCACTAAAACTTTATTTTGTCTCATTTCACTTTTAGGGACTATTCTTTTAAGTAAAAAATTCTATAATTCATGATTAAAAATCATTTAATATAAGAAAGTAAAAATCTCTTGGCATCCCAGAATGGTGATCATTTTAGAGGCTTTGGAGAATATCTGGGGAAATAGATGTCCAGAGTTAAGTAACTTGCTGAGATTATATGGTTATAAGAGGCAGAACCTGGTTTCAGATTCTTCAAATTCTGAGTTCAGTGTACCATTTACTGCACAGGACTGCCTAATAAACTGTATCGTTTCACTTATCAGGCGGTTAGAGTAATAATAAGCTTCACCATTAGGAATAGGAATGTAGTTTGAACCCAGAAGTTCTGTAAGGTTGATTGGTTAATTAAATATTTGGTTATCTAAAAATCAGTTAGAAAGCTGTTTTTTTAACCTTTATGATTGGGACTCATTCAAAATATATTTAATCTCATTTTCTGCTTCTTTAGAAGAATTCTGAAAGAGTCATACCATTTTAGAACTGGATGGGACCTGAATTTTTCAGGGTCTTGTAATGCCTCTGGGTCATAATTCTGAAGTAAGTCTTATTTGAAATCAGTAAAATATATACCTTTCAGCTGACCTGGACATCTGTGAGGTTTAGTTTTTGAAAAAATTTTCTGATTTAGTTTGCTTTCTTTTGATTTGTTTCTTGGAAAATGGCAGTAGCTCATTTATTTATTTATTTAGAACATTGGCTCTGTAACCTTATTCTGTGACTTGGGGCTAAATTTTATCTGCAGCGTCTGAGCTCGTGGACTTTGCTGTCACCCTGGGATGCACTGAGCTAGTGACATGGGAATTGGTCCAGAAATCATGTACATGGGCGAGAACTCGGACCACACAAGCAGGCTGCAGCGGGACTCCAGGTGCACCAGTTCTGATCCGCTTCCACAGTTCTGCGTGTGTTTCACTCACCAGGTCTGTGCCAGCCACAGAGCAGGTGACACGTTCCCACTGAGAACACTTGGGGGAGATTATAGGAATGTATTACTTTTTTCTTTCACTAAGCCAGAACTGGCAGTAGAAGCTGTGTCTGAGGAAGGTATTGAAATTATTGGCTGTTTTGGGAATGGTAGAAAAATGTATACCTTGTGTATTTCTCCCGTCTGCCTGCACCCCGCGCAGAGACGTCCTTTCAGTGAAAGGTGCTGCTCCCGAGATGAACTGTGCAGTTAATGAACTAAAACAGCGCAGCCTTCTTTAATCACGGCCTTGAGGTTATCTACTCTCTCAAGGCTTAATATATACATTTTTTAATATAGAGAGTTCAACCTAAACTTGTTTTTGGGTGGTTTTTACTGTCATGACGGAGCCCCTGATATTCTCCACCAGAAGATGACTTGTAAAGTTCTGTCTTCTTGACTGCGAAAGCTTCAGAAAGTGATTGGCCTTTTTTTTTCCTTCTCTGAGTGGTTTTCATCAGAAAGAGTAGACAGGTGGCATGAGAATTAGCTCTAAATTATTTAAATTTCAAAATGTTAAGGCTGCCATTGGCAGGATGATGGCTGAAATCATGTATGAATAAGGGAACCATGGATACGCTTTAGGAATGATGAGCCTCTGACTTTATCATTTCAGCAGAGATTGGTATGGGGACTGGTGTTTTGTAATTTATACTCACATACTGTTTGCCCAGATTCTGAATGACCCCTTGGAAGTAGAGAAGAAGGCAAACATTGGGCTGCAGCCTGTTTGTCATGAATGGCTGTCACCGTGTCTGGGTCTCAATCATTTAGTGTGGTGTCCCTTAGACATGGAGTGGGGCAAGAAAGCATGGACCCAGGTAGCTTGGTAGGGAGTTGAGGTAGAAGCTATGATGCCAGGTCCCCTTTCAGGAAAGGAGGACTTGAGCCCCAGCTGCTGGGAGTGCTGTCAGCTGCCAGCCCTCAGCTCAGCTGCAGGTCTCCCAAGGAGATGGCCTCTGTGAAGAGAGCCACTTTGCCTGTGGTCACTCTGCTGGCCTGCAAGTAATGACTGATCCATGTCAGGATATAAAAACCTGTCTTTCTGCACCCAACCAAGGACAACTCTGAAGCATCTTAGCTTCAGAAGTCCCCCTGCAGGGCTGCCTGAGGCCTGCATTAAGACTGTCTCCTGCTGAACTTCTACCTCTGTCCAAACCCACCTTCTATATTTGCCTGTCCATTAGAAAATATTGGATAGACTCTTTCTGGCATAACTGGAAATGGACCTTTTCATGCCATGTAAAAGAGGGAGGGAGGGAGGGAGGGAGGGAGGGAGGGAGGGAGAGAGAGAGAGAGAGAGAGAGAGAGAGAGAGAGAGAGAGAGAGAGAGAGAGAGAGAGAGAGAGAGACAGACAGACAGACAGACACAGACCAAGAATGGGAGTGCTGTATGAACCAAGAAAAAGCAAAAGTAGGAGAATAAGGTTGGACTTGTTATTCCTCTCTGTATTCTGTATCTGAATTTTGACTTTGGGTAAATTCTTTCTCCCTCTTTGACGGAGAGAAAGGAGAGGGAAAAAATAACGAAATGATTTCACACTGAATACTTATTTCTGTATGATTATGTGTCTTGTCCTCGCCCTTAGAAGAAGCAACTCTAGACTGGGTGCTTTCTCAGACCATCTCCTTAACTCCCCGGTGCTACTGGGACAGCAGGCAGCAGATGCTGAAGGAGCTGATGGAGGACTGGGCAGTGGTGCCTCCCAGCTGTAGCTCGGCTCTCACAGGGGGGCGAGAAGGACCAGCAGCCCTGCTCCTAAAGGTGTTTGTATCTTCTTTGAGTGGGGCTTCACCTGTGTATGCCTCGCTAAGGCAAGTGGGAGAAGGCAGACCAAAGTGAGAGGAAGAGCAGCTCACAGCGGGAGACTGGTTGGGGTAGAAGCCACGGGTGAAAGTTTAGTGACACCCGAGAAAGGTGAAAACTCGGGGAGGAGAAAGCCAACAAACACACGGGCTGCTGCTTTCTGTTCCTTCCATGCGTCTTAGTGAAATCGGGTGTGTGCCTTCCCTTCGCGTGAACCGACGTCCCTCCAGAGGATGAGTAGACGTGGGGTGGGCTTCTTCTGAAGACTGGGTGCCGTCCAACTCAGCCGTCAGTACGTGTGTGTATGGGGGGATGGGGAGGACTGTACCACCGCGAGCAAATCGGGTGGGTGGGCCTGGGCTGCGGGGTCTCCAGCAATTTGGGAAGGGGCTCCTGGTGCTTTGCTCAGGGATGTGTTAAAATGTGCTGACGAACCCCCAGCTATGCGGTCGTTCCGGGCTTGGCCAGGTGCGTGCCAGGAGGGCCACAGGGGCCGGGTGCCCAGGGGACGTGGCCTTTGGACGGCGGGGGAGGTGCGGCGTGGGGCCCGGGGTGGCGCGGGGAGAGCCGGGCGGGGCTGCGGGGAGGCTGCGGGCTGGCGCGGAGCTGGGGGCACCTGAGGAGCCGAGGGGGAGGAGGGAGGGGGAGGAGGGAGGGGGGCGCGCCCTGAGTGGGGACAGAGGCGCAGGCCGGCCGCGGGGCGGGGCGCTCTCGCCGGGGGCTGCGGGCGCTGGGGCCCGGCGCGGTGGCGCGGGCCGCCCGAGGGCGGAGCGCGGGGAGCGCGTTTGGGGCGCCGCGGCGGGGAGGGTGGCGGCCGCCGGGGCGCGCCGAGCCGTGTGTGCGCGCTCCCCGCTCCGGCAGGAAGATGGCCCAGAAGAGAAAGTTGGGGTGACGCGCGCGGTCTCCGGAGGCTCGGCGGGGGGCGCGCGGCTGGGGCGTCGCCGCCGCCGAGGCGCCCGCCCCCTCCCTGCAGGTGGCCGCGGGCGCGCGGGGTCCCGGGCGCGCGGGGAGCCCGGCCGCGGGATGGGCTGCGCCCCCAGCCTCCACGTCTCGCAGAGCGGCGTGATCTACTGCCGCGACTCGGACGAGTCCACCTCGCCCCGCCAGACCCCCGGCGCGTCGCAGGGCCCCGCGGCCCCCCTGCCCGGCCTGTTCGTGCAGACCGACGCCATCCCCCCGGGCCGCGCGTGCGGAGCCCGCGTCCGCAGGGCCCGCGGCAGCAGGGGGGGCCCCGCAGCTCCCGCCGCGACCACCTGCAGGGGCCGGAGGCGCCACTGCTGCAGCAGCGCCGAGGCCGAGACCCAGACCAGCTACACCAGCATCCAGGTGAGGGCCGGGCGCCGGCGCCGGCGGGTGGGGGGCTGCCCGCCCCGTCTGGGCGGGGCTCGCGCGGCCAGGGGTCTCTGCGGCGCCGAGTGGAGTGGCCGCGACGCGGCCGGTGGGGAAGGTCGTCGCCGGGGAGGAGTTGACTTTTCATTTGTGGGGGTGGCGAGGGTCCGGGAAACGTGGGCGGAAAAAGACCCCCGGAGGGGACCTGGGAGCGACCCGCGCCGGCTTGGGGGGACCGGGTGGGGGCGCGCGCCGGAGGAGGCAGGTGGACTGGGCGCTCGCGCTGAGCGTGGGGGGCCGTGGCCGGGTTTCTGCCGGAGGGGAGTGGGCGTCCTTGAGAGCGCCCGGCCACCAGTGGGAATGAATGAAACCGGAGCAAGGTGCTCTGCCTGCCTCCTAAAAGGCTGGTGCAGACCCGGCGCCATGAGACGGCGGCGCCCTGCGGTCAGGGTCTGGCCTGAGGAGCCATCCCCGGGCTGGAAGGGGCCTCAGCCCGCGCTCCGCGCTCCGAGCGTGGGGACGGCTAACTGAATGAAGGTGTTTGCACACGTTCTGAGGGGGGATGGAGGAAGGGGATGGAGGAGGGCCAGAATGAAACATTTTGCGTGTCACGTGAGTTTTTCTCTGGGTTGGCAGGATTCTGGACATGATTAAGAAACCAGGCTGTGAGTTTGAAGGGTCCCCTGAGCCGAGGGTAGGGTGGGGACGGAGTGGTCTCCAGGGCAGGGCAGGTGTCTGAAGACGAAGGTTCCGCATGGACGTCTGACCTTTCGTGGGAATGGCCTTTGGAGAATGTGGAAAACATTTTTTAATGATGGAAACAGCCACTCGACATTTCTTAAATACAGAAGGAAAATGATTATTTTAAATAGTGCCGACTGTATGTTCTCAAGGTATTAGCTATTAAATCCAAGAGCGTTTTCTTTTTTTATTAGAGAAATTGTAGATTTCAGAAATAAGAAAATCGAGTTTCCATATATCCTCCGTATTACGAACATATTGCGTTAGTGTGGGACATTTGTTACAGTTGGTGAGAGATTATTATGATTGTACTATCAGCTATAGTCCACGGTTTAATTAGGGTTCACTGTGTTGTACAGTCTTAAGTTTTTAAATTGTTGTAGTAAATTAAATACAACCTAAAATTTCCTCCTTTTAACCACATTCAAATATCTAATTCAGTCCTGTTACTTTTGTTCACAGTGATGTACTATTATTACCACCAACCATTGCTAAAAGTTTTCCATCACCCCAAATAGAAACTCTGCATGCCTTACGCACTGACTCCCCAGTCTGTACTCCCACCCCAGCCCTGGGAACCTGTGTTCTTGTCTCTGAGTCTATGAATTTGCTTATTCTAATCAGTATATATCAGAGATCTTACAAAATTTGTCCGTTTTATTTTTGGCTTCTTTCACTCAACATGACGTCCTCAAGCTCCATCCATGTTGTTGCCTGTGTCACAACTTCATTCCTTTTTACGCTAAGTAATAATCCATTGTACGTATGCACCGTGTGCAAATCTGGATATACTGCCTTTTTTTCCGCATAAAGAATGACAATGGCACATCCTGTTGTGCAGAGGAAAAAAAAAATACATCTCCATTACTCTTAATGTTAGAGTCACAGCTTTTGTGTGGTCAGTAGATAACCAGGAACCATTCAGTTGATCAAAGATACACTTTTAGATTCAGTCAAGGAGAAAGTTGTTCAGCAGTTGGTCTGTTGTGTTTGAGGAGCATCCTGTCTCCACTGGATGAAGTCAGTACTTAGTAAAGGGGGGAGGAAGAGGGTGGCAGGTGCCAACTTTAATTTGGAAAACCCCAAATCTTCTTTTAATCTTTTAACAGCATCTGATTTTGCAGCATGAAGCTTAACTGATGTTTATTTGTTAGTTGCAGTGTTTTCTTAAGTAATAGTCGTATTCAACATTGTAATATACCATACCACTCACTGAGCACTTGTTATTGTGCCAGGCATGAGCTTTCTCTTTCAGCTATTAAATTTAAAGGTTTGATGTTAGAATAGCCAAAGAAAAGAGACCTGGATTCATGACAGTACAACCCAGCGATTACACATTTGTTGCAGAGGCTTGTGCCAAATACAGTATTTTTACTTGGTCAAATTTTTTTTTTTTTTTTTAACACTGGTTCATACAAAATTAGCGTTAGGAGCAATTCTAGGGGACAAACACATTATATTAGTGAAGTAATTAAATTTGGATGTTTGCAATGAATATCGTTTTGTCTTCTTGTTAAAAAGGAAAATTGAAGACATGAAGCAGTAGTTCAGAATGGGGAAAGTTCATAAACTCTATGATTTTGTGTTTTTTGGGTTGGTGAAGAGAAATGATGTATTTTTTGTCTTTGAGTGGCAAGGACCCTAATTTAGTACCTAGCAACTCCAGCCTCTCTGTTTGTTCAAAGAAAGAAAGAGTAATGGATGAACCCGTCTGTGTTTCAATACTTTCCTCAAGAGGCTACTTAGAAACCAAGAGTTAAAATTGGAGGGAAAATGAGTCCCAATTAGTAGCAGCTAGTCTGGACTCATGTAAATCTCATTGTCGCTTGGCCCAAGTATTAAAAGCTTTGACCTGGATTGGAATTTAACTTACTTTGCTTTATCAGCATGATTCCCAAATAGGAGCTTAATTCCTTCCAATCCATTATTAGATATGCTGGAAATGAAACTCCTAGTTCAGTGATTCAGTGCTTATCTGTATTGTGTAGATCTTAGAAACCATAAATTTAAAATTACATAATAAACAAATAATAATTATAAGCACAGAATTTCCATAAATATATTTAATAATATCCTTTTAGAACTTATAACTTGGTGTTGTATTTATTGTCTTCTTGAGTTTTAAATTTCGCATGCTCTACACCTTTTTATGGATGAAATAATTTAATAACTCCACTTTCATTTCTTTTTAGAATAAGAATTCTTAAGAATTTGAGTGTTAGCCATGTCTTCTCCCCCTTCTCTACCTCTAAATTTCCAGAATGCTCCTATGCGAAAGTAGTCTTTGCCATTTGGTCCTGTTTACAGTTATTGTGGTGGGTTGTTATAGTGTTATTTTTCCCTTTGTACATCAATTATGAACCATATCCTCATTATCTGCTTGGTCTCTGGTATTCCCCAGAGGCCAAAAATGTGTGCTTGAGCTCTGTTTTTCTAGCAATAATTCATCTCGTTATGCTTTTAGAATGATGAAGCATTGTGATGTCAAGCATGATGTCAACAGGAACCTTCCTGAATGTCTAATGTGCAAAAAAAAAAGGACTGTAAACATTAATAATTCATATGCTGTACAATGCCATCATAAGGGTTTCCATTTCTGGTAAGACATTTAGATTTGTCTCCCAATTGCGGTAAAAGTGCAACTTCCTAGCAATTTGTCTCCCTCTTGCTTGCCTTTTTAAAAATAGTGCTCCAACAGGAGAATCCTGCAGAATGCTTACTCCTGATATTGTGCCAGTTTTGTAATTCTTGTTCAGTAATCCCCAGAGGAGATTGTTGTACCTCAATGATCTGGGAAGAATCAGGGATTCTTAAAAATGCTCTTTTCTCTTAGCAGCTGTTGCTGCTTGCAAGAGTTGGGAATTAGTATCTGTTGTAAAGCAGAGTCTTCATTGCCATTACCATCAACTCGTGGGTACCGTTGTGTAGATTAACTCTTTGTGCATCAGGCACAGGATATGTTAATCCAAAATGATTTTTTCCCCAAGCATGTCTTTATTACTTTTCTAACCATACACTATATAACAGGAGCATCAGACACAAGGTTTTTACAATCACATGGTCACAAGATAAAAGCTAAATAGTTGTACAGTCCTCATCAAAGATTAAAGCTACTGGGTTATAGTTCAACAATTTCAGGTATTTCTTTCTGTTAGTATTAGTATTTTAATACAATAGGAACTAAAAAGAAATGTCTAAGTATTTATTCAGTACTTATAATCATTTGTTAAATCCTAACTTCTCCATACCTCCTCCCTCTTAGATGATCATCCACTGAACCAGCAGCGATATCTGGGCAATGACCATATTACCTCATTCAGCTGAAAAGGGGTGTTGACAGAACAGGGTAAGGGAATGCAACTGGTTGATGTTCTTGGGGAGTCTGGTACTTCTGGGTTTCAGGGCTTATCTGGCGTAGGAACAATGTGGAGAAAATAAACTTTATTAGAAGACTTTTATAGGGACTTAGATAGAGGGCAGGGTATTCTTTAGGGATTTCAGGAATACCGTCGGCTGGGGCTTGGCACACTGTGGTAGTCTGGCTAAGCTTGCAAAAGGGTAACCTCCAGACCCACCTCCTAAGTCTATTTGAAATCTCTTAGCCACTGGGGCCAGGCTCATCCCTGGGAGTCATGTCCAGCATTGCCAGGGAGATTTTATTCTCGCGTCATGTCCCACATAGGGCGGGAAGGGTAGTGAGGTTTTTTGGCAGAGTTTGACTTCAAGAGGGAGAGGACATATAATCCTAAATAATTTTTGAATTGGTAGGTGGCATCACAACTCCCCCTTTCTCTCCATCATTATGATGATTTATCTGTCAAACCAATATTTTTTGCCAGACATTGCTTTAGATGCTAAGGATTCAGGAGATATCTGTGATGTTTATAGGCAAAGTCTAATTAGGAGGGTAAATCTCTTGAAATATTTCCATTTGGTGTTTGCCTAAAGCAATTATAAATGACTTCTACATCATCTGTGTCGTGGCTTTCAGGAGTCAGGGAGAATAATCCAGAGTTGACTATATAAAGAGAAAATAGAGAGACATTTTTCTGACCATATGGTTAATGATTAACCAGATTTTATTTGGGGAAACTGTTTTGGAAAAAGTCATTTTGTTTTCAAAAGTTCTCCAACTTTAGTGTTCCGATGAACCCAGAGGACTTATTGAAACACACAGATTGCTGGGCCCCACCCCCGGAGTTTCTGATTTAGTGGGTCTTGGATGGGGCTGGAGAATTTGAATTTCTAATAAGCTTCCAGGAGCTGCTGTTGCTGATGATCTGGGGGCCAGATTGCGAGAGCCACCACTCTGCGTGAATTTCGTGGACATCCTGCTGACCAGACGCATTAGGTTGGGTCATCTCTAGCAGAGTGAATAGTACCATGTTGTATGTATTTGGGGGTACTGGTCATACCCTTGATTTAATCTTCTTTTGTATGGGAAGCCTCCCATCTCCACGCTTGGAGTCTGTGTTAGTTAGATTCAGTTGTCAACTTGGCCAGGTGAGCATACCTAGTTCTGTTGCTGCGGACACAAACCAATGGTACGTGAATCTCATCTGTTGCTAATTACATCTGCAGTTGGCTAGGAGGCGTGTCTGCTGCAATGAGTGACGTTTGACTTAATTGGCTGGTGCTTAAATGAGAGAACGCAATGTAGCACAGCCTAGCAGCTTGGCATTCCTCATCTCAGCACTTGCAGCTCAGCCCAGGCCCTTGGAGATGGAGAAAGAAATTACCCCGGGGAAAGTTGTTGAAACCCAGGGGCCTGGAGAGAAGACCAGCAGAGACCATCCTGTGCCTTCCACGTAAGAAAGAACCTCAGTGGAAAGTTAGCTGCCTTTCCTCTGAAGAACCAACAAAATAAATCCCCATTTATTAAAAGCCAATCCATCTCTGGTGTGTTGCATTCCGGTAGCTAGCAAACTAGAACAGAGTCAGACTCTGAGCTGCCAAGGCTGGCTGGCAGAGGCTGGCAGGTCTTTGAGCCTGCGAGTGCTGGACCGTACAGCAGCCGCCAGCTTCTGGAGGCCCAGTGGCCCCCAGGATCTTTCTGGGTTCCCAGGTCTTGATGTTTTGCTTTGCCATCGCAGGCCCTCCTGCCTCTTCCTTGGTGGGGAATGGGAAACTGCAAGGCAAGGGAGAAGATTAAAAACAGAGCCTGGCACACAGTCAGTTCTCAGCTCTTAGATATCTTGGTAGTCCTTTTCTCAGGTTTACTTTTTCTTTTTGTTTGTTTTTTCATTTAAAATGGAGCATACCTTTTAGTAAGCTCAGGGGAGTCTTGCACCTCGATTTAATAAAACTCAGATTTACCTTTTGCCATTACACATTTCATCACCATTTAGTTCCTCCCCCTTTTCCCAGCCCATTAATTATAGTCAGTGAGCAAATTCTCCTAGCTTGCACTGCTTTCCTCAATAGTTACTTTAATTCCTGAGGAATATCAGGTAATCTTCCCTTTTGATCTTGTTAAATAACTTCTCAAACCAGAAAGTGATATAGTACAAGCTGCTAGCTTTTCAGAGGTGGTGCATTTTTTAAAAACTTCTTTTATTATGTAGTATAACATATATGTACAAAGTAAAGAAATAAAATGTAGTCATTTTCAAAGTACACTTCAAAAAGCAGCTACAAGACAGATCCCAGAGTTTGTCATGGGCTACCATACCATCCTTCAACATTTTTCCCTCTAGTTACTCCAGAATATAGGAGGCTAGAGGACTTAAATACTTTTTTATCATCACAAGCAACAGTTTTTTCCTTCTTTTTTTTTTTTTGTGAACAGTCACATATATACAAAACTACAAATTTCAAAACACAGCACCACAATTAGTTGTAGAACATATTTCAGACTTTGACATGGGTTACAATTTCCCAGTTTTAGGTTTTTACTTCTAGCTGCTCTAAGATACTGGAGACTAAAAGAGATAGCAATTTAATGATTCAGCATTCATATTCATTTGTTAAGTCTTACCTTCTATGTATAACTCCACCATCACCTTTGATCCTTCCATTCCTCTCTTTAGGGGTGTTTGGGCTATGGCCATTCTAAATTTTTGATATTGGAAGGGTCTTTCACTAATATGGGGGAGGGAGATGAAACTATCCAATGTTCTGGAGAGGCTGGATGAGGTTTCAGGACTTATCTGGACCAGGGGCCCATCTGGAGGTTGCAGATTTTTGGCAAGTTACTGTAGTGCCTGGAACCCTTGTGGAATCTTATAAATTGCCCTAGGTGTTCTTTAGAATTGGAATGCATTCTTTATTGAAACCCCATCCCGGTGACCACCAGGCCAGGCTGGGGCTGCAGCGGGACAGGACAGGACATGCTGGCGATGGCTGGCGAGGGATAAAGGCCAGAAACCAGGTTTGGAGGGAGGGAGGGAGTCCCATATGACCAGTGAGAAAGGCTTTCCAGTGTTGGGAAAACCACACGGTTGGGGAGTAGCAGGTGTAGACAAGTAAAGCTTAGAATTCAGGGGTTCATCTAAGGCAGCAGTTGTGGAACCAGACTGAGCCTTCTGATTCGGGAACGGAAGCTACTTACCTTCTTTCGGAGGGGTCTCTGTGGGGGTGAGGGCCTCAAGGCCCACGGGAGGTGGCAGGGACAGGCCAGAGGTGTGTGAGGGAGCCCTGCCCCTGTGGGAGGCAGCACCTGCCACCAGCCTGCCTCACGCCCTGCCCACGCGGTGTCTGCTCAGGAGACCGGCTGAGCTGGGAAGGCCTAACGGGGAGCAGGCCGGGGAAGGGGCTGCTTCAGGTGTGCTGGCCGAGCGCCATCCCCAGGCAGGGCGGGAGCAGTCACGGCCACTACTGTGGGAGAGGAAGGAGTGATTGTGGCGCCTGCAGCCCCACAGGACAGGGCAGGTCCTGGCTCTGGCGTTAGGGAGCCGAGAGGACAGATCCTTCCATGCCATTCCCTGCCCTTCCCTTATCGCCTCCCTGGGCCTCCCTTTGACCAAACCCATCTGGAAGCCAGAGGGTGAGGAAGTGCCTTGGGGGGGGGGTGTTCTGGGGTGCAGGGCCAGCTGGAGAGTGGGTCTGGAGGGGTAAGCGGAGAATATCCTGCACATCCCTGAAAAGGGTTCTTTGTGACAAGGGTTAAGATAGTACATCATTAGAGGTGCCCCGGCATAAATAGGGTTAAGTAGAGATGAGCAGTTCTGATGGTTAAACAAATTCTTTTTTTGATGGCTTCTTAATTTATTGTTCACAATTTCCTGTTTCATCACTAATGGTATTACAATATGTCCAGTTCTCTTGTTTGTAAAAGCATCCTCCTCTTTAGCTCACGCTCCCCTTTGACTCTGCTCAGAATTATTTCTTTCATCACGTCCACCCCTTGCTGCCCCACTGTCACCTCCTCTGCTCCACTCGCCACGCTAAAGCCAAGGGGGGGAGGCTCTTCCTCTTAGAAGATGGGACCCCAGCCTAATCAGTTTATTATGTTTTTACTCAGTTTGTTGTATTCTGCTCTCTACCACCTCTTCCCCCCAGCCTCAAAAAGTTAAAATAAGAAAAAAAAAAAAAAAAAAGAGTTTTACCGTGCATTTATAAGGCAATATTTTAGAAAAGAATATGTATATTTAGAACACGTTCTAAAATATCAAAGTGTGTTCTGGGGTTCATTTCAAAAGACAGGTGTTACCTTTATCTCACAGTGAAAATTTTGTTAGGTATGGTTTTCTCAATAGAAGTCAGTGGCTTTTTAAGAAATTACAGCACATATTAGTTTAGATTCAATTGTGATGGTCTCTTCCCCATTTTATCTTTTCTTCTATTGGTAAATAAAAGCCAGCTTTTATTTAGGATTCTGATGCTTTATTGTTTAACATCAACTTCTTTCATTTCTCCCTTTGTGCCTTCTTAGGAACAACCCTCCTTTCCCCCCCAAACAAATTAGTTCTTGAAACTGAGTTATGTTACTGTGCTGAAAATTTACCTTTAAGAAGCCTGTATTTGGTATAATAAATATCAGGAGACTATTTTACTTTTGGATACTCTGTCAGTGAAAAGAAGAATACTTTGTGGTTGTCTCTTATTTCCAAGGCAGCTTGAGTATTTCTGCCTGGCATTTATGCATGCTGCGGCAAGGTAGATGGGGTATGTAATGATAGTAGCTATTAATTAAATAGTTCCTATTTGCTGACCACTTTAGGGAGATTGTTTCATATAAAAACCCCTGTGAGCTAGGTATTATTTTTCCTGTCTTACAAATGAGGAAACTGAGGCTACCAGAGATGAAGCCCAGAGTGAGGACTGAGCTTTGAATGCACAATTGTCTGAATTCTGTGCTCAGGTTCCTGACCCCTGCATCCTGTCACCTCTCCCCAAGTGAGCCCAGCCTTTCCGAGAGTGTCTGCCCAGGGCTGCTGCACTCACGGACCCCAGCGCTCAAGCCTGGCTGGCCCTGGGATTGCAGATTTATTTATACCTGAGAGGTGGTAAACAGGGGAGAGGGAGAGCCAGGGGACGGCCGGGGTCTTGGCGGGTGAGGTCATGCACTGTCACCCCTTCTGTTTAAATTAACCTGCAGTGTTATTTTGAGATGCATGGGGCATGTGAAATGCATACAATGTTAGAGAAGTTTTTGGAACAACATTTTGTCATTATAGTCACTGAATTCACTGCTTAGTATTTGGTAGGGACAGTATAAATATGAGCTGCTAATGTCCTTGTAGTTGCTATTACTGTTTCACTAATTAAACTGAGATTTTGGTTATTTAAATTTAGATTGTTTTGAAATGTATTTTTTAATTGGAAATTGTATCCCACACTTTTGAGTAGATTGACTTAGCCAGTGTAGATGCTGAACTGGATTTGTCCAGTAATGTGTTATCCTGAAGCTTTGAAAACAGCTGCCATAGAAATGGTTTGGTCAGCCTCAGCTGGATTTCCAAAGGAGATGACCCCATAGAAACTTGCCAGTCGAAGGTCCAAGCTGGGACTTGGGTTCCATATGCTGGGATTGCACGGGCAGAATTTAAAATCAGGGCCCTGGTGTTATCCTGAGATGTTTCCATGTGGATTTCTTTGGTGTAAACCTGTGACCTAAAGTCTCCATCTATAATTGGACTTAAAATCATTTTGCACGAGCTCTGGTAGTGTCTTACTTTTGCATTTTGGGTGTTGTCAGAGGTAGTATATTGTTGGGAAAATGATGCCTTGTAAATGTAAGACCTTGTTTTTTCTCAGATAGGAAGGTATAATGACTAGTGTGAGTCACAAAAGTGAGAGGACTCTGAATTTTGGAAATTTTTATTGGAGGACTCATGAGAGATGTTTTAGCAATCTGTAACACAGGATAGCTTATTTTTTTAAAAAGTGTAATTTTCTGACTTCAAGAAAACAAGTAACATAAAAGCTCTCTGGACCTGGCAAGTGTTAAAAGGAGTTCAGGGTAGATGGGACTTTGTTTCCTCTGGGATTTCCTGCTGAGAAAACTTCAAGCAAGAGCAAGGTCCAGATGGAGAGAGAAGTGTCAATTTATGAAGGTCGGTAATGACCCAGAGGGGGACCTCACCCACTGGTGGTCTGTGGGCCACATGGGGCTTATCTTCATTTTACAGCTTAAACTCTTCAACAGTCGTGACCTCACATGGTCCTGAGAAAAGAAAAGCCACCGCACCATTGATGCTTGAGAAGCCTCAGTATGCTTTTTTTTTTTTTTTGATTTTTATTGACAAATCTTCACACACGTGTAGTCCATACGTGCTGTATAGTCCAGCGGCTCACAGTACCATCACATTCAGCAGCAGTGTTTTGATCTGAGCCTTAGCTGGAACCCCAAGTCTTTCTCACCCCCACAAACTAACACAAGCCCTGGCGGCAAAACCAGCTGCTGCCGCTGCAGCAGAGCTCCCGTGTCCCCTGGCGGTGCTTCGGTCTCAAACGCTAGTTAGGTCAGGGGCCCGGTCGGGCGCACGCTGCTGTCCAGGAGGATTTGGTGCCCCAAAGCTTTCTCCCCTCCCACGTTCCCTCAGGAAAGATTGATATCCAAAAGAATGATGGCTATGTCATGGCTGAACAAGCAGAGACCAGGCTGGGCAAGCACCTAGCTGATAGCTGTCTTCTGAACACCTATTGTGCGCACACACACACACACATGCACACGCACGCACGCACACGCATCTGCTGTGGGACGTGCTGCTGGGGCAGGAGGCCCAGGCTCCCTGCTCTCTTCCTCCCAAATGTGTAAGGCTGGGGCTGCACAGCCAAACCTGGGACCCTCACCCGGTGGCGCCCTGGACGGCCTGTCCCTGAGGGGGTGCCCTGCCCTTCCCAGGCCCGCGTGGAACCCGGGTGAGCCCTCCAGTGCCCAGCCCCCTCCCCACCGCCGGTCTGGCCCACGAGGGTCTAGCCAGTTCTGACTGCAGAGCCTTCGTCCCTGGGGGGCTGGAGGTGTGCTCCCTTCATCCGGCCTCCCTAAGGCCGGTGGCAGGAAGGGGAGCTGCAGGGCCCTGCACCCAAGGAGGTGAAATAAAAGGCTGCAGCCTTTTGTCCTATTGGAGATGAGAAGTTTGGATCCTAAAATGCAATCACAGGGTGCTTTGGATTAATATAAAAGGCACCTTTACGTGCAAATGATATGACAGAAAATACTTTCTAAGGCACCCGGTTGGTGCTGGGGGAGGATTTGCCTTAGACACAATGTTACATGTGGCATGTAGGTTTCTAGGTTACCTCAGAAAGGTATTTAACTCATTGTGTAGCTGAAACCTATTTACATTGTTGAAACAACACTGCTGAGAGAAATACAGAGCTCAGAACTAGCATCTCTTTTGTGTGCATGTCCTTGGGTTTAATTAGAGGATGATGACGTAGATAAGGAAGAAAGTCCCTTGGGGAGAAGCAGTAGTGGTTCTTGGGGTTCTGAAGAGGTGAGGGGCTCAGGGCCTCTTTTTTGAAGCTGAACATTTTTCCATGTTTATTGACTTTTATTTTTTAACGTTTTTTAAATTGTGAAATGTATATACAAAAGAACAATAAATTTCCAGGTACATTTTAACAAGTAGTTATAGAACAGATTTTTTTGTTTTTGCACGGGCAGGCACCTGGCATCGGGCCTGGGTCTCTGGCACGGCAGGTGAGATCTCTGCGTGCTGAGCCACCGTGGCCCACCTAGAAGAGGTTTTGAAGTTTGGTATGGGTCACAGTTCCACGATTTTTCCGTTTTTCTTCTAGCTGCTCCAAGACAGTGGAGACCAACAGAAATATCAATATAATGACTCAACAGTCATATTCATTTATTAAATGCTGCCTTCTCTAGTATATTCCTCCTCTCTTTTTTTCTTTTTTGTGAAAAATAACGTATATACGAAAAACCCATAAATGTTAAAGGACATTGCAACAATTAGTTGGAAAACAGATTTCAGAGTTTGGTACGGGCTACAGTTCCACAGTTTTAAGTTTTTACTGCTAGTTGCTCCAAGACACTGGAGACTAAAAGAAAAATCAGTAATGATGATTCAGCAGTCATACTCATTGGTTAAACTCTACTTTCTCTATATAACTGCACCATCATCTTTGACCTTCCTCCCTCAGTGGTGTCCTTAAGACCACACTGCTAGGGAGAAAGCTAAGCTGCAGGAGTTGAAGTGGCTTGATGAATGATCACAAAACTGAGGACTCAGAGCTAGATTTTCTACTAAACTTTGTTCTTTGTTCATTATGCTATTTGCCTCCAAAGGCACTAAAGGGAAGTGTGTCTAGTCTCTTTGAGGCACTTACTTCGTGTTTCAGCTACAAATATTTCAGTATGTATCTTTTTTTTTGTTTTTAACTTTTTGAATTGTATAGTATATAACATATATACAAAGCAAAGAAATAAAAAAGTGGTAGTTTTCAAAGCACTCTTCAACAAGTGGTTACAAGCAGATCCTGGAGTTTGTCATGGGTTACCGTTTGATCTTTTCATATCTTTCCTTCTAGTTGCGGCAGAATATAGGAGGCTAGAGGGCTTAAATATTTTTTGATCACAATCAACTTTTTTTCCTTCTTTTTTTATGAAAAATAACATATATACAAAAAAGCTATAAATTTCCAAGCACAACACCACAGTTAGTTGTAGAACATATTTCAGAGTCTGACATGGGTTACAGTTTCACAGTTTTAGGTTTTTACTTCAATCTGCTCCAAGATACTGGAGACTAAAAGAGATAGCAATTTAATGATTCAGTATGTATCTTTTAATATAAGAACTCTTTTAAAAATTTTCACAAAACCATTATCACACCTCAAAATGTAATGATTAATATCAATCACAACTTTCCAATTGCTTTTGTAAATGACCTTTTTATAGTTTGTTGGTATCTACATAAGGCCCACTCACTGTGATTGGCTGATCTGCCTTTTAAGTCTGTTTAATCTATAGTTTCCTCCTCCTTCTCTCTTTGTTCCAATTGTAGTTTATTTACTGTGTTCAATTGTTGGCTTTGAATATAATTCTAAATAATTGTTGGCTATCATTGATAAAAATATGCAAGGCATTTTTTGAAGGCTCATCATTTGACCTCTTTCATTATGGAAAAGTTCAAATGTATGCAAAAGAAGAGAAAATAGTATAATGAAACTTCTTACACACATCACCCAGCTACAACAGATAAAAATTAAGAACACTCTTTTATCTATGTTGGCTATTCTCTCCTATACCCTGGGATTATTTCATAGCAAATCTAAGACATATACTTTCACCTGTAACTATTTTAGCAAGTAACTCTAAAAGAAAAAAAAGCATAATCAAAATACTATAGCATTCCTTAATATTATCAAATAGCAATATAGTGTTCACATTTCCCTGTCTATCTCATACATTTCTTTGCTTTACAGAAGGCATTTGTTTAAATCATCTTTCAAATAAGATGCAGTTGGTTGGTAGCTTTCTCAAGTACCTTTTTTTTTTTTGCATGGGCAGGCACCAGGAATTGAACCCGGGTCTCTGGCATGGCAGGTGAGAACTCTGCCTGCTGAGCTGCTGTGACCCACCCCCAAGTAACTTTTAATTTGCATCCCCCTTTCTCTCTGTCTTTTTTCTTTGCAGTTTGTTGAAGAAACTGAGTTATTGGTCAGCACAGTTTTCTGCAGTCTGGATTTTCCTGATTAATTTCCTGTGGCATCATTTGACTAATTCTTCTTCCGTGTATTCCCTGTATAATGTTCATTAGATCTAGAAGCTTGACTGAATTCAGGTTTGCTTATGTACTTTTTTTGGCAGGATAGCTTTATCGATAGTGTTGTATGCCTCCATCAGGAGACACATGATGTCTGCCTCTCCTTCCGTGATGTTAGCAGCCAGTGGTGGAGATTGCCTAGATCCATGCATTCATGATGAATGAGAAAATCTATCATCCTTTCTATCCTACTTCTCTTTAAATAGAGACTTCTCTTTATCACTTACCTGGTTATTGATAGACTGTATCCTGAGGTATAGCTCATATCATAAATGCAGGGTGAATGCTCGAGTCTTTGCTTTTACTTACCAGTTTTCAAAATGAGTTGGTTTCCTAGCATCCTCCACAGGTTATCAGTGATGTTTTTAGTATCGTCATAGACTCGTCTGTTTACACATATTAGGTGTGTCCCAATCCATTGCGGTTGTTGTTCTTACTGATGCTCAGTTATTCTGTCTTTGGTTACTGTGAGCAGCTACGGTGGTTACTGGGTCCCTTGGCTATGGCTCTATCTGGAAGGTAATTTTCTGATAGACGAGATACTCTGTGTTCATTGTGTTCATTCCCTGCTCCTGATCTGGAATCAGTAATTCTCCCTGGAACCTATTTCCGTTTATTGGAAAATGGTATTTAGAGGCATGGTGTGGGCAATGGCATACTCACTGCTAATGGATTGGTCGTTGTTGCTGGGCTTTTAAAGTGGAAATAGCCAGGAGGAAAGAAATGTTTTTTAAAGATACAATACACCATCAGTTTATACTTGTAGGCCTAAATGACCTAAAAGGCTTTTCTTAAACCTTATTAGTCTTACATTTTCATCTCCTTTTTCTTATGTTAACAATCCTGGTTCAGGAAGATAAGCTTTCATTTGTTCTATCCCATAACACATGAAATAACTTCAGAATGAAATGACCAACACTGACTCATGATTATTATCACTAAAAATAATTTTTCCCCACTGATTTTTTCTTTTTCTTTTTTCTTTTTTTTTAACATGGGCAGGCACCGGGAATCGAACCCAGCTCCGCGGGCATGGCAGGCAAGAATTCTTACCTGCTGAGCCACCGTGGCCCACCCCCCATTGATTTTTTATGTGAGTGTTCTCATTAGAAATGAACAGTTAAATTGTTTTTAAGCATTTGAATCAGTTCCTGTATATGTAGGTTCATCTGTTTCCTTTTACTTTTTTCTTTTTTTCAACTTCTTTTATTGTATAGTATAACATATATACAAAGCAAAGAAATAGAAAAACAATAGTTTTGAAAGCACTCTTCAACAAGTGGTTACAAAACAGGTCCCAGAGTGTGTCATGGGCTACCATACAATCCGCTCAGATTTTTCCTTCTAGCTACTTCAGAATATAGGAAGCTAGAGGGCTTAAATATTTTTTTTAGCATCACAACCGGCTTTTTCCCCTTCTTTTCTTGTGAAAAATAACATATATACAAAAAAGCTATAAAAAAAAGCACAGCACCACAATTAGTTGTAGAACATACTTCAGACTTTGACATGGGTTACAATTTCACAATTTTAGGTTTTTACTTTTAGTTACTCTAAGATACTGGAGACTAAAAGAGTTATCAATTTAATGATTCAGTCATCATTTTCATTTCTTAAATCCTATCTTCTCTGTATAACTCCACCATCACCTTTGATCTTTCCATCCCTCTCTTTAGGAATGTTTGGGCTATGGCCATTCTGACTTTTTCATGTTGGAAGAGGCTGTCACTAATATGGGGTAGGGTGATGGAACTATCTGATGTTCTGGAGAGGCTGGGCTAGGTTTCAGGACTTATCTGGACCAGGGACCCATTTGGAGGTTGTAGGTTTCTGAAAAGTTACTCTAGGGCATGGAACCCTTGTGGAATCTTATATATTGCCCTAGGTGTTCTTTAGGATTGGCTGAAATTGTCCTGGTTGGAGGTTGGCAGGGTATGATAAGTAGCAAGTTCTACCTGAAGCGTGCATAAGAGCAACCTCCAGAGTAGCTTTCGACTCTATTTGAACTCTCTCTGCTACGGATTCTTTATTAATTACACTTCTTTTCTCCCATTTGGTCAAGATGTAATTGTTGATCCAATGGTGCCAGATCTGGATTCATCCCTGGGAGTCCTCTCCCATGTCACCAGGGAGATTTTCACCCCTGGATGTCATGTTCCACATAGGGGACTTAGTGAGACTGAGGCCACATCTGAGCAAAAACAGAGGTCCTCCAGAAGTAATTCTTAGGCATGCATATGGGTAGTCTAAGTTTCTCCGCTACCTACATAAACTTCACAAGAGTAAGCTTCCTGATCGAGGGTATGGCTTATTGATTTGGGTGTCCCTAAAGTTTGACACAGTATCAGGGGATTCCCTGATGATAAGGTTTAATAGTTCCATATTTTTCTCCCTCCCTCAGGGGACCTTGCCAATACTTTTTGATTATCTGCTTAATATACTCTAGGATGTTTCCAGGCCTTACAATAATCTATACAGGATTAAAGGACCTCTTTCTTATTCTGTGCTCCCTGTGTTTCAGTTGTTCAAATGAGCTGTACAATAGGTTGATTAGATTATGCACTACAGAAAATTTCAGTTCCAGACTAAATAAACCTTTCTTCCATTGGTCTCAAAGACTATGTGTGGTTCTAAAGTATAGACACTGTTGTCCTTACCCCTATGTTCTGAATTACTTTGACCTCAACCTGTTCAGCTTCATTCTTATCTCTAAATATCAGGTTATATATATATATATAGAACAGCCTCTCAAAATCCAGAAATAATTATCACCACTCTGAGTTTAATGTGTCTGCTCTAAAAGCTTACAATGTAGGCCCTTGTTTTCTTGTAAGCGTTTTCTGAAGGTGACCATACCATTCTTGTTCTTTTGTTTCTGGCTTATTTTGTCTCACCAAATGTCCCACATGTTCATTCACATCGTTGCATGCCTCAGGACCTTGTTCCTTTTTGTAGCAGCACAGCCTTCGTTCATAAGTATACACCATTGTTCGCCAATCTACTTGTCCGTCAGTGCATCCTTCAGCCACCTGCATTCATCAGGCATCCCATAGACGGCCCAAAGTCCATAGTCCATCGACATTCTCAAGTTTAGATACTTGCATTGTTCCCAAGAGAAAGAAAACCAATAAACATGCCCTCGCCAAATAGGAAACCTAAACCTCATCTTAACTCTTATCCCTCACCCCATTATTTACCTCTGCTGTTGCTGTGGTAGTGCTGATGGTTTCCTTTTGAACATAGCTCATAGCATGCAATAGCAGTTTTCCTCCTGTACCCTGGACTTAAATGCTCTTTATACAAGAATCTTATCTTTGAAGTAATTCTTACAAAAACTCATTCAGATTTCTAGTGTGCGTCAGTGGAACACGTAGGTCTATACAACCCCTTTCAATCTTGTTCATCTTCAATATGGTAATATTACTTCTAGACCCACTAGAGAATCGCCTTCGTTCCTATCTAATCCCTTACATTGGAGTTCAGCCTCAGCTAACGGTTCACCCATCTCTAGCTTCTGTGTATCAAGTCCCCTGTATGCTGTATTATAAGCCTCTGATTATACCTTTTATGCTGGTAATAAAAGTGGAATAATACAGAATCTATCCTTTTGTGTCTGGCTGTTTCACTCAGCATTATGTTCTCAAGGCTCATCCATCTTGTCATGTACTTCAGGATGTCATTTTGTCTTACTGCTGCATAATATTCCATCGTACGTATATACCACATTTTGTTGATCCACTGGTCTGTGAATGGGCATTTGGTTTGTTTCCATTTTTTGGCGATTGTGAATAATGCTGCTATGAACATTGGTGTGCAAATATCTGTGTCGTTGCTTTCAACTCTTCTGGATATATACCAAGTAGTGCTATTGCTGGGTCATAGGGCAACTCAATATTTGTTTTCCTAAGAAACTGCCAAACAGTCTTCCATAGTGGTTGCACCATTATACATTCCCATCAGCAGTGCATAAGTGTCCTAGTTTCTCCACATCCTCTCCAACATTTATAGTTTGTTTGTTTACTAGCAGACATTCTTATAGGTGTGAGGTGGTATCTCATTGTAGTCTTGATCTTCATTTCCCTTATAGCCAGTGAAAATGAGCATCTCTTCCTGTGTTTTTGAGCCACCTGTATTTGCTTTTCAGAAAATTGCCTATTCATATCTTTAGCCCATTTTATAAATGGGTTGTTTGTTCTTTGGTTGTTGAGTTGTATGATTTCTTTATATATACAGCAAATCAAACCTTTGTCTGATATGTGATTTCCAAATATTTTCTCCTGTTGAGGTGGCTGCCTCTTCACTGTTTTGACAAAGTCTTTTGAAGTGCAGAAGCATTTGATTTTGAGAAGTTGCCATTTATCTATTTTTTCTTGTGTTGCTTATGCTTTGGGCGTAAAGTTTAGGGACCTACCTCCTATTACTAGGTCTTGAAGATATTTCCCTACATTTTCTTCTAGAAGCTTTATGGTGCAAGTTCTTGTAGTTAGGTGTTTGATCCACTTTGAGTAAGTTTTTGTGTAGGATATAAGATAGGGGTTGTCTTTCATCCTTTTGGCTACTGATATCCAGTTCTTCCATGCCCAATTATTGAAAAGACTGTAGTGTCCCAGTTCAGAGAATTTGGGGGCCTTGTCAAAAATCAGTTGATCATAGATTTGGTAGTCTATTTATGCACTCTCGATTCGATTCCATTGGTCAATGCTTCTGTCTTTGTGCCAGTACTGTCATGTTTTGACCACTGTGGCTTTATAATAGGTTTTAAATTCACTTCGTTCTCCTTTTTTAGGATGCTTTTAGCTATTCGGGGGTCTCCCTCCCTTCCGGATGAATTTGGTAGTTAGCTTTTCCAAATCTTCAAAATAGGTTGTTGGAATTTTGATTGGTACTGTGTTGAATGTGTAGATCAATTTGGGGAGAATTGACATTTTAACTGTATTTAGCCTTCCTATCCATGAGCAGGGAAAGTCTTTCCACTTATTTAGATCTCCTTTGATTTCTTTTAGAATGTCATGTAGTTTTCTGTGTATAAGTCCTTTACGTCCCTAGTTAAGTTCATTCCTAAGTATTTGATTCTTTTAGTTGCTATTTTGAATGGAAGTTTTTCCTTAACTGATTCCTCAGTTAGGTCGTTGCTTGTGTATAGAAATGTTACTGAGTTTTGCACATTAATTTTATGTCCTGCCACCTTGCTGAATTTGTTTATTAGCTCAAGTAACTTTGCTGTAGATTTCTCAGGATCTTCCAAATATAGTATCATATGGATATGATATAGTGTCATATCATCTGCAAATAATGATAGTTTTACTTCTTCCTTTCCAATTTGGATGCCTTTTATTTCTTTGTCCTGCCTGAGTCCTCTAACCAGAACTTCTAACACAATGTTGAATAATAGGGATGACAGTGGGTATCCTTGTCTTGTACCTGATTTTAGGGGGAAAGCTTTCAGTCTGTCTCCATGGAGTACAAGACTGGCTATAGATTTTTCATATGTTCCCTTTATCATATTGAGGTAGCTACTTTGATTCCTATCTTTTGGAGTGTTTTTATCAGAAAAAGATGCTGAATTTTATCAAATGCTTGTTCACCATCAATCGAGATGATCATGTGATTTTTCCCCTTTTGGTTTGTTAATTATTACATTAATTGATTTTCTTGTGTTGAACCATCCTTGTATTCCTGGTATAAGCTCCACTTGACCAGGGTGTATAATTCTTTTAATGTGCTGTTGGATTCGTTTTGCTAATATTTTATTGAGAATTTGTTCCTTTTACTTTTGATTTGGTACTTTAAGAACATCAATTTTGTGTTATAATAATGTGCATGATTTACATATTCTAGAATAGAATCCATATAGTATGTCCTTTTTTCAGCAAAGTTTAGAGTTTTTCCACCTCTTACAGTCTATCCTATAAATTTAAACTATATTTAAATTTCTTATGTTTTCCATACCATTTTTTAAAATACACATGCCAATGCAGATATTTATATCCTCCTTTTCTTCAATAAACAGTAGTCTTCAAACTCACTTTTCTACATTAGCAATACATCCTTTTTTCATTTAATGTCATGAGATCACTCCATCATAATTCATAAAGATATCCCCTTTCCTTTTTATAGCTACATAGTATTCTATTGTTTGACTATAATCTAGTGTATTCATCCAGTGTCCTGTTGATGGTTTGGGGGTTATTTCCAGTGTTTTTTACTCTTAAAAGTCTTACTGCAGTTTATATCTTTTCATGTTGTGAAGGCTCATTTTTTTAGTGTAATAGTTTAACAGTTTTTTCCAGAAAGGCCATATTTACCTAGCCCTGGGCATTAGCTTCTGTCCATCATATAAAGAACTTTCATTGGGCCCTTAGTTCTCTAAGAATTGTAAAATAGTAATATAATTTTAGATTATGCTCAGGATTAAAATCTCTAGCAGAGAAGTCTGTTAACAAAACCTGCCTCTGCTTTTAACCATCTGTAGTATTGTTTGCATGGAGGTGTGTGATCTCTGAGGCAGATTTTCCAGAGGAGGTGGGGTCTCCCGGTGGTGGGCATCTGCCAGATGCTGTAATTCTCCTCTCTGATCATGGTCACAGAGTGGTTTGGGAAGAATAGTGACCTCTTTTTCATCATCACTACTACTTCTCCATTTATCTTTAAAGTTCTATGCACTTACACTAGTCCTGATCCTGTCCACACCCACAGAATACGTCATAGGGCTTGTGCTGCTCTGAATCTGTTATGTACCCCCAGAAAAGCCCAAGTTTTTTTTTTTTATTGTGAAGTATAACATATATACAAAAGAGCAGTAAGTTCCAAAGTAAATTTTAACAAGTAGTTAGAGAACAGAGTTCAAAGTTTGTTATGGGTTACAATTCCACAATTTTAGGTATTTCCTTCTAGCTGCTGTAAGATACTGCAGACTAAAAAGAAATACCAATATAATGATTCATTAGTAATACTCATTTGTTAAATCCTAACTTCTCTGTTGTAATTCCTCTTCTTCTTTGATCCTCTCCCAGTCTTTAGGGATATTTGGGTTATGCCCATTCTAACTTTTTTATGTTGAGAAAGTATATTGACAGTATGGGGTGAGGAATAGAACTGGTTGATGGTCTTCAAGGCTGGCACACCTCTGGGTTTCAGGACTTATCTGGCCTAGGAACAATCTGGAGGTTTTAGGTTTTAGAAAGTAAACTTAGTGCATAAAAATTTGTAGAAATTCAGATACAGCCTTGGTTGTTCCTTAGTGTTAACAGGAATACTGTTGGTTGGAGTTTGAGAAACCATGGTAATTACCAGTATCTAGCCGAAGCTTGCATAAGTGCAGCCAGAATAGCCTCTCAGCTCTATTTGAATTCTCTTAGTCACTGATACCTTATTTTGTTACATTTCTTTTCCCCCTTTTCATCAGGAATGCATTGTCGATCCCAAGGTGCCAGGCCAGGCTCATCCCTGGAGTCATGTCCCGCATTGCCAGAGAGACTGACATATCCGGGATTCATGTGCCACGTAGAGGGGACGGCAATGATTTTCCTTGCAGAGTTGGGCCTATAGAGAGAGATTCCTTCCACATGTAAGCAACAAAAGAGGTTCTCTGGAAGTAACTCTTAGGCCTAATTATAGATAGGCTTAGTTTCTCCACTACAGATCTAAGTTTCATAAGAGCTAGCCTCCTGACGGAGGGTTTGGCCTATTGATTGGGAGTCTCTAGTGTTTGAGAGAGTATTTAGGGTTTCCCAGGTGGGAAAGTTTAATAGTTCTATATTTTTTCTCCAGTCCCTCAAGGGAGTTTGCCAATACTTTTTAATTATGTGCCCAACACACTCTGGGATGTATCTGGGTATTATATTAAACTATACAAAATTCCCTTTCTGGGCTCCATGTACTTAGGCTGTTTAAATGAACTCTCCAGGTAGTTGAGTTAGAGTATGTTCTTCAGAAACTTTAGGTTTTGAACAAAATTAGCCTTTCTTCCTTTGGTCTTACACAGTAGGTGAAGTTCTAAAATACAGACACCGTCATCCTTTACCCTGTATTCTGATTTCGCCTTAGTCCCAACCAGATCAGCTTTGGTCCTATCCCTAACGAAGCCTCGTCTCTTTTTTGGTTCCTTTAGCAGCTGTTGCATGTAGCTTTGCTGACTTTCAGAGCTGGAATACTCCAGCTCTCAGTCTTAGGTGTCACACAGGTACCCAAAGTTCCGGGGAAATACCAGGTTATACATATATAGCACAGCATCTCAGAATCTATAAATGACACTTAAAGTTCGGGACTAAATGTGACTGCTTTAAGAGCTAGCAATTTAAGCCCAATTTTTAAATAAGTATTTTCTAAAAAAGATCATGCCATATTTTTCCTTTTGTTTGTGACTTATTTTGTACAATATAATGTCTTCTAGATGCATTTACCTTGCTGCGTGCCTCACAACTTTGTTCCTACCTGTAGCCGCACACTGTTCCATCCTGTGTCTGCACCACAGTTCACCTTTCTGCTTGTCAGTCATTGTACCCTTCGGCCACCTCCATCCATTGGGCATCATGGATAATATCCAAATTAAACAATCCATGACTCACAGTTGCTTCACTTAGTTGTACAATCATCACTCTCAATTTTATATAATATTCATTAGTCCAAAGAGAAAAATAATAGGTAATCACACCCTCAGCAGACAGAAAATCCAAACCTCCCCTTAACTCATGCCCACCCCACCCCCAATTAGTTACCCCTAGTGTTGCTGTGGTACTGGTGATGTCTTCCTACTAAATATAGGCCATAACATGCAATAGTAGTTTTCCCTCTATACTGAGTCTTTTTACAAGATTCATACCTTTGAAGTGGTTCATGCAAAAACTTATTTATAATGTAAATCAGTGAGATATATGGCTCTCTACAACCCCTTTCAGTCCTGTCCACCTTCAGTATGGCAGTATTACTTATAAAGTGTCTAATGAACTACCCATCCCTTCTATCCATTCCCATACATTTAAGTTCACCCTCATTAGGTAAGCATTCACCTATCTCTAGCTGCTATTTATCTCTAGGTCCCTTATATTCTATATTATATGACTCTGAGTTTACCTTTACCAGGGTCCTAAAGCGAAATCATGCAATATTTATCCTTTTGTGTCTGGCTGATTTCACTCAGCATCATGTTCTTAAGGTTTATCCATGTTGTCATATGCCTCAGGATTTCCTTTCATCTTACTGCTGCATAATACTCCATCGTATGCATATACCACATTTTGTTCACTTGTCTGTTGATGGGCACTTGGGTTGTTTCCATCTTTTGGCAATTGTGAATAATGCCTCTGTGAACATCAGTGTGCAAACGTCTGTTTGTGTCACTGCTCTCAGCTCTTCTGGGTATATACCAAGTAGTGGTATTGCCAGGTTGTAGGGCAACTTGTACTTAATTTTCTGAGGAACTGCCTGTCATAGTCAGGTTCATGTGTCAACTTGGCCAGGTGGTGGTATCTGTCTAGATGGGCAAGTGCTGGCCTGTCTTTTGCTATGAGTACATTTCATAGAATTATATCATGATCACATCAGCTGCATCCACAGCTGATTGTATTTGTAATCAGCCAAGGGGAGTGTCTTCTGCAATGAGTGATGCTTGATCTAATCACTGGGAGCCTTTTAAGGAGGATTCAGAAGAAACAGGCTCTCTTCCTGCTTTGGCCAGCGAGCCTCTCCTGTGGAGTTCATCTAGACCCTCCATTGGAATTATCAGCTTTGCAGCCTACCCTACAGCTTTTGGACTCTGTGTTCCCACGGTTACATGAGACACTTTTGTAAATTTTATATTTGTGAGTATTTCCTGTTGATCCTGTTTCTCTAGAGAACCCTGATACACTGCCAAACTATCTTCCTCAGCGCTGAACCATTATACATTCCCAGCAGCAGTGAATAAGTGTTCCAGTTTCTCCACATTCTCTCCAACATTTGTAGTTTCCTATTTAATGGCAGCCATTCTTGTAGGTGTAAGGTAATATCTCATTGTAGTTTTGATTTTCAATTCTCTTATAACTAATGAAAATGAACATCTGTTCATGTGCTTTTTAGCCATTTGTATTTCCTCTTCGGAAAAATGTCTGTTCATTTATTTTGTCCACTTTATACCTGGGTTTCTTTTGTTGAGTTGTATGATTTCTTTATGTATACTGGATGTCAAACCCTTATCAGATATATAGTTTCCAAATATTTTCTCCCGTTAAGTTGGTGCCTCTTCACCTTTTTGACAAAGTCTTTTGAGGCACAGTAGCATTTGATTTTGAGGAGTTCCCGTTTATCATTTTTTTTTCTTTTGATACTTGTGCTTTGGTTATAAGGTCTAAGAAGCTGCAGCCTGTTACTAGGTTTTGAAGATGGTTCCTTGTATCTTTTTCTAGGAATTTTATGGTACTGGCTCTTATATTTAGGTCATTGATCCACTTTGAGTTAATTTTTGTATGGTGTGTGAGCTAGGGGTCCTCTTTCATCCCTCTCGCTAACAATATCTGGTTTTCCTAGCCCCATTTATTGAAAAGACTGATCTGTCCCAATTCACTGGATTTCAGGGACTTGATGAAGATCAGTTGACCACAGATCTGAGGGTCTATTTCTGAACCCTCAGTTCGATTCCATTGATAATATGTTATCCTTGTGCCAGTACCGTGCTGTTCTGAACAGTCTGGCTTTATAGTAAACTTTAAAGTGAGGAAGTATTAGTCCTCCCCTTCATTCTTCTTTTTTACTATGTTTTTGGCTATTCAAGGTCTCTTTCCCTTCCAAATAAATTTGATAACTAGCTTTTCTAATTCTTCCAAGTAGGTTTTGGAATTTTGATTGATATTGCCTTGAATCTGCAGATCAATTTGGGTATAATTGGTATCTTAGTGACATTTAACCTTCCTTTCCATGAGCATGGGATGCCTTTCCACCTATTTAGATTTTCTTTGATTACTTTTAACAATGTTTTATAGTTTTCTGTGTACAAGTCCTTTACATCCCTGGTTAAGTTTATTCCTTGATATTTCATTGTTTTAGTTTCTTTTTTGAATGAAATTTTTTCCTTAATTGCCTCCTCAGTTAGATCATTACTTGTGTATAGAAACATTATTAATTTTTGCACATTAAACTGTATCCCACCACTTTGCTGAATTTGTTTATGGACTCAAGTAGCTCTGTTGTAGATTTCTCAGGATTTTCCATTTATGAAATCATGTGATTTGCAAGTAAGAAAAGTTTTACTTCCACCTTTCCTATTTGAATGCCTTTTATTTCTTTCTCGTGCCTAATTGCTCTAGCTAGAAGTTCCAGTGGTGACTGTGGGCATCCTTGTCTTGTTCCTGATCTTAGGGGAAAGCATTCAGTCTCTCACCATTAATTATGATGCTGGCTATGGGTTTTTCATATATGCACTTTATGATATTGAGGAAATTTCCTTCAATTCCTACCTTTTGTAGGAAGGAAAAACACTTCTGCAGTGTTTTTTATCAGAAAAGGATGCTGAATTTTGTCGAATACATTTGAAGTATAACCTGTTTTCATTTAAAGTCTTTTGAATCTGATATTAGTAAAGCTACCCCAGGTATTTTTTCCCCCCTGTTTATTGCTTGCCTGGAATATCCTTTTCCATATGTTCCCTTTAATCTGTTTGTATTGTTGAACTTAAGATGAGTCTCTCGTAAACTCATATAGATGGATCATATTTTTGAATCTAATCTGCCAATTTGTATCTTTTAATTGGGGACTTTAGTCCCTTAACATTCAAAGTTATTACTTTAAAGGCAGTTTTTGAATCTACCATTTTATCCTTTGGTTTTGTTTGTCAGGTCTGTTCTTTCCCTCTCTCTCTCTGTATCCGTAAGTTACTCTTCCTAGTACTCTACAATTGTCTGCCCTCCTCCAGACCTCTTTCTCCTTCAGCTGACAGAACTCCCTTTAGTATTTCTTACGCGTCAGGTCTCGCGTTAATAAATTCTTCCAGCATTTTTTTGTGAAAATTTTGATTCCTCCCTCACTTTTGAAGGACAGCTTTGCTGGATAAAGAATTCTTGGCTGGTAAGTTTTCTCTTTCAGCGTCTTGAATATATCATAGCACTGCCTTCTCACCTGTATGGTGCCATTGACACCTTAGTCTTATGTGGCTTCCCTTGTATGTGGTGATTCACCTTTCTCTTCTGGCTTTCTCTGTTTTTTTTTTTTTGTGTGTGTGTGTGGATAGGAAGAAGTATTTACTTAGAAAACCGTTAACACCAGTTAAAAGCCAAAAGTGGCTCTCTCTTGCTGCTTTCTGATCTTTTTACTTCTCTTTAGCATTTTTTTTTTGCAAAAAAAGGACAGTTTTATGGGCAAATGGGCAGATGGTCATTTAGATAAGTGATCTTCCGAATATTTGATATTACATTTTGATCTGGAAAAAATATTTCTTGAATATGGCATCCTATATATCTTTGTTTCTGTATACTATATATGTACTAAATGCTGACATATCATGTATATTATAAAACAATATCCAGAAATATAAATTTAAGATGTGCGTGCGAATGTGTATTTATGTGTTTTCTTTTTTAAAAATATTTTTATTGAGAAATCTTTACGCACATACATTCCATACATGATGTACAATCAGTGGCTCACAATATCATCACATAGTTGTGTATTTATCACCTTGATAATTTTTTAGAACATTTGCATTACTCCAGAAAAAGAAATAAAAATAAAAAGAAAACTCATGTATACTATACACCTTACCCCTCTCTCTCGTGGACCACTAGTATTTCCATCTACCCAATTTATTTTACCATTTGTTCCCCCCCATTATTTATTTTTATATCCATAGTTTTTTGCTCATCTGTCCATATCCTGGATAAAAGGAACATCAGACACAAGATTTTCACAACCACACTGTCATGTTGTAAAAGCTTTATCTTTATACAATCATCTTCAAGAAACAAGGCTGCTGGAACACAGCTCAGCAGCTTCAGGTACTTCTTCTAGCCACTCTACTATACCATAAACTAAAAAGGGATATCTATATAATGTATAAGAATAACCTCCAGGATAACCTCTTGACTCTGTTTGAAATCTCTCAGCTACTGTACTTTATGTTGTCTCATCTCTCTCTTCCCCTCTATTGCTGACCCCTAGTATTGATGTGGTACATTTGTTATTGTTGATGAGAAAATCTTACAATATTACTGTTCATTATAGTCCATAGTTTGTAATAGGTACATTTTTCTCCCAAATACCCCTCTATTATTAACTCTTTGTAATAGTGTCGTACATTTGTTCTAGTTTATAAGGGAACTTTTTAATATTTGTACTGTTAATCACAGTCATTGCCCACCAGAAGATGCACTGATATACATTCCCATATTTTCACCTCTAGCTTATCTTCTGATGACATACATGGCCGTGAACTTCCTCTTTCCACCACATTTACCCACAATTCAGCACTGTTAGTTATACTCAAAATAACATGTTACTATCACCTCTATCCATTTCAATACCACATTTTAAAAATAATTTCATTTATACACCATCCACAATCCATCCAGAGTGTACAATCATTGACTCTAGGAATAGTCACAAAGTTCTGCATTTGTCACCACAGTCAATTTGAGAACATTTTTATTGCTCTAAAAGGAAAAATCCCATATGCCCCCCTATTACTGACACTTAGCCTTGGTGTGGTACCTTTGTTATAATTGATGAAATAGCATTACAGCATTTCTGTTAACTGTGCTCCATAATTTGCATTAATTGTATTTCCCCCCATATACCACCCTATTATTAACACCTTGTAATAGTGACATACATTTGTTCTAGTTCATGGAAGGACATTCTTACATTTGTGCTATTAACTATAGCATCACCCACAACTGGGTTTATGTTATACAATCTCATGTTTTATACTTCAGCTTTCCTTCTGGTGGCATACATGACCCTGAACTTCCCCTTTCAGCCGTGATCACACACACTATTCAGTGCTGTTAATTACACTCACAATAATGTGCTATGATCACCTCTATCCATTTCCAATCAACCATACTAAAAATTCTGCATAAATTAGGTGTTAGCTGCTCATCCCCTACCCTCATTTCATCTCCTGATATACTCTAGATTTTAACTTCATGAGTTTGCTCGTTGTAATTAGTTCATATTAGTGAGACCAAGCAATATTTATCTTTTTGTGTCTGGCTTTTTTCACTCAACATAATGTCTTAAAGTTTCATCCATGTTGTCGTATACATCAGGACTTCATTCTTTCATAGAGCTGAATAATATTCCATCGTATATATCACATTTTGTTTATCCAATCATCAATCGATAGACCCTTGAGTTAGTTCCATCCTTTAGTGATTATGAATAATGCCACTATGAACATCGGTGTGCAAATGTTTGTTCACATCCCTGCTTTCAGTGCTCCTGAGTATATACCTAGTAGTAGGATTGTCTGATCATATGGCAAGTTTATACTTAGTCTTCTGAGGAACCACCAAACTGTCTTCCACAGTGGCTGCACCATCCTAAATTCTCACCATTAGGAGATAAGTGTTTCTATTTCTACACATCCTCTCCAGCACTTGCAGTTTATTGTTTTTTTTTCTTTAAACTAGTGGCCATTCTAGTAGATATGAAATGATATCTCATTGTGGTTTTGGTTTACATTTCCCTAATAGCTAATAATGTTGAGCAGTTTTCTTGTGCATTTATACATTTGTATTTCCTCTATGGAAAAGTGTCTGTTCAAGGCTTTTGTCCATTTTTAAATTGGGTTGTTAGTCTTTGTATTGTTGAGTTGTAGGATTTTTTTTTATTATAATCTGGATATTTAATCTTTTTTGGATATGTGGTTTCCAAATATTTTCTCCCATTGAGCAGATTGTCTGTTCACCATTGGGACAAAGGCCTTTGATGCACAAAAGTATTTAATTTTGAGGAGGTCCCACATGGCTATTTTTGTCTTTCATTGCTTGTGCTTTGGGTATAAAGTCTAAGAAACCAGCACCAACCACAAGGTTTTAAAGGTGCTTCCCTACATTTTCTTCTATAATGTTTATGGTCCAGACTCTTATATTTAGGTCTTTGATCCATTTTGAGTTAATTTTTGTTTTAAGGTGTGAGATAGGGGTTGTCTTTCATTCTTTTGAACATAGATATCCAGCTCTCCCAGCACCATTTGTTGAAAAGACTGTTCTGTCCCAGTTGAGTGAATTTAGCAGCCTTGTCAAAAATCAATTGGCCATAGATGTGAGGGTCTATTTCTGAGCTCTCAATTCAATTCTGTTGATCCATATATCTATCTTTATGCAAGTACCATGCTGTTTTGACCAGTTAGCTTTGTGTTATGCTTCGAAGTCAGGAAACCTGAATCCTCCAACATCATTGTTCTTTCTAAAGATGTTTTTGGCTATTCAGGGCCCCTTACCTTTCCAAATAAATTTGATGACTGGCTTTTCCATTTCTGCAAAGGAGGCAGTTGGAATTTTGATTGAAATTATGTGAACTATGTAAATCAATTTGGGTAGAATTGACATCTTAATGATATTTAGTCTTCTAATCTGTGAACATGGAATATTCTTCTATTATTTAGGTCTTCTTTGATTTCTTTTAGCAATGTTTTGTAGTTTCCTGACTATAGGTTCTTTATATCTTTGGTTAAATTTTTTCCTAGATATTTGATACTTTTAGTTGCTATTGTATATGGAACTTTTATATTGATTTCCTCTTCTGTTGTCTCATTTCTAGTGTAAGGACACTACAGATTTTGTTCTTATATCTTATCATTTTGCTGAATTTGTTTATTAGCTCTAGTAGCTTTGTTGCAGATGTTTCGGGACTTCCTAAACATAGGACCATGCCGTCTGCAAATAGTCAAGTGTTACTTCTTCCCTTCTAATTTGGTTGCCATTTATTTATTTTCCTTGCCTAATTGCTCTAGCTAGAACTTCTAGCACAAAGTTGAATAACAGTGATGGGATTTGGCATCTTTGTCTTATTCCAGATCTTAGAGGGAAAGCTTTTGTAGTCTTTCACCATTGAGTACAGTGTTAGCTGTGGGTTTTCATATACGCCTTTAATCATGTTGAGGAAGTTTCCTGTCATTATCTTTCAAAGTGTTTTTATCAGGAAAAAATGCAGGATTTTCTCAAATGCCTTTTCTGTACCAATTGAGATGATCTGATTGTTTTTACCCTTTGATTAGTTCATGTGGTATATTACGTTAATTGATTTTCTTGTGTTCAACCACCATTGAGTCCCTGGGATGAAACCCAGGTGGGCTTTATCATGGTGTATAATTCTTTTAATGTGCTGTTAGATTTGATTTATTAGTACTTTGTTGAGGATTTTTGTATCTATATTTATTAAATAAATTGGTCTGTAATTTTCTTGTTCTTGAATCTTTTTCTGGCTCTGGTATTACGGTTGTGTTGGCTTATGGAATGTGTTAGGTAATGTTCCCTCCTGTTCAATTTTTGGAAGAGTTTGAGCAGGATTGCTATTAATTCTTCTTGGAAGGATTGGATATACCACATTTTACTTATCCATTCATCAGCTGATGGGCATTTGAATTGTTTCCACTTTTCAACTATTATGAATAATGCTGCTGTGAACATTGTTGTTCAGGTTTTTGGGTGAACATATGTTTTCACTTCTTTTGGGTGTATGCTGGGAGTGGAATTTCTGGGCCATATTGGAACTCTTTGTTTAACCTTTTGAGGCTCTGCTAGACTGTTTTTGCCAAGTGGTTGCCACATTTACCATTCCTATCAGCAGTGTATAAGAATCTCTATTTCTCCACATCCTCACCAACACTTATCTTTTTTTGATGCTAGCTCTTCTATGAAGTGTTATCTCATTGAGGTTTAGACTTGCATTTCCCTGATGGCTAATTCAGGGTTGTTTTTAAGAATTAAATGAGTTACCACAGGGGAAGTCTCTACCTAAAATTGGACCTCAGTTCTCTACTAGATTCACAGGAGCTCAAGCAAAATTGTATTAACGTTTTTAGTCATTGTTATTTATAATGCAGCTTTTTTGCTCAGCAAGGCAGAACAGAGGCACAACAGCCTCCCAGAGCTCCCGATGGTGCCATATCCCAGACCTCTAGACACTCAATCTCAGGAGGCCCAACTTGTGCGTTAAAAAAAAGAGACAGGTTCAGTATTGAGGCAGTATCAGGGTTGAAAATCGCTGCCCATAGTTCAGGCCAGGAAGTGTAATTAGAGGGCCTTGGGGGAAAGTGAGAGACTTTATCTCTAGAATCCTTAGGCTGTGCCTTCTTTCACTGCCAGAACACGTGCTGCTGAACCCACGCAGTCCAGAACTCACACTAAGGACTTGGGGGCGGGGGGGCACCATCTTACAAATGGAGACAGGAGAGGGAGGGGGAGGGGCAGACTAGACAGCTTCCACAGTAAGGGGGAGGGAGAGTGGCAGAGATTTTAAGGTCTGGAATTAGGTAATGGGAAAGTCCTGGAGGGAGAGGTCAAGTAGGAGGGTTTATCAAGCATACAATGTTCTCCCCCGACTTTCTCTTGAGGCCAGGTGGGAGTAGTCTTCTCTGGATTCTTAAGGAGCAAGCTGAGGGAGACCAGGCACCCAGAGACAAGGAGAGGTGTCTAAAAGTTAGTCCCGCTAAGGAGAAGCTAAGGCCGCCTTGGCCGGTAACATGGTGGCCGAGGCATGTCTTAACCTACGCTGTTTCCCAGGGTCACAGAGCACAGGGCTCAGGTAAAATTCAGCCTTGCGTGTCTACCTGTGTATTGCTAATTTAGGAGGAACGGCATTAAAGATAATTCCCGCATGGTGGCTCATGCAAAATTCGTGTGTAATTGTTTTGGAATGCGTTTTCTACTTGCTCGTATGCGTGCAGAAGTAGTTGACTATGTAAATCCATAGGACAGCAAGCAAAATAGACAAACCAGGCAATGAGGACCCTACCCAGAAGGACCTAGAGGTGAGTCTGTGGTAACTTCCTTCTTTTTAATTCTTCCTGTTGCTTATTTTGATTAAATAGCATTGCTTTTTAGATTGACATAATTGTTCTTAAGGAAACATGCTGTTTCTTTCTAGACTATTCTCTCCTTGTTACAGTAGAAGGAATTCGATTTAGGCTTAAAAGGAGGGAATTTCAAATTAGCTTCTTTCCTGGTTTCTTTTTTTTGTATAATAATCAGAAAAGGTAGGGAAAAAAATAATGGTGATAACGTCAAAGAGAGCTGTGACAGATGTTCTCCATGTTAATTCAGAATTGACTGCAGTTGTCGAAGTTGCAGCTGTCAGGGTTCCAGGGAAACAGTTTCTCTCAGATGGTTCTAATGAAGAGACTTAGAAAATGAAGATCTTGCTACGGAGGTGTGGGCAGGGGTAAGGAAAGGCAAGAGAAACAAGGTGCCAAACTAGCAACAGGGTGAAGCCCGTGGTAGTCCTGGAACTGAAGGAGCAGGGGGAGAACTAGCGTTGCTGGTGACAGGTCCTGGCAGGGGCTGTCCTCGTGAATGACAAGTGCCTATCAGGACAGGGTACTGAGGCAGGAAAGGGGTGGGGGAGAAGGGACCGCTCTTCTCGCCCTCCACTTGTCTGCCAGTGCCCCCCCCATTGGCTGACCCCAACATGAAGCCAGCTGGCAGGGAGGCTGCCGTGCAGGTGGCAGGGTTCGTCTTCCCGGGCACAGGACTGAGCAGATGTGGAGAGACGTGGTGGATTTGCAAGTGGAGACTGATTTGCACAATAACCAACTATTTGACTGTGATCACGTTCTATTTTAGAATGTGTTATTTTGATGAACTTTGAGAAATACTGGAAGGGTTAGAAAGACATCTATTTCTCATTAAAGAAAAACCTACCATCTTCCATTTACTTTTGCTAAAGCATCTATCACTGAGGTGACAAACACCATTGTCATGTCTCTTAGACTTTGGGCTTTTTATTTTTTCCCATGTTTCCCACTACATTAGTGTAAATCATAGTGCTGTGATAAGCTTGAAATAACGCCACACTGTATTTCAGTTTGGTGATTTTTTAAGTTCCTCTTGTTCAGATTAGTGCATAGATATTTGTGAAATATTCAGAAGTGGTCAGTTGTTTTCACATCAAATTAAAAGTAGAATTTAGTTTGTTTTTTTGTAACTTGTAGCTGAGGGGAAAGATGCATTTTGTTAGGAACATGTGTTTGGCCCCCCACATTTATGAAATATCCTGACTTGAAGTGTTCACGGTACCCAGGTGAGTGTTTCTCGGTCATCGTATGTGTACTTCTTCCAGCTCTGTACAAAGGGTGGATGAAGACCTGTGTCTCTGGGTACCTGTGGGTTGCTAGGAAATGCTTTCCGAAGTGCTTTGTGGTGGTGCAGCAGGTTGAACTTTTTTGCGAAGTGTCGTCATGGAAACTTAAGTGCATCATTTCCTTGTCTGAGTAATTTATCTTTTAATGATAAAAAAAATTGTCATCCAGGGTTAAGGGAATTGTAATAAGAAAACAATAACTTTAAAGAGAATACTGCTGTGAATAGCGTCTCTTTTGAGTCAGAAGATTTCACTGCGCTGGTGGCAGGAGCATCGTGTAACCTGTGTTGGTAAGGGGGTGACTGCATGAAATGGTGGGAGCTGGTCAGTTGTTCCTCATCTTTGGAGTTGGAAACTGTGATTCCGTGCTGGGACTTACTGGAGTGGGGTCCTGCCACTGACCCTGTCCTCTGGGCATCTAAGTGGAGTGGAAGGCAGGACGCCATCACTGCGAGTCTGAGGAAGGCTCTCAGGGTGTCCGTGCTTCATTCCTCCCTGCTCCAGCTTCTGCCCCCAAGAGAAGGCTACGGGGGGACAGTGGTTGTCCTCCCATCGGTGAAAGCCTGTGGTGTGCACGTGATGCCCTCGGCTTTTTCCTCTGCTAAGCCTGTACACCCTGCAGATCTGGGAGCCCAGCAGCTGCCCTGATGCCCTTCTGGTATCTGTAAGAGCCCTCAAGGAAGGAAAGCCCTCTTCTTGTGTGTACTGAAGATCAAACCTTCTGGCACTGTGTGAAGATGGATGCTGCTGTTATGTTGATCATTAGCTTACTGATGTATCAAATGAAAGTACCCAGTCAGGATGCATAACCGAAAGAAGATGTTATGTATATTCAATAGTCCATCTGCCTCTGATATTTAACTCCTGTGGCCCACCCCCACCCCCTGCTTTGTTTGGGAGGGGTGTATATTAGGATTTTGCTGCATTAGATGAAATCTCATTTTTTTTTAGACCTTTCCAAGATATTCTTTATTAATATTTCCAAGTTTCATATATATTTGAATTATTTGCATTTAAAAGGAAAAAGTTTGAACGTAGACATGAGTCCTAAGATAATGGAAACAAGTCCAGTTAAATGCGTATTTCACTAAGTGTTATTTAAAGTCCAAATCTAGTTTCAATCAATCATGTAGCACATATTTACTGAGCAGCAACTTTGTGCCAATTATGTGCAAAAGAATTGTAGAAAGCCAGGAGGTGCCTTTAAGGAACCTGCAAAGGCCCGTCCAAACCCAATTTCTGTCCAAAGAGGCTGCAGATGAGGAGGTGCCACCTGGTAGCCGCATGGGGCTCTCTTTGCTGAGCTCTTGGCATTCCCAGGTCTTATTTCCTATAACTTTGCCTGCTGTCCCAATTCCAGAGTCCTGGCTGCAGCTCTTGATATATTGTGCACATGCTGGGCATCTCCGTGTGACCTTCCAGTGTTGACTTTGAGTTAGGAATGCCACCTTTGTTGGTAAAATAGCCCCTGAAAACTTGCACTGGAAGAACTGGTGGCTCTTAACTCCAGCCTGCTGCTGTTTATCCTCTGCTTAGAGCCTTTCAGAAATTCCCCGTTTCTGCCTCCATGCTGGTCCCAGGATGGAAAAGGGCCCTGCTCTCCCCTTTAATAATTTGGTCATTGTATAGACATAGGTTCTGTCTGTGATTCCCAAAGCAGAGCTGAGAGAGGTTATTGTCTTCAAAAGGGTTTCAGTGACGACTCAGGGATGACAAAGGAGAAAAAGCAAAGTGAATGCTCCGATACCAGATGCTCTGGTTTGCGCTTGGGTGTGGGCAGCTCTTGACCAGCCCACTGGAGAAGTCAGATCTTCCCGCCTAATGCTTCTCCATAACCGTTTGGCCTTTAGCATGTCCCGTCCAGAATCCTCGCCAAGAGTCCCTGGAGTCTTAAAGTCCAGACCAGGCGAGGCGAAGACCGCCCCAGGTTGCATTTCATCTTTGAGATAAGGGGAGTGCTAAGGCTCTGGAACTCCAGCTCTCCTTCTTCTTTTTTTTTCTTTCTTTTCAACGATTTTTTTAAATTGCGATATAGTCATCTAAAGTACACAAACAGTGGTTCACAGTACGTCATAAAGCTGTGCATTCATTATTACAACCAATTTTTGAACATTTTCATTACTCCCAAAACAATACAAATAAGAATTAAAATGAAAGTAAAAGTAAAAGAAAAAACCAACACCCAAAACATCTCACAACATTCATACCCCCCTATTGTTTATTTATTTATTTATTTTTCTTTCTTTTTCTTACTCATCTGTCCGTACAGTGCATAAAGAGAGTGTCAGTCACAAGGTTTTCACACTCACATGGTCACACCTTAAAAGCTCTGTAGTTACTCATCTTCAAGCATCAAGGCTATTGGATTACAGTTCAACAGTTTCAGGTATTTCCCTCTACTCCAATACACCAAAAACTGAAAAGAGTTATCTGTATACTCCAGAAAAATAACCTCCGGAAGGAAGGACCTTGACTGTATTTGAAAGCTCTCAGTCACTGAAATTTTATTTTGTTTCCTTTCTCTTCCTCCTTTTGGGCAAGAAGGTTTTCTCATTCCCACGATGCCAGGGCCAGGCTCATCCTTGGGAGTCATATCCCATTGGCCAGGCAGATTTACTCCCCGGGAGTCATGTCCCCACGTAGTGGGGGAGGGCAGTGCGTTCCCCTGCAGAGTTGGCTTAGGAGATCTCGCAGCCTTCTTCCTGATGGCTGTAACCTCTTGCAGCTATCTTAACCTGTTCTCATCCACTTAGGAGGGTGAGACTGATGCCTGTCTCCTCCCAGGCAGTGAGCAGCATGCCTGTCTCAGCATAGTGTCTGACACTTGGTAAATGCTTGTGCTGGTCAGACCTCTTCTTCGAGGGCCCCCCCACCTCCCCGCAGTAAGGAGCATTTCTCAGCTCTGCTGGCCTCAGTGTCCCTTGCATAGTCTTCACCCCACAGGGGCCTAAGGTCATTTGTTTACCCTACACCACGGCTGCCTTTCTGTGTCACAGAACAAACTTGTGGCTTGACTTTCCTTCTAGTATTTATCAGTAGGTTGTGATGCTTGTGTGGTTGTGTGTGTGTGTGTGCATGCTTGCACGTGTGTTTACTCCAAGTTGGAAATCATAAAAGTGGAGGTATAGGCTGAAATCAGTCATATTCACAATAGACCAAGCCCTTAATTTTGAGGCTCCCTCTTGTGAAGCTTATGTATGTAGCAGAGAAGCTTAGCTTACCTATAGGTATGCCTCAGAGTCACCTCAGGAGGACCTCATTTGTTACTCACATGTCACTATCTCTCTAAGCCTGTGCTGAAGGATTATGTACCCTAGAAAAGCCATGATTTAATCCTGATTCAATCCTGTGGGAGCAACATTTCTTTTAGTCTCTATTCAATAATGTAGGTTGGAATCTTTTGATTAGATTATCTCCATAGAGATGTGTCATGTCCAACTGTGGGTATCAACCTTGAATTAGAGGGAGATGTGACTCCACCCATTTGAGGTGGGTCTTGATTACTTTATGGGAATCCTTTCAAAGAGGAAGCATTTTTGGAGAAAGCTTGAGAATGACAAAAGCCAGAGCCCATGCAACCAGAGACCTTTGGAGATGAAGAAGGAATATGCCCCTGGGAGAGCTTCATGAAACAAGAAGCTTGGAGAGAAAGCTAGAAGATATTGCCATGCTCACCATGTGCCTTTCCAACCGAGAGAGAAATCCTGAACTTCATCAGCCTTTCTTGAGTGAAGATGGTAACCTCTTGTTGGTGCCTTAATTTGGACATTTTTATAGACTTGCTTTAATTAGGACATTTTCTCAGCCTTAGAACTGTAAACTAGCAACTTAATTAATTCCCCCTTTTAGAAGCAATTCCATTTCTGGCATATTGCAACCTAGAACAAAGCCCGGCTCTGCAAGTGAAACCATTGCCCTCCACCCTGCATGGAACATGACATCTGGAGGTGAACGTTTCCCTGGTGGCGTGGGAGAGGACTCCCAGGGATGAGACTGGCCTTGGCACCATGGAATCAGCAATGCCATCCTGACTAAAAGGGGAAAAAGAAGTATAACAAATAAGGTATCAGTGGCTGAGAGAGTTCAAATAGAGTCGAGAGGCTACTCTGGAGGTCAATGGAGACATTGCTGTCTATCGTAACTTGCCAAACCCCAAACAAAACCATCACTGCCAATCTTAAAGAGTATCTAGGAGATTATTAAGATTCTACAAAGGTTCCATACACTAAGATAACTTTCCAGAAACCTGCAACCTCTGTATGGGCCCCTGAACCAGAGAAGTCCTGAAACCTAGAGGGCCCAGCCTTTCTAGACATCAGCTAGTTCCATCTCTCTACCCCATATTACTGACAGCCCCTTCCAACATAAAAAAGTTAGAATGGGCATAGCCTCAGTACCTCTAACGAATGGAAGAAAGATCAGAGGTGATGGTGGAGTGATACAGAGAAGGTAGGGCTTAACAAATGAATATGATTGCTGAATCATTATGTTGATATTATTGATATTTCTTTAGGTCTCCAGTGTCTTAGAGGAGCTAGAAGGAAAAACCTAAAATTGTGGAATTATAGCTGATCTCAAACTCTGAAATCTGTTCAACAACTAATTGTTGCAATGTGCTTTGAAATGTAATGCTTTTTTGTATGTAGATTATTTTTCACAAAAAAGAAAGAAAGAGAGTATAAAAGAAAAAAAGAGTGTAGATTCATTGATTTTTTTTTTTTTGGTATGTCATTCAATTTATAATGTATTTAAGAAAATTAATATTGCAGTAAAATGTCCAGTATTTTACCCCTATTTCCTGCCTATACCTCGCCTCCCAGGCAACTAGCCTGGGAACAGTCCTGGGTGACTCCCGTCTCTCCCTGTTAGGGACTGACTCTCTTGTAGGTCAAGGACGAGATGACTGCACACAGGGAATTTGTTTAGTCAGTCTCCCAGCAAGTATATGTTGAGTGCCAACGACATCCTCAGTTCAAGAAATACAAACAAGGACCTTGATCTCCTAGAGGTTATGCTTTAGTAATTCATTCACTGTTTTCATTCAGTCACCATTCAGCACATCATGAAATTCTGTGTGTTCATCCTTCCCATCAACAAAGAAAGCTTCCTTCCTATCTTTCTCTTTTTTCACATGTATTTCTTAGTCCCTTATTTGTTAAGCAGATATTGATTGGGGGACTACTATGTATCAGGCAATGTTTGAGACATTGGGGTTAGAGCAATGAATGAAAGCAAAACTTCCTATCTTCATAGAGTTTACATTCTAGTGGGGGGAGACTGCCAATTAAAATTACATACAATGTAAATGTTAGTAATAAGTTATGGAGGAATACAGTGCAGGGAAAGGGAAAGGAAGTGACCTTGTTACAATTAAATATAATAAAAAAGCTAACATATACTTCACATTTCATTGATTTTAAGCTGTACTTTTTTAAAGAAACATTTTAGTGTTGGGTTAATTTCTTTTTTTCCATTAATAAAAAAAAAAAGAAACATTTTAGCAGCTCTTAAGTCATGATGCATCTTATTATTGATGGCATTTCATACTTTAATTGGCAGTATTTATTATTTTAAAGTGGTGGATAAAATAATGGTGTGTCATAATGTAAAGCGTCTTATATTTAACTAACATGGCTCACCATGCACCAGGCATTGCCCTATTTTACATTAATTTATTGAACCTTCACAACAACCTTATGAGATTATTACTGTTATTATCCTGCTTTTGAAGATAATGAAACTGAAGTCCAGAGAGGTTAAGCTACTTGCCCGGGGTCACAGCACTGAGAAGTGGCACTGTCAGAATTGGAGCCCAGGCTGCCTGGCTTTGGAGTTTGGGTTCGTAACGGCTGTGCAGTATTGTCGGAGATGGTGTCCCTGAAAGGTGACTTTTGTGATGAGACTTGAAGGAGGTGAGAGAGAGTCATATGGGTATCTGGAGAAGAGTGTTCCAGGTGGAAAGAGGCTCTGAGCCTGGAGTGCTGGTATTTTGAAGAAGAACAAGTAGCCCCGTGTTTGAAATGGAATAAGGGAGAAGGAAGAGGGAGGAGAGGGGTGAGCAGATCATGTGAGAGCACCGTGGTCTGTAGTAAGGACTCTGGCTTTTTTTGCTTTGAGCTAGATGGGAACCACTAGAGGATTCTGAGCAGAGATGAGATTTAACATCGATTTATTTTACTAGGATCACTCAGTACTTAGAATAGCTTGAATGAGGCTGTATTAGTTTCCTGTAGTTGCTGTAACAAGTTATACAAACTTGGTGGCTTAAAGCAGCACAGATGTATTCTCTCACAGTTCCGGAGGCCAGAAGTCTGAAACAAGGTGCCCCAGGGCCATACTTCTCCCATAGTCTCTTGGGAGGAGTCCTTCCTTGCCTCTTTCAGCTTCTGGTGGCTTCAAATATTCCTTGGCTTGTGGGCTGCATAACTCCAGTCTCTCACTTCATCTTCATGTGGCCTTCTACTCTGTGCCTATGTCTTCTCTTCTGTGTCTTATAGATATAACTTGATAACTTGCTGTTGAATATAGGACATGCACAGATAAGCCCATGTGGTCTTATCTCGGGATCCTTAACTTATTTACAACTGCAAAGACCTTTTCTCAAAATGAGGCTAAATTCAGATTTCACAGGTTAGGACATGGGGTAACCTTTTCGGGAGGCTCACCACGCATCATCCCACTGTAGTGACCAAGGATGGAAGCAGAAAGGCAAGTTAGGAGGTTATTGAAATAATTCAGCAGAGAGATGATAATGGCTTGTATGAGGTTGGTGGTGGTGGAGGAGGTACGAGATACTCGGATTCCATATATATTTTGTAGATAATTTCTGATAGATTAAGTGTGGGAGTATGAGATGGTCAATGATGATGATATTAAAAATAATAGCTAGCATATATTTTCACTAAATATTTTATGTATATGAACAGCCCCAGAAAGAAGTACTAACGATTTTATCCTCATCCCACAGAGGAGGAAGCAAAGGCACTGAAAGGTTAGTAATTTGCCTGGTACTGTAGGCTGGTTAGTGGTGAAGTTGGGATTCTAATCCATTTAGAGTCTGTTGTCAACCACTACATTTTATAACCTTTATGCTTAGAAAAAGACATCAGGTTTTTGTCCTGAGAAACTGAAAAGCCCTGAGGTGTGATGGCAGCCAGATCAGTTTTGAATATGTTAAGTCAGAGTTGCCGTGTAGACATCTCTATGGAGATGTTATGTAGGCAGTGGAATGTTCAAATCTGGAGTTCAGGGCAGAGATCCTAACTGAAGACAAATTTGAGAGTCATTAGTGCATCGATGACACTTAAAGTTTTGCGCCTAGATGGACTCACCAAGGGAGTAAGTTCAGATAGAAAAGAGATACAAGGACTAGAGTAGATTTGGGGACATCCAACAATTATAGGTTGGGTTGATGAGGAGGAATCTAATACCCGAGAATGAGGTAGGAAGAAGAACGTGTGGTGACCTGGAAGTCAAACAAAAAAGTTGTTTCAGAGTGGAGGGATTGTTTTACAATGTCATGTGCTGCTGATAGATCAAGTAAAATGAGAACCAATGTTGGACCACTGGATTTAGTTACATGGAGGTCATTGGTGACTAGTATAGTTTCAGTGCTATGATGGTTTAAAGAGAGATTGGGAGAAGAGAAGTTGGAGACAGGAAATTTAGATAACTGTTTTGAGGAACTTTGCTGTAAAGGCAGGGAAAGAAATATGGTAAGATCTGCTGGGTAAAGTATTCCATAAATGCCATTAGATTCAGTTGGTTAATGTTCAGTTTTTCTGTGTACTTACTGATTTTCTGTCTAATAATCTCTTGATTACTGAGAGAGAATTATGGAAGCCCCCAACTATAATTTTGGATTTGTTATTTCTTCATTAGTTCTCTAACTGCTTGCTTCCTGTATTTTGAAACTCTATTGTTCATTGATTATATATTTAGTATTATGTTATCTTGGTGAATTGATCCTATAATTATTAGGTAATGTCCATCTTTATCCCTGGTAATTTTCTTTACTCTGAAGTCTGCTTAATAAATTTTAATAAAACTACCCTTTCTTTTGATTATATGGTATATCTTTCTCAGTTTTTATTTTTTTCTTAGAGAGGTTGTGGGTTTACAGTACAATCATGCATAAAATACAGGAGTCCTATGCACCACCCTACCACCAGCACTTGCATTGGTTATGGACGATCTGTTGCCATTGATGATAACACATGGTTTAACTTAGAGCTCTGTTTGTGTGTTGCAGTTCTATGGATTTTATTAACATTTTTATTGTTACTATGTATACAATCTGACATTTCTCCTATTAATCATCTTCAGATATAAATTTCAGTGCCGTTAATTGTGTTCACAGTGTTATGCTACCAACATCATAATCCATTATCTAAACCTTTTCATCATTCCAAATAGGAACATTATGCATTTTAAGACTTAATTTCCCATACCCTATCCCTACTCAATCCCCTGGTAATCTGTATTCTAGATTCTGGCTCTATGAATTTGCTAATTCTAATTGTCTCAGATCAGTGAGATCATACAATATTTGTCCTTTTGTGTTTGGCGCTCAATAGGATGTCTTCAAGGTTCATCTGTGTTACAGCATATATCAGGACTTCAGTCCTTCTTATGGCTGACTAATACTCCATCATAGGAATATACCACATTTTTTGCTTCCATCTTTTGGCAATTATGAATAATGCCACTATGAACTGATGTGTGCAAATATCTGTTCAAGCATCTGCTTTCAATTCTTCTAAGTATATTATAGTAGAGGGACTACCAGATCATAGGGGAGTACTATATTTAGCTTTCTAAGTAACCATCAAACTGTTTTCTACAGTGGCTGCACCGTTTTACATTACTACCAGCAATGAATGAATGTTCTTATTTCTTCACATTTATTATTTTCCAATTTTTTTAAAATAGCAGACATTCTAATGGATGTGAAATGGGATCTCATGTGATGTTTTTTTTCTGAATGAATATATCATTTGTTTAAAGTATGGTAGAGGAACAGTTATAATAATGACTACCTAGCAGTACAATAACTATTTTTCTTGCACCAAGCAGGTATTTTCATAGTCTTCCTGAATTAAATGGATAATGCCTTGAATCCTACAGTAATGAATGTTTTTAGGTTCCCACATCAAGGGGATTCAGCACACAATCCCTTAGACACTCCTTACACATATATAGCACTTCATAATTTTCTCATTCTTTTTTCTATGAAGTACACAGGGGAGATATTAGAACCCTATTTTATTTTTTTATTGTGAAAAATAACATAAATACAAAAAAGCAATAAATTTCAAAGCATACCACAACAATTAGTTATAGAACAGATTTCAGAGTTTGATATGGGCTACAGTTTTAGATTTTTCCTTCTAGCTGCTCCAAGACACTGGAGACTAAAAGAAGTAGCAGTATAATGATTCAGCAGTCATACTCATTTGCTAAATCTTATCATCTCTGTTATAACTCCACCTTCTCCTTTGAGCCTTCTCCCAGTCTTTGGGGGGTGTTTGAGCTATGCCCATTCTAACTTTTTCATGTTGGAAAGGTCTGTCAATGATGTGGGATAGGGATATGGAACTAGTTGATGTTCTAGAGAGGCTGGCCCCTCTCTCATGTGATTTTTATTTGCATTTCCCTGATGACTAATGATGTTGAAGATCTTTTATGTGCTTTCTGGTTATTTGTATATCTTCTTTGGAGAGATATCTATTCAAGACGTTTGCCCATTTTTAAATTTAGGTTGTTTGCATTTTTGTTAAATTGAAGGGTTTCTTTATATATTCTGGATATTAAACCTTTATCATATACGTGGTATTTTCTCTCATTGTGAAATTTGCTATTTTTACTTTCATAATGAAGTCCTTTGAGGTGCAAAAGTTTATAATTTTGATTAGGTCCTATTTGTCTATTTTTTTTTTCTTTTGTTGTTTATGCTTTGGGTGTAAAATCTTAGAAACCATCACCAAGCACAAGGTCCTAAAGATGCTCCTGATATTTTCTTCTAGGAGTTTGATAGTTCTACTTGTTATATTTAGGTTGTTGATCCATTTTGAGTTAATTTTTAATATGGCGTGAGGTAGGGATCCTTCTTTTTTTATTGCAAATGGAGATCCAGTTTTCCCAGCACCAATTGTTCTTTCTCAATTGAGTGGTATTCACCACCTTGTCAAAGATCAGTTGGCCAGTGACTCTTAGGGATGAGCCTGACCCTGGCACCGGGGGATCAACAATGCCTACCTGGCCCAAAGGGGGAAAAGAAATGTAAGAAAATGAGGTATCAGTGGCTAATAGAGTTCAAATAGAATTGAGAGGCTATTACTGAGATTGCTTTTGTGCAAGCTTCAGCTAGATATTGCCAAATGTCACGGTATGCCATGCCCTAACCAATGGTGTTCCTGTAAACCTCAAAGAATACCCAGGGCTCTATCTGAGACTCTGTACAAACTTCACTCTCTAAGCTTATTTTTAAGAAACCTAAACTTCCAGATGGTTCCTAGGCCAAATAAGCCCTGAAACCCAGAGTTACCAGTCTCTCCAAGAGCTTCAACCAGTTACATCCTCCTACCCCATGATGTCAATAGCCCTTTCAACATGAAGTTAGAATGGTCATTTCCCAAATATCCCTAAAGAGTGAGAGAAGGATCAAGGGAGGAGAAGGAGTTATAGCAGAGAAGATAGGATTTAGCAAATGAGTATGACTACTGAATCATTATATTGATATTTCTTTTAGTCTCCAGTGTCTTAGAGCAGCTAGAAGGAAAATCCTGAAATTGTGCAACTGTAACCCGTATCATACATTGAAATTTGTTCTGTAACCACTTGTTACAATGTACTTCGAAATTTATTGCTTTTTGTATATATTATATTACACAATTAAAAAGTTTAAAAAAAAAAAAGTTGGCCATAAATGAAAGGATAGATTTCTGAGCTCTCAGTTCTATCTCATTTATCTGTATGTCTGTCCTTGGGCCAGTATCATGTTGTTTTGATTACTATGGCTTTGTAATAAGTTTTTAAATTGGAAAGTGTGAGTCTTCCAACTGAATTTTTCTTTTTCAAGATACGTTAGCTATTCGTAACTAACGGGCCCCTTCCCCTTCTGTGTAAATTTGGTGATTGGCTTCTCCATTGCTGCAAAAGTTGTTAGAATTTTGATTAGGATTGCATTGAATCTATAAATTTAAATAATATTAATTTCTTAATGATTATTTCTTCCAGTCATGAACATGGACTGTCCTTCCATTTATGTAGGTGTTCTTTAGTTTCTTTAAACAATGTTCTGTAGTTTTTTGTGTACAAGTCCTGTTTATCCTTGGCTGGATGTGTTGCTAGATATTTGATTCTGTTAGTTGCTATTGTAGGTGGGACTGTTTTCTTGATTTTTTTCATCCAAGTGTTCATTTCTTGTGTATAGAAACACTACTGATTTTTTAAGTCTTGATCTTGTACACTGCCACTTGGCTGAATTCACTTATTAGCTCTAGGAGCTTTATTGTGTTTTTTTTCAGAATTTTCTGTCTATAGTATCATATCATCTGCAAATAAGGAAAGTTTACTCCTTCCTTTCCAACCTGGATGCCTTTTATTTCTTTTTCTTGCTTAATTGCTTTGGCAGTACTTTCCAGTACAGTGTTGAATAAAGGTGGTGACAGTTGACATCCTTGCCTGGTTCCTGATCTTAGAGAGAAAGCTTTCAGTTTTTCACCTTTAAGAATGTTGGTTGTGGACTTGTCATATATGCTTTTTCATGTTGAGGAAGTTTCTTTATATTCCTAGTGTTCTTAATATTTTTATCATGAAGGGGAGCTGGATTTTGTGAAATTCCTTTTCCTCGTTAATTGAGATAATCATGTGTCTTTCCCCCTCATTCTGTTAATGTGGTTCATTACATTAATTTATTTTCTTATGTTGAAACACTCTTGCATTTCAAGAACAAATCCCACTAGATTATGATGTATAATTCCCTTAATATGTTATTGACTTTGATTTGCTGGTGTTTTGCTGAGGAACTTTGTTTGCATCTATATTCATAAGAGATGTGGCTCTGTAGTTTTCTTTTGGTATTTTTATCTGGCTTTGGTATGACGGTGATGTTGACCTTTTGAATGAGTTAAGGGAGTGTTGCCTCTGCTTCAGTTTTTTGGAAGGCTTTGAGCAGAATTAGAGATAAGTGTTCTTGGAATGTTTGGTGTAATTCCCCTTGAAGCCATCTGGTCCTGGGCTTTTTGTTGTTGGGAGTTTTTTGACAATTAGTTCAGTCTCTACTAGTAATTAGTTTGTTGAGATGTTCTGTTTCTTCTTGAGTCAATGTAAGTGGTTCATGGGTTTCTAAGAATTTGTCTACTTCATTTAGATTATCTAATTTAATGGCATATAATTGTTCATTGCATTCTTTTATAGTCCTTTTTATTTCAGTGGGGTTACTAGTACTGTCCTTTTCATTTCTGATTTTTGGTGTTTCTTTTTCTTTTTTTTTAACTTTGTCATTCTAGCTAAAGGTTTGTTAATTGTCAATTTTATTGGTCTTTTTGAAGGATCAGCTTTTGGTTTTATTGATTCTATTATTTTTCTATTTCATTTATCTCTAGTCTTTATTTCTTTCCTTCTGCTCATTTTCGGTTTATTTTGCTCTTCTTTTTCAACTTCTTCCCATTTTGAGATTAGGTCTCTGATTCAAAATCTTTCTTCATTTTTAATGTTATGTATTTTGAGCTACAAAGTTCTCTCTCAGCACTGCCTTTGCTGTATCCCATAAGTCTTGGTATGTTGTATTTTCATTTTCATTCACCTCAAAATAGTTCCAATTTTGCTTCTGATTTCCTCTTCAATTCATTGGTTAAAATATGTTGTTTAATTTCAACATATTTATGAGTTTTCCATTTTCCCCTCTATTATTTCTAGTTTCAATTCTTTGTGGTCAGAGAATATACACTGTATGATTTCAGTGTTTTTTTTAATTTATGTAGAGTTGTTTTGTGACTCAACATGTAGTCTATCCTGGAGAATGATCCATGTGAACTCAAAAAGAATGTATATTCTGTTTTCATTCAGTGCAATATTCTACATATGTCTGTTAGGTCTAGTTGGTTAAGTGCATCATTCAAGTCCTGTCAGATCTTTCAGTATTTGCATCATATATTTTGGGGCTCTGCTGTTAGGCCCATAAATACTTATAGTTGTTAAATCTTCTTGTTGAGTTTCCTCTGTTATAATATGTAATGACCGTCTTTGTTCCTCATAACTGTTTCAGACTTAAAGACCATTTTATCTAATATTAGTAGAGCCGCCCCAGCTCTCTTTTTGATACTACTTGCATGGTATATATTTTTTCCTCCTTACACCGTGAGCCTACTTGTATTTTTGACTTAAAGATGAGTCTGTTGTGGACAGCAAATAGTTAGGTCATGCTTTTTTTTAAATCTAGTTTGCCAAACTCTGCCTTTTGACTAAAGAGTTTAATCCATTTACCTTTAAGGTCACTACTGTTTATACAGGACTTTCTTCTGCTACATATTATTTAGCCATTTAAAGTCTTATACCTTTTTTTTGTTCCTTGCTTCCATTAATGCCTACTTTTTTATTTATTTGATTTTTTTTGTGTTGTACCATATTGAGTACTTTTTCATTTCTATCTAGATATATTTTCCATCTGTTTTTTTTGTGTGGTTACCATGTGGTTAACGTTTAACGTCCTAAACGTATAACAGTCATACTTGTTTTGATACGAACTGACTTCAGTAGCATGCACATATACTTGTCCTGTACTCCTCTGTCCCTCTCTGTATTTTTTGTGCATGTTACCACTTATATTTTTGTACATTGTATGTCCTGAAACACAGATTTATCATTACGTTTCTTGCATTTGCATTTTAGCACCTGTAGGAAGTAAAAAGTACAGTTACATACCAAGTGATACACGACAGTAATACTGACATATTATAATTACCCATACGGTTAAATTACATATGCTGATCTTCACCACTACTCTCTGTTTCTTTATTCTACTTTAAACTACTGTTGAGTGTCCTTTCCTTTCAGTCTGAAGAACTCCCTTTAGCATTGCTTGTGGGGCAGGCTTGTGGGTGATGAACTCCTCAGCTTTTGTTTATATGAGAATGTCTTAAATACTCCCTCATTTTTAAATTTCTAATTTTTGTTCTCTCAATTTTAAAAGGGAGTCTCACTGGGTATAAATTTTTTGGCTTGGCAATGATTTCTCTAGCACTTTTAGTATTTCATCTCCCTGCCTTCTTGCCCTCACCTCCTTGAATATTTTAAGATCAGTTTTTTAAAGACTCTGATGCGTTCACATTCTCATCTTCTTTGTTGGTGTTTTTTCTATTTTTATCCTCTCCCTTTGAATGGACCCTCATTTCCTGGTTCTTTGTTTGCCCTGTACTCTTGTTGCACACTGTATATTATAATATTTTAAACGGTTATCTCTGGGATTTATTCCTGAGATATCTGTTCTTGTCTTTGTAACCAGCTGATGATAAGGCAGATTTTCTTCAACTTCAGTCCTCCTATCAGTCAGGTCTGCCCAAGGCGAAGGTAGTGGGCAGGTTTTCCCTGTCTTTCTGGACCTCTGTGCTGCCCTGGGACTCTGCGTGTTAATTGTCTAAGCCTTCCCCTGTTTGAAGGAGTTTTGCTCTCCCCTCTGATTCCCAGGAGACAGACCTCCCTGTTTTTGGTGTTTGAAGGCATTAGGCCTTTGTCCAAAACTGTTCGCCTTTATAGTTTTTATACTCCTTTTGTTTTTTCAAGCTGTTTTTTTTTTGAGGAGGGCACACAGGAGAGAACTTTCCCAAGTTAGTCTTTCCCAGCCAAAATAGGGCTGGGGACCCACAAAGGGGTCAGACCAGCTCCAAAGTGCCCTGGGGAGGTCAGGAAGGGCACCAACAGCTTATCCAACAGCTCCCTAAGCTGAGCTTTCCTCTCCTGCCCAGACGATGCAGACCTTGATCTAACTGTACCCCGCAGTCCTGAGGACGTACAGCATCTTTAAGTCTCCACCTCCGCCACCCTTGTCGGGGTGGGCTGAGACAGTGGCTGCGGCCGTCTTTGTCCAGGATAGATTGAAATAATAGCTCCCCTTGGAGCCAGGCCTCTGGTGATCTGAATTCACTCATCAAAACCATGATCAGTGATCAGCTCTGCCTACCACTGTTCTTGGGCAAAGGGATATTCATGTCCCTGTCACCAGCAGCTGACCAGGGGTGGACTCCACCATGGCCTGCTGTGAGGATGGGGAGATGGATGCCAGTAGCTGCTGGCACAGAAGGAGCAAATGACTGTTTTTTTTAAAAAAATAATTTATCAATCTCTTCCTCTTCCTCTTCCCTGGGTGTTATATAGTGTTCCTCTGGAGTTTCAAAATAGTTGTTTCAGACAGTTCTTGCATGTTTGATAGTTAATTGTTTTGGTGGAAGGACTGAATCTAGTTGCTCCTCACTCCATCTTCCCACCATCCTCTGCCCAGTCTTTTACTTTCAACTTACTTATATTTGCAGTGAGTTTACATATGTTTGAATTGAATTTCTTTTAGACAGCATTTAATTGGGTCATTTTTTCTTAAACCATTCTAGCAATCTCTTTCAGTTGATTTATTTGTACCCATTGCATTTGATGTATTCATCATTGATACAGTTCCATTTAGGTTTCTGTCTTCATTATTTGTTTTCTGTTTGTCTCCTCATTTCTATATTACATCCTTGGGGTTATTTTGGGTTATTTGTGTATTATTTAGTATTCTATTTTAATTTATCTATTGTGTTCTTGACTATATCTCTTTATTTAGTTTTTATGGTTGTTCTAGTGACTATAATATATACTTAACTTTTCATAGTCTACTTAGAAACAATGTTCTACTACTTCAAGTAGTATGTAGGTTTTATCCTCTCACATGGGTCCCTTTACTCTAACATCTCTATGTTGTAGTTGTCTTATGTCTTAGGTTTGCGTATAATAAAAATCTTTCAGTGTTGTTATAAAATTTGCTTTTAACTGTCAGACATACTTTAAAGAACTCAAGAGCAGAATAGTTTGCTCTATTTATGTAGAGGCTACCATTTCTGTTCCTCTTCATTCTTGATCTTCCAAGCTCCATCTTGTATCATTTTCCTTCCTCCTGAAGTAGGGGGATTTTTTCTGTAGTGATTGTTTTAAAACAGGTTTGCTGATAACAGATGCTTTTAGTTGTCCTTCATCTGAGAATGTCTTTATTTCACCTCTATTCCTGAAACACATTGAGTTCTGGGTTGATCGTTGTTTCTTTCAGCACTTTAAAAACATTTTTCTTTTGTAATCATTTGGATTGCTCCCCTGTAAGTAATGCATTGTTTACCCTGGTGCCTTCAAAACTTTTTCATTGTCTTTAGTTTTTAGTAGTTTGATTATGATGTTTCAGAACGTGGATATTTTGGGGATTTGTCCTATTTTGTGTTTGCCAAATTTCTTGAATATGTAGGTTTTTCACCAGACTTGGGAAGTTTTCAACCACTATTTCTTCAAATTCTTGCTTCCTCCTTTTCTTCTGAAACTCCAATAACATAAATGTTAGACCTTTTGTTATTGTCCCACAGATCTCTAAGGCTTCGTGCATTTTTTAATGTTGTTTTGTTGTGAAATTTATACAAAAAAGAATAAATTTCAGCATGCATTTTAACAAGTAGTTATGGAACAGATCTCACAGTTTGGTATGGGTTACAGTTCCACAGTTTCAGGTCCCTCCTTCTAGCGCCTCCAAAACACTGGAGACAGACAGAAATGTCAATATATTGATTCAGCAGTCGCACTCATTTGTTAAATCCTTTCTTCTCTGTTATATTCTCTCTCTTTAAATAACATACATACCTAAAAGCAATACATTTAAAGTACATCACAACAAATAGTTGTAGAACAGATCCCACAGCTCGGTATGAACTACAGTTCCACAATATTAGGCTTTTATTTCTAGTTGCTCAAAGGTACTGGAGGCTAAAAGAAATATCAGCAAAATGATTCATCACTTAATTGTTAAACCCAACTTTCTCGGTGTAAGTCCACCATCACCTCCAATCCCTCTCACATTCTGTAGGGTTGTTTGGGCCATGCCCATTCTAACTTTTTTTTTTTTTTTTTTTAACTTTTTAAAATTGTATAGTATAACATACACACAAAGCAAAGAAATAAAAAGAGCTGTAGTTTTCAAAGCACTTTTCAAAAAGTGGTTATGGGACAAAGATCCCAGAGTTTGTCATGGGTTACCATACGATCCTTCAATATTTTTCCTTCTAGCTGCTCCATAATATAGGAGGCTAGAGAGCTGAATACTTTTTTATCATCACATTTCTTCCTTCTTTTTTTGTGAATAATAACATATATACAAAAAAGCTATAAATTTCAAAGCCCAGCACTGCAATTAGTTGGAGAACATATTTCAGACTTTGCCATGGGTTATAATGTCCCAATTTTAGGTTTTTACTTGTAGCTGCTCTAAAATACTGGAGGCTAAAAGAGATATCAATTTAGTGATTCAGCATACATATTCATTTATTAAGTCCTGTCTTCTATGTATAACTCCACCATCACCTTTGATCTTTCCATACCTCTCACTGGGGTTGTTTGGGCTATGGCAATTCTAAATTTTTGCTACTGAGAGGTTCTGTCACTAATATGGAGTAGGGAGATGAAACTATCTGGTGTTCTGGAGAGGCTGGGCTAGGTTTCAGGACTTAATCTGGACCAGGGAACCATCTGGAGGTTGTAGGTTTCTGGAAAGTCACTCTAGTGCCTGGAACCCCAGTGGAATCTTATATTTTGCCCTAGGTGTTCTTTAGGATTGGCTGCAGTGGTCCTGGTTGGAGGTTGGCAAGTTATGATAGGAAGCAAGGTCTACTTTAAGCTTGTGTAAGAGCAACCTCCAGAGTAGCCTCTCAACTCTATTTGAAGTCTCTCTCTGCTACTGATACCTTAGCAATTACATTTCTTTTCTCCCTTTTGGTCAGGGTGGAATTGTTGCTCCCACAGTGCCAGGTCTGGATTCATCCCTGGGAGTCCTCTCCCACGTTGCCAGGGAGACTTTCACCCCTGGAAGTCATGTCCCATGTAGGGGGAAGGGCAATGATTTCACTTGCAGAGTTGGGCTTAGAGAGACTGAGGCCACTACTGAGCAACGACAGAGGTCCTCCAGAAGTAACTCTCAGGCATGCATATAGGTAGGCTAAGCTTCTCCGCTACCTGCATAAGCTTCTCTGCTACCTACATAAGCTTCACAAGAGTAAGCCTCATGATCGAGGGCATGGCCTATTGATTTGGATGTCCCTAAAGTTTGACACAGTATCAAGGGATTGATTCCCTGATGGTAAAGTTTAATAGTTCTGTAGTCTTTCTCCCTTCCCTCAGGGGACTTTGCCAATACTTTTTGATTATCTGCTTAATATACTCTGGGATGTTTCCAGGCCTTACAATAATTTATATAGGATTAAAGGACCTCTGTCTTATTCTGTACTCCCTGTGTTTCAATTGTTCAAATGAACTATACAGATAGGTTGAATTAGATTATGCACTACCGAAAATTTCAGTTCCAAACCAAATAAACCTTTCTCCCATTGGTCTCAAAGACTATGTGTGGTTCTAAAATATAGACACCGTCTTCCTTACCCCTATGTTCTGAATTACATTAATCCCAACCTGTTCTGCTTCATTCATATCTGTAAATATCAGGTTAGATATATAAAACAGCCTCTCAAACTCCAGAAATAATAATCACCACTCTGGACTTAATGTGTCTGCTCTAAAAGCTTACAGTCTAGGCCCCTGTTTTCTTATAAGCAGTTTCTAAAGCTGCCCATACCGTTGTTGTTCTTTTGTTTCTGGCTTATTTTGTCTCACCAAATGTCCCACGTGTTCGTTCCCATTGTTGCATGTCTCACGACTTTGTTCCTTTTGGTAGCAGCCTTCTTTGTCTCTTATGATGTCTTTACATTTAAAGTCTATGTTGTCCGATATTAGTGTAGCTACTCCAGCTTTCTTTTGGTTACAACTTGCGTGGAAAATCGTTTTCCATCCTTTTGCTGTCAATCTATTTGTATCCTTGTGTCTAAGATGAGTCTCTTGTAAACAGCATATAGCTGGATTATGTTTCTTAATCCATTCGGCCAATCTGTATCTTTAAATTGGTAAATTTAGTCCGTTAACATTCAAAGTTATTACTGAAAAGATGTTTCTTGATTTCAACATCTTATCTTTTTAATTTTTATATGTCAAATCTATATATTCTTTTCCCTCTTTTTCTTTGTATTATTTAAATTACTCTTACTGGTACTCTTCAATTCTGTGTCCTCCTCCAGACCTCTTTTTCCTGCCTTTTTTCAGCTGGCAGAACTTTTAGTATTTCTTGTAGAGCTGGTCTCTTGTTGACAAATTCTTTCAGGACTTTGTGAAAACTTTCTCTCCCTCAGTTTTGAAGGACAATTTGGCTGAGGACAGAATTCTTGGCTGAAAGTCTTTCTCTTTCAGGATCTTGAATATATTATGCCACTGCCGTCTCATCTCCAGGGTGCTAGTTGAGTAGTCTGAACTCAGCCTTATTTGATTTCCCTTGTATGTAGTAGATTGTTTTTCTCTTGCCGCTCAGGATTTTCTGCTTGTCTTCAGCATTTGACAAACTGATTAGTATGTGCCTTGGGGAAGGCCTATTTGCGTTTGTTTTGTTTGGAGTTTGTTGAACTTCTTCGACTTGTATATTTATGTCCTTTATGAGGGTTGGGAAATTTCCCCCAATTATATCTTCAACTACCCTTCCTAGCCCTTTTCTCTTCTACTTCTGGGATACCAGTGATTCTTATATTTGTGTGCTTTGTTTTGTCTATCATTTCCCTGAGTTCCTATTCAATTTTTACCATCTTTTTGCCATTTGCTGTTTTGAGTCTTTAAAGTCAATTATCCTGTCCTCTATATCACTTATTCTTTCTTCTCTCTCTTCACATCTGGTGGTGTTGCTTCTAGTATGCTTTTTGTTTGGTCAGCAGAGTCTTTAATCTCTATGATTTCTGCTATTTTTCTATTTATTCTTTCTAATTCCTCTTTGTGCTTTTTTACTGCCTTCTTGATCTTCTTTATGTCATTTGCTATCCCACTTATTTTATAACTTAGAGTTGTATGAACATCTTTGATTAGTTGTTTCAACGTCTGTGTCTCCTCTGCTGTTTTAATTTGGTCATTGGGCAGGGCTGTATCTGTCTGCATCGTGATTCGCTTAGTGATCTTCTGCTATCTTCATCGCGTGTAGATATCTTGATTGATATACTTTGGGAGTTGATTTCTTTCAGTAGTCTAAGGCTTTGTGTTTGCAGAATGGTTGTACAGCAGGGAGCAGGGCATGGGGTGGAGCACTCAGTGTGGTGATATGTCTCAGGGCAGGTATGGGTGCAGGTTGGGGATGTTATGCTGGTGCCTGTGAACGTGGGCACCCAGCAGCCAGGAGGATGTAGCTGTGAGGGTGCACCAGTCTGGGGGACATAATCCTGGTGTGCCCTGGTCTAGGGCATGGGGTCCTTTGTGCACATGCGTAGAGCTGTGGCAGCAGGTCGGCTTATGCCTTTGTGGATTGGCAGCAGCTGTGACCCAGCTGTGCAGGTCGGCACTTTCTCAGAGCTGGGAAGTGAGGCTGAGGGCTGTGCGCATGTGCGGTTCTAGGACTGTGTAAAGTGCGGTTCCCAGAGCTGAATGACATGATTGGGGGCCATGTGCATGCGTGGGTCTGGTTGTGCTGTGAAAGTGTGCGCTGAGCTCAGGGATCTGTGCGTTTTTAACACAGTCTCTTCTCTGTTGTTCAGATTGGATAATTGTAGTGCTCTATCTTAAAGTTCACTGACTCTTTCCATTGTCATCTCTCTTCTACTGTTGTGACTATCTAGTAAGTTTTTAAGGTTATTGTGTATTTCAGTTCTAAAATTTCCATTTGGTTCTTCATATCTTCTGATCTTTGCTGAGATTTTCTATCTTTCCATTTGTTTTCAAGAATTTCAACCCTTCCTTATTGGACCATTTTTGTCATTGTTGCTTTAAAATCTTTGTCAGATCATTCCAATGTTTGTGTTATCTTGGAGTTGGCATCTGTTGATTGTCTATTCCTGTGCAGGTCATGATTTTCTTGGTTTTTCCTGTGTGATAATTTTGAATTGTATCCTGAACATTTTGAATATCATGTTACAAAACACTATGTCTTGATGAAATCTTATGGAGAATGTTGATGCTTTTGTTTTAGGAGTGAGTCAACCCCACTGGGTTCAGGAAGATAAGTTCTGATCAACTTTATGTTGTTTATCACCTTTATATCAGTTCCATTCCCAAGGCCTTTATAGTATTCTTTGAGACTGTCTCGTATGTGTGCCGCCCATTGGCCACTCTAAGTCTGGGAGGTGATCTATCCATGTTTTAGCTTTAAAGTCTGTGATATGCTGTTTAGGGGAAGATCCGTGTATGTGCAACTTGGAGGTGATCCCAGGAGTTTATAAACAATGTTATGGCTGTGCTTTTCCAAACTCTTCCTACTCCATAATCTCAGTATTTTGGGTTCCTTGGGGGCTCCTCTTTTTGACACTCTGGTCAGATAGCTGGAGCTTTGTTTACCTCACTCTGCTGCATAGATCTCACAGCTGTGTCCATGTTTGTGCCAAACAACAGTACGACAGAGAAAGAAAAAAGAGTAACATGGATTTGTCCACCTCTTGGAACCACAGTGCTTCTGACTGAAAAGGAAGTTCTCGTAGTTTCTGGTGGTTGTTGCCGCTGCCGCCACAGAATTGCGTGAGGACTGGATGAGAGAGAATAGAGAAGTCAGAAAAAAATAGACAATTCTAACCTCCTCTGAGGGTTAGAAGACCTCTTTCCCACTCTTTGAGCCAGAAGTGAAGGCTGATTCTAGAGTTCTCTTTGAGAGTACTGATGCCGACTTCTGATTTTCATGCTGCCTTGAATGCAGTACAGGCTAGGAGATGCCAGAGGGGGCGAAGATGATAAACTTGCTGTTGATTAGCTGATACTTGGGAATCTGATCTTCTTCCACGATCTGCCGCTCGTGTTTACTGTTCATGGTTCTCAAATAGCTGCTCCACGCAGGCTCTCCAGGTTTAATAGCTGCACTCTGTTGGAGAGAAAGAATGGAGTATGTTTTCTCCATTATACCCAGAAATGAAATATCTGAAAGTTTTCTTGGAGGCTCATTGGCATATGCCATGCATGAGTTTGGTGTTGGGACAAAATAAGGGTGGATTTGACAGATAAGAAAGTGTCATCTTGTTTTTTGGTGGAGGTGGGCAGCAAGGCGGTGAGTTCTTGTTGGTGTCTTTTCCAGAGGCATTTTTGCAGCTGTGGCTGCTGTTCTCCAGATGATCACTTTGTGACCTTTGAAGTCTGATTTGTAAATAAATACACATTTTGCATTGGAAATACAAGTTGGCCAGAAGTTTGTGGTTCCTTAAGCAAATCAGCATAGCTTTGCTGTTTCCCTGGAGAAGTCACCCACTGGTTAATGTGGGCCCTGCTCTAAGAACACATTAGTTCAGCCAAGAGCATGAACAGAGGGATGGCGGCTGGGGGCTGGTGTTGGATAAGGGCAGACTTGGACTCCAGTCTTGGCTTTGTTGCTTAGTAACTCTAAGCTATTGACTTTCTCTAACCTCTAGTCCTGTATGTGTAAAATGGTGATAATAATCGTGATGCTTATATGCCATGATTGTTCTGAGATTAAATGAGATAATTAAATAGCGCCTTACCAGGGAGCATCCTGGGAAAAGTTCTCTTTTCAAGCGGCTGCAATTTCCTTTTGTTGATTGCAACCCCTGTTTGTAACTGTCATCGTCATTCTTAAGTTTTACATTAAAAATAGTATGTGTTTACTGATATAGGTAACTAGGTGGTCACTTCCTAGGAAATTTTATAAGCATATTTATTTGTATCTGTGACCCTGTATCTCCACAGTGAAAAAAGGCGGGTTGGTTACAACTACATGTTTTTCAAAAGGCTCCTTAAAAATGTTATTCATCCAAATTTGGAAGCCTGCATTTGAAAGGTAAAATAATTTTATTTTTTTGCAAATATATATCACGATACTACTTGAAGGTAAGAATTACATATTTTTCTTTATTCCCTTTTACAACACATGTTGGTCTTTTGCATAAAATGGGTACTAAATCATTGCTAGCATAGCTATTTTAAATTCATTTGCTTTTGAATAAGTTGTTAGTGTGGCTATAACACTTTATACTGAACATTTTACCAAAAATATATTAATAAGTACAAGCCCCCAGTGATAGGAGGAGATAGAAGCATTTTTTAAATGCAGCATCCTTTGACCAGTGAGCAGGCAGAAGTAAAGTAGGCTGCAGGTTTTCTTGTTAGTATATGAGTAGAATCTGATCTACAGGCTGTACCCTTCCTGTGAGCGCCAAGTTTTAATTAAAATTTAAATTGCCCTTTTGAAAAAATCTCAATTGAATGATTAAAACAAATGAAAAAAATGGCTTCATTTTAACTTCTGTGTTGTCTCTGAAAAGCTTGTGAAAAGGAAAGACCACAGAAAAAGTACTCACAAAGGAGGCAAAACACTTAATCCTTCAGTGTACTTGGAGAGACTGACATTCAAGTGCCGCTGTGTGTTCCTGAGCTCGAGGACCCCCTACAAAACACTGTGTTCCCAGAGAATAATGGACCAGGAAGAGTGATAAACAAACACACTTTACAAACCACCCAAGCAGAAGAGCATTCTGGAGAGACAGGCTTGGGTTACGACAAGAGTGAGAGCTCTAAACAGGGACGTGTTTAACCACATCCAAGATTTTGCAAAAAGCTGAAGCTAGAGGAGCCCATTTCTCTTTCAGAGACATGTGGAAAGTTTATAAATTACGTAAGGATAAGAGATTGGAGCATTTTCATTGAAAATGTGGATTTTAATTTCAGAGAGATTGGATGTTATATATTTATATATTCAGGTCCTTTAATTAAAAAAAAGAACTAGAGAAAAGAAAGGTGTCCAAATATCATTAGCAAAAGTGCTCAAGAATTTAGTAGAGATTAGCTAAGCATATTTAATCCATACCAGCATGTTTTAAAGTTTTGGAGAATAATAGTTGTATAGAATATTAGCTCAAAACAAAGTAGAAGTTTATTCATGGGTAAATAAGACTAGGAGCCATTAGATTATTAATAAAGCAGTATATTTTTTATTGTGGAACTTTTCAGAGCTTATATTGGGGAGAAGGTTTGTTAAGACACATAGGAACATTCTTGATTGTGTTGGAAATGTGTGATTTCTGTTCATATTACGCCTTTGTGTGGCAGCGTGTCCTTTGCCTGCAGGGTCTCCTCCACATCACCCCACAGTGCTGGTTTGGCCAGGCAGACTGTGGTGCTGCTTTCTCACCTCCTAGAGTAGCATGGAGTAGAGAAATACAGCACTTGTAGGTATACCCTTCTTATGTTGTGTTTTTTCTGTTTTTCTGAATCCTGTCATCAACTTGAACGGAGGTATGATGCTCTCAAAAGGAAATGTGCATCTGGCCTCTTGATTATTACACAAATAAAGCGTTTGTTTCGTGGGAACAGTGAAAAGAGCGATCTGGAGTTGATTGCTGTGGCTGGCACTCCGTGGCTTGTGCAGTAGCCCCTGGATAGGAATCATGGCTGCGCTCAAGTCATCAGGGGATTTGCTCCCCTTCACCTGTGATCCTTTGTCGCTTTAGAGGTTAGACACAGGAACACGTCAGGTTTTACCCATGGCAGTGTAGGGGAAGGTCATTATTTGAACCCGAAGCAGCCATCTTATGGCCAAGAACTGTGTCACGGGCACACTGAGGATGGTAAAGCTGGAAGATTTACTTGGTTGATGGGGGCAACTGGCTTTTGCCCACCAAACTCTGGATCTCTTCCTTTCTTGAGATTATGAAGGTCTTCCCTGTCTAAGCTATGTTAGTTGGATATGTTGTTGTATGCTGTATTAGTCTCCTAGCTGCTAAAACGAACACCATACAAGAGCTTGGCTTAAACAATGGGAATTTATTGGTTCAAGGTTTTGAGGCTAAGAGAAGCCCAAAATCAAGGTGCCAACAAGGCAGGCTTTCTCTAGAAGACCGTGGCTTTTGAGGGCTGCTGCTGGTGACCCTTGGTCCTTGGCTTTTCTGTCACAAGGCAATGCATATGGCAGCCTCTTCTCTTTTATTTTCTGGGTTCTGTTGGCTTCCAGCTGTCTTGGGCATGCACATTAGATATTTTGGGTTATAACTCCACTTTTGTTATTTATTTCCTATAGGATCTGAACGACAAATGCGTAATATGTAACGAAGCATCAATAGATTGGGATTCATAATGTATAAGCATGTAACATTTCACAAGAGCCACATAAAGGTGGGGGCTGGTGGGGGTTGGAAAATAAATTCTGTATACTATTGAAGTTAAGTTGTTACCAAAGAAAATGAGATTGTTACAGATTTAAGATGTTGAGTATAGGCCTGTGGTAACTACAAAGAAATATTGTAGAATATACAAGCTCATCGAGACAGAAAGGAAAGTACAGGTTGCCAGGGGCAGGGAGCAGGAGGAATGGGGAGTTAATGCAAAATGGGCACAGGGTTTCTTTCTGAGGAGACGGGAAAGTTTTAGTAGGGGGAAGTGGTGAAGGTATTACAACATCGTGAATGTGATTAGTCCCATTGACGGGTATGATTGGGAGTAGTTGAAACGGGAGCGTTTATGGTATATATATATGTTCTCACAATTAAAAAAAAGAAAAAGTAACTGAAGGCACAATTATAATTAAATTAATACTTCTTCCTGGATGGGATCTAACAAGGGAGGAGAGAAGGCTCAAAAGGACATTATTGAAGCATATGAAAAAGATTGGAATGTGTACTTCTTAAAGCTTTTTATCAATGTTGAATTTATTGAACTTTATAACTGCGCTTAGGGTGATTACGTAAGTGAAAACCCTTGTCCTTAGGAAATGTACGTGGCAGTATTAAGTATTCAAGGAACATGGTGTATACAACTTGTACTGAAGTGTTCAGAAAATAGAAAGATGAATTGATAGATTGATGGATAACTGGAATGATACAGGAAATGTGGCAAAGTTAAAATTGGTGGATCTGAATAGCATTTTAGTGTCCTGGGCTTCTCAAAGCAAATACCGTGAAATGGTTTGGCTTTGAACAATGGAAATTTATTTGCTCACAGTTTTGAGGCCAGGGAAATGTCCAAATCAAGGCATTAGCAAGGTGATGCTTTCTCCTTGAAGACCGTGCTTTCTGGAGCTGGGTTCTGACTATCCTTCATCCTTAGTTTGTCACATGGCAAGGCTCACGACAATGTCTCCTGCTCTCTCCCTTCCGTTCTGGGTTCTGTTGGCATTCATCCTCTGCCTGCTCCATCGGTGGGTTTCTCTGTGTTTGTCTGAATTCCATTCTCTTATGAAGGGCTCCAGTAACAGGGTTAAAATGTCTTCATTGAGGTGGGCTACACCGAAGCTGAGTTAACCTCATCACATGGTCCTAGTTATAATGGGTTCACAATCACAGGAATGGATTAACTTTAAGAACATGTTTTTCTAGAGTACATTTAGTTCCAAACCATCACACTGGAAGTATAAGGGTATGTTGGAATTCTCTGTGTACAGGATTTGTGTTATTTTTGTAACTGTCCTCTAATTTTGAGAGTATTTCAAAATAAGGGTTTTTTTTTTCTTTTAAAGAATCCCTGTGCTGCTATTGATATTATATTTGCAATACAGCTTTAATATTTTCAAATCTACAACTTTAATATTTTCCTATCTATGCCAGAACCATCTGGAATTAAGCCATTGTAAAGAAACTAGGCATATTTCTAATCTGGTAAAATATGTTTGATTTGGAGATCCAGTTTACCATGGTTAGTTTTTATTAGGGATACTTCAGAGAAGATATGAACAATTTCTGTGATAAGTTTTCTATAAAAACATCTGTCAAGTTTCTTATTGCACATTAAATTTAACATGCTGAGAAATGCCAAAGAAGAATTAATTGTGAGCAGTGATGTCATCAACATGGTGATGTAAACATCTCTTGAGAAAGCCTCCCCAGAGATTTAGCAAATAAAAGGACAACTCCCACTTGTTTTGAAGTTTGGAGGATGGTAGAGACTGAAGAGTGAGTCCATTAGTACTGAATCAAAGAAACAGAAAAATCTCAGGAGTCATCTATCTTGGACCACTGGCCAGTTCCCATTTCCACTCCGCCTCATGGGTCCCCTGCAGATCAGGAATCACAGCGAGGCAGCATGCATCCAGGCCCCTTTCTCCATGGACATATACTACAGGTCAATTATAGCAGTGAGGTAGAACTCCACACATCTCCGAAACCAGGGTGAAAGACAGGTGCTGAGGAGTGCTGCATCCAAAAGGGCCCTTGGCAGGGGTGGAGGGAGACGCCCATAGAAAGGCTGCAAAGCACTGATGTGACCCATCCAATTTCAGTTGGTGGGACCACCTGAAGGCAAAACGGACTTTTCTGAAATGACCCAGTTTTCTGGATTGACCCTATCTGGCTCCCTGGGGGTGGGATACCCTAATAGGGAAGAAACCAGAGACAAGAAAGCCTCACAGAGAGGATAAAAGGTGGTGTGGGGTGGGGGGAGTTAATCTGAACTATGGTAAGAGAGGATGGTCCCAGAACTGAAACATGTAAGGAAAACAGGGCACTAGTGAAAGAAGAAAATTTAAACAAATCATAGGAGCTAGGGAGAAAAGTTTGCACAAGAAAAGGACAGATCACGATTCATGGAGATGAAACAGAAGAAAGGAAGCTCTCTCCTGGAGGTAAAACAAGTGCACAAAAAAAAAATGTGGCCTTAGAAATTGCACTCCATGTCCAGGGCAAGAATCAGATGAAGAAGCGCTGAGAAAATCTGAGTAGTTAAACCTGAACTATTCTAAAGGTCTAGAATAAGTTAGACCAAGTGTCAAAGAAGAGACTCAACACAAAGCCAATTGACAGTGAACCCATAGACAAAGGAGAGATTGACCTTTGGAGTTAACCAATCAAAAGGCTCAGAGGCCTAGATATCAGCAAAAAATCGTAAGCCATACTAAGAAATAGGAAGCTATGACTCAGTCAAGGGAAATAATTAAAACTTCAGAGGTGACTCAAAAGTTGGAACGACTAATCAAAGATATTTAAGCAAATCTTCTAAATCATGTTCAAGGAGATGAAGGAAAATATGGCTAAAGAGATAAAGGATATCAAGAAGACAATGTGAGAGCATAAAGAAGATTTGAAAGTATAAAAAGAAACATAGATTATGGGGATGAAAGGCACAATAGTAGAGATTAAAAAATTAACCTGAGGCATGTAACAGCAGATTTGACAAGCAGAAGAAAGAATCACTGAGCTAGAAGACAGACTTTACGATAACTTGTGTGTTCAACTTTATGAAACTGCAAAAGTGTTTCCAGAAGTGGCTGTAACAAAGCTACGTTCTCACCACCACCTTTGCATAATTTTTTACTTGGTTAAATGTTTAGTATTTGGTCTGAAGTGCCCCCCCCCCCCCACTGTGACAGGAGGGACACTGGAGTACCAGATGGAAGCAGAGGTGAGGGTATGACTAACGGAGACCCAGGCTCAAAGGCTGTAGTGACCAGATACAATTCCGATAGCGGCAGTTTGAAGTAATGGTGGAAAGACCTAGTTTGGAGTTGGACATGCGGTAGCTGCTGACAACTGAAAAGGAGCCCCTGGACTGTGTAGAACTCCAACTTGGCTGCAGTAAATAAAGCTTTAGCTCCAGAGGACAAGACTGAAAATAGAAAGAGAAAAAGGGCCCTCACCCCTGCTTTGAGCCCATGGCAGGGCTGCAGCCCTGGGATTCTCAGAATTTGGGCAGAGACATAGGATCAGGGAAGAAAGGATCACAGAGCTGGACCTCGGAAACCACCTTAGGTCTGCTTACAGTGAAGACGCCGCAGGGGCCAGCACCTTCCCAGAAATCAACCTGTGTGAGTGGCTCCGGCCTCAGCCCCGTTGTAGAGAGCGGAGGCACTGATATGATAATAGCAATAACCAACATAACTTTTACTAAGTACTGTTCTAAGTGCTGCAGATATATATTGATTTATTTAATCTTCAGCAACCCTATGAGATAACTGCTGTTATTACCCCATTTTGTAGCTCAAGACCCTTAAACACAGAGAGGCGTAAAGTAACTTGCCCAAGGTCAAACTGGTAAGTGAACAGCCAGGATTAAAATCTCCCTGGCTAGCTCCAGAGGCTGTGGCTGTTACACCACTCAGCTAATTGCCACTCGTTTTCATCCTCTTCACTTCTGCCTGGGTCAGCTCAGAAACTCTGAACCAGGATGAGGGCTGGGAAGCTAGAGGCAGAGAGGCGAGGTCCTAGTTGAAAGTTTAAAACAAAATCATCAGGCGGACAAAGGCAGTAGATTCCCCTGAGAGTAAGCAAGGGGAAAACATTATAGAGGAAAACTATGCACAATATTTCTTAAATTGCTTAAAACAAAACCCACAACCTCCCTCCATTAAGCGTTGCAACTACTACTTGAGTTACCTCTAAGATAGGTCTGATAGCAACGAACTAAAACATTATCCAATACAGCCTTTGCGTGATTGTGAAGGCCATGATTTTTTTTATTGATTTGAAAAATATATCCTCCTATTCTCCACTTAGGAAGCTTTTGTATAAAGTAACGAATGTTAAAAAACAAATGGTATCTTAAATAAAATGCTTTTTTTGTTTTTTTCGGAGCATTAAAAGAAAATGGAAAAATTTGTTGAAACCAAAGTATCTCCAACAATGCCTTGTAATTTTCCAATGTCTTTATATACAAAATATTCAGTTTTTTAAGAGGCTTGTGAGTCATATCATCATCATCAACAACAACTATTTATCGAGCATCCAGTATCCTGATCATAAATAAGTGAAAGCAGGTCCTTTAGGAACTGTTCAGAGAATGGAGCGAGATGAATGGAGCTAGATGCAGAGAGATGAGACCGTGGTTGAAATCAGGCAGACATAAGCTAGAGAAAAACTCTGGAACATCCCAAATACCCCTGGAGTTTCTATGCCCATCTCCCTTTCTCCCTTCTCTTTGTCCCTTGTTTTGTGAGAAAGGCCGTGGGTGAGTGCTCACTAAGAGACAGGCACTGTGCTAGCATTTTAGATGAAATAGGTGCGTTATTGCCCTCATTTTACAGATAAGGAAACTGAGCTTTAGAGTTTAAGTAACTTATCTAAGGTCCTATAGCTATTAAATAGAGGAGTCAGGTGTCTCTGACCAGAACCTCTGTTCTTACCTCTGTGTATTTTGTATCCCCTCCCTTTATTTCCCATCACCTTTTATTTTTTGTTCTCTCCTGATCATACTATAGAAAAGAAATGCATTTTTGATGATTTGATGGATTTATTGCATTAGATGGTGTGTGCTGTTTGGGCCTGTGGTGGCCCTTGTTGGGGGCAGGGCTCAGGACAGGTAGGTGGCTCTTGAGAACTCTGGCCATCCGCGATCAGGAGGGAAAGAGAAAGGCCAAAAGCTTAAGTACTGTCTATTGCAGGGATTGGTAAACGTTGACTCTCAGACAAACCCAACCTGCTTCTGTGTTTCCTGTGACCTGAAATTGGCTTTTACATTTTTAAATGGTTAGGAAAAAATTAAAAGTAGAGGAATATTTAATGATCGATGAAAATGGAATGAAATTTGAATTTCAGTGAACATAAGCAATATTTTATGAGAATAAAGCTGCTCATCTATTTACATATTATCTGACAGGTTTTATGCTACAGTGGCAGAAGAGTGGTTGCCACAGAGATCAAACGGCCCACACAGCCCAAAATATTTACTGTCTGGCCCTTTAAAAGTTTGCTGCCCCTCGATCTTCTGGAGCAGGCTGGGGAGGCTGTCCACTTCTCGAGGACCGTGGCTGAGCCCCAAGGGGACGAGGTGGCGGCAGCAGCACGGTGTTTCCTGGTTGAGAGCCCGCAGCCCTGGGTTGGAGCTCAGTTCCACCAGTACCACCTGTGAGACCTTGGGCAAGGTACTTAACCTGTCTGTACCTCTGTTTCCTCATCTGTAAAGTGGGAATAACAAGTGTTCCTGCCTTCTTGGGAGTGTTATAAGGCTTACATTTATACATAAAGCACCTGCGCAGTGCACAAAGAAGATGGTACGTTCATGTTCATGTGTGGGCCATGACATCTTCTCCAGGACAGGTATGATGGGGCCCAGTAGCCCTCAAAGCCTGGCCTTCCTGGGCAGGGCCCCAACCTCAGAATTTTGAGAAACTCAGGTGTCCCGAGACCTGTCTGTGAGCCGCCCTCCTCACCTGGGCAGCTCCCCGTTGCTGTCGCTTCCAGGGCCCCACCTTGGCACAATGATGGTGGCACTGCAGTCATGTGTGGCTCCCTCAGGCTCCTGAGCTCGGGCCATGCCGTTCTCACATGGACCTCTCTTTGAGTCCCATCCCAGTGGCTCCTGCCCTGTGACCCTTTGTCCAGAGCAGGGGCGGACCCGGGCTCTGCTGCCACCCATGTGCCACCTCTATGGAGCACCTCCTCACGCCAGGCCTTGGCTAGGCATTGTGCTCACAGCATCACCAACCCCCACGAAATCCCTGCAGAGAGGACACTGTCCACAGCTCGCAGCAGGGAAGGGGTCCCCTCCTTCGTGCAGCCTCTCCTGCATCTAGGGCCTAGGTGTACCTGCTCTCCCCGGGAGCCCATGTCGGCTAGAGATTGGCATCCCCAGGGAAAGTGGGAGCTATGTCCTCAACCTGATAACTGGGTCCTTTCTGCCCTCCACCCCTGGCTGCCCTACCCTCTTCCCCAGGGCATGTCTGTTTCTCCAAAATATAATGTAAAGTGGGTGCTCAGTAAATATTTGCTGCACAGGGATCCATGCAGGCAAGTCAGACAACAACCCGAGTGGGTAGGCTGGCACCTTATCAAGCGGCATCCTGGGGTCCAGCAGCACCTTTAAGCCAGGTCTGCTCTTCCTCCACCGGGTAGCTGAGGAAACAGGTGTAGACACGTGAAGTGGCCTTCCCAAAACTACAGGCAGTGGCTAGCAGACCTGGGCTTCCGACCCGGAGCGTGCCCTTGGCGGCCGCGGAAGGCGAAGCGGTGGTAAGCAAGGTCACGACTGCGAGCTCCCTGCGGGCAGGGCTTGCTGTAGACCCCAGGGCTGGAATGTACCTGGCCCAGGGTAGGCTCTCAACAGATATCCATAGGCTCTCAACACGTCCCAGTACGTGTTGTAGTGGCCCAGGTGTAGGCGGGCCAGCCGCCCTCTGTTTGATGGGGAGCAAGGGAGAGCTTGTCACTGTGAATGGAGTGCCACGCTTTACATCCTCAAGAATTAAGAAATTAAATTAGTGTGTTTTGTTGAATGAGCTTTAACTTCTTCCCTGTCCTCACCGTGGTCCATTGGCATTAGTGTGATAGAAAATTCCTCAGCCCTGGCGCATGTCATCACCACCGGAAATAGCTCAGCACGCACTGCTGTGATGAAGCACGGCCACTCTCTCTCCCCCACAGGACCGCAGATGGCCTTAGAATCCTCCTTCTCTGTGGGGAAAGTGAAAGTCTATTTATGCCAGAAAAGTCTCTGGAAATTTACTTGTTTCCAAGTATTTATCCATTCCTGTAACTAGGACCTGGCTGGAAGGATTTCTGGCTTCAATATCAGAAGCAGAATTTTCCAGTTGATGCCACCAGTGGTTAATAAATTGTATCCATGTAAGTAGCAGGTTTAATGATTCATGTTTTTACATAAAAACCCTGCGTTTAACACTTATCTGTTTGCACCTGGCACACCCCAAACCCTCTGACTTTGATCTCATGACCGTGTGGAGCTCTGATGAGGGGTGAGGAAATTCAGCTGCAGAGAGGTTGAATGAGTTGTCTGAGATCCAGTGCTAGTGAGTAGCAAAGTCAAATCTCAGTCTGGCCTCTTGACTTTTGGGGCCATGTAGATTTGGGGACATAGCTCAGAGTCTCTGTCTTTTAATGTCCCTGATTTCCAAGTGGCAAAAAGACCTCAAAATAAAGTATAACCCAAAGAGAACTCTAAAACATTTAGAACCAAGTTTTGTCTTCATTCTTCATTTGCCTGGCAGCATTTTCTGAAGCAATGGATGTCTAAAAAGTGTGTGGGATGCAAGATGCCATGCTTGCAGCAGTTACTAGGCAGAATAAAGAAAATCGGGGAAAGTGTTAGTGGCAGCTCCACTTCTCAGCTGCCAAGGCCGTTTGCTTTTTGTTCACCTGAAGGACTTCTAAAAGCACTTCATTTTCCACTGGTGAAAATTAGGAAAATTGTGTTTTGGGGGCAAGCATTGTAGTATTAAAAAACCATTTGACTGAAGTATCTGTGGGCGTGGATTTCATTCTTTGGAAAACATAAAGGTTTGTGAAAACAAAAACAATTATGAGTTGATGGAGCCCTCGTAAAAGATGTGTGCAGAGGTTCCTTCTGTTGTTGAGATCTTGTACAGTGTATTATATAATTGCTGAATTGCTACTTTTCTTGATTGCCTCAGTTTTAAGAAGGGAAACAGCATAACCCCAAACAATGCAATGCGACTAATGTTCTAAGGGCAAACGCTGCATCTGTGGACTGCTAGTTTCTCACCCAAGGAGGAGGAGGGGAAGAAACCAGCACTGATTGCATGCCTGCTGTGTATCAGAGTCTCTGCTAGGCTCTTTAGATGGGTTTATCGCATTTACATCTTCACAGCAACTCTGTAAGGTAGATAGTATCCACATTTTACACATTAAGAAAAGGGCAGTTAAATAATATGTTTAAGATATTTCCCCTTTAAAGCTGGAAATTGAAAAAAGGTCATATGATTCAGAAACCCTTGCTCAGTGCTAATGGGGCACAGTTATTCCCCTTTCCTTTCTCCCTCTATGATGACTCAGGAGAGGGAGAGGCTCTCCTAGTCCTGAGCTAGGCCAGGTCTGTTGCATGACAGTGGAGGGGCTTGGGTCAGGGACAGTTTTCCCCAAGTCCCGCACTCCTGGGTGAAAATGTCCTACTTGAGCAAGTCCTCTTGAGGTTCTGGGAGCCTCCCACTTCTTCATAAGCTGAACGTTCTCTGAGCAAAGGTAGACATGGTCTGTTTTCCATGTAAGAATGACTTCTGCCTTCTTACCTGCCCAGTGAAAGCCCCCCTCCAGCGCCTACAACCGGGGGGAGGAGGGGGAGCTTAGCCTCTTACAGCTTTGGATGATTTTGTCACCGTCTTGTGCTGACCCCTCAGTCTGGGTATCTGATAGATTCAGACTTTGTTAACAACTCCAGAGAACAAGTGTATCCCGGGCCAAGGAATTCCTGCTTCATAGGTGCAGGCAGGGGATGCAGAATGGCCACGGGAGACATGTCGTTACTCTGCACGTGCGTTTTGGCTGAATGTCGTGGGATGTGTTTCCCTTCTAGGTCAAATTATAAAATATATGCCGTAGGTACTCTCGACTAAATGGGCGTCTGTACTAGCGCAATTCAGCCACCTTCTGGGTCCTTTTAGACGGTTTTGTTGATAACTAGAGATACTGCTCAACAGTCATAGCTAAGAGCGTGGACTTTGGAGTCAGATCGCCAGTTCATTGCGTAACCTTAGGCAAGTTTTCTTAACCTGTCTGTGCCTCAGTTTCTTCATTTGTAAAGTGGCAACAGAAATAGTACCTACCTCACAGGTTGTTAGGAGGATTGAGTGATAGAATATCTTTAGAGTGGGACCTTGCACATAATGAGAGCTGTAGACAGTTTTCTAGGATGCTGCGGGCGTGATGATGGCAATGTCTGAAAGAGGTTGATAGCATTGGTATGAAGATGTTCAGCCCATAAGCTCTGAATTATATACTTGCAAGTTACTGCAGACCAATGAGAAACACTAGTGGGGCAGCATCCCGCATCAGCGTAGTCCATGCGTTGCTCTCATACTGAGTGCCTGTATATGCCATGCACTGTGCTTAGCATCAAGTATACAAAACGAATGAAACACCGGAGTCTGCTATTGTGGAATTGCACACTAGCTGGTCAAAGTTAATTGTTCAGTATCAGGGCATTTCAAGTAATTTATCGAGATAATCACAAACATACAATACCATTAATGTGCATTTTCTTCTCTTGTAGATTTTACTGAATATTTTATAGCCCCTTGGAACATGCATAGCTGCGCTGTCCAGTCAGATGGCCACATGTGGCTGCTGAGTAGTTGAAATCTGGATAGTGTGACGAAGAAACTGTTTTAAATTTCATTTAATTTTGATTCATTTTAATTTAAAAATTTAAGTAGTATAAAATGTTTTTTCATTAAATACAACTTTATGATTTTAGTAATACTACATTTTACCCTAACCTTTGAAAACTTAGCATCCAAATTGACATGTGCTCTTAGTATAAACTACATATCACATTTTGAAATTTTAGTATGGAAAAAGAATATTAAATATCTTATTCATATTTTTAATTTGATTGCATGTCACAGTAATAATATTTTTATATGTTTGGTTATATAAAATGTTAAAACTTATTTCTCTTTTTAATGTAGCTATTAGAGGTTTAAGATTATATGTGTAGCTCTCGTTATATTGCTGTTAGCTAGCACAGCTCAGGAGTATCCTTTTTGTAAAGATAAATGCTGTATGGAGAATTCTTATTAGGTTGGATTCCAAACACATTTGCCTTTATGAAATAGCTTTGTAGCAATCAGTCAGGGTCTAGTTAGATAAACAGAAGCTATACTTGGTATTTCAAGCGAAGGGGATTTACCACAGGGAGATGGTTATATCAGGGTGGAGGGCTGGCAGAGCAGAGAGGGTATGATGAGGTAGGTCAGATATTAATAACTTCAGGGAGACAGAACCACGGAGCTGGGTGCGGGCGGTGGGGGGCCTGCATGACTGGTGCTGGGAGTGCCAGAAGAAGCTGGGGGCTGGAACTGAGGTGTCCTCTAATGCTGGAGAGATGCTGAGTAGGGCTGGAAACGGGAAGAGAACCCCTTCTTCCTACCTCTTCCTGCTTCCACCCAGTGCCTCCCATGGGCCAATCTTAATAGAAACTCGGCAGCCAAAGGATTCCAGGAAATACAGATGATGTATTCCTGGTCCCAGCATCATGGCCGAGTTGGTGAGCTTGGGGCTGAGAGACGGCAGGTGAATAACCAACACACTGGCTCCAGGTAGTTTGCTTAACCTGACAGTCTCCCCTCCCTCCCAAGCTCCCCCCCCAAACTCCCTACCCAAGCTCCCCCCATGCTCCCATCCTGTTCCATCCCATTTCTCCAACCATCCAACCAGCCAGTATTCAGTAATTATTATTTGCCAGCAACTGGCAATAGAATAGGGAATAGCATACAGTTCTATGCTAAAGGGGCTTACAGTTTAATTGATGGGTGATTGACAAGTAAAACACAATTTTAATATGGTTTGCCGGTACCTCTATAGGGATAAATTCTCACGGACAAACTAATTGGGGGGTTTGGGAAGTTTTTTTTTTTTTAGAGGAGGTGATGTCAAACTTGAGAAGAACGGAAGTTGGCCTAGTAAAAGAGGGGGTGGGGTGGGGAAGAGGAGCATTTTCTAGGCTAAGGGCACAGAAGGAAAAAAAAACACAACTAATTGTAATTAAGCTAGCATATGGAGCACTTACTATCAGGCAGTGTGCAAAGCACTTTAAACATATTATTTCATTTAATTCTGACAACTTTTTGTGATAGGTGCTATTCTCAACCTTAGATGAAGAAAGGCTCTCAGGGCCATTAGAAACTTGCACAAGGTCACATTTCCTAAATGGCAGAGTCTGGTCTCAACCTGCTTTTGCGTGACTGCGGAGCTGTCCCCTTAGCTGCATGCTGTGATATTTCCCAGAGGGCAGTGGGCTAGAGAAGGCAAGAGACGGACCCTCTGAGATGCTGCAAAGAGTTGAGTGTGGATGGGGGTAGGAGAGACGGTGTGTGGGGGTCGGGGTGGGGGAAGATGAGGCAGGAGAGGTGGGCGGCCCTTGACAAGGACCTCGTAAGCCCAGCCAAGGATTTTGGTTTTGCCCTAAGAGGAACTGAGTTAAACAGGGGCACAAGATGAAATTTGGAATTTAGAGTAACTTTAAAGCTCCCATCAGTTCTAAAACTCTGTGACTCTATACAAACTTTCTTTCCTTCTGTTTATATTTTAATGTAATCACTGGGAGATTTGGGTTTAAATTTACCACTTGTTGTTTTGTTTTCTGTTTGTCCCATCTGTCTTTTGTTTCATTCCTATCTTGCCTTCTTTTAGACGGATTGTGTAATTTTTTCTTTGATCCCCTTCCCAACTTTGCTTGATTGCCACAGAAAATAAGTGAATTAGCACCCCTGCGTCCCAGGCCATAGAAGGATGGTTTATCTCCTCTGGACTGACGTGCTTTTGTTGTCATGTCTGTTATTTTCCTATAAATCTTGAGCCCTGCAAGGTATTATTTTCTGCAGCTGGTGGTATTTAAATTTACCCACGTATGTACCTTTCAATTTATTATTCCTTCTTCTGTTTCTTCTGTGATCATTTTTCTTTTGCCTGAAGAACACTCTTGGTATCCTTTGGCTTAGGTCTCCTTTCATAAACTCTATTTTTGTTTAAAAGTATGTTTATTGCACCTTCATTGTTTTTTTTTTCCCCTAAAATTAGCAACGTCTTCCCTTTTTTAGGCATTTTTTTTTGTGTAGTATAACATACATACCAAAAAGCAGTAACTTTCCAAGTACACTGTAAGAAGTAGTTATAGAACAAATTTCTGAGTTTGAAATTTGAACTATATGGGTTATAGTTCCACAATAGCAGGCGTTTCCTTCTAGCTGCTCTAAGACACTGGAGACTAAAAGAAATATTAATGAAATGATTCAGCACTCATACGCATTTGTTAAATCCTGATTGTCTGTTATAGCTATTCCTTCTTTTTTAATCCTTTTCCCAATCTTTAGGGGTATTTGGGCTGCACCTTCATTCTTGAAGCATCGTCTCATTAAGTTTGGGATTCTAGTTTGGTGGTTATTTTTTTTTCAGCACATGGAAGATATTGTTCCACTGTTTTCTGGCTTTTTCTTGTTGCTGCTGAGAAGGGGCTACTCTGAACATCTGAAAGCCATTTTTTTCTTGTTTTTAAGATTTTCTTTGTTTTTGGATTTCTGCAGGTTTACTAGGATGTGTCTAGGTGTGGATTTTTTAAATTTATGCTGCTTGAGAATTCTTGACCCTCATGAACCCACGGATTGACATCTTTTATTGGTTCTAAAATATCTTCAGTTACGATCTCTTCTCATGTTGCTTCTGCCTCATTTTTTACTCCTTTTCTTCTTGAAGCCGAGTAAATACATGTTAGACATTCTCACTTCCTCTACTTCCTCTCTTCTCTGTTTCATCTTTTTTTGTTGTCTCTCTGTGATACATTTTGGGTAATTTTTCTGACAACTTATGGTTAATTAGTTCTCTGGTTCAGTTATATCTTGCCAGCTATTAAACCCTCCCACTGGTTTATTAATTTTGATTATTGCATTTTTTTTTAGTTCTGAAATTTCTAACTGATTCTTTTTTGTCTACCATGTATATTTTTATAGTTTCCAGTTCCCTACTGAAAGCTTCAAGGTTTGTTTTTATTTCTTTGAATGGTTTAAGTGTAGATAGTCCATATCTGATATTTCTGTATTTGAAGGCTGTATGTGTTTCTCCTGGTTCTCACTTATCTTTACATATGTGTGCTCCTGAGTCTGGTTATCTTTGTGTGCTGAACAGTATATTTGTGAAATTACTTGTAGAGATATTTTAGGGCCTAAGATGATTGTATACCTTCCTTCCTAGAGGTTTTCTTCCTGCTTTTGCCAGGGTTCCATGGGAAAGGGGGGTGACCTGCTTAATCTGAGTTCAAGGATTGAGATTCCCTGGATTACTTTGCTGCCAAGCAGGCTCCAGCATGCCCCAGGGCTGTTTTACTTTGGGTTCACCCTTTCCTTGAGCTGCATCCCTCTGGGGTCCCCCTGTGAACCTGGGATTGCTCACCCCATCTCCACCTTTGGTGGTACCTGGATTTTCCTTTAGTCCTCCTTGGCCCTTGGAGCTATTAAAATGAGAAGCTCAGTTTCACAATTCTTTCTTCAAAGCTAGTAAATACTGGGTACTAATTATACCCACCTGGATTCTGATCTAGATTTTGGTTTGGCAATTCCTCACTAAATTGATATCTCTTCAATACTTTTTTTTAAACTTTTTTTTAAAAAATCATGTAACAGATATACAAAGCAAAGAAGTAAAAAAGCAATAGTTTTCAAAGCACTCTTCGACAGGTAGTTACAGGATAGATCCCAGAGTTTGTCATGGGCTACCATACCATCATTTGATACTGTTAATAGGGTGTTTTAATATATTTTATCCTGTATTTTAAATAGTTCTTATTGGGAGAATTGGTCCTGATTTCCTACCTGCCATTACTGGAACTGCAGGATCCCCAATTCTGACTTTCATATGGTGAGGTTGGTGGTCCAAAAACTGCGTTTGCTCTTGTTTAGGAAGATGCTTTTATGGCACCTTTTCTAGTGCACTTCTCTTTTTGGGACAGAGTAGGAGGGGATCATTCCTGTATTTATTTGTTTATTTGGGAGGAGGATATGTATAATTATATCATCCTTCTTCCTGGCAGATGAAGCCCTGAGGAATGAGAACTTCTTTTGAATGGTTGAGAACTGGTGGTTTGGTAGATGAGGAAGAATATTTCCAATTTCATTTTTTCCCATTAATTTTTCTGTTTCCTTCTAAGCATCTGATTTGAGCAGACAGTTCTCTATTTCAGCCCTTCCATTGAGGTCACATTTTACCCAGTCCAAACCCTCTGCTTATGACATCACATCCTCTCATAAAGGAGAGCTTTGTACTTCTGGGGGTGAAATATAATTTGTGAGAGAAGCAATTTATTTTATAAATACAGCTCAAGGAAAAGCAGCATTCACTGGAGTACCAGGAACAGGAACCAATCCCCTGTCTTCTCAGCAAGCATCTGCTGGTTTAGGCAACATCAGCTACTCCTCCAAAGGCAGTTGTGTTTTCATATATGAATGCATTGGTTTGAAATAATTACAAGAAAACAATGTTCCAAATGTGTTGCAATTTTATTATAAATGAGTACAGATTTTAAAGGATGAAGCACTGTGGAAATCAGCAGTTAAAAATTATGTTTTCCACCTGAAGACTCAAGTGAAGGGTTAATATAAGTAGAGATTAACCCTAAAAATAGTTGACCATGAGAGATGCTGTTTATAGTCACAGGTACATTTGTTGTGGCAATTTTTCTCCTTCAAATCTGCAGATGCCAAATTCCTGTCTCTGAAACACCAGACTTCAAAATGTTTGACAAAAGCCACTCAAAACATTTAATATTTTCAATCTGCATCTTAGAAGAAACCTTCCAATTATTAGAGAAAAAGAAATTTAAGATCATTTGGTGTATAGATTTATCCATCTGAAATTTCATCAGCATAAAGACAGCTGCAGTGAGTACAGTTTTCTTTCAGCAGTCTTCATTTGACATTGCTCTCTAAGGAGGGCTGAGAAGACCAGAGCAAACGTTTTGGGGGTAAAAGCTTGAGATACCTGGAGTTCTTAGTTGTACAGCCTTAACTCTAGATGTGGAATATGAAATTAGACCTTAAAAAGGGGCAATGCCAGCTGATGTCATTGGTCGCAGATGGGTACTATGAATAGAAAATATTTTTCTCTTGATTAAATTGATCTACATCTAGCTCCTAAGTGTATATTTAATATGATTGTAGAATGGACTGTAATGAAGTTTGAGTTTTCTATATGTTATGTGCCTTCATATTCTCTTCATTAATATGGCTGAAAAGTTAATAAAAGAAAGTAAGGCATTAGGAGTTTGGGTGGGCCTAAGTAGAATGACCTAACCTATGTGATTGTATCTTTATCTGAAACATGTTAAGATGTTACCTTTCAAGTCTATTGTTACCTTTTCAGATACATTGTGGATCACAAAGGATTACAAAAGAATCCTGTTGCTTAGCAGCCGGATTATATAGGATGGAATTCCTTGCAAGAGCTTTAAGTGTTAACTCTTCAGAAATTGAGAGTAACTTGAATACTGTGAACCTCTTAATTTTAAAAGATATGAATTGTGCTCAGAAAACAATCATGATGAAGAACTGTCTCAAAAGCAGGCAAAAATGATTTCAGAACTATTTGAATAACTACTTTCCAATTTAGAAAATTCAGCCATTAGAATTTTGAAATAATTGTTCTGAAAAATAATCTCTCTTAAGGTTCCATCTCTAATGGATTTATTAACCACCTCTTTTCTCTAGTTGTTGTATTGTTATACCAAACTCCAAAAGCCGGGTGTATAATGATGCATTTAATTTCTTTCTGCCTTTCACAGAAAAAAGTCTTTGTTTTTCTATTAAGTTGAATAATGGTTAGAACATTAATTGTTACTGGAGATGAAAAGAATCATAATTGAAATTAAATTTTTTTTATTATTTTATCAATTTTTCAGTGTTGACTGATTGCTTCTGTGCCTGCCATTTTCTCTTCTTCTTGAGTTATGTTTTCTGGGATGGACCAGCAATAGCAGGTGATTCCATGCGGGCAGGGGTGAGGGCTCACTAGGTTTCTTAGTTTGTTTGCGCCCTCATCTGTAAGTGCAGGAAAGTGTGGGTTCTTTAATAGAGGGTGCATGTTGGGAAGATGAGTGTTGACGTGTCTCCTGACTGGTGTGAGTGACTCTTGTGTCTAAGGGATCTTAATTTCTTCCCGTGCCTCTTTTCTCTCCTTCACCACCAAGCACCCAGAGGAGGTAATTCTCCAGTCTCCTCCCTCTTCCAGGAGTGGTGCCTTCCCAGGATGGCCATGTCTGATCTCCTGCACTTTCCAGCCCTTCTTTCATTTCTCCTACGGTCAGGTGTCAGAGTCGTTGTCAGTATTTTCACACTCAGGTGGGCTCTCTTTCTGGATTTTGATCTGTTTTCTGCTGCTAGGCCCTCTCACTTCTTCTCCTTTCCGGTTAGTCTCTGCCTGACTCTCTGGCAAGATTTCTGCTGGTTTCAGCTGCTTGTTTCTCCGCCTGTGCGTAAACTGAAATTTACAGTAAGCTCCATCTCACGGCCGTGCTGTGGGTTGGGCCGACCTGGAGGGTGTGTGCACCCAGTGCCGTGTCAGGGGTTCCCTGCTCAGGAGGGCTCTCGTTGGGTTTCCTGCTCTGTAATCACAGTCCGGAAATGCTTAGTAATTTAGTATCTGGATTTGTGTTTGGTGAATGAAGTCAGGTCATCACAGACCTGCCCTTCTCCACCCTTCACTGCCACCTCCCCATCTCCCTTGGGTGGGGTCTCAGTCCCCCACTCCCTGCCCCTGCCCGGAGACCGCTGCCGCACCCCTGCCCGGGCAGCCACCTGTAGCATCAGTGACTGCTGCCCCACCCCTGCCCCATCGTCGGGGAGGTCCTGACTCTGCTCGTTGTACTTCAGCCCTGCTGGGGGCCCAGGTCTGAGTCCGGACAGCCAGGGTGTGGCAGGACAGGGGTGTCCTTGTCCTCAGCATGACAGCTTGTCCAGTGGGCAGTTTGTGGGCAAATCAGCCCCTGTTACTTTTATTTTCATATCTGGTACTTTGATTTCATAAGGATCAGTTCCCTAAAGTGAGAAGTTCTGGGCTCAGGCCTTATCACTTTCTAAAAAGATTTCAGAAATTCCCACTCCCACCAGCAGTGTAATGCTTGTTTCCTCACACAGTTGCCAGCACCGGAAGTTACCAGTCTTAGAAATTCCCTGCTAATGTGAGCATTGAAAAATATCTGGTCTTGGTTGGCACTTTTGTAATTATTGTGAGGCCATGTGTCACATCATATATTTATTGGTAAGTTCATTTCTCTTCTGTGAATTTCTTAGTCACCCCCTGTATGTAATTTTCTGTTGGAATACTTATCTTTTTCTTATCAGTTTTGAAAGAGTTCTGTTTATTCGGAACATTCACCTCGTTTTTCATCTTTGTAGCATTTTTCACCATTACCACATCATTTGATCTAATGATGCGTTTTGTTGTAAAATAATTAAAATTGAACGTATGTTATTTCTTTTTTAGCTTTCCTGTTCTTTGCCTTGCTTGTGAAATTCTCTCTGATGCTGTGTTATAAAATAATCTCCTAAATTTCTTCTGTTTTTTATCCTCATGAATTTTATTATTGAATCTCATATGAAATAAGAGTTCAGCATCTGTTTCCTTTCAGCCTGATAACTGTTGTAGCCAGTATCATTTATGAAACAAGTCCTTCACTTCCATTATTTGTCATATATTGTTTCCAGTTTACACTTGGGTTTATTTCTGGTTTCTCTAGTTTATTCTGCTGATATATTTATCTATTCCCGTGCTAATGACATATTGTTTTCAATACAATGACTTTATAGTATGATTTAATCTGATGTAAATTTCCCCTCACTTTCTTTATTTTGCAAGTTTCTTGGTGATTGTAATATACCCTTCTATGGGAACTTTAAAATAAACTTTGCTTCCGTTTCCTCTAAGAACTTTTTGGATTTAGAGTCAAATTTTATGTATTAATTAAAGTTGAAATATTAATTTAAAATAGATGTATAATTTTCTTAATATTCATTAGACTTTCTGGTTAAATTTGAGTTATTTTATAGCTGTGGTTGCTATTATGTATAGAATTGTTTTTCTATTTCTTGCAGGTTACTGTTAATATAGTGGAAGACTATTCATATTTATTTTGTCTTGTCACATCAAAAATTGTTCCTTCATTTTGTAGCTTTCAGTGTTGAAGATGAGATTTCTAATACTCGTTTTCTCCCTTTTCTAGGTAACTTTTTCTTTCTTAGTGGGAGCTTATAAAATTTTCTCTTGATTCTGGTAGTTCAGATGTTTCAACAGAATATGCCGGGTTAATAAACCTGTAAGTTTAACTCCTACAGTGAGTTTTCTTCAGTTATTTCACCTTTTTCCTCCTCTAGAGCTATTGATTCTACATTTTAAATTGTCTGAATCTATTTCTTTGCAGTTTTTACCCCTGCATTGTGAAAGATTTTTCATTTGCTATTTTAGATCTATAGATTTAGCCCATGGTCAGTCCAGCCTGCTGCCCGTTTTGTAGAAGTTTTATTGGTGCACAGTCAAGCACGCCCATTTAGGTGTTGTCTGTCGCTGCTCGTGACACAGTGGTACACCGAGCAATTTCAACAGAGACTGTATGACTGCAAAGCCGAAAATATTTACCATCTGAACCTGTTCCAGATCATTATTTCCTTCTCAGGCGTGATCATTTTCTTTCAATTAGATTGTTGAATTTTTTTAATTTTGCAAAATCTTTTTAGTCCAGAAAATCTTTTCTGTGTTCTAATTACTTTGAGGGTTTACGTTCCTTTGTCCTGTAATGTTTTCTTCCTCTGTCTCTTCCATTCGTCCTGTTCCATTGGTGAGATCGGCCTGTTCTGGTTTCGGTGTGGTCATTTCCCTTTAGGGGCCCACATCTCCTTCGTAGATTGGAGATGGCCTCTTCCTAGGTTGGGTGTCCTCAGTTCCAATCCTGTGAGGCATTTGCTCGGGGTGGAAGACCCGCCAGTCCTTTCTGGGAGCAATCCTTGGTCAAAAGAGGAGAAAGATCTGTCTTCTTTCTGGCTTTTTGAGGAAAATCTTTATTCTCTGGCTCTGATGGGACACTGAGTGGGTGGAGCAGCCTCCTCCATGCACAGCCCCTCCTGAGAACATGCACACGTGCACACACACGCACACACACACACACACACACGCACAGACATGCATGTAGATGTACATCATCTGCTTTCTTTGCCTTCTACCTTCTTGCCTTAGGAGCTTCTTAAGAACGTCAGGCCTCAGTAGAAGTTGTGTCCTTGTTTCCCAAGTTTTAGAATTATTTAGTGAGTTCGGAGATAGAGAAAAGGGAAACCTCCTTGTTAAGTTCTAATATGGGTATTTTTTCTTTTGCCTGACTCTGCTGGGAAGTACTAGGTGAGCTGGTGTTACAGGACGAATTGATGTGTTTGACTGAGGAGTTTGGTGGTTCCTGGAGCGGGTCTATACTCTTGTCAGTAAATGAGGGACTACTCTCATATTTGTTTTCCTTTTGTGTATTTATGTCTGTGTGTACATATACATGTACATGCCTGCCACACACACACACACACACACACACACACACACACACACACACACAGGCTCAGTGCTGGTTATAAGGTAACTACTAAAGCACAAGTTCCCTATTCGGTGACCAAATGACAAAGGAAAAATTAGCCCTGAAGGAACTAATACTTGGGACCTGTTTGGAAGCCTCTACCCCATCTTCTAGGCACTCCATGAGAATAAGTGCTGGCTAATAAATGGTCATTGTTGCTGTAGATGACAAAGAAAATTCTAGTTCAGCTAATTTCTTGAAATTTTCTAGTTTATAGAGGGTTCTGGACCGGAAATTTTCAGATTTAGAAGGGAATCTGTATTTGTTATTAATCACTGGTTAAAAGCTTTGGTTCAGACAAGGTGTGATTTAAACTTGTGGATTCTTGCTATCTCTTCAGGAATGGTTGTTTACAATTATTTGCCATTTATCATCATCATTTAATTGTTAGTTACAGTAATAAAATTATTTTCATAACTTTAAAATAGTTTTTGCCCTAGAGCATTTACAACTGGAAATAATACATGAAAGCAATGATTGTATCATGTTTTTATGTACTACAAAACAAGCATAATCCTTTTGGGAGCTGTTCTAATGTATGGGTTGGTCTACTTATCATTCCTTGACTACATTTAAGTGTGTGAATAATTTCATTAAGTATTCAACATTCTAGTGCATTGTTATATTTATCATAATCTCATTTGATTTAATTGCATTTAAAAAATTCTGTGGTGGTTTTTGCAAGTCTGATACAGAAATACTTTTTCTCTCTTGCTTTATTTCCACATATAATAAATATTCTCCTTTAATTGGAACCAAACTTAGCAGTCTTCAATAACTGGAAGACTTTCCCCCCTTTATGTTAAAAACAAAGGCGGATTACAGAGAAACCCAGCCACGTTAACATTTTCCTAAAGAAAAAGAGCCTAAATAAATAACTTCAAGGGTGTGTTCTGGGTTCTGTGCGGATTTATTCTGTTTTGCACCTTCTTTTCCATTCTGTATTCATGTGCCAACACCACTGGGGTTCAGAATGATGGAAAAGGAGATATTTCTAAGTTATTTCCAGTTCCCTAAACTTTGTAAAGCATGAGGAACCAACTATTACATTTTAGGAAAAATCTCAAACCCAAAACAGGTTGAGGCGAATGTTTCTGAAGAACCCTCACTTAAAAAAAAACAGGCATAATAATCTAAAAAAGATAAAATACATTAGTCATAATGTATTTTATGATTCGTCATAAATCCAAAAGAAGGCAGAAAATGAGAAAAGGGAAAAACGACAGAGGAGACAAGTTGGAAACAGCAGGATGATAGATGATACACCCAGCCCCATCAGTAATCACGTTAAATGTAAATGGTCTAAACACCTCAATAAAAAGGCAGAAGTTATCAGATTGCATAAAATCAAAATCAAGACTCAACGATAGGCTGCCAGTAAGTCAGCCCACTTTAAATAAAAAGACACATAGAAAAAAGATATTCCATGCTAATGCGAATCAAAAGAAAGCTGGAACTCAATATTGATATCAAACAAAACAGATTTCAGAACTAAGAATATTACCAGTGATAAATATAGTCATTTCATAACAAAGATGAATCAGAAGACATAACAATACTAAAAATTTATGCATTTAAAAATAGGGCTTCAGATTACATGAAATAAAAATTGATAAAACTGAAAGGAGAAATAGACAAATCCATAATCATAACCAGAGATTTCAACACCTCCTTTGGTCATTAATAATTCAGAGCAGAGTGTTCCAGGCAAAAGAAAAGGTATGTGCAAAGGCTCTGAGGTCAGAGAGAGCTGGAGTTCTGGAAGAACCCAGCATAGTCCAGTGTCGTTGGAGCAGAGTTGGGGGCGGGAGGTGGGTATGTCGTCCAAGGTAGGCCAGAGAAGTAGGTGGGATCCTGATTGCCTAAAGCCTTGTGGGCCATGCTAAGGGGTTTGCAAAAGCACAACACAGGATTGGGAGCAAAAAGGTTTGCTTTACACCGTAACTGATTTAACGTCTAAGCATTAGTTGGGTCTGAGAATTTCTCCATGGCCCCAAACTGGAAACGGTAAGTGGCAAGGATCCCCACACGTTAAGGAATAGACTAGATCAGGTAGGATACAATCAGGAAACAGATTCCTTTTTCTCCTATCACTTCTTTCAAATCTGTTTTTTCAGGTCTTTCTTTTGTGTCCCTGAATTATATCACAGGCATATATCATAGCTTTTGTGTTTTATTTTCTGTTATTAAAAAGTCCAGTCTGATCTAAATCACAACTTCCATCCCCCATGATTTAATTCAAAGTGTCTTCCCTCTGGGCTGTCCTGCCTTGGGAGCCTGCAGCAGGGAAAAGAGGTGCTTGGTCCTTTATCTCAATTTTCCATGCTCCGCCTCTTATATAGTCTTGTGGTTCCTCAGGACCTGGGCATCGGGGGTGGAGGGTGGGAGTTAGGGTTGGTGGTGGTGAGAAGTAAAAGACGGGGGTGGGGACCTGGGTCTTTTAACACAGCAGCTACTGTCCGTCAGCCTCTTTGGGTTACTGAATACCTTCTCACAGGGTATTTCATGAGGAGTTTAGTGGTTCTTTGTCCACTCTCCCATCCTCTCCCCCTAACACACTTGACTGAGGGATTGCACTTGCCAGCTGACCTTTTGTCATTGTCTCCTCTCCCAGTTCCTGCTTTTATGGGCACAATTCCAGCCTTTTCCTACTGGTGTCACCTTGCTCCAGTGGCAGGCAGCCATCCTGGGTGGCTCAGTTCTGCTGCTGCATTAGCCACCTGGCCCATCACATTGGAAACATAGACTGCTCCCTCTGTTCTCTTTCCTTCTCCCAGTAGGGGCAGCTTCCAGACAAGCCCCTGTCTGTACCATCTATGGCTGCAACTCTCCTAAGATCTCTTCTGTTCCTTCTCTCTTGACAGCATGGGGAGGCCTAAGAGTTACGTTATGCAGCTCAGCAAGAATTCCCTCTGGGAAGGAGGTGCCAGCCTCCTCTCTGCAAGTACTTCCACTCTCTTGAGAGGTTCTCTTCCTGCCCCCCTGCTTAGAGGGGCAATAGCTTCTTCCCTTCTCTCCTCTGAAGGAGATGGGGAATGCTGCAGCAATGCCTACAAGGCTAACAACTCTTTACAACATTCTTCCCACTCTAGAAATTCCCAGGCTTCTCTTAAACAGATTGGAGGTGGGACAAGAGTTCATGATAGTGGTCAAAATGGATTCCGCATCCTAGCAGGTCTGTGCCAATTTGACTCTTAAGTGATCTCCAAAGAGATCCTTATTTCGGTTTTAAGTCATTTAATTTCCTGTTTCACATGGAAAAAAAGTTTGACATATGCAAAAAAAGCTATCATTTACACTGAATTATACTAATGAAATATATAAAGGATCAGATAATTTGTTCAAGTTGTTTTTTTTTTTTAAAGCTTTAATATGGCAGTAGAAATTTAAGACCTTACTCAAAGTATTCCTCAGAAATCAGCGCATCAGTTTACCATCTGATTTGGAAAGAAAAGACCTCTTCCTGAAAGGAGCATTTTGAAAAGTGATGTTTGAAAATTAGCTCCCATTGTATGTAAATGCATCTGCAAAAAAATTTATCTAAAATTTAATGATTTGATAAATTAGGAAATATTAAGTATATCCATAGTTATCAGTTTTGTCGAACTTGGAAATTTCATAAGACATTTTATTGATGACTTCCTCTGAGGCTGGCATCTTAATCAGTTGTTGGTCAGTTTTCTGAAGGTATCTTGTGGCTTCATTAGAAAAATGATTAAAAAATAAAATCATGACCATTCTAATATTGACCAAAGATGGAGAAACACCAGGAAATATTGATCAAGAGGACCCTTCAGTCTGTGGGATTGGGGATAAACTGTCTCTGTTTAAAAGCTATTTGTCACTATTTGTCTTCAATTGCTTTTAAATGTCCAGAAATAAAAATGACCTGGGATCTTTAGAAAGTCTAGAAAAAGTCCAGTGGCTTAAACATCAGAAACCATCCTGTTAGACTTCTCCTTAACGAAACAAGCCTATAGTCCTGAGTAAGGGACCTGACTATGAGACATATAAATGCTGTCGTGAGGAATGCCATGTCTGTGGAGAGTGAAAAAGATACTATGAAGGAGTGATTCAAATTCCTTTGGGTCTGCATACAACCTGAGGCCTTTGGAGAAGGAGAAGTGAAAGAGTTTGTTAAGTATTTCTCGTTAATGTAGACCAGGATACAGTGTAAACCAAGAGGAAGTTAAGCACTGATTGATAACAGGCAAGATTCTGGGAACCACACTTGTTTCTCTAAGATTTGCTTCTGAATTATGCTACTTTATTTCTAATTCATCACTAGCATGTTTACAAAATAGTATGACTGCTAATTATTGACAGTACTGCAGTACGTGGAATGATGTGCTCTCTCAAAGATGTTTTTAATCTTAATCCATGTCCTGTGGGTGTGGCTGCATTTGTAAACAGGGCTCTTGGAAGATGTGTTAGTATTTAAAGTGTGGGCTTGTTTGTGAAGAGGGTCTTTTAAGGTCCTCTCAGGGGCGCCAACCCGAATGAGGCCTGACCTTAGTCCGTATTACCGGAGGCCTTGGGAAGAGAAGCTGGACGTCAGAGCAAACGCAGACACAGGGCAAGGGCACTGCTGCGTGATGGGAGGCCGAAATGCAAGCCAGGACACTCGGATTCTGACAAGCCAGAATGCGACAGACTTTAGAGAAAAAGCATGGTCTCGCCAGCACCTTGGTTTTAGACTTCGAACCTTCACCACCGTGAGATGTTAAATGCTTGCCACTTAGGCCAGCCCATTTGTGGTATTCGTCGTAGCTTCTCTGGCAAACTAAGACACAGGCTCTCAGTCACCCCCCCTCATCAGAGGGTGTAGACCTGTCGCCAGGGCCCCTGCAGTGTGAGGGCAGCTACCTAGACTGTCTACGGAGGGCTTACTCTACACAACCAGACCTGTAAGGTGCTGGCAGATGCCTAAGGGGCTGCCAGCATTGTCCTTTCTAAGGCTTAACAATGGGATGAGGGACTGTCCTGATGTCCTCATTAATCTACGTGTTTGGGGCCTATGCCCAGCTTTTAGAACCATCCCTGACCTTGCCTCCAGCAGCAGAGGGGGTTTTCCACATGTGGGTTCAGAGGAGTGCCTGTGTTCACAGTGGGATTTTATTTCTGGGTAGCACTTGGAGGCATTCCTCTTAGGTTGCTCACACCCTCCTGTTTTCTATTTTTTTTCTTTGCATCTTTATTCAGCAGGAAATAAATTGGGCTGCATCTTTTGTAGGTGAAACACGTTTTCATTTTTGGTGAGAACATCACCCCTTAACAATAGAGCAGGAAGCACAAGTCTTCATTCACTTCCCCCAGTCTAAGAAGGAACAGTGTGTTTCGTGTCTGTACTGTGGCCGGTCAGGATGAAGGGATCCCACATGTGGGGATGGAGTGTGGTCAACTGAAAGCTTTGAGTGAGAAAACGTGCTCAGTAGTAAATAATAAGAGAAAATAGGAGACAGAATGTGGAGCTCACAGAGCGAAAGGAAGATGGAAAAGCCTCCATAGGTTTTTTGAAAACATGTGCTTTGGTGCTAACGTAGTCATTGATTAGCTCATCCACATGCTCCTTGTGTGGCTGTTAAGCATAGTCACTATTATTTTTCAAAAATAAAACTGAAGGGGGTTGCAAGGGTAGTTCAGTGGTAGAATTCCCGCCTGCCATGTGGGAGACCCAGGTTCAGTTCCTGGGCATGGGCTTTGCAAAACAAACAAGCAAATGTTTGACAGGACACTCACATGGAAAAAGAATAAAATGTAACCCCACCATCCAGCATACAAAAAACAACAACAACAACAACAAAGAACTGAGACGGGAAAAGAGGTCTTCCTTTTGCTTTCTGAAACCCTTACCACAGTATCAAAGAATAATCTATGCTGGAGGTACAATGCTGAGCTTCATTTTTAAAAAACAGGATTAGGTAAGGTAAGAGTAGGAAGTAGTGGGGTGGATTACATACCCGTTGCACAAAAATTGATTTCTTTGCCTTACAGTTATGCCTCATTGTCAGGTGTGTGTTGTGTGTGTGTTTCCAGTATCAATACCCAAGGTACATTTCCTTGGATATGTTTAATTTGGTGCCCTTATTACTCTCTCTACATTCATGGACTAGGCTGTGAATCTCTGCTTTCCTGCCTCTGTCTTGACTGAACTTGTAACACCAGCATTTGGAAGCGGCCGTGACAGTCCTCAGAGGAGGCCAGGTGGGCTCAGAGAGGAGAGGTGATGTCTCTTCCAAAGTCTATTTTGTGAACCACGTGAACCCAGGGGTCTTTGTTTAGGAGTGGGTCCCACTGAGACACTCTCACCTGATTTCACAAGGGTAGTTCTTCATCAGTTTTCATTTCACTTGGCCTGTGGTTCTAATAGCCTCAGGGAAATATCCTTTTTTCTTACATACTAGTGCTTTTAAAAAAACTCTTTGGGAAACTTACTGAAATGAGCATGGTTGTCACTTCAGAAGACTCGACTGAGCTGACTCTGTAGATAGTATTTTAAGAAGGGTAGAGGAAACAATGCAAAATGAGTAGTGGATCCTACAGAGGTCACCAAGGAGAATTTTTGAATGAGCAAAGTAACTAAAGTATGTGAGCTCAAAACGCCTTGAAATTTGAATGCAGGATGCTTTTGTTTTTTGTCAAAGAATTGTAAATATTTTGTCTTTAGTGAGTTAAGATCAACATGCAATTATATTCTAATGCATTTCGGTCAACCTTGCAGTAGGTTAAATAAGGTGTTCTAATGTTCCCAGTTCCTTTTCTTGGAATGTATTTAAGTCAATAAAAACCTTTGTTTCTTAGATCACCTGTAAGGGAATAGTTTTTACTCTTTGATACTAAGAGCTTTATGTTGGATACTTTCTTTCTGAAATGCTGTTGTAGATTCTGGTAAGTAATTTTTCACAGAGGGCAAATTTGATTCTTTTCTCATGAAAGACTAAATTACAGGAACCCATCATCCTGTTTCCCTCCCCAACCATCAAAATAGGATGATTTGAAAATATGGTAATTAGCTTATATAATTTGGTTTATTAAAGCTGAAGAGGTCTCACCAGGTCATTGCTAAATTTAGTTTCCAGGTCTCTCCTCTCTCTACTGCTGATCACTGGAGTTCGAGTGCCGGACATTTGGTGCTGTGTAGAGTGACCATATGTCCAACTTCCTGACAGGGATAAGTTTTTATGATTATCACATGATTTACTTACTGTCTTTCTTGCCGCTTTATTGACATATAATTTACATGCCATACAATTCACCCATTCAGAGTGTACAATTTGATACTTTTTAGTATCTTCCCAGAGTTGTGCAAACATCAGTACAATCAGTTGTAGAACTCTTCATCACCCCATATGCATTAATAATCTCTGTCAATTTCTTTCTAACTCTGTTAGCCTTAGGCAACCACAAATCTATTTTTTTCTCTACAGATGTGCCCTTTCTGGACATTTCATATAAAGGGAATCAGTTATAAAATTGCAATATGTGGCCTTTTGTGTCTGGCTTCTTTCACTTGGCATAATGTTGTCAGAGTTCTTCCATGTTGTAGCGTGTCTCAGCACTTCATTTCTTTTTGTTGTTGAATAACATTCCACTGTATGGATTTCCCACATTCTATTTATTCGTCAGTGGTCGGACAATTTTTTTGCTTCCCGTTTTGGACTATTATGAATAATACTGCTATGTAAAAGTTTTTATTTGTGTAGACAGATGTTTTTATTTCTCTTGGGCATGTACCTAGGACTGGAGTGGCTGGGTCTTATGCCAACCTTATGACTAACCTGCTGAAGACCTGATAGGCTGTTTTGCCAAGTGGCTGCACCATTTTACATACCCCTGCTGTGCACAAGGGTTCTGATGCCTCCACATCTTCACCAACATCTCTGACTTTGCTACAGTAGGACATCTTTTAGAATGAAAATGGACGTTCTATAATCATACTAGGTATAAACCACTTGCGAATAGCCTAAGATAACCCTAGAACTCTGGGGAATGGGGTCTGCTTGGAGTAACAAAAAAGGACCTACAGGGGAAGATTTGTGGGAAGTGGGGCTAAGTTCTAGGAAGTAGTCGCCATTACATATGTTCGGTAAGGAGGGCACATGCAGGTTTATCATCTTGTCTAGTGGGTAGTTCTTCCCTGTTTTGATGATCAAGCATACATTTATTTGAAAAGGAATCAAGACCTTTACAACTATTTTTACAGGTATAATTATGTTATCACTCTTTTGCTGGATAAAGAATTTTCAGCTGACATTTTTCTCCTTCAGTATCATAAATCTGTCATACCACTGCCTTCTTGCCTCCATGGTTTCTGATGAGAAATTAGCACTTAGCTTTATTGTGTTTCTCTAGTATGTGATGAATCACTTTCCTGTTGCTGCTTTCAAGATTCTCTCCTAATCTTTGGTGTTTGGCATTCTGATCAGTATCTGTCTTGGAGCATGTCTGTTACAATTCATTCTGTTTGAAGAATGTTGTATTTCTTGAACATGCATATCTGTATCCTTCATAAGAGTTGGGAAATTTTTGGCCATTATTTCCTCAAAAATTCTTTCTGCCCCCTTTCCCTTCTCTTCTCTTTTTGGGATACCCATGATGCGTATGTGCTGTCATTCTAACCCTTGAGACCCCACACTATTTTTTTCCTTTCTTTTCTCTGTCTTCTGTTTTTAGGATTTCAACTGTCCTGTCTTCTAGTTCACTGATTCATTCTACTGCCTGTTCAGATTCACTGCTGTTTGCCTCTAGTGTATTTTTAATCTCTTCTATTGTATCTTTCATTCCCATCATTTCTGTTATATTTCTTTTTATGCTTTCAAATTCTTCTTTGTCTTGGCAGTGTCTTCTTAATAACCTTTATCTCTTTAGCATTTTCCATCATCTTCTTGAATTGATTTAGGAGTTTGTTTGAACATCTTTGATTAGCTCCAAATTCTCTATCTCCTCTGAAGTTTTCATTAGTTCCCTTAACTAGGGCATAGTTTCCTGTTTCTTAGTATGGCTTGTTATTTTTTGCTGGTGTCCAGGCATTTGATTATGTTGATGAGTTTACTCTGGAGGTTAGGATTTTCTTGTCGGTTGGCTTTGTGCTAAGACACTTCCTTGACCCTTGGTTCAATTTATTATAGACCTTGAGAATAATTTGTTGTTTTACTTTGCTAATGCTGTTGTAATGAAATATACCAGAATGGGTCCGCTTTTATAAAGGGGATTTATTAAGTTACACATTTACAATTCTAAGTCCTTAAAAATGTGCAAACTAAGGCATCCAGAGAAAGATACCTTGACTCAAGAAAAGATCTGTCACATGGGAAGGCACATGCTGTCTTCTGTATCCTCTCCCAGCTTCTTTAAGCCCCTGTGGATCTTTCTGACTTCTGGCTTACTTAGCATCTCCTGGGAAGGCACATGGCAGCATCTGCTGTGCTCTGCATCTCCAAGCGTCCGTGTGTCTGTGTTTGCTCCCTCTGTTGGCACGCCAAGAGTCTCCAAGTGTCTAAGTCTATGTCGCTTCTGAAGTGGCTCCAAAATGTTCCCCTTTCATTGTTTGCTTGTTTGTTTTGGGAAGTGCATGGGCTGGGAGTTGAGGCTGGGTTCTTCCGCATGGCAGGAGAGAATTCTACCACTGAGCTACCCTTGCAGCTCCCAAAATGCTTCCCCTTTTAAAGGACTCCAGTAAACTAATCAAGACGCACCTTGAATGGGTGGAGTCACACCTCCATCTAATCAAAAGGATGTGTCATCTTTCCATAGAAGTAATCCAGTCAAAGGTCACACCCACAATTGAGTGGGTTTCCATCTCCTTGGAAACAATCTAATCAAAGGATTCCATCCTAAAAAATAGGTCTGCCCCCCAGGATTGGATTAGGAAAAGAACATGCCTTTTTTGGGGGTACGTAACAGTTTCAAACTAGCACACTTGTACTTAACTGGTCAGATTTTTTCAGCTCTTGTTCATCTCCTTCTTGCCCTGGTTATACAGTACAGTTTTTGAGATTGCACTGTTTGTGCAATTACGCCATCCCTAGGAGAAAGCTTCCTTTCCCCCTTTCCTTCTCTGGGAATGTTGAGCTGTTTTATTTCTTTTTGTTTGGCCTCTAAGGTTGTTAATACTTTTTTTTACTGCTTTTTGCAGTTTTTGCCTACAGAGAAAATTCTGGGAGGAGGGTCACCCTGAATAGGACTTTCTAAGTCAGCATTTCCCAGCCAAACCAAGTCCAGGGACCCATGAAGGGGGCATAGATCAGTTCCAAAGTGCCCTGAGAAGGTGACCTAAAACACAGAACTTCTTTTTGATGGCTCCCTGAATCTCTGCTCTCCTGGCCTTCCCAGCAGATGGCATTTTCAGCGGACTGTTCCCTGCACCCCTAAGGTGGCACTGTGCCTTTAAGTCTCAACAACTCCACCCTGTAGGGGCCAAGTTGAAACAGAGGCTGCTTTTTGTCCCGGATGGGTTGAAATTAGCTGTCCTCCGAGTGCGTCCCCCTCCCCTTCCTGTTCTTGGGGAAGAGGACTTTATTTCCAGTCAGGGATTGGATCTTGGGGGGCTGCCATGAGAGTGGGGCATGGGCAACAGCCTGCACAGATGGCAGGGTTTTACTCTCAGCCCTTCCCTGCAGGCCCAGTCTCTTCCTTCTGCTCTTCCCTGGATGGTGTATATAAAGCTCTTCTGGTCTCGCGAGCCCCCAGCGGTTGTTTCAGACAGTTCCTGGCTTAACTAGCTGCCCTGGAGGATGACTCCTGATGTTCCCTACTGCAGCATCTCACCTGGAAACTCCTGTTACTGTTCTTAATGGCAAGAAACAACAGAATATCAGCTTTGTCAATAGGTAGAACAGCCCTACCTGGGTGAATCGTAAGCATTTTATCCAGGTTGGCTCCCAGAGGTAAAGATGTGATAGATAATCTAATCCGACTTTTGTTTTTACTGTAGTTTGTGACCAGGGACATAAAAACTCTTTTGACATTGAAGTTCATCTCTCTCCTGGTCATTTTTACAGGTCATGAGACATTCTGGTTGTACAGATTTTTGTCATCTTATTCCTTTTCTGTATTAGTGACCTGCAGGTCGTGTTCTTGTGTGACATCCTTAACTCTGTATCCCATCACTATGACAGTTGACTCATCTGTCTGACAGTAGCTTAGGCTAGAAATGCGTGCACAGGGCCAGCCAGGGTGAGGCCACAGGGAGCGTGGTAAATGTCAGCCCTCCCAGAAACCACGATGGAAGTGATCGGTGGTGGTGCGGTGTTGGCACAGTAAGTACCTGCTGGACTCTAATACCCACAAAGCTATCCTCTTTAGACTAGATGGTCTGGCATGTTACCTTTTATCCCCTGATGGAAAGGATATGTCAAAATGTATCCATTTCTCATTTGTGGCCAGAAAGTTCAGAGCTGAATTTTTGGTTCAACCATGGTAACAAATTCACCAATGTCTTCAGTAGACAATTTCTCTTCTCTTTCCAGTGTTATTTTTTTTTAATTGTATTTTTAATTGTCCTAACCTTGTGGGGTGTTTGTGTGTGTGTGTGTGTGTGTGTGCGTGTGTGCGTGCGTGCGTGCGTATGTGTGTGCACTTGACATTGCAAGCCACCTCCAAAATAGTTTGACAGTCATTTGGGTATGAACAAATTTCCACCCATTTAAAAAATAATGGTTGTTTCTTTCCAAATTATGAATTCTCCTGATTTGATTTAATTAATTGACCCTTAAAAGAGGTGCCTTCCCTCCCTGAGCCTCCAACATCCAGGGCCATCCTTGTTTGTCATTCTAGAGAAGTATGAAGAGGTAACTCTTTGGTTGTTCTTCCAGGATTGAACTAGAAAAGGCAAAATGCTTGAGAAAGAGGCACTTCTCTCAAAATTAAATTCCAGCAGGGAAACTGGACTTGAATTTAAACTGCCAACTCTTCTGAGAGCATTCAAATTGTCCTTAAGATGTGCAGATGTGGAATGATGTCTTTATTTCTCTTTGTCTGATTTCCCCAAGTTCTCTGGGAACATGTTAGAAGACTTCCTCTTAAAGTGAAGTGAGAATTGGCCTGCACAAAGGCCCCTGGTGAGCTGAGCCCGCTGGGCCGGCCCCGCTGCCCTGGAAATGACGGGACCCCACAGCCCGGCGAGGGCCTCTGCAGAAGGGCCTCCTGCCCCCGCTGCCCTGGGGGTGGTCCTGCTGGTGGCAGCACTGACCCCAGTCTTCTAGCCTGTAAGAGCCTCCCTTCTGACCTCCAGGATGAAGCAGTGGCTTATTATTTTTTAGATCGGTTTCCTTTGGAGAATTTTACTTGACAAATGATGACTGTTATGTGGTATCCAGTTGAACCTTTGAAAACCTAGTTGAAGTCCTCTCCGGGATTTTTGTTGGACATAATGAGTGTTGTCAAGTGTAGAACAAGGCCTTTCCTCCAGGTTTTCCCAATAATGTTTTTTTTACTAAGCATTCACAGTGTGTAAACATATATAAATGTAGAACTTAGAAAAGGGTGATTTACTGGGTATTGAATTATGCAACCCTCTAAACCTAGAGAAAACTATTAACAATTAAACTTTAAAAGCTGAAAGATGTGTGTAGTGGACTGATTTCACACAGGCAAATCATTTCATAGCCTGCCAGGTGGAAGCCTTTGGAAGTGCTGAAGAAGAGAATGCAGCGTTTCACCTGCAGATCTCAAAGAGCCGTTTATAGCCCCGGTCCTTCTATTCTTCATTTTCTCTCTGACTTCCTGAATGAGAAAGTTTGGTAGGCATTAAATACTAATCAATTATTGCAAAAGAGTGATGGCAAAAAAGACTAAAACGTTGGCATTTAAATATTCACCATGATTTTTGAAACGTTAACTGTGGAATTTGATTGATCCTGTACTGTTTTAGGACCGCCAGTGTGTTTCCCTGCGTTCAGGTTTACTTGCTGGTCAGCTGGCTGATGCGTTGACTGCTTCCCACCGGAGGTTTAACTGCACTGTAAAAAGCAGCAGGAAAACATCCCAATAGTAGGTTCAAATGAGAGCTTTGTCTCATCTGAGTTTGTGGCTCTCTCCCCCTCCCACCCCCCCAAGCTGGAAGGTGGCTGCCCCATGCACCCGATCCTGGCAGGTCTTGGCAGGGGTGGCGGGGATAGGTTTCTCTTCAGGAGAGTCAAGTCCAAGCCAAGCAGCTCCCACTGGGCACTCAGCCCTCTGCTTCCTCACTCCCAGACTCCCTTCTCCTGTTCCCTGTTGTTGATTCTGATCTTTGCTGTGGTTTTTCACAAGCCACATCATGTTGACCCAGTTTCCAGACAATGAGTGGTAATCAAGTCAACTTTCGTAAGTTTTCTTATATTATGTGAGAGGATTACAAAAAGACTGTTTCTAAAAAGTGAGAGCAGTAAGTTGTCTGCAGGTTGATTGGGAAATTGTTTTCTGAAGCACGTGACCAATGACCACATTCCTTGGAGAGATGTCCTTGTAGGACAGTGTGTATTTATATACCAGATCAGTTTAGTGAATGAATTTATTTTCCAGGTTTAAAAAATTCTGGTGGAAGGGTGATCAGAAATTAGAAATGAGAGAGGTTATTTGGCTAAGGGACAGCAACTGTCACTGGCCATTAAATGACTTCACTTGCTATTGTATTTTCAGAGTCTCATTCCCTCTCGTGTTCCCTCCCAACCCTTTACTCTACCTGTAGTTTTGTCCTCATAGCACAGGAGCTACTGCGTGTTAAGGGATGGGTGACATGATGATGGCGTTTGGATAAGGGGCCCTGGAATTTCTAAAGCCCCTTCTTAGTTAGCTTCCTTGGTCAAAGAGGTTTCCAAGCACTTGTGTTCCCAGAGGCAATGGCAGTTGGCCCTTGATAGACATTAGCTCTGCATACCAAATGTGGGACCCTGTGAGCTCCGTTGAACTAATGTTATGCCACCATCACCCCCATCTATTATTTGAATTTTTTTATCACCCCAAACAGAAACTCTATACCAGTTAAGCATAACCACCTATTCCCCCCACGCCCACCTCGTCTGGTAACCTCCAGTCTACCTTTTATCGTCTGTATGTATTTGCATATTCTAGGTATTTCATACAATTGAAACCATACAATATTTGTCCTTTGCGCTGGGTTATTTCCCTCCACACAGGGATTTCAAGGCTCACCTGCATTGTACGCTGTGTCAGAGCATCATTCCCTGTCACAGTTGAATAATATTCCATCTTATGGATAGGTCACATTTTGTTCATTCTTTCCTCCGTTGATGGAAAGTTGACTTGTTTCCATCTTTTGGCCATTGTAAATCATGCTGCTGTGAACCTCAGGGTGCAGATGTCTGTTTGAGCCCCTGCTTTCAATTCTTTTGGATCCTGCCTAGAGGTGGAATTGCCTGATCATATGATAATTCTGTGTCTAACTTTTTGAGGAATTTTTTTCCACAAGCAGCTGCACTGTTTTGCACTCCCACCAGCAGTGTACAAAGGGTCCCTGTTTCTGTACATCCTCAGCAACCCTTATGTTCGGTTCATATATTCTTTTTTTTTTTTTTTGCATGCTGTATGGTGTGGGTCCCGTTGCATTCTTTTTCCATGTAGTTTCCTGTTACTGCAGCACCACTGGTTGAATTTTTCTGTGTTTGGGGTGAAGTGCACAGGCTGGGAATCAAACCCGGGTCTTCCAGGTGAAAGGCGAAAATTCTACCATTGAACTACCCTTGCACACCCCTGTTTATATATTCTCTTTTCTAAAAAAAGTAATAGTCATTCTAGTGGGCGTGAATTGGCATCTCATTGAGGTTTCCCTATTTGCATTTCCCTGATGACTAAAGGTATGCGCATCCTTTCCTGCGCTTCTTGGCCATTTGTGTATCTTTGCTGGCGAAATGTCTGTTCAACTCCTTTGCCCATTTTTAAGTTGGGTTGTTTAACACTTTTTTTGCTGAATTAATTTGCCTTTTTATAACAATATCTTTGGGCCCATTGATTGATATATCTTTTAAGAGAAAGATGCTTTAAGATGCTCTCATAATGGTACAGACACCTCTAGGGTTATCAGCAAATTGTAGGAAATGCTGTGAATGGATGTCTTATGTTAAGTTTGGGGCTAGCATTCTTTGGCATGTGAAGACTACAAGTAGGAGGTAAGCATCTTTTGACTCCACTGAAATACTACCAAGTAATACTCCAAAGAAGAGGTTATTGATTTGCTCTTAATTGCTTTAACTGCTACACAATTCTCCTTAGCTATCTGTGAACTTGTAAGAATCCAGCCACAATAAAAGTCAGGTTCAATAAGCTGTGAAAAATTGTCTTAAGAATTAAACTCTTTGCATTCTAAGTGCTAACTGCAGCCAAGATATTTCTTAAAATGTTGAATTTCATTTAAATATCCTAACAAGGAAAAAAATCACGAGACTGGAAAACAGAGTGATTTTCCTATGAACGCCTTATAGATACTTAAAATGATACAAAATGGTGTATAAACATCCATACTATTATCTTATGAATTAAACAGTTCAGCTTATACTTTGTTATTCTTTATTCTGAACCAATTGTGTAAAAAAATAAAAGTTCACACTGTGAGTGAAGTAACTGTGTGATGAAGTGCCCAAATAACCTGACTGATTGTCTCAAACCTCTACTTCATTTCCTTTTAGACTTCTGGAGAACTCAGCAAAGTCAAAATTGTTTGACTTTTCTGCATGCATCACTCCACTCACATTAAAAATGTGGCACTGCACTGGTCTTCTTTCTGGTCCTTAAATCCAGCCTTTTGGCCTCAGGGCCTTTGCACCTGCTGTGCCCCCGTGCTGGAATGCTACCCCTCACCCTCCCCACCTATTCCCCCTCACCCCCCCAAAAAAGGCAGAATAACAAATTCCTTCTTCTACTTCAGCCCTCAACTCAAAGGTTTCCTCCTCACAGAGCCTCCCAGGACCACCTTACATAGAGCAAACTTTTCTCTTCAGTTTCTCTGGATGGTATAATCTGGTTTATTTCCCAATGACACTTGTGATAGTTTGTTGTTATCATGTTTGTTTACTTTCTCCTCCAGGCATGTCCTATCTTGGCACATAGTTAACTGCTCAATAAATACCTGCTGAATGAGTCAAGATTTCACAAGTGCCCAGGGCCTTCAGTGGTCATTCTTTGAGTCCTTCATTCACTCCTTTGTTTTTCCCTTCAGCACACATGGACACAGATTGAATGTTGGCTGGGCGCAGGCCATTGTGCTGGGCTCTGGGAATGCCAGGAAGGCCTTGCTCAGCAATAGTGAACTCTGTGAGATCTTCATATAATTTATGCTTAGCTCTGCAGATAGCAAACTTTGCTTACAAGTAAATATTGGAAATAAATGTTGCCTAAAAACTAAAATATTGGATATAAAAATCTTCTTTAAATATAATCTGTGCACGTCTATCTTACATACAAAGACCTTGTCTTGCTGTGTCATGGTCCTCATTGGGAATCCCCCTTGCAGGGTTGTTTTTAGTGCACATAGCAGTTTTCTCTGAGCCTCTGCCATTGCTGTGCCATTTGCTGCCCTGATGCCTCTTACTTGCCTCTCGAGACAGGAGTGAGAGCAAGTCGTGGATCTCCTTAGGCCTAAACTGAGATAGTGGGTGAGGGACTGAACATGGATCTCCTTAGGCCTAAACTGAGCAGTTGGTGAGGGACTGAACTTACCTAAACTTGACTCTAATTCTCCAAGGACGATGCAGTAGAAAACAGAAGGAGATTTTTGGAAAATTGTATTTATAAAGTGAAATATATGAATGTGTGTATCTCTTCATAATATCTATGTATTTCCTTTTGTAAAAGTATTTTTGCAAGATGAGATGTATAGTAAGGTATTACTGCTCAGTTGGCCTTTAGCAGTGTGTTTGTATGAAGCACCTATTATCAATGGCTGGGTGGTCAGAAAGCAAAAATGCCAAACCTTCTTCCATATAGGAAGCCTTTTTCTGGGTTCAGTGTTTGTGCTTCTCGTTTCCGTTTCTACTTTTCCTCCTGTAAGAGAGCAATGGCAGTGTCAAACACTGCAAGATTTCAAATGCTGGTTTGCTGGGGATTTTAACTAGATTTGTTCCTCAGTAGAGAGAACCTATAAATGTTTTGCTTCATATCCACAATGTTTTGCTTTATTTTGAATAGCTGTAGTTTTGAAATCTGTGTCCTGTTTTTGACTCTAGTTTTTATATAGCTGGTATTTTGCCTGTTACTTCTCTCTGTTCTCTTTTTAACTTTTTAAATTGTGAAATATAGTATGTAGAAAACAGCAATAAATTTCAAAGTACATTTTAACAAGTAGTTATAGAACAGATTTCAAAGTTTGGTTTGGATTACGGTTCCACAGTTTCAGGTTTTTCCTCCTAGTTTCTCCAAGACACTGGAGACTAAAAGAAACATCAATATAATGATGCAGCAGGCATGCTATTTAAGTCCTGTCTTCTCTGTTGTAACTCCTTCTTCTTCTTTGATCTTTCTCCCAATCTTTAGGGATCTTAGGGCTGTGCCCATTCTAAGTTCATGTGGAAAAGGGGTGTTGACATTGTAGGATGGGAGGTGAAACTGGTTGAGTTTTGCAGAGTCTGGCCGCCCTCTGGGTTTTAGGACTTATCTGGCCTAAGAACCACCTGGAGGCTGTAGGTTTCAGGAAGTAATCTTAGTGTGTGCAATTCTTGTAGAATCTCCAAGCCCTAGGTCTTCTTCAGGATTAACAGGAATGGTTTTGGTTGGAGTTTGGCAAACCATGGCAATTAGCAGTAGCTGGCTGAAGCTTGCATAAGAGTAGCCTCTGACTCTATTTGAACTCTCTCAGCGCTGATAGCTTATTTTGTTGCATTTCTTTCCCCCTTTTGATCAGGAAGGTGTTGTCAATCCCACAGTGCCAGGGCCAGGCTCATCCCTAGGAGTCATGTCCCACTTTGTCAGGGAGCCTCTCACCTCAGAATGTCATGTCCCGCATAGCGGGTAGGGTAATGATTTTTTCATTGTAGAGTTGGGCCTCAAGAGAGTGAGGCCGCATCTGAACAACCAAAAGGGTTTTCTGGAAGTAACTCTTAGGTATAACTAAAGGTAGGCTTAGCTTCTTCACTATAGGAAGAAGCTTCATAAGAGCAAGCCTCAAAATCAAGGGTTTTTGGCCTATTAACTTGGGAGTTCCTCATGTTTTGAGATAGTTTCAGGGATTTCCCTGGTGGTAAAGTTTAATAGTTCCATGTTTTTTCTCTAGTTCCTCAAGGGACTTTGCCAGTACTTTTCAATTATCTAGGATGTATCCAGGTATTACATTAAGCTATGCAGAGTTACAAGCCCTCATTCCCATGCTGGGCTTTATATGTTTGGATTGTTTAAATGAGCTATCCAGGCAGGTTGATTTAGATTGCGTTACCAGAAAAGAGTGACTAAATTTATTTAGGGTTTAGAATAAATAAACCTCTCTGCATTTGGTTTCATACAGTCTATGAAGCTCTGTAATGCAGACAGTATCACCCTTTACCTTATGTTCTGATCTGCCTTAGTCCCAACCAGACTGGCCTTGTCCGTACCTCTGATTGAAGCGTGTTCTCCTTTTCAGTTTCTTTTACAGCTGTTGTATGTAGCGTTGCTGACTTTCAGAGCTTCGAAATCCAAACTCTGAGTCTTAGGTGTCACACAGGTACCCAGAGTTCCAGGGAGATACCAGGTTAGACATGCATAGCGCAGTATTCCAGAATCGAGAAGTATACTTACAGCTCCAGACTAAATGTAATTGCTATGAGAGCTTACAATCTAGGCCCCAATTTTCTTATAAGTATTTTCTATGAGAGACCATATTGGTCCTTTTGTTTCTGGCTTGTTTTGCACCACATAATGTCACCAAAGTTCATTCACCTTGTTGCATGCCTTACAACTTCATTCCTTTCTGTGGCTGCATGATATTTGATTGTATGTATACTCCACTGTTCGCCATTCTGTTTCTCAGTCAGTGTATTCTTCAGCCACCTCCATCTATTGAGCATCGTGGATAATGTCCAAAATAATCCATTTCTCCCGGTATCCCCACTTAGCTGTACAATCATCAACACTCTCAGTTTTAGACAATTTTCCTAGCCCAAAGACAGACAAACACACCCTCACCAAATAGCAAATCTAAGCCTCCCCTTAACTCTTGCACCGACTCCCCCCACCACCACCACCCAGTTATTTACATGGTATTGCTGTGGTTGCATGTCACAGCTGGTGGGACGTATATGGTACACCCCACTGAGGAAGATAGTTTGGCTGTTCCTCAGGAAACTAAATTTCGGTTGCCCCATGTTCTAGTTTGCTAGCTGCTGGAATGCAATGTACCAGAAATGGAATGGCTTTTAAAAAGGAGAATTTAATAGGTTGCTAGTTTACAGTTCTAAGGACAAGAAAATGTTCCAATTAAAACAAGTCTATAGAAATGTCCAATCTAAGGCATCCAGGGAAAGATACCTTGGTTCAAGAAGGCCAATGAAGTTCAGGGTTTCTTCTCAAATGAGAAGGTACGTGGCGAACACGGTCAGGATGTCTCTCTTGACTGGAAGGGCACATGGTGAACATGGCATCATCTGCTAGCTTTCTCTCCTAACTTCCTTTCATGAAACTCCCTGGGAGGTGTTTTCCTTCTACATTTCCAAAGGTCTCTGGCTGGTGGACTCTCTCTTTCTCATGGCTATAGCATTCTGCTCTCTCAGAATCTCCTTCCTTCTCCAAAATATTTCCTCTTTTTTATAGGATTCCAGCAAACTAATCAAGACCCACCTGGAATGGGTAGAGACACGTTTCCACCTAATCCAGATTAGCAACCACTCTTGACTGAGTCACATCTCCAGGAAATAACCTAATTAAAGTTTCACACATACAGTACTGAATGGGATTAGAAGAAACGGCTGCCTTTACAAAATGGGATTAAGATTGAAACATGGCTTTTCAAGGGTACGTATATCCTTTCAAACCAGCACACCCCAAAACCCAACAATACCACTGCTCAGTATATGCCCAGAGAGCTGAAAGTAGGGACACAGGTGTTCACAGCAGCACTGTACCCCCCCCCCACCCCACATCACAACTTTCTCCTGCTGCTTATACTCGTCATGCTTACTCACTAAAGCCTTAACACCAAGCAGATTTTCCATGTTAGGTGAGAGTCCATTAACTATGAAACTTTGAAATAAGTATGCACTTTGTAAATATATTTCACAGGTCCCTCCTTTCTTAGATTATGCAAAACATGCACCTCTCCTTGCTGAGTGAAGGTCAACGGAGTGAGCTTGGCTCTTGTCCCAGGGCTGGAGAGGATGGTGTGGAGCCTGGTCGGAGCAGCCAGGGCTGTTTGCCTGGGCACCAGATGCTTTTATGTTCCTCCCTGTCTACCCCCTCTCCACTGCCAGCTGCCATTTCCAGGGGCCATGACTGAGTCTTGGTTGTTTCAAATTTTTCCCTCATTGTAAACACTGTTGGCTCCGTTAAACCTGTTTTAGTCCACCTCTTCTATAAAGGGCCTCTCCCGAGGTCCCTCCCTTGCACGTCTGAGCTCTGCGTAAATGTCCCAATTAAAACAAGTCTATAGAAATGTCCAATCTTAGGCACCCAGGGAAAGATACCTTGGTTCAAGAAGGCTGATGAAGTTCGTGGTTTCTCTCTCAAGTGAGAAGGCACATGGCGAATGCAGTCAGGGCTTCTCTCTCAGCTGGAAGGGTGCATGGTGAACACGGCATCGTCTGCTAGCTTTAGCTGCTGGCTTTCTTTCATGAAGCTCCCCGGGAGGTGTTTTCCTTCTTCATCTCCAAAGGTCGCTGGCTGGTGGACTCTCTGTTTTAGAGTTAGGCCTGTTTTAGTCCACCCCTTCTATAAAGGGCCTCTCCCGAGGTCCCTCACTTTGCATGTCTGAGCTCTGTGTAGGTTCTTGTAGGTAGGAACCTGACCTTGACTAAGGGGGAGAGGGTGATGCTGAGCTACGATTGTGATTAGAAATCTGTCAGCCCTTTGAGCTGGTCTTGCTTGGGGCTGCTCATTTTCTTTTCTCAGCTATTATGTTTCCATGAGATGGAGATCATGGGCTGACTCTCTTTGAAAAATTCTACTTGAGATCATGGCAAGGCCTGTTTTGAAAGGACAGATGAGCTTTCAGAGTACTCGAGAGGATGGTTTTACCTATTAACACTAACAGTGAGAACAGTAGCACATCAATCTTCATCAGTCTTATTTCCTTCTTTCCAGTAAATACCAGGTTAATTTATGTTGTTGTTTCCGGAAACATCAGAAATTCATTCAGGGCCTGGGATTTATGGAGGGGAAGTTTTGTGGCTGTTGTTAGCCGTAACTGCAGCAATGCTCGGTTTAGTACTTTCATTCCCATAAACTTCCGAAGGAAAACAATTACTTATACACGCACTCATAAAATCATTTTCATTGCTTTCTTAAATTGTTTTCTTTCATCCATAATGAGTGTTTTATGTCACATATCACTACATAATGGTGATTAGGTGGAGTTTCTGATGAGTGTACATGTGTAATAAAAATAAGAAGACGGAATTTGGACTCAGTGTGTATACCACCTAAAAAATGAACCTGCTTAATTCCAGATTGCCTGTTCTTTATGATTTGTGTGGTAGACAGGATAATTTTTTTTATAATAAACTTTCAAAATGTGGTATGGGATTTGAGTTACAGTTGCTATTCTCATGTCAGTTATTTTTATTTTACACAGTATCTTCCTTCTTGACGGCCTCTCCGTGTCACGTTCTTTCAGTCCCACTGGAGTCTCTGACATTATTATAGTTCCATCTTGCAGCAGTCATTGTTGTGGCAGCACCGTGAGCATTTAGAACGAGCACTGCCATTAGAGTCAGAAAATCCCGGCTCCTTCCTCCTCAGTCGTGACTCTCCTTTTTTTTTTTAAGATAGCAGTTGCTGAGGCTAGTTGCTGTGTGCCGTGGGTTTTCCGGCGCTTCCCTACTCATTCTCACATGCAGGTATTCGTACCACACTTTACAGATATGCACACTCAGGCCTGAGAGGTGAAGTAACTCTGGGGTTGTGCAGCTAATTAGAGATAAAGGCAGATTTGAATACAGATCTTACCCCCAAAACTCTTCAATCATTGACTTGTGCCACCTCCGAGCCTCTCTGAAACACCTTTGGGTGTGTGTAAAGTGAGAGTGACAATTGCAATTCCGTGGGGTTATCTTGAGGCACATAAAGGATTGCAACCCCTGTGTTAGGCCCCTGCCTTGGTCTGGCTGGGAATTACTGACCAACCAAGTACCAAAGGAGGCCTTCGATGTAAACCCAAGCAACGACTAAATCTTAGATGAGTGAGTGAGGGAAACCAACTTTCAAAGATTAGCAAATGCCAAGAATTGGCAAAACACCACAAGGCACATGAAGAAGCAAAAAGAAAGAGCCGAGCCGAATGACCATATTAAAAAGCAGGTTGGGACACAGAATTTGGAACAACAAATCAAAGATGTTCAAACAGATCTCCTAAATAACTTCAGTAAGGTGGTTAAAGAGATAAAGGATATCAAGAAGGCGCTAGAAGAACCTAAGAATTTGAAAGAATAAACAGAAGATAGCAGATCTTGGGGGAATGAAAGATGCTTGACCACAAATTAGAAAATATCCTAGAGACACACAACAGCAGATTTGAAGAGGCAGAAGAAAGAATAAGGAAACTAGAGGACAGGACAACTTAATTTTAATACATAAAATAACAAATGGTGAAAAATTGGAACCTGAGCCCAGGAAAATGAGGGCTCCGTGAAGCACACAAATATAAGAATCATAGGCATTCCAGAAGGAGGAGATAAAAGGCTAGGAAGATTTTGAGCATATAATTGGGGAAAATGTCCCAACTCTTGTAAAAGACATAAATATGCAAATCAAAGAAGCCCAGTGAATTCCAAATAGGATAAATCCAAAGAGACACACTCCAGGACACACACTAATCAGACTTTCAAATGCTGAAGAGAAGGAGAGAATCCTGGAAGCAGCAACAGAAAAGCAGTTCACCACATGCAAGGGAAGCCACGTAAGACTCGGCGCTGACTACCCACCAGGCACCAGGGAGGCGAGAAGGCAGTGGTATGACATGTTTAAGGTTCTGAAAGAGAAAACTTGCCAGCCAAGAATTCCTTATCCAGCAAAGCTGTCCTTCAAAAGTGTGGGGGAGTTTAAAATTTTCACAGAGAATGTGAGAATGTGTTAATAAGAGACCTGCCCTGAAAGAAATACTAAAGGGAGTTCTGTCAGCTGGAAGAAAAAAAAAAAAAGGCAGGAGAGGGTCTTGGAGGAGAATACAGAAATGATGATTATCAGTAAGGATAACTAAAGGAATTAAAGAGTACTAGATTTGACAAATAAAAGCCAAGGGATAAAATGGGTGAAGTACTGTTATTACTTTTACAATAATATCATTGAAAGTTAATGGACTTAACTCCTCAAAAAAAAAAAAAAGGACACAGATTGGCAGAATGGATTTAAATATATGATCCATCTATATGTTGTTACAAGAGACTCATTTTAGACTCAAAGATACAATTAGGTTGAAAGTGAACAGAGGAAAAAGATGCAAGCAATACCCTCCCCCACCCCCAGCCCCCCCAAAATAGCTAAGATAGCTATATTAATGTCAGGTAAAATAGGCTTTAAAAGAAAAGAGGGTATAAGAGACAAGGAAGGACACTATATATTAATAAAAGGGGTAGTTCATCAAGAAGAAATGACGATCTTAAATATTTATGCACCTAATCAAGGAGCTCCAAACTACATGAGGCAGACACAGGCAAAACTGACTGTGCGTGTCTACAATCATAGTGGGAAACTTCAACATGTCACTCTCTTCAGTAAATAGAATAACTAGACAGAGGATTAATAAGAAAATAGAGAACCCAAATAATAAGTTAGACTTTACAAATGTTTCATTGCTCCCCAAAACAGCAATATATGCATTCTTCTCAAGTGCTCATGAAACATTCTCCAGGATATGTCATCTGCTGGGGCACAAAAGAGATCCTAATAATTTTTTAAAGATTGAAATTATTCAAAGCCCTTTCTCTAATCATAATAGAATGAATCTGGAAGTCAATAGCCACTGAAGAATCAGAACTTTCACACATATATGGAAGTTAAAGACCACACTCCTAAACAACCCGTGGGCCAAAGAAGAAATTGCAAGAGAAATCGGTAAATATCTGGAGATTAATGAAAATGAGAATACAACATTTCAAAATTTATGGGATATAGCAAAGGTGGTGCTAAGAGGGAAATTCATACCTCTAAACACCTAAATTAAAAAATAAGAAGGAGCTAAAACCAAAGACCTAACTGAAGAACTGAAGAAACTAGAGAAAGAGCAGCAAACTAACCCTAGGGCATACAGAAGAAAAGATGTATCAAAGTGTCTGGGTACCTTAGGTAAAAGTTGTTGATTGTATCTTTCACATCTTCTATAGTCTTACTGATTTTTATCTACTTATATATGATACCTGAAGAGTCATGCTAAAAAGTCTTTCACTATGATTGTGAATTTGTCTATTTCTCCTTTTTATTCTGTCAATATTTACTTTTTATGTATTGAGACTATATTATTAGGGACATACATACTTAGAAGTGATATGTTTCTGACAGAGTGAACCTTTAATCATTATGAAAAATCCCTCTTTGCCTCTAATAATGTTTTCTGTCTTGATGTCAGTCTCTTGTTGATGAATTCCCTAATTTTTGTCCACATGAAATATTTTACTCTATTCTTATTTTTGAATTCCCTCATTTTTGTTCACATGAAAAATTTTACTCTATTCTTATTTTTGAATTCCCTTATTTTTGTTCACATGAAAGATTTTACTCTATTCTTATTTTTGAAGTGTATCTTTTACTAGGTACAGAGTTGTGTGTTGGCATGTATTTTGCTTTCAACTGTCCTTCTGCAATGTGCTTAGATGCTTTTTTTTTCTGCCTACAGGTCTTAGTCCTTCTTGAGTTTGTTCCATCCTTTTGTCTCCCTTTGGTTTAGTCTGGATCTTTTCTTCTGATATAGCTTCAGGTTCCTGAATTATCTTTCTCAGCTGTGCCTAATATCCTTTTAAACCCATCCATTTATTGACTTTTTAAAATTATTTTATTTTAAATGTTTATTATATTGTTCAGTACTAAAATTTTCACTTGATTCCTTTTTTTATAGTTTCTAGTTCTTTGCCAAAATTCTGTATCTTGTCTTTAAGTCTTTGAGCATATTAATAATACTTAATTTTAATTCTTTGTATAACCTCACTATTTATATTTTCTGTGTATCTGCTTCTTTTGTGCTTTTTTTTTAGAATCTTGGTTTTTGGTCAATACATTTACCCACTTATAATCCAAGTTATCTTTTATTGAGTGCTGGACATTGTATGTGGACAATTTTAGAGATGTTTTGAGGCTCTAGCTGATATATTTCTCTAGACAGAATTTACTTTTGCTTCTAGTTGGCATCTGGGAAATGGGCACATTATAATAATTTGTTCAGTGATTAAAGTAATTCAAAGAAGGGCATCAGCCTTGGTGAAGGCTGACCTATTTTCAGGTCATTCTTATTCCTAGGTTTTAGGCCGTTAGTGTCCCAGTTGTAAACTTGAGTTGTTTAGATAAGTCCTTTCTCCCTTTTGCCCTTCCAACTCTGTGAAATAGCTGGAATCTTAGGTTCTCAGCTGCTCCTTTCAGAGTTGTCTGTGGCCTTGAGAAAATATTTGCACCAAAAGCCACACACCTGTTTCTCACCTTCCTTTCTTTGCCACATCTTATCTCCACAGATTCTTATTGCATTGATCCATCTCTGATACTTTCAAAAGATAAATACTTTTTTCAATATTCTTTCTTATATTTCTAGTTATTCTTGCAGGAAGATTGTTCTAAGACAACTGAGTTTCAAATAGGGTCAATAAATTGTTCAAGGCCATATAGCTCCTGGAAGTAGAATCCCCACAGAATACTTTAGAAGAGAGATCTAAGACCAGAGAAATCTCAGGTCTGCAGCAACCTACATCCCAATCATCATCCTCTATTATAAGGGTGTGTCTGTGGGGAAGTTGAGAAGCACTGAGTTTAACTTCATTTTTTTACCATACTGATACCCAGAGACACAATATGATTTATCCGTGACCGTATAGCTAACTAATGTATGAGTTGGGGCAGAATAGAGGCCTTTGGTGCCCTCTTACATCTTACTGGCCCATATTATTTTGTATTATTACTCAAGGGCACAGACCTGTGTTCCAGCTCTAGTAAGACATTTCAGTGGTTCAAGAGGCTTCTTCTAGGTGATAGGAAAATTTCCTTGATTTACCTTCACCATATTTGAGCTTTACCTCTTAACTGCCTTTTGCCTTTCTTCCTTTGTTGCTTCCTTTTTCTTCTCTGGATTTTTACATTGCTACTTACATCTTGTCTTTGGCTAACAGGCAAGTGTGCGTTGATTGGCGTGCCTGCAAGTGGAGTGGCGTCAGAGACTGCTTAATGGGTTTATCCTCTTTTATGGTTGGATATATTATGTTACATTTTGCAAAAGTCTTTGGAAAATAAGATGCAGAGGGAAATCGTAAAATGAGGCACTTGAGGAAACTTTTCAGCTCATGATTAGCCTCTTTTCCTTAAGAACTAATTCATAATCTCTTCTAGAATAACTGCTGAAGGCTTTAGCTTTTTTTTTGTTTTTTTCTGCCGTTCTGTCAAGCATGTGGCATATATTTTCAGAGTTTCTTAAGTTAAACTAGCTAAGTAGAATCATGGGTTGGGAATTGGAAATATAGCTGGCCAAAAGTAAATCTACTCCAACATCTCTTTGCAAAGTTTGTAAATGTGATATTCTAGGCTTCTGTTTTTGAAGGGAAATCGTTTTTGGTAGTTATTAGGAATAAACAGTGGGGCAAGTTGGGAGTATCTCTGTCCTCAGCCAGAAGACCTTAATTTTATCCACTTGTGAATGACCTTTGGAATGCTGCATGCCTTCTCAGGCTGTATTGGACGCTCTGTAAAATTAAAGGATTGGACAAGATGATCTCTTGGGAGCCTTCCAGTTCTCAAATTCTGGGAAACCATCCTCCACCATGAGCTCAATGTCTGGAAGAGCGTTTTGTATAATATAAGCGAAGACATAAAGCAGTACTTGATTTTCTGTGCTATTGTAACAGGGAAGGGTAATTCCCTGGCTAATTCACAAATGACACTGTTTTTCCAGGTAAGCAAGTCAAATGTTCTGGGACTACATTTTGATGCAAGCTAAGGAAAGAGCTTGTGCTATGAGTAACTGACACTGAATTAGGTGACAAATGTAAGGCACTTATTTAGTTTATGGCTCACTGAGGAGCTCAGTAAAAATTTTACAAGAGAATAAATGAAAGACATCATCATCATAGTATCTATCATTTGTCAGCTGCCTTCTGTGCCAGGCACAGCAGATATATCTGTAAGACAAACTTGGCCTCTACCCTTTCCAAAGGGCATATAACATTCCCCTTAGTTATACATGGGGAAAGAAATTCCAGATTTGGCCTTATATAAAGTCTTTTGCCATTTAGCAGCATCAGCAGCTTTGGCTCTCCAACCACCTGGCATTTGTGCCCAGGAGCAATGTAATCTCCCATTTACCCACTGCTCTTCAGCTTTTTAATGATCTATTAAATTAAATGCCCACTTATAAAATATCTGTGAGTCTTTGGTTGAAGCAGATGGATTTGAGCGTTGGGTGCTGTGTGCTGTGACACATCCTGTCCCAGCTGATCATTTCCTGGTCTACGACTGATTGGATGAGGTTGTCCCCTGCCCGCTGTGGTCCTCCTTTGCCCCCCGCCCACTGGACAATCACACTTATGGTGACCAGATTACCACGTGGTAAATACTATGGAGATTTGTAAACAGCAAAGGGGGCAGCCACTGAAAGACTCTCAAACACATTTTGAAGCTTCTAACTAAGTTTTGGAGGCCCAGGAAACCATTTGATATCTGTTAAGGGATCCAGAGACCCTGGGAAAGTTTCCTCTCCCTCCCGCAGGGTTTGAGATTACTGATTTCCCCAGACCCTCAACAGAACTGGTGAGCATCACTGTACAAGGCTTGGAATTTGGCATGAAAATGAGGAACCTAATTGTTTTGATTTGCTTTTTTTTTGATATGCAAAGGAACTGAACATTGTTGCATAATTTTTCTAGTCTCTTTGTGTATTTGCTTTATAAAATTGCTTGACCTTTTCTTGACCTGTTTTTAATTGGGGTGTTTATATTTTTAATTATTTTCTCATTAGAGTTTTTAAAAAATCAAATAAGGTTGTCAAGCCATTTCAATCATGTAGTTCTAGTATTTTTTCTTGGCTTGGTTTTGATATTTATTATGTTTTTTTAATATTGATAAGTAAAATCTAATAATCTTTTCCTAAAAGGTTTATATCTTTAATATTATTCTTAGCAAGGCCTTCCTAGCCCCTAAATAATATAAGTAGTTACCTATGTCTTCTTCAATATAAACAGTTTTGTCTGTTCATTTGAAATTTTAATCTGTATGGAAATAATTTGGGTGTATGGCGTGATGCATGGAGCTGACTTAAATTTTCTGTACTTCGTTAACCAATTGTCCCAACATCATTTAGTGAATTGTCTGGTTTTCCCCACTGATATAAAGTAACACTTTTATTCTATACTAAAACCATTGGTGCACGTATGTGTGTGTATAGTGTGATGTCAGTTAGTAGACTTTGTGTTTCACTGTAATCTCCACCAAATTCATGCTCTTTTGGTCACGGTAGCCTTGAAGTACTTGGTTATTACCTCTGACAGGACAAAGGACTCATCTCTTAGCAGTTTCTGGCAATTCTTCTAGATGGATTGGAGAATGATTTTGCAAGTTAGAAAAATTGTGCAAGGATATTTATAGTTATTAATATAGAGATTAACTTAGGGGAGGCTTGACCCCTTTTCTATTCTCTCTTCCCATCGAGGAAGGAGGCGCTTCGTTCTGTTTATTTGTTTTTCTTTAATGCCACTCAGGTGATGAGAATAATATAGCAGGCGGTGTTATATAGCATGCAGTCAGAGTCCGGGTTCAGTTCACACCAGACCATTTATCAGCTTCTACAGCAGTGGAAAATTGTCTTTTCCCCCATGAGTGGAATATAGTGGGTGCTCGGTAAGCATTCTTTGGATAAATGAATGTATTCTGTCCACCTCCATTTTTTCCTTTCCTGTGTTTAGAAAACAGTATGAAGCAATGGCAGTCCTTCCCCCAATTTTCCTGGGACTGACTCTAGTATTTTATAATTGTTACCATGAGATAGATATTTATTGTGCTGTTAAATAAAATTATTTTAACTCCAAGTATGACTAATTTATTCAAAATTTAATGGAAATTTTGCGAAACTGAAGCACAATAGTGGAGGTGGTGACATAGTTTTGTCTGTCTTTTTAATAAACTTTAATTTTAGAAAAGTTTGGAATTTACAGAAAAGTTGCAAAGATAGTAAAGAGTTTTCATTTACCTGTATTTAGTTTCCCCTGTTACTATTATTTAAATTTTTATTCTAATAACATATATAATATAAAATTTCCCCTTTTAACCAAATTCAAACATATAATTCAAAGCTATTAATTACATTCACAATGTTGTGCTGCCATCACTATCATACATTACCAAAAATTTCTATTATCCCAAATTGTACAGAAACTCTGTACAATTGAAGCATTAACTCCCCTTTCCCTATATCCATCCTGGCTCTTGATAAACCCATCTTTTATTTTCTAATAAATAAAATTGCTCACTCTAATTATAACACAACAATAAGATCATACAATACTCTTCCCTTTGTGTCTGGCTTTTTCACTCAGCATTGTGTCTTCAGCATTCGTCATTGTTGTAGCCATGTATCACAACTTCACGCCTATTTATGGCTGAATAATATCCGCTGTGTGTATATGTCACATTTTGTTGATCCATTCTTCAGTTAATGGTCACTTGGGTTGCTTCCAGCTTTTGACAATTGTGAATAATGTGGCTGTAAACATCAGCATGCAAATATCTTTTTAAGTCCCTGCTTTCATTTATTTGGGATAAACACCTAGAAGTGGGATTGCTGGGTTCTACACTTAACTTTCTGAGGGATTCCAAACTTTCTTCTACAGTGGCCGCACCATTTTACATTCCTAGCAATAATGAATGAGTGTTACTGTTTCTCCACATCCTCTCCAGCGCTTGTAATTTACTGTTTTTTAATAGTAGTGATCTAGTGGGTGTGAAATGGTATCTCACTGTGGTTTGATGTGCATTTCCTTAATGGCTAATGATATCGAGTATCTTTTTTAATGTAAGGATTTGGAGGTGTAAATTGCCCTCAGCACTGCATCTCACGTGTTTGGGTATGTCATGCTTTCATTTTCGTTGGCCTCAAGGTCTTTCCTCGTTTCCCTTGTGACTTCCTCTTTATTCCATGTGGTTGTTTAAGAGTATATTATTTAATTTCCATGTATTTGTGAGTTTTCCATTTCTCCCTCAGTTATCAACGTTCCCTTGTGACTTCCTCTTTATTCCATGTGGTTGTTTAAGAGTATATTATTTAATTTCCATGTATTTGTGAGTTTTCCATTTCTCCCTCAGTTATCAACTGCTAGTTTTGTACTGTTTTGGTTGGAAAATATCTGAAATCAGACATTGTATGATTTTGATATTTTTGAATTTATCAAGACTTTTTTTTGTGACTTAAGATATGGCCGAGCCTGAAGAATGATCCAGGTGTACTTGAGAAGAATGTATATTGTGTTGCTATTGATAAAGTGTTCTATACATGTCTGTTAGGTCTACTGAGTTTAGAATATCATTCAAGTCTTCTGTTTCCTTATTGATCTTCTGTCTAGATGTTCTATCCATTACTGAAACTGGCACGTTAAAGTCTCCTACTGTTAATGTAGAGCCATTCATTTCTCCATTCAAATCTGTCAATATTTGCTTCATATATTTTAGTGCTCTGATGTTAGGTGCATATGCATTTATAATTGGTATGTCTTGTTGCTGAAATTACCTCTTCACCAGTCTATAGTGGCCTTTCTTTTCCCTTGTAACAGTTTTTGACTTGAAGTCTGGTTAATCTGATATTAGTATCTCAGCTCTCCTATGGTTATTACTTGCATGGAAAATTTTTGCTGTCCTTTCACTTTTTAACCTACCTATGAACTAAAGGGCAAGTCTCTAGTAAACAGCATATTGTTGGGTCACACTTTTTTATCCATTCTGACAGTCACCGCCTTTTGACTGGAGAGCTTGATCTATTTGCATGTGAAGTAGTGCTGATAATACAGGAGCTTCTTCTTCCATTTTGCTCTTTTGTCTTTGTAAGTCTTATACCTTTTTTTTGACCCTCAATTCTTCTGTTAATACCTACTTTCATATTTGTTTGATTTTTTTTTTGTATTATACCATATTGAGTACCTTCTCATTTCTTTTTAAATATTTTTTCATCTATTTTTGCGGTTACCATGAGTTAAACTTTAATATCCAAAATACACAACGGTCACATTTGACATGATACCAGCTGTGGTAGTTTGAAACTGTTATGGACTTGAGAAAAGCTATGTTTCAATCCTGACCCATTCCTGTGGAAGAAGCAGTTTCTTTTGATCCTGGTTCAGTATTGCAGGGTGGAAACTTCTGATGAGATTATCCCCACAGAGATGTGGCACTCCCAGGTGTGAGTGTGGACTTTGGGTTAGATGGAGACGTGACCTGCTCATCCAAGGTGGGTATTGATTAGCTTACTAGAGTCCTTTAAAAGGGGGAACATTTTGAAGAAGCTTCCGAGCGAATGCAGGTGCTTGGAGAATAGTCATTTCTGAGCTGACAGAGCCAACATGAGATCTAGACATTTGGAGATGCAGAGCCCAGCAGATGTTGCCAGATGCCTTCCCATGAGAAGCTAAGCAAGCCAGAACCCAGAGTTGTGTCTTACAGCAGCCATGTGGAGGCCCACAGATGGCAAGTAAGGGAACAGGAGCAGAGGCTGAAAGCAGCGGAGCCCAGGAGCAAGGGGCTAGCAGATATCAGCCAGGTGCCTTCCCAGCTGACAGAGGTGTTCTGGATGGCATCAGCTTTTCTTGAGTGAAGGTAGCCTCTTGTTGATGCCTTAATTTAGACATTTTATCAGCACTAGAACTGTAAACTTATTAAATTCCCTTTTTAAAAGCTGTTCCATTTCTAGTATATGGCATTCTAGCAGCTTAACAAACCAACTTAACTTCAACAGTGTACACAATCACTGTCCCTCTACCCCTCTACCTCCTCCTTATTTTTTGTATTTGTTACAAATTATATCTTTGTACATTGTAAGTCCGAAACTAGTTTTGTCATTATTTTTTATGCATTTACATTTTAGCACCATCATAAATAAGAAATGTCATTACATACCAGAAAATTCAGTCATACTGGCATTTATAATTACCCATATGGTTACCTTTACTGGAGAACTTTATTTCTCTTTGCACTTTGATCCCCTGTCTAGTGTTCTTTTAATCTGAAGAGAGCTCCCTTTAACATTGTTTGTAAGGCATTTTTATTAGTATTAAACTTCCTCAGCTCCTGTTTATCTTGGAATATCTTAATTGTCCCTTCATTTTCAAAATATAGTCCCTAGCTATAAAATTCTAGGTTGGCAATTGTTTTTTCTCACACTTTGAGTATTTCATTTCACTACCTTCTTGCCTCCATGATTTCTGATGAGGAATCAGCATTTAACTAACACTTTACTTTTCTCTTGCAGTTTTCCAAATCCTCTATTTTTCTTTGGCATTCAGCAGTTTGACTACTCTGTGTCTAGGCATGGTTCTCTTAGAGTTGACGCTGTTTGGGATCATTAAGCTTCTTTAACATGTATATTCATGCCTTTCATTGACATTTGGGAGATTTTCTCTCGTTATTTCATTGAATATTCCTTCTGCCCCTTTCTGTCTTTATTCTCTTTCTGGATTCCCATAGTATGTATTTTGGTCTGCTTGATGGTGTCTGTGGTCTCTTAGGCTCTATTCACCTTTTCTAATTCTTTCTTTCTGAACCTCAGCCTAACTCGTTTCAATTGTCTTGTCTTCAGAGGCACTGATTCTTTCTTCTGCCAGCACCAATCCACTGTTGAAACCCTCTAGGGGATTTTTCATTTCAGTTATTGTGGTCTTCAACTCCATAGTTCTCTTTGGTTCCATTTTAAAATGTGATATCTTTATTGACAGTCTGATATTGGTCACTCCTTGTTTTCTTGATATCTTTCAGTTCTTTCTCTGTTTTTTTTTCCTTCATCTCCTTGAGCATCTTGAGGGTCATTTATTAAAAAAAGTCTTTATCTGATATGTTCACACTCTGGTCCTCTGCATTTATGTTTTCTGGGTTTTTATCCTATTCCTGTGAATGTGCTAGGACTTCCTGTTGCTTTGTCTTCTGATCTTTTCTAGCACACTGTACATTTCAATAATGCAATGTGTTAACTTTTGGTTTTGGTCCCTGTTTTAGTTTCCTAGGCTTCTTACGCAAATACCACGTAGTGTGTCAGTTTAAACAATGGGAATTTATTCTCTCATGGTTTTGAGGCCAGGAAAATGTCCAAATCAAGGCGTCATCAAGGTGAAGCTCTCCACCCAAAGGCTGGCATTCTGGGCCTGGCTGACTGCGATCCTTGATCCTTAGTTTGTCACGTGGCAAGACCCCTGGTGGCAAGGGGGATAGATTCTTTGTGGAAGAAAAGGCAATGCCTTCAGATAGAGGATGGTGGTAAAGGCATGTCTGCACACTTAGGCTGGATTATGTCGTGTGAATACAACTATTTTAAAATGAACAGAGAGTGGGGCAGACCACGGTGGCTCAGTGGCAGAGTTGTTGCCTGCCATGCCGGAGACCTGGGTTCGATTCCTGGAACCTGCCCATGTCAAAAATGAACAGAGAGAAACAAGTGTTAGAAAAAATGTGGAGAAAGAGATGTACCTATTCACTGTCAGTAGGGAAATGAGAGGTGCAGCCCCTTGGGGGGGCAGTGTGGTGGCTAGGAATGGGGCTGCCATAGGATCCTGAAACCCCATTGCTCAGCATATACCTCCAACATTTATAGTTTCCTGTTTGTTTAATGGCAGCCATTCTTGTAGGTGTGAGGTGATATCTCATTGTCATCTTAATTTGCATTTCCCTTATAGCTGATGAAGATGAGTATCTCTTCATGTGCTTTTTAGCCATCTGTATTTGCTCTTCAGAAAAGTGCCTATTCATATCCTCTGCCAATTTTGTAATTGGGCTGTTTGTTCTTTTGTTGGTGAGCTGTATAATTTCTTTATATACACAAGATATCAAACCTTTATCCGATTTGTGGTTTCCAAATACTTTCTCCCATTAAGTTGGCTGTCTCTTCACCTTTTTTTAAATTCTGCACTTGCTCAATAAGCATAGCTCTTGAGCTGTTTCCCCTCGTTTTGTGGAAGGATTGTGTCTCTAAGATTCCTTGACAGCCTTTGCCCAAGGTGGGCTGGAACAATGGCTGTGCTCCAGCCCACCAACAGTGTGACCGGAAACAGTGCCCGGTGATTGGGCTGCACACCCCCAGGCCCTTAGATAACTAGGTGTTTACGTTCCACCCTAGCGTCTGGGTTCAGGACCCCACTGCCTGCCTGCCTTGAGTATGGGTGATGAGGGATGGTAACTGCTGTGTGCAGAGTGAAATCCACCAGTTTTTACTGCAGTTACCAGCCCCTTCCTCCCCTCTTGCTTGTTTGCTACACAGTGGTCTCCTAGACTGTGGAGTTTCAAAATAGCTGATTAAAGCATATCTTTCCATTCCTGTACATTCTGGTGGAGGGACCGATTCCTGAGCTTCCTCTCTGCCATCTTCCCACCTCCCCTATTATTAACGTCTTATATTAATATGGGGCATTGTCTCAATTATGACACTTTAAGCGAAAGCCCTTACTTTATTCAGATTTCTTTAGTTTTTATATAATGTCCTTTTTCTGTTCCAAGATACCATATTTCATTTAATTGTCATCTCTCCTTCAGCTCCTCTTGGCTGTTGACAGTTTCTCAGGCTTAGCATGTTTTTGATAATCTTTATAGTCTGAGGAGTATGGGTCAAATATTTTGTAGAATGTCCCTCCTCTGGGATTTATCTATTTTTTTTTTTTATATTTGATCAGGGTTAAAGGTTTGAGGGAGGGAGGAAGATCACACAGGCAAGGTGTCATTTCCATCAGCTGTGTCAATACGATGAACACCAGCACGTCGATGTTGGCGTCAGCCACAGGCTGAGGGAGTACCTGTCACGGTCCCGACTGCTGAGTGAGCCTCCCGTCCCTCCTCCTGTACTCTTTGGAAGGAAGTCACCCTGTGCAGCCCGTACTTGAAGAGTGTAGAGTTATTCTCTATCTCCTTGCAGGGAGTAGCTACATAAATTATATGGAATTCATCTGCACTTATTTATTCAATCCTTTATGTCAGTGTGGACTCATGGATATTTATTTTAGGTTTTGATATTATAGGTTATAACCCCATACTGCTTTATTTTGTTGTTTAGATTGGTCTAGCTTTGGGTGTTGGGAGGTCTTTCTGTTGTGTCTTTGACCTGCCCCCTTTGCTGTGGGTTGTTTTGCATTTATTTATTAAAAATTTTTTTTGGTGGGAGGGGGTCTTCCTTACTTTCCAGCACTTCAAAAAACTCCAGAATCATCTTGTGTATTTTCTGCTTTGGTCCTAGAATTAGTGATTTTTCCAAGGAACCCTAGTACCTTTTATTGGACAAATAGTATTAAAAACCAAGATCTGGGTTCTAGGTATGCTTGTGGCTTCTGGGTGTCATTCCTTCTATGCACTCTAGGGTGTCAGAGCAAGGGAGCCTATATGTTAAAATGACCCATGCAGAAACTCATATATATATATGTATGTATGTGTATGTATATATATATACACAGTTTGTCTTGTCACATTCTGTGTTCCATCCTGGGATTCCCTGATTTCTTAATTTTTTACATTGTTCACCCTTTGTGCCAGAGCATTTAATAGATTTTGGTAAATGCATTGTGCCATGTATTGACAATTACAATATCATACAGAATAGTTTCATCACTGTAGAATATCCAATGCACTTCATCTAGTCAACCCCTCTTCCTTTCTTCTGAGCCACTGGAAATTACTGACCTTTTTACTGTCTCAATAGTTTTCCCTTTTTCCAGAATGTCGTATAATTGGAATCATACTGTACGTCCTTTTTTTCAGACTGGCTTCTTCTACTTACTATTCTAAGATTCATGCATGTCTTTTCATGGCAGGTATCTATCTCATTTCTTTTCATCACAAAATAATAGTGCATAATATGGATGTACTACAATTTATTTATCTGCTCACCTATTGGTTGCTTCCAGTTTTGGGGAATTATGAGTAAAGGCTTATAAACATTTGAGTGCAGGTTTTATGAGGACATCCATTTTCAAATCAGTTGAATAAATACCTAGGAGCACAATTGCTGTATCATGATAAGACTGTGTTTACCCTTGTAAGAAACTGCCCTGCTATCTTCTGAAGCGGCTGCACATTTTGAATTCTCACCAGCAGTATGTGGGCACTGCAGTTGTTGTGCATTCTCACCAGCAGTGGATTTTAGCCATTTTAATAGGCGTATAGTAGTATCTCATTGCTGTTTTAATTTGAAATTCCCTAATGAAGAAAATGGTTTGAGCATCTTTTCAAATGCTTATGTACCATCTTTATATCTTCTGTTCAGATCTTTTGCCCATTTTAAAAGGTTGTATGTTTTCTTATTGTTGAGTTTTAAGAGGTCTTAATATATTTTGGATGTAAGTCCTTTATCAGATATGTGTTGTACAAATATTTTCTCCCAAACTGTGGCTTGGATTTGCATTTTTTAACAGTGTCTTTAAAAGCAGAAGTTTTAAATTTCAATAAAGTACAACTTAACAATATTTTTCAAGGATCCTGCATTTGTGGCCTGGTATTTTCAATCTTTTTAAATCCCCTTATAAAAACAGACAGACATGGACAAATTCCTAGAAACATACAAATTACCTGACACAAATGAAATAGAAAATCTCAACAGATGTATAATAAGTAAAGAAATTGAACCAGTAATTAAACACCTCCCAACAAAAAAAGGTGTAAGACCATTTGTTTATTTACTGAGTTCTACCAGACATTTAAAGATTTAACAGCAATCCTTCTCAAGCATTTACAAAAATTAAAAGAGAAGATTTTCCTTCCTAACATAGCCTGTGAGGCCAGAATCACTCCGACACCAAACTCAGGTACAGATAACACAAGGAAAGAAAATTTTAGATTATATTCCTTACTTATTGATGAAAAAAATCCTCAACAAAAACTAGAAAACTGAAACCAACAGTATATTAAAAGGATTATACAGCATGACCAAGTTGGATTTATTCCAGGAATGCAAGGATTGGTTTAATATAAGTTAATCAATGTAATACACCCCATTCATTAGAATGAAGAGAAAAAAAACATGACCATCTCAGTTGATGCCAAAAAGGTATTTGACAAAATCCAAATCCTTTCGTGATAAAAATACTCAGAAAACTAGAAATAGAAGGTAACTTTCTCAACATCATAAAGGGCATTTTTGAAATACCTGTAGAAAAAGTCATACTCAAAGATGAAAGGCTGAAAGCTTTTCCCCTGTGATCATTAAAAAATAAGATTGTCCTTTGTCCCCACTGTTATTCAATAGTGTACAGGAAATTCAAACCAGAGTAGTAGTCGAGCAGGAAAAAGAAATAAAAGGCATCCATACTAGAAGGGAGGAAGTCAAATTATCTTACTTGAAGATAACATCCTATATGTAGAAAATCCCAAACAATCCACAAGAAAGCTAGTGGAATTCAACAGAGTTGCAGGATACAAGATAAATATGCAGACATAAGTTGGGTTTCTATATACTGGTAATGAACAATCTGAAAAGGAAATCAAGAAATCTATCAAGTGTTTTATCCTTTTAGATGCAATTGGAAGTGAAATTTCCATTTCCAATTGCATCTAAAGGTTGAAATATTTAGAAATAGACTTAACCAGAGAGGTTGTTTTAGTTTTCTAAAGCTGTCGGAATGCAATATACCAGAAACAGAATGGCTTTTAAAAGGGGAATTTATTAAGTTGCACGTTTACTGTTCTAAGGCCTTGAAAATGTCCAAACTAAGGCATACAGGTAAGGGTACCTTGATTCACGAAAGGCCATTGGGTCCAGAACACCTCGGCTGGAAAGGCACGTGGAGATGTCTGCTAGCTTTCTCTCCTGCCTTTTTGTTTTGTAAGGATTCCCCCAGTGGTATTCTCCTTCTGCATCTCCAAAGATCTCTGGCTGTGTATCTCTCTCAGCTCTGTTGGCTCTAAAGCTTTTTCCAAAATGGTTGCCTCTTAAAGGCTCTAGTAAGCAACCCCACCTTGAATGTGGAAACACATTTCCATGGAATCCATCTAATCAAAAGTTACCACTCATAATTGGGTGGGTCACATCTTCATGGAAACAAAAAGATCCCACCCAGCAGTATTGAATGAAGATTAAAGAACTTGGCTTTCCTAGGGTACCCAACAGATTAAAACTGGCAGAGAGGTGAAAGATTTGTACTCTGAAAACTAGATAACGTTGCTGAAAGAAATTAAAGAAGACCCAAATAAATGGAAAGACATTCCATGTTCATGGATTGGAAGACTTAATATTATTGTTAAGATATTAGTACTCTCTAAGTGGTTTACAGATTCAGTGCAGTCCCTATAAAAATTCCAGCATCCTTTTCCTTCAAAATGGAGAAGATGATCCTCAAATTCATATGGAATTCTAAGGGTCCCAAATAGCCAAAACAATCTTGAAGAAAAACAGAGCTGGAGGATTCTCACTTTGTGATTTGAAAACATATTACAAAACTACAGTAATTAAAATAGTCTTGTACTTGTAATAAGTTAGACATATAGACCAATGGAATAAAATTGAGAGTCCAGAGATGATAGCCATACATCTATGGTCAGTTGATTTTTGACAAGCGTGCCAAGTCCATTAAATGGGGAAATAATAGTCACTTCATTCAAATGGGGCTGGGATGACTGGAAATTCACATGCAAAAGAATAAATGCGGACCCCTATATCTCACGAGATACAAAGAAGTAATTCAAAATAGATCAATGATCTAAATATAAGAGCTAATACTAAAAAAAAAAATCTTACAAGGAAAACATAGGGAAATAGCTTCAGAACCTTGTGGTAGGTGATGGATTTTTAGACTTTACACCAAGTGCACAAGCAACAGAAGAAAAAATAGACAAAATGGACTTTATCACGTCAAAAAGATTTCTTTTTTTAAAAAATTTTATTAATAAAAACAATCAACATACAATATGAACATTTTTTCCATCACATGGTTGTATATTCATCATCATGATCATTTCTTAGAACAGTTGCATCAATTCAGAAAAAGAAAAAGAAAACATTAAAAAATTCATACATACCATACCTCTCACCCCTCCCTTTCATTGATCACTAGCATTTCAATCTACTCAATTTATCAAAAAGCTTTCTTGCATCAAAGGATCTTATCGAGAAAGTGAAAGGAGAACATGCAGACTGAGAGAAAATATTTGGAAATCATATATCTGATAAGGGTTTAATATCCAGAATATATAAAGAACTCCTACAACTCAACAACATAAAAGACAACCCAATTAAAAATGGGCCAAGAATTTGAATAGACATTTCTCCAAAGAAGATACAAATGGCCAATAAGTATATGAAAATGTTCAACATCATTAGCCACTAAGGAAATTAAAATTAAAACTATCATGAGATTCTATTTCCTGTCCACGACAATGGCTATTCTTAAAAAATCTGAAAATATCAAGTTGGTGAGGATGCAGAGACCCAGGAACACTGGTCCATTGTTGGTGGGAATGGAAAATGCGGCAGGCACTGTGGAAAGAAGCTTGACAGTTCCTCAGAAAGTTAGACATGTAATTACCATATGACCCAGCAATTCTACTCCTAGGAAGATGTGCACAAGAATTGAAAGTAGGGACTTCAACAGATATTTATACACCAGTGTTCACTGTAGCATTATTTATAGTAGCCAAAAAGTGGAAGGAATCCAGGTGTCCATCGATAGACGATTGGATAAATAAAAATATACATGCAATGTGCTGTCATTCAGCTATAGAAAGTAATGAAGTCCTGATACATGCGACAAATGAACAAACCTTGAAGACGTCATGTTGAATGAAATAAACTGGGCACAAAAGGGCAAATATTGTCTGGTTTCTCTTACATAAAATACTTAGAATAAACAAATTCAGAGAGACAGAAAGCAGAATATGGCTGCCTAGGGTGGGGAAGAGGGAAGGGGAGTTATTAAATGACAGAGATTTGGTGTGGGATAATGAAAATTGCCTAGAAATAGTGGTGAAAATTACACAGTATTGTCAGTGTACTCAATGCCAAAATATTGTCCACTTAAAATAGTTAAAAGGATTTTTAAGTTATGTATCTTTTACCACAATTAACAATTTTAAAAAAGTAAAGAAGAGACATTCTTTGTGTCTATCTGATAATTTTATTTTTATAATGAAAATGGTCTAAAAGAGAATGTGATGATTGCAAAAATAAGTGATGATACTGTGAAATATTGATTGTATAATTTGAATGGAATATATGATAAATGACTATATCTCAATAAAATCTGAAAAAAAAGAGTCATTGTGTGTTAGTTTGCAAGCTGCTGGGATGCAATATACCAGAACTGGAATGGCTTTTAAAAAGTGAAATTAAATAATTTACAAGTTTACAGTTCTAAGGCAGTAAGTGTTCAGATTAAGGCACCAATAAGAGGTTACCCTCACTCAAGAAAGGCCAATTGATCTGGAATAACTCTGCCAGCTGGGTAGTCACATGGCTGATATCTGCTGGTCCCTTGATCCTGGGCTCCATTGCTTTCAGTCTCTGTCTATGTGGGGGTTCCTTACTTTGCTTCTCTGGGGCTGGCTTTCATCTTTTGGCTTCCCTTGGGTCTCTCCAGGTTCTGGCTGGCGATGTCTGCTGGGCTCCAAGCATCTCCAAACATGTGTGTCTGTGTTCTCTGCCTATCAGCTCTGCTCTGAAGTTTCTTTTGGCTCTGTTGTTTCTGTAGGCTCTGTCTACTCTGAGCTCTCTCCAAAACGTTTCCTCTTTTTTTTTTTTAATTAACGGAAAGAAGAAAAAAAAAAAAGAAATTAACACAACATTTAGAAATCATACCATTCTACATATGCACTCAGTAATTCTTAACATCATCACATAGATGCATGATCATCGTTTCTTAGTACATTTGCATCGGTTTAGAGGAACTAGCAACACAACAGAAAAAGATATAAAATGTTAATATAGAGAAAAGAAATAAAAGTAGTAATAATAGTAAAAAAAAAAAAAAAAAACCAAAAAAAACCCTATAGCTCAGATGCAGCTTCATTCAATGTTTTAACATGATTACTTTACAATTAGGTATTATTGTGCTGTCCATTTTTGAGTTTTTGTAGTATTTGTCCTTTAGTTTTTGGCTGGACTCACTCAGCATAATATTCTCTAGGTCCATCCATGTTATTACATGCTTCATAAGTTTATCTTGTCTTAAAGCTGCATAATATTCCATCGTATGTATATACCACAGTTTGTTTAGCCATTCTTCTGTTGATGGACATTTTGGCAGTTTCCATCTCTTTGCAATTGTAAATAACGTTGCTATAAACATTGGTGTGCAAATGTCCGTTTGTGTCTTTGCCCTTAAGTCCTTTGAGTAGATACCTAGCAAAATGGTATTGCTGGGTCGTATGGCAATTCTATATTCAGCTTTTTGAGGAACCGCCAAACTGCCTTCCACAGTGGTTGCACCATTTGACATTCCCACCAACAGTGGATAAGTGTGCCTCTTTCTCTGCATCCTCTCCAGCACTTGTCATTTTCTGTTTTGTTGATAATGGCCATTCTGGTGGGTGTGAGATGATATCTCATTGTGGTTTTGATTTGCATTTCTCTAATGGCCAGGGACATTGAGCATCTCTTCATGTGCCTCTTGGCCATTTGTATTTCCTCTTCTGAGAGGTGTCTGTTCAAGTCTTTTTCCCATTTTGTAATTGGGTTGGCTGTCTTTTTGTTGTTGAGTTGAACAATCTCTTTCTAAATTCTGGATACTAGACCTTTATCTGATATGTCATTTCCAAATATTGTCTCCCATTCTGTAGGCTGTCTTTCTGCTTTCTTGATGAAGTTCTTTGATGCACAAAAGTATTTAATTTTGAGGAGCTCCCATTTATTTCTGTCTTTCTTCAGTGCTCTTGCTTTAGGTTTAAGGTCCATAAAACCGCCTCCAGTTGTAAGATTCATAAGATATCTCCCTACATTTTCCTCTAACTGTTTTATGGTCTTAGACCTAATGTTTAGATCTTTGATCCATTTTGAGTTAACTTTTGTATAGGGTGTGAGAGATGGGTCTTCTTTCATTCTTTTGCATATGGATATCCAGTTCTCTAGGCACCATTTATTGAAGAGACTGTTCTGTCCCAGGTGAGTTGGCTTGACTCCCTTATCAAAGATCAAATGTCCATAGATGAGAGGGTCTATATCTGAGCACTCTATTCGATTCCATTGGTCGATATATCTATCTTTATGCCAATACCATGCTGTTTTGACCACTGTGGCTTCATAATATGCCTTAAAGTCCAGCATCGCGAGACCTCCAGCTTCATTTTTTTTCCTCAAGATGTTTTTAGCAATTCAGGGCAACCTGCCCTTCCAGATAAATTTGCTTATTGGTTTTTCTAATTCTGAAAAATAAGTTGTTGGGATTTTGATTGTTATTGCATTGAATCTGTAGATCAATTTAGGTAGGATTGACATCTCAATTATATTTAGTCTTCCAATCCATGAACACGGTATGCCCTTCCATCTATTTAGGTCTTCTGTGATTTCTTTTAGCAATTTTTTGTAATTTTCTTTATATAGGTTTTTTGTCTCTTTGGTTAAATTTATTCCTAGGTATTTTATTATTTTAGTTGTGATTGTAAATGGGATTCGTTTCTTGATTTCCCCCTCAGCTTGTTCATTACTAGTGTATAGAAAAGCTACAGATTTTTGAATGTTGATCTTGTAGTCTGCTACTTTGCTGTACTCATTTATTAGCTCTAGTAATTTTGTTGTGGATTTTTCTGGGTTTTCTACGTATAGTATCATATCGTCTGCAAACAGTGATAGTTTTACTTCTTCCTTTCCAATTTTGATGCCTTGTATTTCTTTTTCTTGTCTAATTGCTTTGGCTAGAACTTCGAACACAATGTTGAATAATAGTGGTGATAGTGGACATCCTTGTCTTGTTCCTGATCTTAGGGGGAAAGTTTTCAATTTTTCCCCATTGAGGATGATATTAGCTGTGGGCTTTTCATATATTCCCTCTATCATTTTAAGGAAGTTCCCTTGTATTCCTATCTTTTGAAGTGTTTTCAACAGGAAAGGATGTTGAATCTTGTCGAATGCCTTCTCTGCATCAATTGAGATGATCATGTGATTTTTCTGCTTTGATTTGTTGATATGGTGTATTACATTAATTGATTTTCTTATGTTGAACCATCCTTGCATACCTGGGATGAATCCTACTTGGTCATGATGTATAATTCTTTTAATGTGTTGTTGGGTACGATTAGCTAGAATTTTATTGAGGATTTTTGCTTCTATGTTCATTAGAGAGATTGGTCTGTAGTTTTCTTTTTTGGTAATATCTTTGCCTGGTTTTGGTATGAGGGTGATGTTGGCTTCATAGAATGAATTAGGTAGTTTTCCCTCCACTTCTATTATTTTGAAGAGTTTGAGGAGAGTTGGTACTAATTCTTTCTGGAATGTTTGATAGAATTCACATGTGAAGCCGTCTGGTCCTGGAGTTTTCTTTTTAGGGAGCTTTTGAATAACTAATTCAATCTCTTTACTTGTGATTGGTTTGTTGAGGTCATCTATTTCTTCTTGAGTCAAAGTTGGTTGTTCATGTCTTTCCAGGAACCCATCCATTTCCTCTAAATTGTTGTATTTATTAGCGTAAAGTTGTTCATAGTATCCTGTTATTACCTCCTTTATTTCTGTGAGATCAGTAGTTACGTCTCCTCTTCCATTTCTGATCTTATTTATTTGCATCCTCTCTCTTCTTCTTTTTGTCAATCTTGCTAAGGGCCCATCAATCTTATTGATTTTCTCATAGAACCAACTTCTGGCCTTATTGATTTTCTCTCTTGTTTTCATGTTTTCAATTTCATTTATTTCTGCTCTAATCTTTGTTATTTCTTTCCTTTTGCTTGCTTTGGGATTAGTTTGCTGTTCTTTCTCCAGTTCTTCCAATTGAACAGTTAATTCCTGCATTTTTGCCTTTTCTTCTTTTCTGATATAGGCATTTAGGGCAATAAATTTCCCTCTTAGCACTGCCTTTGCTGCATCCCATAAGTTTTGATATGTTGTGTTTTCATTTTCATTCGCCTCGAGGTATTTATTAATTTCTCTTGCAATTTCTTCTTTGACCCACTTGTTGTTTAAGAGTGTGTTGTTGAGCCTCCACGAGTTTGTGAATTTTCTGGCACTCTGCCTATTATTGATTTCCAACTTCATTCCTTTATGATCCGAGAAAGTGTTGTGTATGATTTCAGTCTTTTTAAATTTGTTAAGACTTGCTTTGTGACCCAGCATATGGTCTGTCTTTGAGAATGATCCATGAGCACTTGAGAAAAAGGTGTATCCTGCTGTTGTGGGATGTAATGTCCTATAAATGTCTGTTAAGCCTAGCTCATTTATAGTAATATTCAGATTCTCTATTTCTTTATTGATCCTCTGTCTAGATGTTCTGTCCATTGATGAGAGTGGTGAATTGAAGTCTCCAACTATTATGGTATATGTGTCTATTTCCCTTTTCAGTGTTTGCAGTGTATTCCTCACGTATTTTGGGGCATTCTGGTTCAGTGCGTAAATATTTATGATTGTTATGTCTTCTTGTTTAATTGTTCCTTTTATTAGTATATAGTGTCCTTCTTTGTCTTTTTTAACTGTTTTACATTTGAAGTCTAATTTGTTGGATATTAGTATAGCCACTCCTGCTCTTTTCTGGTTGTTATTTGCATGAAATGTCTTTTCCCAACCTTTCACTTTCAACCTATGTTTATCTTTGGGTCTAAGATGTGTTTCCTGTAGACAGCATATAGAAGGATCCTGTTTTTTAATCCATTCTGCCAGTCTGTGTCTTTTGATTGGGGAATTCAGTCCATTAACATTTAGAGTTATTACTGTTTGGATAATATTTTCCTCTACCATTTTGCCTTTTGTATTATATATATCATATCTGACTTTCCTTCTTTCTACACTCTTCTCCATGCCTCTCTCTTCTGTCTTTTTGTATCTGACTCTAGTGCTCCCTTTAGTATTTCTTGCAGAGCTGGTCTCTTGGTCACAAATTCTCTCAGTGACTTTTTGTCTGAGAATGTTTTAATTTCTCCCTCATTTTTGAAGGACAGTTTTGCTGGATATAGGAGTCTTGGTTGGCAGTTTTTCTCTTTTAGTAATTTAAATATATCATCCCACTGTCTTCTAGCTTCCATGGTTTCTGCTGAGAAATCTACACATAGTCTTATTGGGTTTCCCTTGTATGTGATGGATTGCTTCTGTCTCGCTGCTTTCAAGATCCTCTCTTTCTCTTTGACCTCTGATATTCTAACTAGTAAGTGTCTTGGGGAACGTCTATTTGGGTCTAATCTCTTTGGGGTGCGCTGCACTTCTTGGATCTGTAATTTTAGGTCTTTCATAGGAGTTGGGAAATTTTCAGTGAAAATTTCTTCCATTAGTTTTTCTCCTCCTTTTCCCTTCTCTTCTCCTTCTGGGACACCCACAACACGTATATTTGTGCGGTTCATATTGTCCTTGAGTTCCCTGATACCCTGTTCAAATTTTTCCATTCTTTTCCCTATAGTTTCTGTTTCTTTTTGGAATTCAGATGTCCCATCCTCCAAATCACTAATTCTATCTTCTGTCTCTTTAAATCTATCATTGTAGGTATCCATTGTTTTTTCCATCTTTTCTACTTTATCCTTCACTTCCATAAGCTCTGTGATTTGTTTTTTCAGTTTTTCTGTTTCTTCTTTTTGATCAGCCCATGTCTTCTTCATGTCCTCCCTCAATTTATCGATTTCGTTTTTGAAGAGGTTTTCCATTTCTGTTCGTATATTCAGGATTAGTTGTCTCAGCTCTTGTATCTCATTTGAACTATTGGTTTGTTCCTTTGACTGGGCCAAAGTTTCAATTTTCTGAGCATGATCCGTTATCTTCTGCTGGCGTCTGGGCATTTAGTCAGATTTCCCTGGGTGTTGGACCCCACAGGTTGAACGATTTTTCTGTGAAATCTCTGGGTTCTGTTTTTCTTATCCTGCCCAGTAGGTGGCGCTCGTGGCACACGTTTGTCTACGGGTTCCACCAGTGAAAGTTGCTGTGGGTCCTTTAACTTTGGAAAACTCTCGCCGTAGGGGAGTTTCGACAGCCGAAGCGTCTTGGAAGAGTGCCAGCCAGCCCAGGGGTCCAAATGCGGGGAGGGTCGCCAGCCACCGCAGCACGGGAGAGCGCCCGACCGAATTTCCTAGTTGGCCCGGGGCACCAAGCGTGGCGGGAGGGCGCCAGCTGTCGCAGCCCAGGAGAGTGCACTGTTCCCAGCCGGACTGGGGAATCACGTGTTTGAAAGGGACCCCCGGTCACTGTTCTATGCAGTCTGGGGATTTACGACCCAAGTCTCTCAGTTGGTCCAGGGGGCCTCACGTGGTGGGGGCGCCAGCCGCAGCCGCCCAAGGGGATTGCCTGCCCAATTCTGCCAGCTGGCCTGGGAAGGAGGAAGGGAGGGACTCCGGCCGCTTGCCGTCCCACCCGGGAAAGCCCACACCCCTCGGTGATCTCACCGGAGCTGGTTCTCCCAGACAGTCAGCCGTTCCAGGATGGGGTACGCCGTCCCTTTGATCTCCGTCGTGGCTCTGGGAGCTGCTTTGTATTGTCTCCACTCCCCCAGTAGCTGTTCTGGAGGAGGAAAGGTGAGGGTGGCAAGGCTGTCGAGGCCGGTGGCGGAGGAGCTGGTGAAGGTGGAAGAGGGCACGGTGGTGGTTGGAGAGCCGCCGGAACAGGAGGGCCGTTTCCTCTTTTAAAGGACTTTGGTAAACTAATCAAGACCCATCTGGAATGGGTGGAGTCACATCTCCATCTAATCAAAAGTTCACACCCAAAATTGGGCATGTCACATCTCCATGGAGATAATCTGATCAAAAATTTCTAGCCTACAGTGTTGAATCAGGATTAAAAAGGGCTGTTCCCAAAAGATTGGATCAGGATTAAAACGTGGCTTTTCTGGGATATGTAAAGCTTTCAAACCGGCACACCTTACCAATAATGTTAGTGAAGGAAACAAACCGCAGTAATCATCTTCTACAAAACTAAATGACAGAGTATCTTTGTGAACTCCAAAATATGAGCAGCTGGAGCCAAACCACTGACAGTAACAATAAACTTTTCAGGAAGAAGTGGATGAAGACAGAAGGGTTTCTGATGATCCTGTAGGCTGAGGAACCTAGCTATTCCCTGGCGTTCCAGAAAAGTTTAGGGAGGAGTCCACACTCTGAATGTAGAGTAGCAAGTTGGTTTGAGAACAACAGCCAAAAATGAGAAAGCTTCATGGGCTCCAACTGGCAGACAGTGAAGGCACATGAGAAAATTATGCCCACAAAACAGGAGAAACTACAACCTAAAACTTCAAAATCAACTAAAATAAACTCAGAAAATATTTTTTACGCTATGAAAGAACAGGATAAATCTGAATCAGAAAAATGTAGATCAGATGACTAGATAACGGAAAGATGAAAAAGAGACCTGATGACTCAGAAAAGAAGTAGAAATAAAAGTTAAAATTTTAAGAAATGAAGATCCAAGTAGAAGAAATGTAAGAATGAATAAACACTATGGAAAGTACCACAAAGGAGATAGAAGTTGAAATAGAAGAAAGAAAAAACAAAACAGAAATGAAGGGGATTTTTTATTTAAAAAATTTTGAGAGAAAGTTATAGATATCAAAGATAGACAAAAGCTATCTACATATGCATAAAAAAGGACTCAAAGCCCTGATAAAATTCCATGAATGAGAAGACACATCTCTGGTCTGATAGTAAGATGTATCCTGACTCCACGTGAAGAGGACATGGAAGCTTGGATTTAAGACCTGCCCCCCCACACACCTGCCTTGCCTGTGTGTCTCTGCTTCTGGCTGCTGCTTATTTTTATCCTTTTACTGTAGAGCTGTAATCTTGAGTATAGTACTTTCGGCGAGTTCTGTGAAGTAGTTTAACAAATGACCGAACCCAGGGGGATAGTGGGGGCCCTGAATTTGTAGCTAGTTGGACAGAAGTGAGCTTGGCCTGGGCCCCCAAACTTGTCCTGGTACCTGAAGAACAATCTTGTGGAGGATTGCCATCAATCTGAGAAGTATGGCCAAACTCCCGTTAAAGGTGAATGTGAATTGAGTTACTGCAGTATATGCAATTGCTGATTGAGTTTTGATGTTCTTAATTGTATTGTGGAAGCTACTAGAAGCTTTTGATACCTTATACAACAGAAAAGCTCACTCAAACTTGCTAAACTAATAAAAGGCAACTTCTCGGTGCACATAACTGAAAAGTTCACAGGTAGGTATTGTTTAGTGCAAGGCTCGATCTGGTAGTTTGATGGTGTTCCCACAGGATCTGGTGTCTGCCCATTTCTCCACTCTGTTTCCCACGGTGGTGTTCCCTTTTCACAAGGTGTCAAGATTTTATGAGCAGTTCCTGGCTACATGTCTCTTTTTTGATAATCAGAGAGATTTTTAAAGGAAAAAACAAAACAGAGAGTACCTTTGTGTCAGCATTACCATCAAAATCCTGAGATAAACTTTAATTGGACTGACTTAATTTATGCAACAACCCATACACCAATCACTGTAACTAGAGAAATGAAGTGTTAGTCACATTGGCACATATATATATACCTGTTTCTTCACCACATAGATCCCCAGGCACAGGCAGAGGGAAGGAGGGAGTGGTGTTGGGGAGACTTGTCAGTAAAGGAATTTAAAAAGTAAATGTTGAATCTTATCAAAATACCATTTTGGCACCACTTGAAATGATCATATATAGTTTTTCTCTTATTGGTTATGGTGAGTTATGTAAATAGATTATCTAATGTTATGTTAGGGACAAAACCTACTTAGTTAAACCTTGCAGGAGTCACTGAGGTTCTAGAAGAATCAGTATGCTTCCCTTTTCTTCTCTTTTTCCTTCTTCCATTCTCATGTGAACTTCTGAGCTTGGCTGGGCCCTCCCGTGCTGTGTTCCCTAGAGGTCTGTCTCCGGTCTGCTGCTGTGCTGGCTGCATGGCTTTCACTGCCTCTCTATGCTGGTGTTCCTCTTTCTGACCTTCCTGCTCAGACATCCCATTGCATCATGTTGCCTCTTGGATGGCCCACAGGCATCTCCAGCTCAGCATCTCCAGCACCTACAAGCCTGATTTACCTCCTCTGTTCTTGGTCGCTCCACCCAGTCACAAACCAGAACCTTTGGACTTTCCTTTCTTTCCCCTCTCTTGCCCACTCGTCTTTGCTATATATACCTCCAGTTCATGACCTTCTTTCTGGCTCCACTCATACTACCCCTAGAGCAGGCACCCATCATCCCTTGTCTACCCTAGTGGTTCTCAAACTTTAGGGAGCATTGCAATCACAATGGCCAAGCAGCACACGCATTGCTCAGCCCTACCCCTTTAGCTTCTGACTCAGTAGGTCTGGCTGAGATTTTGCATGTCTAATCAGCTTTAGGCGATGCTAATACTGCTGGCTCACAGGACATACTTTGTCTCCTTTCTGATGTCTGGTCCTCCAGTCCTCACCCCCTTACCCTATCCGCACCACAACCAGAGTGGTCTAGCTAAATACTGAGCCAAAAACTCTGAACCTTTGTCTGCCTAGTAAAGTTCACGTTTCTCAACATGGGAACCAAACGTGACCTTTGTGGTCACATTAGTCCCGCTCTGTGGGCCACTGCTTGCTTGTGGTTGCACCCATGAACTATGTTGTTTGTATGACTCATGCCCTTCTGCCTCCCTGAAATGCACCAGTCCTGACCTGACGCATCTGCTCTCATCCTTGGAAGGTGGCCTGAATCCCAGGTGGGCTAAAGTCATCTTGCCTGTGTCTTCATGGCACCTCTGGTTTATCACTTACCATCTGCTGCTGAATTCAGTGGTTGTGTGGGCCTCACTCCCACCTACCCTTGCTCCTACCCCCAGGCTGTGGGCTCTCTGAAGGCATGAAAACTAGGTCTTACTCCTCTTTTTATAGTCCTTTTCTGTGCAGTACCTTGCGCATAATAGATGCTTAATGAACTCAACTAAATATTAGCATTTCTCTGGGTACAGTTATCTCCTACCAGAGGCCCCACCACCCAGACACTAACACCTTTATCCCATTATAAGGAAATAAAGTGTCTTTTAGGCAGTTGCTGAAGAGTAGAGGGCTGATCCCTCCTGGTACTGGAGCTCCTTAAACCTCCGATTATCTCAGTCTTTATATATCCTCCCGTGGTTCGACTTAAACCCAGGGCAGTAGATAAAGGGCAGACTGTAATGGCTTCTCTTCCCTTAAGTTTCTTCCTCTTCTTGAAAATGCGAGGGTTTGAGAAGAGGGGGAGAGGATAGTGGTAACCAGTGACAGGCTGCAGCAGCTGTGGCCAGTAAGGACACACGGGCAGAATTGGGCGACTTTTAGGATGTAGGCACCCCTGGAGGGAGTAGTTTGGGGGGGGGTCTTTCCTAGTTGCAAAGATGCAGGTTTCAGTACAGCTGATGGCAGAGTTCCCTGATGTCTGGCGTTGTCCAGAAAGAGGCCAGACCTGCGTCTGCCAGGATGCCAAGTCCACATAGGCCTGCCAGCACATCCATCGGATGGCTGCTTCCAGGCATGGACTTTAGCCATCTGACTGACCAGGTGCCCCCGGGGATCTCACACACCTTGTGTGATAAGGTAGCTTCAGACACTGAATCATACGTACCATACTTCGCGCCTTGAGTGACTCTTACTCCCTTGATTGGTGCTTCTCATGCATTCTCAAAACTGAGTTGGAGAGCGTGGATGCCTGCCTCATGGGGTATAGCTTTATTTAGGTGGCCTGCTGCAAGCACAAGATGTTTTTGAGTTAGCTTTAAAATCCACATGAACTTTGCATTCTCCTCCAGGCCTGCCATCTCAAGTAATGTAAAAATATTTTGAGTGACTTTACAGTTAAATTGTTTCATTTCATCTTAAAGATTGATGCTCCAGCAGGATGCATCTGTAGCCTGTTTGTCTTGGCCCCACGTCTGTACTGTCCCCATCTCAGAGGCAGTGCATTTCTTGAAGACCTCCATTTCCCGGGTGGGGCGTGGTGGCTGTGAGCTTTAGCGTGGTAGCCAGTCTCAGGGCAGATCATTACAGTTCTTGTATTTTAATACTTTCAATAATAGAGAAAACACTGTACCTTAGAGAGAAACACTATTTTGCAGCCAGAACAAACAGTTTGTATATTTTATGGTATGTTGTGAAGTTTCAGTTGAAAACTAACTCAGCAACTGTATTCATTACACAATAATCCTTTTCCACTTCTTTCTCTAGGGGCAGGAGGCAGGCTTTTAATTTTACATATAGATAGTGATAACTGTCTGTCATTACTTAATAAGTAAAAAACAAACAAACAAAAACACCTTGTAGTTCCTGTATATGTATTTCACAAACATGGAGAAATATGAAATAGAATACAAGAGCTTTTACATGAGAGACTTGAGGCCCATAACAGATATTAATGGTTTTTAAGAAGATTCCAGGTGAGTGAGCCCAAAGGAGGACCTTTATCTACCAGCGAACCTGTGTTGTCACAGCCAGCTCTTGTGGCTTGGCTGGGAGCTTGAGAGTTGAGTGAGTAGCTTGGGAGGCCGTCTGCCTCCCCCAGTGCCCCCACGTCTGGCAGTGAAGCAGGCCAGGGTCGCACTCAGTGTCGATGGCCGACCCGGGAAGCAAAGCTGGAGTGTGACCAGGAGCCTGGCACTGGACGTTTCAGCAACATGTTCTCTAATGAGGGGGTTTGATGGTGGCCTGCGTACAGAAAGGTGAAGACCTGAGGCTCAGGTGCGAGCCAGGGGGCCAGGTTTAGAGCGAGAAAACAGGCGGCTGACGCTTTCACTCTGTGGTCAGGTGAGGCTTTCAGCCTGTCCTCCAACCAGGACACCAGTGCATCTAAGGAAGGGCAGGCTGCAATAGCCTAAATGCTTTTTAAAAGAAACGTACTTTTGTTGAACATGTGATGGTCTCATGGGCATTACTTATTCCTTCCCTGTGCTTTGAGACTGGCCTACTTTTTTTTTTTCTCCAATGATGGGTACGTTGATTCTTTGTTTCTTTCTAACTAGCCAGGTTTCTAGGAGAATAGGGTTGGAGAGAGAAGGTGGTGGCTGGGAACCCTTCCTCAGCTCAGCTGCCTGCCTGGGAGGAAGTGGCTGCCACCCCAGTACTGTCCTGTGCCTTCCTCCCTGAATCAGAAAAAGCAGTCTTTTTAGAATGGAGAATTAAGATCATGTTTTGTCACATTGGCTTTTTAAAATTTTATTTTATTGCAGCACAATATATATATGTGGTATGTGTATATATGTGTGTCATAGAAGTTACCATTTTAACCATTTTCAAGTGTTCAGTTCAGTGGTATTAATTATATTCACAATGTTACCAAAACTTTTTCATCACCCCAGTAGAAACTTTGTACCTATTAACCAATAACTCCCCATTTCCTCCACCACCCCAAAGCCCCTGGTAACCTCTGATCTTCTTGTCTCTATGAATTTCTCATTCTAGAGATTTCATATAAATGAGATCGTACATTTGTCCTTTTGTGTCTGGCTTGTTTCCTTTAGAATAATGGCTTCAGCGTTCATCCATGTTGTAGCATGTATCAGCGCTTCATTCCTTTTTAGGGCTGACTAATATTCCACGGTGCCTATATAGCCTCATCTTATTCATCTGTTCGTTGACAGGCACTTGGGTTGCCACCACAATTCAGATTGGCTTCTGATGAAAGCCACGGGGTACTGAAAGAAGCAAGGCGAAATGAGGACCTGTCCACCACAGGTACAATCCTGTTAATTAAAAGGGAGCATCTGCAAGGAGCCCCATCTGATACCTTGGGGGAGCCCCCCAGGATTAGCCCTGCTGGTCTCAGGCACATCCGTCATGTTGGCTAACCTTCTAAGAATGCTGAGGTTTTCATTTCTCGAGTTTTACTGGGGTTTTAGCATCTTTAGGATGTGAACTGAGCTTTTATATCAATAACTGCTTAGAAATGGTGACTGTTTTTCACGTAAGTATAATACCCTTTTTAAACAGTGGGCATTTGCCTTTCCCATTCACTTGCTTTTATCTGGGATAACTGGAAACGTGGGGCGTGAGTGCCACGAGGACCTCAGCTGCCGGTGCTGGTTCATCTCTCCTGGTGCCATTGGGACAGGTGCAGCCGCGTCCCCCCAGTGGGAGTGGCCCTGCCATGCTCAGGAAAGTGGACCTGGTTGAATTCTTGGTGGGCTCCGGGATGTGGCTGAAAGCCCGAGAGCTGCTCCTGAGCCACCTGGGCCCCAGGGTGACGGTCTCCCAGAGCCAGGCAGGGAAGGTGCTTAGCTGTCGGTTTGCTAAGGCAACTCCAGCTTATCAGTGATAAAATTGAAGGCAGAGGCAGCACGGATAACTGAAAACTCCAGACACTCTCCAGAACTCATTTTAGCAGATAGTTTCTACTTCTTTGCCCATCAAGTCTGTCTCCCAGAACTGCTGACCGTGTGGCAAAACTGACTGATTTGAATACCATCCTTCTATCATCCTCACTTAACGTTAAGGGGAAGGGAAGACGTCAACAGAAATGAATGCCTGGGTTTTTCCACAAGCTGGATAATTGTCTCCTGAATAATCAGAGAGCAACTGTTCTTTGCTTATCCTCTCTTCTTATACGATGTAATTTTAAATGCTTGAAGTCATCCCACAGTTTCTATTATCGGTAGCATCCCTAATAAAAGGAAGTTAATTGTGGGATGTCACGTTTTGCTGTTGCCTTTAAGTTCCTCTGCTCTCCAGGTCAGACCCTGGTCTTGACCTTTGGAATCTGGGGGTTAGTGTTACGTTTACACACTCTTAGCCTAGGCATGCTGTGGTTGAATTATTTATTACTTTTATGAAAGCTTGATGTCTTGACTCTTACAGTACATGTATAATGTAAAGCCTTTTTACAAAATCATATTAAAGTGTTAATATTAAAAGGTATTTTTCCATCTTCTAAAGTTAATTCTCTCTAAGACTTCCTTGAGCTGACCTCCTTTGGGTACTTGTCTTTTCATGGATTATATTCTAGACCATTTTTTTCTTTCCACTTTAATGCATTATTGAAATCAGGTGGTATGTTTCTCTTGTGGTTGTAGATAAAATGACTATTTTATTTAAATAATGTCCACCTTTCACCTAATATTGTATATCTGAGGGGGTTGTGTGGCCTCTGTGTGGGCTGGGTTTTCTGTTAGGATCAGATGACATCTGGGTGTCCTCTGTGTTCGTTTTTAAATTACCCACTTGTATCAGTCAGGGTTTTCCAGGTCATGTGTGTGCACGTGTGTGTGATGAGGTATTTTTAATTATAAGGAATTGGCTCACCCAGTTGTGAGGCGGGTAAGTCCAGACTGTGTCAGGCAGACTGGAAGGTAATGTTGACGTTTTGAGGCAAAAATGCTTCTGACTACGGAAGCCCCAGTTCCTGCTGTAGAGACCTCCGGCCTGATCTGTCACACCTGTTCATGTCATCTTAAAACGTGGGCCATCTCAAGGCCTTTCTGGAACAAATTGAGATATAAGTAAATACGTAAATAAGCAGGATAGTCCCAGAGAGGAAAGCCCGCTTTAAATCTCTTGCATGAGAAGAGTGTTTTTGTTTGTTTGCTTGCTTTTTAGGGGGGGGGGGGGGTGTTGAATAGAAATTTTAAAGTAAAATGGATTAATCTTTTATTTTATGGTTGTGTATTTTGATGAGTAGATATTTGTGCATTTGTGCTGCCAAATTAATGTAATATTCTAAATAGCAGGTAATAAACAAAAAGAAGTTAGATAGGTCACCCACTGTTGACATCTCATGAATACAAGTAACCATCTACATAGATAAAGTAATAGACTATAAGAGAAGATTCTTATTATAATTTAGGGATACGGACTTTGGGGGATAATTCTTTGAATGTGAAAGACTGTGTCACCCTCTTGCCTAAATGATAACTTGCATCTTGGGGGGGCGTATCTGGGTCCAGGTATGACTGCTGACTCTTGGATGATTTTTAGTGCCCTTCCTAGGGTAAGCACTCCATTGACCTCTGGTGGAGTAAATGAATATGTATTGGAAGCTGAGGGAGGGGCTGATGGGGGAAGGCAGGAGCTGAAGTTGACGACAGATGTGTCTGCCGCAAAATATATAGATTTTCAAAGAAGGTTACTTGTCCACAACCCTGGCTGCAACCAAGGACATTAAAAAATACTGAAGGCTGGCCCCATCCTTAGACAGCCTGATTCTTTGGTTTGGAGTAGGGTCCATGCATTGACAATTTTAAAAAGTTGTCCAGGTACTTTTAGATGAAGCCCAGCTTGAGAACTTCTCCATCAAAGAATTGGAAGGAGGAAGGTAAGAGAGGATCATATACTCTCCAGTGGCCTGAAAAGTGCAAGGCAGAACTGCCAGGAGGGGCCAGGTGAGGGCTAGGGGTGGTGTAAGGACCGCACTGTCCAGCCCCAGGGTCGAGAAGAGACCAAAGGAAGAATGGCATGTTGCTGCTTGTGCGCATGGCAATTGGCTGTGGGCGGGGTTGGTGTGGTGTGGGGGGGGATTGAGGGTGAGGGGAGACGGGGTGAGACAGGGTTTCCTAGTTCTGAGCAGGCATGCCCGGCCTCAGGGCAAGAGCCTCTGGACACTGCCATTCTTTGTGCATTTGTACTTAAGTGATAGGACATCATGTTGCCAAATTACTGTAATAGTCTAAATAGCAGGTAATAAAACACAAAGTTAAATATATCACCCACTGTGGGCATCTCATGAGTACAAGTAACCATCTACATAGATAAAATAACAGACTATAAAAGAAAATTTCTATTATAATTTAGGGATACTGACTTTTGGGAGGTAATTTTTTAAATGCCTTTCTGGCTGGAAAACAGAGGGTGAACCTGGGCCCATTAAAAAGGCAGAAGTCCAAAACAGCCTTTGCTTACGCAGGGCTCAGGATAAAAAAATGTTTGGCATAGGAACAGCGAGGAGTCAGGGGCACCTTGAAAGAATTAGATGCTGTTTTAAAAGCAGGGCTGTTTAAGGGTGTTTAAAATGAATGTAACTAACAGCACTGAATTATATATTTGAATGTGGTTAAAAAGGGAAACTCTAGGTTGTATATATGTTATTACAATAAAAATTTTTAAAAATATGCATGGACCCACACAACACAGTGAACCCTAAGTTAAACCATGGACTGTAGTTAATAGTACAGCTATAAAAACGTGCTCTCATCAGCTTAACAAGTGCACCGCACCAATGCACACCGTTAATAATGGGGTGGTATACGGGAATCCTATATTTTAATTGTGATTGTTCTGTAACCCCACAACTTCTCTAATATAAAAAAAATGCCATTTACTATTTTTGTGAGTGAAAAGTAATTTTTACCTTGGCGTCCCCCTCTAATGAAGTGGAGTCAAGTTTATTCTCTGTGTGTGTGTATATGAGTGAACATGCAGTGCTACAGATAATGAGGAGGAAGGAATTCCAAAGGAAAAGTCATTGATGTGGGAAATGATTCAGATTCTGAGTTTGTTTCTGGAAGGTGGAAGTTATGGATCCCCCCTACCCCCCCCCCCCACACACACCCTTCCTTCTTAGTGGAGGTGGCAACACTCTGAGCAGTAGTGTACACCAGGCGATGAGCAGGGACTACCAGACACTGGATCTTATTTTGCAGAATGAGAATGCTGTCCAGAAGCCCATTTAGTTCTCACAATAACAGAAATAGAGGCATTACCATCAGAAATAATGCTGCAAATGTGAGGGAATAGTGGAAGAGCAGTTGCACTGGATATAAGGAAAAATGAAGCCCCGGTTCTAACACTGTTACTTAAAATCTGCATGACCTTAGGCAGTTTAATTCAATCCCATAAAGTATTGATTGAGTGAGCAACTTCTATATTCTGGGGATAAAACTGTGATAAAGACATAGCCTGTGTCATCAAGACACTCAGCTTGCCAAGGAGAATGATATTTAAGTGGCTAATAAGTGCTATGAAGTGCAGAGGGACTACTGATGACTTAGGAGAGAAGCATTAATTCTGCCTTGGGTGATGCTGGACTTAAAAATTTTGCAGAAGTAGGGGCGTTTGAGCAGATATATTGAGCAACTGAGTTGAGTTGAGCAGATGAGGTAGGCAAGGGCTTTCCAGGTCAGCTGTTTCTCTTCCCGAGTCCTCGGCTTCCCTCTCGTTTGAGGGAAGCTCTCAAACTTGATGATTCCAAGTTACTTAAAATTCCTGAACCTGAAACTACAGGAAGCCGTGGCAGTCCTGGCTAGAGAGTTTTGATGCAGTGACAGGTGAACTGTCTTGATTTCTCTCAAGGTCTTGTCTGTTTCTTTTGCCTACCCTGAACCAGCTGGTTTTCACCTAGTGACGGAAGCCAAACTGTGCTTTATTTTCCTTGTAAATCTTTTCCTGATCATTGCGATCCATTTTCTCACAAGCTTTCACTGCTGTAGCTCCTGCTCAAAACAGTGTTTTATGTTTGGATTGTTTTGCTAAGTCTCTGTTCTTATTCATCCAGAAAGTAGGCAAACGAAATAATTGGTTTTCTCAAGTCAGATCTGGTCATGTTAACTCGGCACAAAACCCTGCAATGTGGTTGGTGCCTACAGAATAAAAAGGAGCTCTATTTCCTGTTTCCTCTGACCCCAGTGTTTCCAGTCTTCTTTTCCGACACTCTATAATTCAGCTTCTCATTTTCTCCCCCATCAGCACCTTTCCTGTCCCACCTCCATGCCTGTGCTTGTGTTGTGCCGTATGCCTGCAATTTCCTCCTCTTAGTTTTACCATTTCCTCGTGACCTACCTGCTTTCATGAAGCCTGCCTTTATCTCCCACCTCCCCCTGCACCAGCCAAATGTATTATCTTCTCTCTCTCAACTTCAGAGTCTGAGGGAAAATGTCCCCCAACCAGAATTATATGTCCAGCTAAACTCGCAAATAAAAGTGAGTGATAGACACTTACAGATCAACAGGACCTAGACGAGCCTGCCACTCCTGATCCAACCTGAATGAAGTTCTGTTCCCAGCTGTGCATGCAGGAACTTATGTTGCTAACTTGAGATCGGCTCTGGTGAAAGGATTTATATCATGGACATCAGCAAATGCTACGAAATAGGGTTTCCTCCCTCTCCCCCAGAGTCGGGCATCTGAATGTGGATTGGTGGCCCTGCTGCATGTATAAATGTATGTGTGCATGTTACACACATGTGCACACACAAATATTTGACACACTGTAAACACTGTTAAACTGCACCGTGGCTCAGCAGTCCCTCATTAGGCCATTGGGGAAAGCCCTGTGGTTGGAGTGGCTGAAGAAGTGTGCTTCCCTTCACTCTCTGGTCCCATCTTCCTCTCCTATCAGATGCTGGAATTATATTACCTTATGGCCCCCCTTTTGCTTCTCTGTTCCTAGCAAACTTGGTCACTTCCTGAAATCAGAGCTAACATTCCATCTGAGGATCTGTGCATCTGCAGTTGCTCACCATTTACTCTTTGAAGTAGAGAATCTGCCTTGGCTATGCAGACATGAGTAAATGCTCTCCTATTTCTGTTCATGATTGCTGATTTACAAATCGGTGAATCCATGCATTGAGACTCTCCTGGTTCAGGAACAGAACTCTGTCAACTGCTATCTGTGAATATACCTGCTGCCAGTTTTCCTTGGCTGGTCACTGCCTGATGGCACCCTCAGAGCCAGCAGGGACCCGTTGTGGGACTCTTTGGGGACAGCTAACCAGTGAAGGTACTGAAGCCGAGGTCAGGTGATTGGGAACACAGACCAAGAAAGAAAAGGCAAGTCAAAAGAGAGGAAGCAACCTGTGGGTCAGGGCTAGAGAAGCTGGTAAACTGAGCCACCCAAGCTGGAGGGAGAGCTGGAGTGGAGGCACTTGAGGGTCCACAGTGACATCGGGCTGGGAGGGGGTAAAGGTGAGAAGCAGGTAGAAGTAGCGGCAGGGGTCTTGGACAGGGTCCTTCTTCACCACCTTTGCAGTTCCTGTACTGGACTTTGCTTTCCTTTCACAAGAGGCTCAGAGCCCACCTTTGTGCTGGGTTTGGTGGGGCAGAGGCTAAAACGCTGGATGCCAGTGGAGAACTGCCATGGCTAGGGGAGAAAGCTGTCAGGTCTTTCCTGTCTTTGGGCATGAAAAGGATGTCTTCTAGCCTGAATGTTGCATTTAGAGTTCCATGCTGTCACTCAGACGCCCTTTCATCAGCGGCTGTTGCATGTTTCCGATTAAGGTGACCCATGTGAAAGTGTCGAGCCTGATGCTAGGGACAGAGGGGCTTAGGAAGTGTTCAGTCATCAGATAGTCCCCTGGTCTGGTTTAAAAAGGCTGACCTCTGCCTTGTGAGGTTAGCCATATGGTGCTTGTTCAGAAAAATAAACAGGCAATGTATGGTTTAAGGGTATACTCTCATTATGGTTTGGAAAGTGTGTGCCCTTCCAGCTAGGACCCCTCTCCCCAGTCTATTAGCCTTCCAGAGCAATTTGCTTTTTATTTTATTATGCTTTAAAGTTTATTTAGACATGGTTTCATTTATTTACTTATGTTCTGCCCCTGGAAAGTACTTTGCTGGTGAAACCATTAACAGGTGGACTTGATGGAGGGCAAATGTGATGATGAAGGTGTAGTGATTGCTGCGAACCAGAGATCACAGGGAGAGTGAAAAATAACCCCAGGTTAGCGAACACATTTATCTGAATATATCCAATTTGTTTCCTTTGTAATGATGAACTATTTAGGAAACTTCTAGCAATTACTCCACTTTATAGGGGGGATACCTGCTTCAGACCATAAAACTGCCCTTGAAGGGGCCCGGGTAGGGAGCCGAGGGCCCAGGGCTGCCAGAGCCTGTCCTTGTCAGTGGCGTGGCTCTCGGGGCACCTTGCGCTGGGTGCTGGGCACCCCCCTACCCGTGGGGAGTTGTTTTGCGTAGAGGAAAGAAGTGGCGCGTTGGTCCTGAATGTGGCACTCTCACCCGAAGACAACAGCAACACCCTGACAGGGCTGTGCTTTCCTCGGCTCAGGTCTTGAGACCCCACTTTGGTTCTTCTGCCCCGAACCCCTGGACGGACCCAGTGTCGGGTGGGCACCCCGAGAGCCCGGGCGGAGCAGGGCCCACGCCGGCCCCGAGAGCCGCGGCAGAGGCAGGCCCAGCCGTCCGGGCAGGCACCCGGGAGCTCCTCGGGCCTCCTGGGCCTGGCCTGGTCTGGGGAGAACCAGGGTCCCTGGCCTTGCCCCGCGCAGGGCTGCCGGGGTGGGGCGGGGGCGGCCTGTCCGAGGGCACGCAGGCCGGCGCTCCGGGCTAGGACTCGGAGAGCTGCACAACCGTGCTCGTAGGGAGTTAAACATGAGGAAAGGGAAGATTTTAGAGACTTCAGAAGTTTTAAGGACAGTTCTGCCTTGTGTTTTGAAAAAACAGCGCGTGCCCTGACCGCGGGGCCGGGCGCGCCGGGGCCTGCAGGAGGTGTGAGCAGTAGAGTGAGCCTCGAGGAGGGGCGCGGTGACCACAGGCTCTTCTAGAATAACAGGCGGGTCCAGGCAGGTGAGGCCAAGACTTTTAACCAAATTAGTCCAGCGAAAACTCATTTCTAGTGATCCAAGTGAAGTAATCGCAAAGAAATGCGCGCTCGGCTTGCAGCCGTGGGGACTGGTGTGCGCGCGCCCTGGCTGCCCTGGGAGCGGTGCGGAGGCGCCTGCGGTTCCCGGGCCCAGCGGCCTTCGTCAGTTCATTCGCGGAAATGCAGCCGAGATGAGCCGCTGATTCACCCACACGCCGTAAGCGGTTTCCTCCTCGGACCGCAACGTGAAGACAGTAAAAATAAGTTCTCCATATAGGCACTTTCTTAAGCCATGGAAAACCTTTAGCTCCCACGTTTGAGTGCAGTATTGAAATTTCAGAACAGAAATAGCCTGGCATGGCAGCTGGCCCATCACAGGTGCCCAGTAAATAGTTACCGAATTGAATTGTTTTCTCCCACACAACTGAAAGGTTTAGGAGGCGAAAGGGTGAGAAAGAAGGACGGTAGACAAGGAAATTTAAAGGGGGTTTATTTCTGCGCTCCGGGGCTGAGCTCACCAAACCCAAGATGGAGGGAGGCGAGTCAGCACCTGGGGGATGGCGTGGACGGCTTTTAAGCAAGGGGGGCAGGTGACATCCGGAAGGGGCGGTTCTCCGGAAGTCAGGTGCCCGGAAGGGGCGGTTCCAGAAGCCATGTTGGGAGGGCGACACAGCCTCCGCAGCTCCGGTTGCAGTGTCTTTCCCGGTTCCCCCCCCCCCCCCCCACGTAACAACAACAGTACCCGCTTGCGGTACAGATTCAAGCATGTAAAGTGTAACTAACCCAAGTCTGACCACCTAGTGTTTGCGGGTTTAGCCTTGCAGACATCTTCAGTGTGTGTGTGTGTGTGTGTGTTTTCTTGTTCGAAATTAGGATTGTACTTTCTTTGTTTAAAAACAAAAATAATATTATTGAGATATAGCCACACCCCAAACAGTCCATCCACAGTGATGAATCCGTGGCTCACAGTATCATCACATCGCTGTGCGTCATCACCACGGTCAGTTTTACAACATTTTCATTTCTCAGAAAAAAAAACAACAACCCTAACATGCCGCACCCTTCCTCGGCCCCTGGGACTGGCGGTGCGTGGGTTGCTGTTGATGAGAGAATATTAAGGTGTGTTTGATATTTTGTAGCGTGCCTACACGTCAGTAAGCACGGTTCCTTTTATTCAGAGTCTGCACAGTGGATGAAGTTTAATATATAAGTGTATATATGTTTACAGACGGGGTTTGCCAGTTTGAGGAGTTTGCAGCGTGGCTCAGCTCACGTGCTGTCCTTTCTTCAGCAGGTGTCTTCGGCGGAGGTGCGCGTCGGGCCCATGAGATTGACGCAGGACCCCATCCAGGTAGGCTGCCGTCGGCCGGCTGCTGGTCCAGAGCCGAGGCTCAGCGCGCGCCCCCTGCTGGCCTCTGCTGGTGGTACTGCACCTTACCCCCACGGGTGCGCCCACAGGCACAGCATGTGTGTATATTCACATGGTGGAGGGGGGGGGAAGTATAGCTCTTATTAATGTCATTCAGGGACTCACATTGCTTTCCTGAAGCCTTTAAAGATTACCCCGTTTTGAAAGTAAATGCGGTAGGCCAGTCATAGGGTGGATTGTGAGGAAGAACAACTTTTCTGCTGAAGGACTGTTCTTCCCGGCATCCTGCCAAAGCCAGGAAGGGAAGAAGTGGTGAGCTGTGAAGGGTTGCCGTGGCCACAGCTGGGTGTGACCCTGCTCTGCCTGCAGCAGCTGTGTGCCCTTGCGTGCATTGCTTCACTTCTCTGACCTCACCATCCTGGTGTAAAGTGGAGATGGGAACACCTCTTTCCTAGGGAAATTTGCATTAAATGAAATAGCAGAGGATCAAATGCTTAGTATTCGGTCTGACAGGTGGGAGGTACTCAGCATGGGGCCCCTTGTTTGTGGGCTGGGAAGAAGTTAAAAGACCCCTTTTTCTTGTCCGGTGGGACTTGACTCACAGCCTGCTGAGCTCTGGAACATGAGGAGCCAGGGTCCGGGAGAGTGGGCCCAGCTACCTGCAGGCTGGTTCTTGCTCTGACCATGACAGCACGACACTGTCAGTAGCTGTTCTCCCCACAGGACCTCTAGCTTCCTACTCTCCTTTTGGAGAAGCATGTAGGAAAGGGAGGATGTACTCTTTAAAATGATCTATCTGCATATTAATCATCCCTTTAGGTCTAAATAAGTGAACATCTTCCATGTAAAAACTGTACCTTGCTAGCACCTGAAAGCTTGCTGGGAAGAACTGGAGCTGCAGAAGAGGTGTTAACAAACCAACCTACCGATATATAGAGAAAAGTGAAAAACCAACCAGCGAAGCCTCTCATAGCATTATGAGCAAATGGAAAATAAAATAATGTTTTACAGAGCTTGGAAAAGGAAATGCAGATCTAAGGGAAGAAAAAAAAACAGAAGGAAGCAATTTAAGCTTGGGAAAATTTAATGAAAACAAATTTAGGAGCAGAGAAAGAGAAAAAAAATTATAAAAATAAACAAAAGCCCCAACTATTTGTATAGAATATAAACAAGTGGAAAATTCCAGTAGGCGTTCTGGGGGCATGTACTTTGCACTCCAATTTTGAATAAAGGTAATGACAAATAAAAGAGCAAATATCAGAGATTTATTTCCCAAAGCAACTTCCAGTGTTCTTCTTGGGATCAGCACTGCTCAAGGTCCATCTCCTTCTCTGTCATTGCTCTCTGCTGCTGCACTCGCGGTGATTGCCCATGATCTCCGTCTTTCTAAAATGTAATTTGTTTAATTGTAAAATAGTTCAAATGTTCATAAATATACATGTATGTATACACACCCACTTTGTCAAATATTAACAGTATTGCCTATTTGTTTCAGAGAACTTTTTCAGAAACAAAAATTTACCAATATTTAAGCCTGTATTTATCTCTTTGCTCCCCTTCCTTTCCTATCAAATGACTATTATTCTAAGATTGATTGATATACATTTGTATACTTTTACCTCATACATATGTATCCATTCTTAATGTTTATGCTTCTTTTGAATGTTTTCAAGCTTTATTTGAAAGGGATCATTCTGTAGGTATCATTCTGAAATTTTTCTTCACTTAACGTCATTTGTGGGTGCTACCAATGTTGAAACATAAAGTTCTAATTCAATCATTTTCATTAATGCATAGAATTATCACATAAAAACATGCTAAGTTTATTTACCCATTACCCCAATCAGGAAGGTCTTCGAGGTTCATCTGTGTTGTTGAAAGCATCAGGACTTCATTTCTTTTTCTTGCGGGGGGGGGGGGAGGAGGCGGGTGCATGGTCCAGGAATTGAACCCGGGTCTCCCACATGGAAGGTGAGCATTCTACCACCAAACCACCTGTGCATCCGTAGGTCTTCATTCTTTTTTATGGCTCAGTAATATTCCATTGTATGTATATCCCATATTTTATTTATCCATTCATCAGTTGGTCACTTGGGTTGCTTCCATCTTTTGGTAATTGTGAATAATGCACCGAAGAGCATCAGTGTGCAGATATCTGTTAGAGTCCCTCCCGTTCCTTTGTGTATATGGCTAGGAGAAGGAGTGCCAGGTCATATGGCGATTCTATACTTAGCTTTCTTAGGAGCTGCAAAACCGTCTTCCACAGCAACTGCACCATTTTATACTCCCAGCAAAAATATCTCCACAACCTCTCCATTGCTTTTTATTTTCCATTTTTTTGATAGTAGCCATTCTAATGTGCTAGAAATGGTGTCTCATACTAGTTTTGCTTTGCATTTTTTTAATGGCTAATGATACTGAGCATCTTTTCATGTGCTGTATGGCCGTTTGTATATCTTCTTTAGAGAAATGTTTGTTCAAGTTTTTTTGCCCATTTTAAAATTGTATTGTTTGTCTTTTTGTTGTTGAGTTGAGTTTATATATCCTGCCTGTTAAGCCCTTACTGGAAATGTAGTTCCTAAAAATTTTTTTTTCCGTTATGCATGCTGTCTTTTACTTTCATGATCAAATCCTTTGCACAAAAGTTTCTAATTTTGATGAGGTCCCATTTATCTGTTTTTTTCTTTTGTTACTCCTGCTTTTGGTGTAAAGTTTAAGAAACCATCACCTAACACAGAAGTCCGACAGGTGCTTCCTTATATTTTCTTTTAGGAGTTTTATAGTTTGGGTTCTTATATTTTAGTGTTTATATTACTTTGAGTTAATTTTTATATATGGTGTGAGTAGGTGTCCAATATCATTCTTTTGCATATGGACATCCAGTTTCCAAATTTGTTGAAGAGACAATCCTTACACTGTTGAGTAGGGTTGGTAGCCTTGTCAAAACTGAATTGACAAGAAAAAACAAAAATGCTCAATTGGCCATAGATATGAGGGTCTATTTCTGAACTCTCAATTCATTGGTTTATATGTTTGTCCTTATGCCAGTACACTGCTGTTTAGGTTTAGATAGCTCTGTAAGAAATTTGAAAATCGGGATATATGAATCCTCCAATTTAATTCTTTTTCAAGATTACTTTGGCTATTCGGGGCCTGTTACCCTTCCATGTAAATTTGATGATAGGCTTTTCCATTTCTGTAAAGAAGGCTATTGGAATTTTGATTGGGATTGCGGTGAATCTGTAAATTGCTTTGGGTAGAATTGGCATCTTGACAATATTTAGTCTTCCAAACCATGAACACAGAATGTCCTTCTACTGATTTAGGTCTTTGATTTCTTTTTTCAGTGTTTTGAAGTTAACCACACATAGATCCTTTTATATTTTGTTGAATTTATTCCTGGATATTTGAATCTTTTAGTTGCTATTGTAAATGGATTTTTTTTCTTGATTTTTTCCTACAAATTACTCATTACTGATATGTAGAAACACTGCTAATTTTTGCATGTGATCTTGTACCCTGTCCTACTTTGCTGAACTCATTTATTAGCTCTAGTAGCTTTGTTGTGGAATTTTCAATATATAGGACCATGTCATCTACAATAGGAAAATTTTCATTTCTTCCTTTCTGGTTTGGATGCATTTTCTTTCTTTCTTTCTTTCTTTCTTTCTTTTTTTTTGACTAACTGCTCTGGCTAGAACTTCCAATACAGTCTTTTTCTTATTCTTGATCTTAGGGGGAAAGATTTTAGTCTTTCAACATTGAGTATCATGTTCGCTGTGGGATTTTCATATATGCCTTTTATCATGTTGAGGAAGTTTCCTGTTTTTCTAAGTGCTTTTATCAGGAAGAGTTGTTAGATTTTATCAAATGCCTTTTTTTCATCAATTGAGATGACAATGTGTGTTTTTTCTTTATTCTATCAATATGGTACATTACAATAATTGATTTTCTTATTGTGCTGGTTTGAATCTGTTATACTCTGCAGAAAGATTATGTGCGTTTTATCCATTCTTGTGGGGGCAGACCTATTGTGGGTGGGATCTTTTGATTAGGGTTTTTCCCATGGAGATGCAACGTACCCAGTCCAAGGTGGGTCTTAATCCTTTTACTGGAGTCCTCTGTGAAGACAATGAAAGACAGAAATGAATAGAGAGATATGCAGAGAGCAGAGGGATAAAACCAAGTGAAGGTCACAGAGAGAAAGAAACACCCTGGAGATACTAGGAGAAGACCCACAGTACACAGAGAGCGCAGGGGGGCAGAGTGTCCTCAGAGAAGCAAGCAGAGATACGTGAAACCTCACAGCAGTGGAACCCAGGAACAAAGAGCCATCAGATGCCTTCCCATGTGACAGAGGAACCCCAGATGCCATTGGTCTTTCTTCAATGAAGGTATCCTCTTGTTGATGCCTTAATTTGGACATTTCCGTGGCCTTAGAATGATAACTTGTAACTTAATAAATCCCCATTGTTGAAAACCAACCCATTTCTGGTATATTCCATTTCAGCAAACCAAACATTTCTGTTGAACCACCCTTGCATTCCTGGGATGAATCCCACTTGATCATGCTGTGTAATTTGTTTGAAGTGCTGTTGGATGTTTGATAGTATTTTGTTGAGGATTTTTGTGTCTATATTTATAAGTGATATTGATCTGTAATTTTCTTATAGTATCTATTCTGGCTTTGGTGTTAAGGTGATGTTGGCCTCATAGAATGAGTTAGGTAGTGTTTCCTCCCTTTGATTGCTTTTGGAAGAGTTTGAGCAGGATTGGTGTAAATATTGGAATGTTTGGTAAAAATCAACAGTGACACTATTTGATCCTGGACTTTCCTTTGTTGCAAGATTTTTGATTACTGATCCAAACCCTTTATTTGTTGCTGCTGTGCTGAGATCTTCTCTCTCTTCTCGAGTCATTGGTATGTTTCTAGGAATTTGTCCATTTCATCTATGTTAACTGGATTGTGGGCCTTCAGTTCTTCATATCCTCTTATAATATTTTTTTATTTCTTAAATCAGTAGTAATATCCTCCTTTCATTTCACATATTTGCATCCACTCTTTTTTCTTTGGCAGTCTAGTTAAGGTTTTCAGATTTTACTGATATTTTTGAGAAAACAACTTTTGTTTTCGTTGATGCTCTCTATTCTTTTTGTTCTTATTTTTAATTCTCTATTTCATTTACTGTGCTCCAATCTTTGTTATTTTCTTCCTACTGCTTCCCTTGGGTTTGGTTTGCTCTTCTTTTTCTGGATATTCCAGGTGTGAGTCTAGGTCTCTCCTTTGAGATCTTTCTTCTTTTTTAATGTACACATTGAGCACTATAAAATTCCAAAAGCACTGTCTCTGCTGTATCTTGTAAATTTTAGTATGTTGTGTTTTTGTTTTCATTTGCCTCAAGGTATTTCCTAGTTTCCCTGTGATTTCTTTTAGACCCATTGGTTATTTAATAGTGTGTTATTTAATCTTCACATATTGTGAATTTTCCAGTTCTCTCTCTATTATTGATTTCTACCTTCTTTCCATTGTGGTCAGAGAAGATACATCGTATGATTTCAACATTTCTAAATTTATTGAGACTTGTTTTATGATCAACCATATGGTCTATCCTAGAGGATGCCCATGCACCCTGGAGAAGAATAATTCAGCTGCTGCTAAGCAAAGTATTGAATACAGATATGGTAGGTCCAGTTGGTTTGTAGTATCATGCAAATCTTCTCTTTCCTTGTTGATTTTCTGTATAGATGTTCTATCCATTTTTGAAGGTCGTGTTTTAAGTCTTCTATTACATAGGTGTACAATCATCTATTTCTTTTGAAACTGTTAATATTTGCTTCAAATATATTGGGGCTCTGTCCTTAGGAGCATATTTATTTATAATTGTTGTATTTTCCTGTTGAATTGACCCCCTTTATCAATATATAGTGAACTCTTTGTCCTTCATAACAGCTATTGACATGAAGTCTATATTTTGTGACATTATATAGTTACTCCAGCTCTCTTTTGGTTACTCCTTGCATGATATTTTTTCTCATCCTTTCATTTTCAACTTACTTGTTTCTTTTAATGTAAGGTGAGTCTCTTTTAAACAGCATACAGTTAGGTCCTTCTTTCCTGTCGGTCCTGCCAAATTCTGCCTTTTGATTGGAGATTTTAATCTATTTACATTTAAAGTAACTGCTGATAATACAGGAATTTCTTCTGCCATTTTGCTATTTGGTCTGTGTTAGTCTTCTTTTTGCCCCTTAATTCTTCCATTACTTTTATTTTCATAACTATTTGATTTTTGTAGCATTGCATTTTGAGTCCCTTTTCATTTCCTTCTGTATGTATTTTTCACATACATTCTTTGGGTTACTATGAGGCTTAAATTCAGCATCCTAAGTCTATAACGTTCATATTGATTTGATATCAGCCAAACTTAAACAGCATACACATGCACTTTTCCTGTTCCTCTTTGTCCCTGCTGCCTTTTCACTGTACCTGTTGCAAATTATATATATTTTATACATTGTATGCCCCAAACCATAGATTTAGCTTTACTTTTGGTCATTTGTATTTTAGAACTTGTAAGAGTTACATATTAAAAATTACAATAGTACTGGCATTTATAATTACCTATATAGTTAACTTTATTGAAGGTTTTTTATTTCTTTATGCCACTTTGATCCACTGTCTAGTGTCCTTTCCTTTCAGTCTGAAGAATTCCATTAGCATTTTGTGCTGCAAGTCTAGTAGCAATGAAGTCCCTCAGCTTTTGTTTATCTGAGAATGTCTTAATGTTTCCCTCCCTCAGTTTTGAAAGACAGTTTCACTGGATGTAAAATTCTTGGTTGGCAATTTTTTTCTCTCAGCATGTTAAATATCTCATTCCCTGCCTATTGCCTCCATTATTTCAGATGAGAAACATGTGCTTAATCTTTTGGGGACTCCCTTGTACCTAACCCGTTGCTCTTCTCTCCATGTTCTTGGTACTCAACAGTTTGTCTGCTGTATGTCTAGTCATGATTCTCTAAGAGTTTCTCCTGTTTGGGGTTCATTGAGTTTCTTGAATGTGTATGTGTGTGTCTTTCATTGAATTTGGTAAGTTTTCAGTCATTATTTCTCTGAATGTGCTTTCTTGCTTGCTTCTCCTTCTGGGACTCCCGTGTTGTCTATATTGGTATGCTTAATGATGTTCCAGGCTCTGTTCATTTTTTTTTCACTCTTTTTTCTTTCTGTTCCTTAGCCTGACTAATTTCAAATGTCTTATCTTTGACTTCATTGGTGCTTTCTTCAGCCAGCTCCAAACTGCTGTTGTAACCCTCTTGGGAATTTTTCTTTCTAGTTATTCTGGTCTTTAACTCCAGTAATTCTGCTTGGTTCCTTTTTGAAACTTCTGTTTTTTGAGATTCTGGTACTGTTCATTCTTCATTTTCCTGATATCGATCTCCATGTTTTCTTTGATTGTCTCATGTATATTGGAGACCATTTTTAAAAAGTCTTTGGTATGCCCACAGTCTGGTCTTCATTGATGGTTTCTGGATTTTTATGTTGTTCTTTTTCATGAGCCATCACTTCGTGTTTCCTTGAATTGGTCTTTTAATCTTCTGTTGCATACTGTCTAGTTTAATATTTTATAGTGTTAATTTTTAGATTTAGTCCCTTCCCTGCCTATTCCTTACATCTCTACCCAGCTAGTGATATGATAGAGATTGAGTGCCAGAAACTGACAAAAACAAACAAGCCAAGGCAAAAAGCAGCTTTTGCAGTCTTTATGTATTGGCTCTGTGTTGGCTGGTCCTCTTCTTCAGAGTTTAGCCTTCCCACCATGAAGGTCAACCTAAGGTGAAAGTGAAGTACGGGGTCCTTGTGTCTTTTATGAGCTTGCATTTAGTCATGCACTTGTGCTTACCTGTGGCCTTAGGAATTCAGTGTCCCCTCCACTCTCTATGAAGTAACCCACCCACCCCTGCCCTCTCTGGTACTCTCTTGTATGCCTTAAAGTAGGTAATCCTTTGCCCCGAACACTTTGACATAATTCTTCCTTACACTGCTTAGTATCCTCAAGCTGCTTTTGTTTATGGGACATATTCTGGGAGGGTGAGCCAGAAATGGGTTTCTTGGTTCTGTCTTGCAGGCTGCATTGGCACCAACCTATGGGCACCCCAGTATGTGCCTTGGGTTTACTCTACTCTCTCTGGAACAGGACCAGGGGCTCACAATGTGCAGTCCACCTCGCACCGCTGGGAAGGGGCCAGCAAGGGTGCCATCAGCTTCTCCTGTAGCATTCGCCCAGTTACTGCAACACTTTTTCTGGAGTGTTGAAGAAGATGGCTCTGCAAGTTTCTGCTGGTTGTTCAAAGGTTCTGTCGGGGAATGGCCCCTGGGACATCTTAGGCCACCTCTTGGTTGATCAGAAGTCTATAACTGTCTTTCCAGAGTGCCTCTTGGAAGCATCTCATAGCTTTCTTTTTTTTTTCTTCCTAAAATCTACTCTGATAATCTGTCTTTAAATACGTGGGTTCAGTCTGGTAACATTTGAGTCAAATGATTTTATTTTGTGTTTTTATTTATTGCCTTTTTTTCTTTCAAATTGATAATGTTTTCTAGATTACCTTTTATTTCCTCTGATATTTTGAAAGCTGTGTATAGGTTGTCCTTTTGTTCTTATAGTGGTTACTTTTTTTTTTTTTTTCACATGGACAGGCACTGGAAATCAAACCTGGGTCTCCGGCAGGTGAGAACTCTACCACCGAGCCACTGCAGCCCACCCAGTGGTTACTCATATATTATTTTTTAATGTGCTTGCTTATCAGTCAGGTTTTACAATTGACATCTAAAATTATAATGTATTTCTGTCCTATCAAATGTGAGATAGTCCTTTACAGGATTTAAATATCCCTAAACAGCCTCAAGTCCCATACCTCTACAATAATTTTCTATCATTTTGAGTTTATTATATTTGATATATGAAACATACCAAGATATGTAATGCACTCGTAACTTAATGATGCATAGTAATGACATGAACACTGTGAAGTCCACGTAACGTACAAGCTGAACTGTAACTAATGCCTCTGCCCCCCCTGCTTACTGCCCCCCCGTGCTTCCCCTCTACAGGGGGCCGCTATCCTGAACTCTGTTTTAACCCACTCTTCTTTTTCTTTGTAGTTTAGACCCGCAGGTATGTGTCTCGTTGTGAGCTCAGCCCAGCCTCTCAGGTGTTATTTTCAGTTGCTTCCATCTGGTTCTTAATCCGGAATCAGGTCTTTTATGGTGTTTCAGGAATCCTGTCCCAGACAGCGATGGGGCTGCTACATCTTGTCTTGGGCGTTAGTTTTGTGCACTGCTTTACATTTCTGACCTCTTTCTGCCTCTCGGAGGTATTTTAGTTGTTTGTAAGCCTGGTAGTATCTTTGATGGTTCCATTCCTATATTTTACTTCCACTGTATTTGGAACCATTTTAACTGGAAGTTTCCAGGATTCTTAAGCGGCTACTCTGTTCTTAAAGCCAGATGAAACCACATTCTCTGTCATTTGCCTGTTTGTTGGATTTCTTTGTATTGGAATTCTTTGAAAGAATTACGCTGTTTTTCATTGGTTCCCCTGTGTCCATCTGTGAACTGGCTGCACTGAATCACTTGAAGCTCTGTTGAAAAGTTCAGATGCTGGATCCAAAGATTCAGACCCAGTAGTTATGTGTCTCAGCAGTCTGTTTTAACAAGAACCCCAGGTGGTTTGGATGAATTCTCAGCGCTGACAGTGACGCCTGCCCTGAGACCCGCAGCAGCAGCGTTGGGATCGCATGGGAGCGTCTTAGAAGTACAGACCTTCAGACCTGCCTAGACCTGTGCAGTCAGAACTGGCGTTTCAGCAAGATCCCCAGGTGAACAGTGTGCCCAGTAAACTTCAAAATGCACTGGTCTAAACAACCAGCCTCTGTTAACCAAAATCCGAGCTCAGTTCCGCAGGCAGCCTGGGTAAATGGAAGCGTGTTTTGCTCATACTCAACTTGCCTTTCAGAAGAACCTCATATCACTGAGAGTAACCATCTGCTGGGGAAATGTTATTCCACATGAAATGAAGCGGTTGAAGAATCCTCGCGATATGCACACCTGAGACAGTTGAACAGGTGAACAAAGGTCTGTGATAGAGAAGTCATTTAGTTAGAAACGTTTAGCAAGGACCTGTTCAGTCTGTATACGGATTCATAGCTCAATGTGTTGACTCAGAGGCATCTTTTCAGGAGCATATATTTTTTTAATCTTTGGTCTGAGAGTTTTTAAAATAGACTAGAAAACTTGGGACATGGGACTCACATGACTTTGGCCCTAAATAGCAGTAGATGTACGTAATCATGAGTCCCTCTCTGAGTGAGGAACAACATAATTAAGAGATTCTTAAATAAAATGTAGCAAGCCCAACTTAGAAACTAGGACCCTTTACTCCTTGCCCCATTCAAACATAGAATTTCTCTCATTGGTCCAATTGGTAAGAATGTACCAAGCACCTACTGTGTTCAGGTCTCCATGCAGCTGCTGCAGGGACACAGAGATGGCACGATGTTCCCGGACCATGCAGTGAGGTCCGGTAGGCAGGTTTGATTGTTTATGATATTGTAACTTTAGGGGACATTGTTATCTTCTTAACTATTTTGTACTTCTGTTACCAGTGTTAACAACTGCCTTAGAAAAATCTGACTGTATCCTCTTGCCTTCATTGTTGCTTTATTTCTTTTTTCTTGGAGAGAATATCTGTTCTGTTACTTCATTGGAATGCCAACAATGTTAATTAGTTAGAGCCCTTAGGGTTTTGGAAGAAATTGCTTGATAAGACTATTTCAGGATGTGGCTGCTTTTGAGGGTACATTTTTTAGTTCACCAGGAGAAACTTGCTCCCATGGCAGGGTGTCTGACATGGCACCCCACTTGCCCATGCCTAGCTGGTGGGGGTGGTATCGGGATTGGGACAGGCAGGCAGAGCTGCAGGCAAGCGCCGCGTGATGTTGTAGGGCGGCTGTGTCTCTCCTGGATGAGTACACAGGACTCGAGTGAAAGTCCCATTTTCTCATCTTGGCAAGATACTAAAAAGTAAGGGAGACATCAAGAGGCAGCAGACTGATACCGATGCACTACCACCTGAAAATCAGATGGCCTTTGCTCTGGCGGTGCCTGGGGCAATTACTCAATCCCAGGGTGCAGTGTCAATGCGTCATCACGTGGAGAGGGCCGTCCCTGCTTCCCATCTGGACTGGGAAAGCAGAGCCCCGCAGAGGCGGCCTGGGCTTCTTCCCAGGGCACCATCTCCCTTCAAAACCTTTCCTTCCCAATTGTGTGGGCCTGGATTTTTCTGGAAGTGTTAAGTTTGGGGGATTTTATACATTGAAGATCACATGGAGAGTACTCTGAAAATTGGATTAAAAAATACATATTTTTATCGAGATCGTCATACACGTACAGTCCATAAATGGTATACAGTTATACAATCAGTGGCTCACAGTATCATCACATAGTTGTGTATTCATCACCATGATCATTTTTAGAACATTTGCATCTCTCCAGAAAAAGAAATAAGAAGAAAAACCCATACAGCCCATTTCCCTTACTCTTCCCCTCTCTTTGACCCTCAGTATTTCAATCTACCCAATTTCTATCCTTTATCTCCCCCATTATTCGTTTATTTTTATCCTTATTATTTTTTTAACTCATCTGTCCATACCCTGGATAAAAGAAGCATCAGACACAAGGTTTTCACGCTCACACAGTCATGTTATAAGAGCTTTTTCATTATACAATTGTCTTCAAGAATCAAGAGTACTGGAGCACAGTTCAACAGTTTCAGGTACTTCCCTCCAGCCACTACAATATATCATAAACTAAAAAGGGATATCTATATAATGCATAAAGAATAACCTCCAGGATAACCTCTCAACTCTTTTTGAAGTTTCTCAGCCCCTGAAACTTTATTTTTTCTCTTCTCATTTCTCTCTTCCACGTTTTGGTAAAGAGGTCTTTCTCAATCCCTTAATGCCAGATCCCAGCTCATCCGTGGAGCCCTGTCTCACATTGCCAGGGAGATTTACACCCCTGGGAGTCATGTCCTATGTAGTGGGGAGGGCAGTGGGTTCACCTGCCGACTTGGCTTATATAGCGAGAGGCCACATCTGAGCAACGAAAGAGGTTCTCTGGGGGTGACTCTTAAGCATAATTTTAAACAGGCTTAGCTTCCCCTTTGCAGGAAAAAATTTCATAGGGGTAAACCCCAAGATTGAGGGTTCAGCCTATTGATCTGGTTGTTCCCACTGCTTGAGAGAATGTCAGAAATTCCCCAAAATGGGCAAGTTGCATATTTCCTCTTTCCTCCCCAGCACCTCAAGGGGACTTTGCAAATACTTTTTATTCACTGCCTAATACTCTGGGCTGTATCACAGCATCGCACTAACCTGTGCAAACCAACAGGAACTCATGCCCTTTTGAAGATTCTTTGTAATTCTGGTGTTCGCAAAAACTGATCATGCAAATTGAATTAGATAATACACTACCCAAAATATAAATTTTGCACCAAATAAACATCCTTTCCTTTGGTGTCACATAGAAGTTGAAGTTGAAAATTGGATTTTAATAATAGACATTGGTAATCCATTTGGAGATGTGGGGACACATCCTTCTTTAGAAAGAACAGTAATACCAGTAAACCCTGTATTACCTTATTCAACTGTAGGAAAATTAAATTAGCTTTATTTTCATCTTCTTCATAATTAGCTTTCACCAGAGAAAATATAGTTTCACTCTGATTTAGCTGTCAAAGATAGTTATCTTCAGAAAGAGATTTTTTCAGTAATTTCTGAACAAAACTGGTAAAAGAAATGATTTTGAGGATTTCCGGCAGAGCGAGATGAGCTGGAGCTGAGGGAAGACCCCTCAAGAAAGAGTTGAGAGACGTGGGTTCCTGCCTGGCTTGGAGGAAATCACTGCCCTCACCTGGTAAGATCAGGCAGGAGTCCCTCCCTGCTCTGAAAACCCCTGAGAGTCAGGGCCCTGCTCCTGTTGCTGCTGCTGCTAACCCCAAGTCTGCAGCCTGTGTGTTACTCTCTGCAGCCTCTCACCCTGGCCCCTCCGGTTCATTCACTTGGCCTTGCTCTGGGTCAACCCTTATTTCTTCATCCTAGCCTGGGTTGAAAGCCAGGTTAAACTTTGAGGTCCCAAGAAAGTGTAGCTGGATTTCTCCCTGGAGAGAGAGGGCTGCCCTGCATGGTGGTTTGAGGTCTTTGTGTTTACGCTGGTAAAGCGGTACAGCCAGCCCTTGCTTTGCATGGTTCCAGTGGGCACAGATTTCCATTACTATGGTCTAGTTAAATAACGCCAGACTTCCAACAGCACAATCCACATTTCAGCTCCCGCTGTCTATCAACTGTGACTAACTGCATTAAGTATAAGCTTTGCTTCTAGCCCTTCCTCCTGATCAGTGACCAATCGTGTCCCTTTTTTCAAAGTCGTAGTGATTAGTCGCTGTATATCTGTTACCCAGGTCACATGCCGACAGCAAAGCACGTAGTTGTGTTGCCTCCTTGTCTCAGTGATAAAGCCACATGTTTTCTGACAATGGATGATTGAAAGAGGAATGGGGACAAAGGGAGGAAAGTATAGCAAAGAAGTCAAGTGTGATAATGCCGGAAGAGAAAGTTGAATGCAAATGGAGTTAGTGGAGGAATAGCTCACTTTGGGAATGTTGACACCACCACCTTTGAGAGAGTCGAGATTTGTAACCAGAGGAAATTAGTGAGGGCAAAATTTATCAACGGAAATGAGGAAAGTGGCTGTGCCAAAAAGAATGAGGATCCTAGGGGAAGTGGTGTCTTCACATTAATTAAAGAAACTCCTGAGGATATTTAATGAAATTGAAAGCACAGAGGATAAAATGTTGGATGCTGATCCAAACTTAGAAATATGACAATTCACCAAGGCATAGAAAAGATGTTCTCTCTATGTTGTAGTTTATGTGACTGAAAAAACAAGTAAAGTACTGTTCAGTCTGCTCTTGGTAAGATTAGTTTGGTTAAATTTTTAGATAATTTATATTGGATTTATTCTACATGAATTGGAGCAATGTTTTGCAATTTTTGTATACCGTTGCTTCATATTTTTTAAATGAGTGTTGACCGCATAAGTTCCCAATAGATTTTAAGTTTTTCTTTAATGGAGAAGTTGTGGGTTTACACAACAATCACGCATAAAATAGAGAATTCCCATATACCTCCATGTTACTAACAACTTGCATTGGTGTGGAGTATTTGTTACAATTGGTGATAGCACATTTTTATAACTATAGTACTAACTACAGTCCGCAGTTTAACTTAGGGTTCATTGTGTAGGGCAGTTTCATACATTTTTCTTAGCGTTTTAATTCTGTTACCATATATACAGTCTAACATTTCCCCTTTTAATTACATTTAGACACTACTTTCAATGCTGTTAGTTACACTCACAGTTTTCTGCCACCATCACCACCATCCATTGCCAAAACATTTCTATCATTCCACATAGGCGCCATGTACATTTTAAGCCTTAGCTTCTCATTCCTTATCCCCACCCTGTCCGCTGGTAATCTCTATATGAGATTCTGACTCTGAGTTTGATTATTCCAATTCTTTCAAATCAATGAGGTCATACAATATTTGTTCCTTTGGTCTGGCTTATTTCACTAAATATGTTGTCTTTAAGGTTCATCCATATTGTCACATGTATCAGTATTTCATTCATTTTTATAGCTGAGTAATATTCCATTGTATATTTATACCACACCTTATTTACCCATTCATAGATTGGTGGATAAGTTTTTGAAAAAGATAGAAAACATTTTAAATCTCAATACTTCAGATATTTTAAATGATAGTGTACTAAATGTTTTATTTTTTCCATCTATCGATCCATTTCTACTCAACTATAAGAGAGTTTTTAATGTTTTGACAAACTTTTAAAGGTCTTGGAACAATCATATTTTTCCCATTGATTGTCAGGATCTCTTTGCATGGTATAGCTTGCGTGGTCATTTTTATGCAAATCGGGGACTGCCTAGAGTTGTTTTCTTACCCTGGACAGGATGCATGTCAGTCAAGGTCTGCTACAGAAAGATGTTTCCTCATTGGCACACACTTTACCTCAGATCAGATCTTTATCTTCTAATCTTTTGCTGTGTTTACAACAGTCCAGTGAGGTCGGTGCAGTAAAGCTGCTTCCTTCTACTCATCTCCTATGCTTAGATTCCCGTCCTGGATGTCATGCCTATGCTATGTCTGTGTTTATCACTTGTTAGTGCATTTTAAGAAATTATCTGTTCACTGGACTGTCTCCCCTGCTGGGATACTAAGGGCAGGCACTGGGGCTGTGGCTGGCTCTGCCATCTTCTTATTCCCACTTATACTAATAATAAGATCTTTGAATGAATATTCCTCATATTATTTAGAGCAACCAAAAGGGTCAGTATGCTTTTACTCTTTACAAATCAAATTCAATTCTATGCCTTTACTGATGAATTTATGTGTATTTTGCAAAAATTTTATGGGATTCATCTTAGTGACCTTTTTTTTTCTTTACATGGGCAGGCACTGGGAACCGAACCCGGGTCTCTCACATGGCAGGCCAGAACTCTGCCAGTGTGCCACCGTGGCCTGCCCCTACCACTGTGTCCCACCCCAATAAATATTTTTAAATGGCCATGTCTAACAAAAAAAAAAAAACATAATGTTTCTATAATTGTTTATATATAGAATCAATCCAGTGAAGGTGAAGGGGGATGGTGTTGTTGAAGATTAATTTTTAGTTGCCATTCACATTTTTTGCTTTATACAAAAAATAAATGAATGAATAAGTACACTACAAAGTGAATTTTTTTGTGTAAAATTCAAAGAATTGTTGACTATCTCTGAGTTCCTTGGCAGCAGGAATTTAAGGCTCTTTCTTTAATATCTCTGTCAGTGACCCTCATGTCACAATTTTCATCTTCTGTGTCTTTGCTCAAATTCCAAATCCCTGGAAATAGAGTATCATGGGCCCCACTGTGGCCTGGGGGAGGAGGACCGAGTCCAGCCCTGGTCGTCTCCGTCCACTGCAGTGACTTAGGGTGCTTCCTAAAGAAGAAAGAAAATTCCTGAGCTGAACAGACATTAAAAAAAAAAAAAAAGGTGATTGAGACAGTATTTTATTCTAAAATAATTTCATTTTCCTATAGATTTTTCATTTTGCTGAAGAGTCGAATTATTGAAAAATTATCTTTCTAAATTAAAATTCTTTCCATTTATAAAAATTTAAGTACTATTCCAAAGAAATTCTCTAGTGAGGGCTTATGTAATAAAAACACTTGATACCTTCGATCAGTTTTGTAAGTTTCCATGTGAAATCCGGCTTTTTCAGCACTTAGAGTGGCCTGCACAGCCCTCCATGGCCTCGCCATGTGCTGTGAACTCGGCTTGCTCCCCTGCCCTCCCACAATCACCCCAGCCACCCTGGCTTCCTCGTGGGTTCTCGAAAACACCGGATACCATCCTGCCGACTCTTCCCTCGGCCTGGAAGCCTTTTCCCTCAGAGGCCGCTTGCCTGTTTCTTGCAGGCATTTGTTCGAGTGTCACGTCTCAGTGAGGCCCACGGCCACCGCCCCACTCCTGATCCCCTCACCCTGCTCTCCTGTTGTTGTTTTCTTACATAGACTTGTCACTCATTAGCACCCCATAGAATTTGTTTTCCTCTTATACCCACTGCTTCTTTTCTATCCCCCACCAGCCCAAGGCAAGTTCCATCAGGGTAGGGCCCTTCATTTTGTTGCTCGATGAACCCTAAGCCGTTAAAACAGTGTCTGGCACATTATAGCTGCCTAGGAAATATTTCTTGAATAAATGCCCATTATCATTTTTTCCAAAAGTGAGACAGTCCGGCCTTTTAAGGACACTTAAATGTGATTAGCGACATCGGATCTCAGTAGCAGTGGCCCAACACGAGAATAGAGCTGTGTTCTTAGTGTATTCATCAAATATTGAAGCTTAATGGTATCTAGGAAATATGGATTGCTGAGATTCTTATTTAGAAGTCAGTAATTTAGCCAGCCAGATGGAAGGCGGATTCTGTCCACTTTTCTGACGTCTAGACTCTGCGTATTGATTTTCTCACATTAATATTGCAGCTGCACCAAGTAAAGGCCATGGACTTTTTGCACAAACCAATTTATCCTGCCTGACTTTTTTCATTGTGGCTCCCTCGTTAATAGTTTGGTTTCACCCCACTTCGCTTGGGAAAGCCACCTCCTGTTTGTTCCTGGAAGGAGCTCAGTGGCTGAAGGTTTTAGGAACATTCTGGGCAGATCCTAGGCCAGAGTGAGCAGTAGTGAGTGGGACTGCCTGGCCTGGGGTGCGATTTCAAGCCACATCTAAGGAGGAAAATGTTAAAATCGTGCTCAAAAAATATATTGCTTCTCCCCTGGCAACATGGCATTTAGGACAATGGAAAATGACACACAAAGTTTGGGATTCCTCTCCTCTCTGGAAAAGACTGAATTTTTATTGTGTTGATTGTCATGAAATTTCAGGACACTGAGGAAAAAACCAACCTCAAAGGGATCCACACCTCCTGTGCGCCCTGTCCATGCAGTGCCAGCCAGTACCCAGACGGAACTTGCTCCTGCCTGTGCCTGGAAGTGAGCTTGTTCAGTTATCCAGTCACTTTGTCTGAGAGCAGAGCACAGGGCCAGGTTTCTCATCACTGCAGGTGTGTCCCTGAGAGCACGTGGAGGACACCACTCGAAGCGGGGAGGAAGGGTACTCACCCCATCAGGACCCGATGGCACCATGGTTGCAGGCCCTATAGAGGGTCTTTTCCCAAGGACCTCTCCTACCACTATTGTAAGACATAAAGTGTATATCTGCAGTTTTGAATGATTTCGCATGTCTGGGCTGTGGAACTTTATCTCCTACATCAGATCATTCACATCTCTGAAGTTCAAGCCTTCTGAGGACCTGCAGAGATTACAGGTACTTGGTTCTGACTGACAAGATAAAGATGGTCGTTTCTTTGGATTAGGAAGAACTCGCCTGTCTGAGCACTGCATTGAGGAGGAGTGACAAAGGCAGTGGCAGCCTAGGGTGGTGAGAAGATACATGTGGGACTGACGTCAATGCCCTTCTCAGAGATTCAGCTCCTTAAATAAGGAGAAATTCTTGTTTTGGAGAAACACTTCCAAAGGAGAACTCGTGGGACAAGTGATGAGAAATTAGAACTCTTGGTCAGAACGTCCCTGTGAAGATGGGATTTGGGGAGCTTGTTGGATGAAAGGAGTGACTTTTTGAGGGGACTAGTCTGTTGAACTTTTCTGAAGTGATTGAACCTGTTCATGGTACTCCAGTGGATTTTGAAGACAGGGCATGTGGCTCTGAACTTCCAGAGCTCAGGTATAGGATCCCATGTGTTTACTGCTGGTTTAGTTTCTGTGGCTGCTCAAGCAAATACCAAGAAATGGGTCAAGTTTAAGCTCATTTGTTTATGGTTTTGAGACTAAAAGAAAGTCCACATCAATTGTGGCAGTGCTTTCTCCCCCAAAGACTGGCCTTCTGGAGCCGACCGCTGGCAAGCCTTGGTTCTTACCTGTCCTAAGGCAAGGCGCATGGCAGCATGTCGGGCCTTTTTATTTTTTCTTCTGGATTCTGTTAATTTCTGCTTCTGACTGCTTTCACTGTGGCTTTTTCCTTATCTGAATTTCCTTCTCCTTCTAAAGGACTCCAGAAATAGGATTAAGACCCATCCTGATTAAGGTGGGCCATACCTTAACTGAAGTAACCTCTTCCCAGTTCCTACTTACAGTGGGTTCACACTGACAGGAATGGATTAAATTTAAAGACATATTTTTCTGGGTCACACAGTTTTACCACCATAACCACATTAATTAAAAGGAAATCTTCCATATCATTAAAGGGAAAGCCAGGGGTGAAATATTGACTGTTTAAAATAAGGAACCCTCTTGAGGGTGATAATGTAATAGAATTGATTGTGATGAATGCACAAGTCTGTGAATATACTAGAAGCCATCGATTTTACACTTTAGATGGATTGTATGGTATGTGAATGTATCTCAATAAAATTGATTTTAAAAAAAGGAAACATTCTAACTACATCCTTCATTGTGAAAACTGTTATCAGAGAGAGAACTGATAGAGAGGCTTAGGGTTTTATTAAGGTTCCTCCTTGTTAGAGTCTTGCCTTTGGCAAGTATGTTAAGCTGCTGGAATGTAGTATACCAGAACTGGAATGGCTTTTAAAAAGGGGAATTTAATAACTTACAGATTTACCATTCTAAGCCAATAAAAATGTCCAAACTAAGGCATCCAGGGAAAGATACCTTGATTTAAGGAAGGTTGATGGGTTAGAAACTCCTCTGTCAGCTGGGAAGTCGCATGGCTGGCACCTGCTGGTCCCTTGCACCTGGGCTCAGTTGCTTTCCTTTCCTGTGGGGGCTCCTCATTTTGCTTCTCTGGGGCTGGCCTTCACCTCTTGGCTTCTCTTGACTCTCCCCAGTTTCTGACTTGCTTTACATTTCATGGCCATGTCTGTTAGGGCTCCAAGCATCTCCAAATATCTGTGTCTCTGTTCTCCACATGTCCACATCTCTGTCAGCTCTGTGTTCACATTGTCATTTCTGTACTCTCTTGACTCTCTCCAACATGCTTTCCCTTTTACACACTCGAAAAAACTAATCAAGACCCACCTGAAATGGGTGGAGTCAATCTCCATCTAATCAGAGGTCATACCCACAATTGGACATGCCACATCTCTATGGAGATAATGTAATCAAAAGTTCTCAACCTACATTATTGAGTCAGAATCAAAATATGGTCTTTCTGGAATATATAATATTTTCAAACCAGCACAGCAAGTATACTCATTTCTCATACCTCTGAGTATGCTTCAAAAATAAAGATTTTAATGGTTACATACTATTAAATAGCTGTATACTGTATTAAATGCTATTTTTGAAGCACACTCAGTAGTATGGGAAGCACCTATTCCCTTACCTGTTCCACTGTGTAAAAATGTCGTACTTTCTTCGACTATGTCCCAGTTGTCATTGAAGGTATGTCTAGTTTTTCCACAATACCCACTAAATAATTATATCATGATATATATTACTGTAATAAAAATGCTTACTCACAAATATTTGTCCATATCTTATTTCCTTAAGACAAATTACCAGAAGTGGAATTGCACAGTCAAGAACACCGACTCTCATGAGATTTGTATTACTTATTGCTAAACTGTTTTCCATAAATATTGCAACAAATCTAATTACCAATAAGAGTATCTAAATCAACTGTAATTTTGAACCCATCTGAACATTTCCAAAAAACCTTTGTCAAATTGATAAGTTAAAAATAGTATCATATCACTTAATCTGCATATCTTTGATTGCTAATGATGTTGAGAATTTTTTAATGCCTTTGGCCACTTGTATTTCTTCTGTGAATTGTCTCTATCTCCTTCCAGAGTTTTATTTTGGGCTATAAGTATTCTTATTGATATGTAATGGTTCTTTATGTGGACGAAAATTATACCTTTTCTGCTATATTTGTTAGGAATAGTCTCCCCCAGTTCATTTTTTAGCATGATTTTTAAATTTTTTTTTTATTTTTACATTTAGATTTTTAAGGCCTCTGGAGTATATTATGGTATAGGATATGGCAGAGAATTTATCTTGACTCCCCTCCCCCCAGATAGTCAACTTCCTTGATAGAAAAGAAATTTGTTTGTGTGTACTCCTTATCATGTTCTCTTTTCAGATTAGTGGATCCTTACTAATTCTTAATTTTTATACTTGATTCTTTTGGGTTGACTTGATGCATATTATCTGAAAATAGTGATAATTTTATATTCTGGTTTTTGAGTGTTACTTGTTTGTATTGTACTTAATGTCTATTACATTAACTGCAAATTTATAAAATATATGACTAATTTCATCAGCAAATAAAAAACAAGGAATAGAGGCAGGCACTGGTGGCTCAGTAGCAGAGTTCTCACCTGCCATGCCATGCTGGAGACACAGGTTCAATTCCTGGAGCCTGCCCATGCTGAAGGGGGAAAAAAAAAAGCAAGGAATAGAAAGATGAAAAGAAATTTAAGGGCTATCTTAATCATTTGCAATGTGGGAATCGTATTTGGATCCTGATTCAAACAAAGTGTAAATAATGATATTTATGCTATAACTAGATGTTTGATAACTTTAAGGACTTGCTTGCAGATTTTAGGTATGGAATGGCATTGTGGTTTTGTTTTTTTTAGGAAAGGACCCTTATCTTTAACAGATGCTGTTAAAACTGTTTTGGTTTGCTGAAGTTGCCAGAATGCAATACATCAGAAATGGAATGACTTGTAAAAAGGGACTTTATTAAGTCACAAATTTACAGTTCTGAGTCCATAAAAATGTCGAAACTAAGGCATCCAGAGAATCGATACTTTGATTCAAGAAAGGGCCGATGACATATGGGATTTTTCTGTCAGCCAGGAAGGTACAGGGCGACCTCTGCTAGCTTTCTTTCCTTCTCTCCCAGCTTCTCATTTCAAAAGGCTTCCCCGGGGGTGTTTTCCTTCTGTATCTCCAAAGGTCTCTAGTCTGTGTCAGTTCTGAAGCTTTTTCCAAAATGGGTCCCCCTTAAAAGACTCCTGTAAGCAACCCCAACTTGAATGAGTGGAGACACATTCCATGGACAACACCTAATCAAAAAGTCCCACCTGCAAGTGGGTGGATCACATCACCATAGAGACAACTTAATAAAAAGACCCCCCCATCACTATTGACTCAGGATTCAAGAACACGGCTTTTCTGTGGTACATAACAGTTTCAGACCAGCACACATGCCGATATATTTATAGATGAAATTATATCTGGGATTTGCCTCAAAATAATATGAGAATTGGGAAAGTGGGAAGGTATAGAGATGAAACCACATGACCAGGAGCTGGTAATCGTGAAGCTGGACCATGCCTGCATGAAGCTTTTCATATAATTGTTTCCAATAATATTTCCAATTTCCCACTAATAAAATGTTTTAAAACTACAATCAGGGTGGGCCACTATGGCTCAGCAGGCAGAGTTCTTGCCTGCCATGCCAGAGACCTGGGTTCGATTCCTGTGCCTGCCCATGCAAAGAAAAAAAATACGATCATACGAAACTATTTATCTGTTTCTTATTTTAAATGAAAAATATTTGGTGTTTTTCCATAATGAGTGATATTGGCTATTAATTTTAAAACTCTTCACATTGAGAAACTGTCCTTCTATTCCTAATTATTTAAATCAGAAATGGGTGCTGGAGGATATTAAATGAGATTATTGGGTGGATTTCTTATTAGATCCGATTCTGTGAGGTCATCTTATTCCTATTGAGAATAAACTCCTCTTGCATTTTTCAGAAGAACTTAACAGGAGTTCTTCTATCATTTAGCAGATGGCTACTAAGCAGTTAGTGCCAGCCCCATGGTGGGCACGAAGGATGCAAAAGGGAACAAGTCTTTGCTCTCCTGAAGCTTAATTCCAGTGAGGGGGAGAAACCTTAAACAAATAAGAAAGGAAGTTCAGGTGATGGGGAGGCTGTCTCTGTCTTTCCAGCTGGCAGAGGATCTGGGCTACAGGACAGGGATGGGACCAGTGTGTGAACCATCGCTGCCTTCCCTTCAGTGGGTGGGGCTGTGCTTCTCAGTGAGGCACTTTCTCCTCGGTTAACTCCATCAGCTTCACGTTTCATGATGGTGTTAGGAATTAGTTAATGAGGTTCTTCAAGTGCCGTCATTTTTTTGTATCCTTGTAGGAACCTTGGTGCTAAGTTCAAAGAAATGGTGTATAGGGACTGCAGGCAAACACCATTGCGCTGGAACCAGCTATATGCACGTGTGTGTTCATGGGAGCCGTAATTTACCTGGGCTATTCATCCTGTTAATAATTTCGCTGTTTAGTTTACTTAAAAACAAAGCTAATTAGGAGACTAAAACTACGTGTAATTGAAGTGAATAACAACTCCTCCCAGACTGGCTGAGTGTTCAGCCTGGGCTCAATCATTCAGTTCTCACAACTAGCGCATATGACACTGGTAATACTCACATCTTGCAGTTGAGAAGCCGAGGGCTAAAGAGACAAAATAACTTACAGACCTTGTTCCCCATTGGAGGAGATGTCATTGAAGCCAGGTGGCTTTACCCCAGAGGCCTGTTTTTAAAACCATCTCTAAAGATGATTACTGCTGTCCAGATGACCTTTTCTGTGTGTTTCAGGTTTTGCTGATCTTTGCGAAGGAAGATAATCAGAGCGATGGATTCTGGTGGGCCTGTGACAGAGCCGGTTATAGGTGCAATATTGCTCGGACTCCAGAGTCAGCCCTTGAATGCTTTTTAGATAAGCATCATGAAATTATTGTAATCGATCACAGACAAACTCGAAACTTCGATGCAGAAGTTGTGTGCAGGTACTCGCCACAATTTAATATGCTTAGTAAATGTCTATTTAATAATCCATTTAAAACGTGCTTCATTTATAAATGTGTTTAGTTCCATTCCAAATATCTCTAAAATAGGCGTTGACATTTCTAAGCAGTTATATGGATTTCTGTAATGAAAGCTGCAGTCCTTCTGTGGATTTATCTCACCTTTTCTATGTTTCCACGTTTGGGCTGTATTGAAGTATGAGTGTGGCTGCACAGAAAACTTCAGCATATTTATCCCCTCCAAGTGTTGCTCAAATGTCAAGAAAAACATTAAAATTCACAGAGTTCTTATTACACAGCTATGGTTTGGATTTAAACCAGATACTTCAGTTCTCATTATTCTGTCCCAAAATGAGCATCAAACGTGTTGAAATAGAAATTTTTCCCTGCCTGACACAGATGGGTAGCAAAAGGAGCAAAGGCAGTCACTCTGCAGCAGCAGAAAAATCTTCCAAGGACCCAACCCCCCTGCTTGTTTACAGAAATGCCTGTGCTCTGGGCAGGAAAAGCATGCCTGTTCATAAATAAATGCATAGTCAAAAGACTTAGCTCTGGATGAACGGATCCATTTGGCAGAAATAAAATGCTTTGAAGCTAGATGGGAAGAGGTCGCTAATTAAATGCTAAACCAGGACAGACTCCAATTCATAGGGAGTTGAAATTATCTTGAATATTGCTAAGAGAAATGAAAGATGGGGAAATGCTTCTTGGAACCTTTGGTACCCTGAGAAGAAATTAGTGGATTGGGAGACGTTTCTCCTCATAGGCCTTGCCTTACTGTATTCTTTGATGATCTTCAAAGTTTCCCAAAGAAGAATTTTTCTCATGAAATTATTTTTAAATAGTTTTGCTGGTCTCAAATAAGCTAATCTTTCTGCATAGAAATATCTGCCTATTTAAAATGTATGTATTTGATCATAAAATATTTGGAGGATATTTTAAATACTAAGAAATATTTCTTTTTCTTTTTAAATGATTTTCAGGATAAAATCGAGTCATTTGTATATGATATCTGTTTTTTTTCTTGGTCTTCATTTACTTTTCTTACAGTGCTTTGTAGTAAAAATAATATATATTTTGTATAGACATGGATTTAAGACAAATTTCAGTTGTTAAAAAAAAGTTAATGGGAAGAAATTTTTTAGTTCAGGCAGAGGCCCAGTTTAGCAGGTAAGCTTTACATTCTTCCTTGAATTTAGAGAGATTTCGCTTTGTTTCCCAACGATCCACCTTTGTCTTAGCGGCACAGAGAAACAGCTGGGGCATCTGTGCAGTCCAGAAGCCAGCTTAACATACCTGGCAGCATGTCACTGACCAGTGTTGGTTATTTTGAGGGTGGCCAGACTCCTGAATGCTTGACCGCCAGCGTGCATTCCCTAGGGAGGCTGGGGGTGGGCAGGATACACTCCTTGCAGGTACACGTTCTTTATTTCCATCTATGGAGCTAGACAATATGTCCAAACTAGCCTGGAACTCAGCCTGACATGCGTCCTCGGGCACCACCCCTTCTCCCCTCAAGTTTCCCTTAATACTCTCTACCAGCAAGAGGTCTATATCCCTCTCACTAGACCAGTTCCTTTGGAGGGATGAGAGAAGAGGTAAGCAGCAGGAAGAAAACCAAAACTTGGAAGCCAGTCCCAAAAGAAGCCCAGAGAGTTTGTGCTGCAGCCCAGTCATGTTCATGATGTGTGTTAGCCTCTGCCCGAGGGCTCCCCCCGTGGAATGTAGCCAGCAGTAGACCCTCGATGCTTCTTTGGGGTAGAATAGGCTGAACGAAGGTGAGGAGTATTTAGTGTTTCCCTAGAGATTAGAGCGTACCCTTAGAACACTGTGCTAATTGGTATTTCTACTGAGTAATCCAGTAGGCACCTCAGTATAAAATCAGTGTAGATTTGCCTTACTTAGCAGGACCTGTTTTGCTGGGTGGCTGAACAGGAGGTAGTTGGCCCTAGCTTTGGAGACTTATTGACTCCTGTCCCACAGAGAGTTCAGGCATTGTCTCCAAAGGAGCTTGTTCAAGTACCATTTATCCGCAAGGGGAGCTTCACTCCCAGGTAGATAGCAGCTGATCACTTTCTGGAGCTTTCCGCCCACATAGAGTGGGGTCTCCAGGAATAGGACCTGGGGAAGGTACATTTTTTGAGAAAGGTCAGGAAAATTTGTAGTTGTTTATAGAGGATGAAGCAATATGAGCTGGCTGTTCCTGGGGGAAGGGAGCGCGCATGCGCGCGCACGTACATAGTAAAGTGGAAAGGAGCAGAAATGCCAATAGCTAGAAGGAAAAACAAATACACGTTGTTTCACAGTTACTCAGAAATAGCCTTGAGCCTTCTGTTCTTGAAGATGATAGTTCCTTTCCGAGGGATCTCAAAATAAGCAGAGGCCAGACCAAAGCGAGAGGTCAAAACAAGCATTCTTTTTGTAACAAGGTTCAAGTATGTGGCCCTTGACTAAAAGTTCATCCAATTCACAGTGCCCTGACCAGAATAATCCAGAATCCGAGCTGCAGCATAGCACATCTTTGGAGAACACTGAGGGACCTCAGAATTCTACATCCTTGTATGTTTTGTCCTGTTGTATTTCTAAAGAATAGATAACTTTATGTAAATGTGTCTAAGTACAACAAATATAATTACAGACAACTGTATTACAACATTTTCAGTCCCAACCGATGACCAGTTGCTTAGAGTATCTGAGCACAAACAACAGTACAACAGAAGAATTAGGATAGATCTTTGTACCTTTTTTAATAGCTTTAACCCACATTTATATATTCAGCTGCCAGAGAGTACTTTCATTTTTTATTATTAGGCCATTTTTCCAAACTACCAACTATTTTAAAAGAAAAGATCCAGCTCAATTAGCTCTCCAAGTACAAACTGATAAGTAGAAGACTGTAGGACTGCCAATTTATTGCAAAGTGGAATTTCAATCAGAAACATGAAATTTCAGTGGAATTTGCCATTTTTTGAAGTGAAAAGTTGGCAGCTCTGACCTGTTGGCTAATTGCCTGGGAGTTAAAAAAAATTTTTTTTTAATTAAACAAAGAAATTGTCCTAAGTCCAAGGGCACCTTCCTGTGTCATCTTCAACATGTTTTCAGACTTTCCCTTTAGAGCGACATTTGGTTTTGTGCCGTTTTCAGTGTAAAGAAGTTGCACGTTCGTTGCCTGTCACCTGGCCCAGCTGACCTTGTTTGACTTGGACCTTCTCGTTGCAGGTCGATCCGGGCCACAAATCCCTCCGAGCACACCGTGATCCTTGCGGTGGTTTCGCAAGCGTAAGCTCATCTCCCGTCCCTGGCTGGGACGAGTACTCTTCATTCTGAAGCATTTGTCTGATGTAATCCTGTCTCTGAGCTACTAATGCAAGGGGCTTTTTTTTTTTTTTTTTTCCCGGTCCAAGCACACCAACCTTAGACCTGGCCTTGGTTGGTTAGTTTCACACACCCCAGGTAAAAAGATTACTAATTACATGCTAGAAGCCAATAGAAGGTCTGGAGAGGAGGCAGTCTGGAGAGGGCATGTTCCTGTCTATCCTTTCTCTTTGAAGAAAAGAAATGGAAAAACGCTTGTTTTACACTTAAGAAGAAACAAATTGTTGCATGAGAACAAAGAGGTGCTGAATCTGTTGCAGGAAAAGGATTGGGTAGTTTATGTTAGGACTGTTTGGTAGCAGGAAGCAGAACAGAAAGATTTATGCGAGTGTTGGAGGTAAAGAAGAGGAGTGGAGTGGTAGGCGAGATTAGATATACAGAGAGAAACTGGCTCTGCTGGTTTATTTTATGAAATGGCCAGCATTTAACAGAAAAGAGCCAATAGGAAAAGCAGTTGTTTGTACATGCTACCATGGTTGAACTCTTTGCAAGTAAGAAAATCCATTGCAGTCACCTACTGACTGTCATCAGCTTCAGAGAGACCTTAATTAGAGCCTGTGCCCTGTTGGATGTGGGCCCCAGCGAGGGGTCTGACTCAGCTTTTGCAACAGGCTGGCAAATCAGCTCAGAAAGGTGGCCCGCCTTGGCCAGACTGGCTCAAGGGAGATGACACACTCCATCCCAAAGCCAGATGGTTCCCTAGTTTCAAAGTCTTGACCTCACCAAAGACTCCTCCTTCCCTGAGACTCCTTGAGTCTCTTCTTGGGAGCTGTGTTTCTTTGCTTTGTGTGCTGCCTACCACTGGCTGTGGTCTAGGAAAGGGAAGAAATGGTCTTCGTTGGTTGCTTACCCCCCTTCTGTCCCAGTAGAAGCTGGAACCCCGGGGCGGGGGATTGAGGGGTGCGTGGGGGTGGGCGCTGCCGTGTGAACCGATCTGCAGCTCTCTCTTTCTTACATTTTATCTTCTCGGGACTCTGAGCTCTGATTCCAGCAGTGTACCAAGCCACACAGCATTTTCCCCCAAACCTGGCTTATCCTGCAGAATGAAGCATTTATTTTTTTCCTAGTCATACAGCAAAACTGTTTACTAGTCCTAAACAAGTAATGGTTACTGTGGCTTACTTTTTATGATTTTCTACTATTATTATTGTAAGATATGTCATATTCATAAAGATTAATCATAAAATGAGTGCCTGTGTCTGTCACCTGATTATGAAACAGAAAATGATTAATTAAATGATTAATGTCTTTCGAACCGCTTTGTGCCTTCCCTGCGAATCATTCAGAGCAGGGTAGACCCCGAGTGCCCGAGGAGAAATAAAGGGAGTGGAGAGAGGACAGCTTTTCCAGTAAGGGAGAAATCAGGTGTAGGTAATGCCGCAAATAAGCACTAATTCTGCTCTTCCTCTGTTCCTCCATCCAGTTTTGTTCCATTTTTTTCTAGTATGAGTGACCCATGTTACTTGCTGCCTGTCTTGGGGCCACAGTTTCTCTCTGGTAGCAGAGGCAGCCCGGCCGTGGCGTGCGCCCACCCGTCCCACCATGTTGCGCCCGGACTCTGGGCTCCCGGGTCAGCCTTCAGGAGTTCTGAGACCCAGCTGCAGGCTCAGGATAGGAGACATTCCGGGGAAATAAGTGACAGGCATCTTTTTGTTCGTCTTCTTCTCTTCTAACTTTGCATTCCGGTGGTGCCTCTTCTTCACTTGGCGGTGGGGTCAGGCCACCTGTGCTGCAGTTGACTTCCTCACATTGAGAATTGGGCCCAGCTCGATCTTGGGGTGGGAGTCATGCTCTGAGGACGGCAGTGGGGACACTGGCATGAGCAGCGCACCGGACCTGCCCCTTTCCAGGGCCATTCCCCGTATGTTGGCTTGGAACTTTGCTCTAGCTCCACAGGGCCACCCAGAGTTAGAGGAGGTCACTCGAGTACCTGTGGGGACATTTTAGGCACACTGCTGTTTTTTTTCCTTCACTGTTTTTATCCTTTTTGCATTTGGAAGGCCACTGTGGGAGCCTCCTTCTGGGAAGGCACCACTCCCTTGAAGAAAGCTGCATGTCTCTGGGCACATGCGGGTCGGAAAGACCTGTTGGGATAAAGCTGTTTGCTCAGTGCGCTTTCTCCTTGTTTCGGTGTGAGCAGTCCAGGTTTGTTTCTGCTGAGTGACCGCGTTTTCTGCTTTGCTACAGATTGAGTGACCATGAAGAGGCCTCAGTCCTTCCTCTTCTCCATGCAGGCTTCAACAGGGTAGGTAGACAATGAGCCAGAACCTTCTAACAGCGAAACAAAATAGCCGCATGTGACTGTTACAGGAACTACACCCCGGGACTTCAGGAGAGAGGAAGTAGCTGTGTTCTCATGGATAGTGACCAGCACGTGATAATGAAGCTTTGTTCCCTTTTCCCTCTTAAGTGCATACATCTTACCTGCAGATAAGTAATGATGTTAAAACGCTTCTTATAATATCAGACCAAAGTTCTGTCATCCCAAAGTAACCTCATTTGTATCAGTCCAGTCAATTAGATTCAGTGTGCCTAAAGCATGATTCTCTGTGAAGTCCACCAAATTGGTGTGGGATGCCTGTGTTCGTGGGGACTGGTGTCGATTATGCTGTAGGAATAGGCCCTGGCAGCTAAAGGTTTGCCTGTTAAGGTCCAGGTGTGTGGAAATGAAACAAGGATGGTGGAGTGGATTTAAAAGAGGAGGAAGGATAAAGGGATGGGAAAAAAGGATAAAACATGAATGTTTAAAAGAAATATAGTTCGTAATATTTAAACAAATCTTTGTAGAGAAATGATGCAGGAACTCTATATGTTTGAGATTTTTAAATAGCAAGCATGCATTACTCCTATTAAAAAGATTTCCTTTGGGAAAAAACTCAGGTAGAGATCCATAACTTATACAATTTTTGCAGATCATTTAAACTCAGGTAAATGATGTGCAGTATACTCTGAACATCTAGTTTAAGCCATAAATATCTGAGAAAAATTCTTTGGATGACAACTACCTGAATAGCATTGATACTCAACTTGAAGATTAAGGTCTTTTACTCCAGGTAGACTTATCAAATAACCAGGCTCACTGAGCATCTCATGGTCTTTTGATAGGAGCAACCTGAATCTTAAATAGATGGTATGATGAATCCTTTCACATAAAACCTTCCAAAATAGGGTACTACCTGTGCCTTGTAAGTTATGAAAATTTCTTTGTGTGCTCTGAGTAACGTGCTTTGCTACCCTGGGGGAAAAAAAATCCCTTCTTTGTTGTATTCCACAGAGAAGCAGAAATCACATTTGTGATGCAGTTGATTTTGTGCTTTGGTATGCATCAATGTGAAAGTAGCAGTATTATATAAAATATTCAAGGTAGCACAGTGTTTCATAGAGTGTAACAGAAAGGAGTGTTTCTAATTAGCAGTTTTCTTCATTCTCCGAACACTTTCCCTTTGTCTGTCATGTCTTATTTCATAGGTTGGCATTTGGTTCTGAAAGCTGTTCTTTTGTGCTAGATCTTAATGGGAATACATAAGACAATGCTTTTGATTTTTGGAGTAAAGTGTTGCAAAAGGAAAATAGGCAGAGGAGCCATGTGGCTGAGACCTGCTACATTTACTTACTTGTTGTCTGAGAATAACTCTAAAACTATTCCGTAGACCCTCTGTTTAATGCTAACCACCCCAGCATTGTCCTCCAAGCTGAGCCAAGAGCTGTGGAATGCGAGGACGTGGGTTTCTCACCAGCCGTGGTCTGGTTGAGCAGCGCGATGGTCTTGGTTAGGACTCCCATAGGTGCTGCCGAGCACCCTTTTGGAATTCTGCCCTGATTGGTATGGGGATTGGTACAGTTGGGAGCGAAGGCGCCTCGCCTGGACAGCTGAGCTTGTACGTACATCCACTCACAGAAGGGCTTCTGGAGGCACAACTGGCACTCTTGGGTAGCCATGCTATTAAGTAAATTTAGGAGGGAGAGCCCATTGTTTCCTTTTTACACACTTTGTAGCCTATTCGTGCTGCTCTGGAAAGTTGAATTTCCCTCTGTCCTGATAGGTTGCTGATTTTCTCAGTGAACCACAGTGAATAAATGCCCTGTGGAGCCTGACAGGCCTTCCCTCTCAGGGGCCACCTGGCAGTCTCTGCTGCTGGCTTTGATCAAAGCCGTCCACCAACTAGCTCGGTGTGCCCCGAGATTGTTTCTGCTCCTCTGAGGTAAGCATTCTGCACCTGTGGAAACTTTCCATCCTAAGTGACTGCACACTAGATCCACTGCAGCTGAGCTCCAAGGGGCTTTTCTCCTTTTTTAGGCAGAATCCTGTCTCTGGCAACTCTACTAAAGCACCCTTCCAAATATGCCGGCTATTCTTGCCTCCCGTGGGCTTGTTTCCCCATCCCTGAGCTGTTTTGATTGTATTAAATCATGTGCTGAGACCCAGCCCTGGGTGGCTTGCTAATTGGCCAGTGCTTCTGTCTCCAGTCCCTGAGAGGGGATCCAGGAACAGACTGGGCCACCAAACTCCCCTCGTAGCCCTTGGGAGCTCTCCATGAGTGGACAGCCACGGGGAGGCTCGATCTTCTCCAACCCTCTGAGAAGCCAGCAGTGCTGCTGTTTTGAGCTCAACATTTGTTGTCTTTTTTTTGTAGTTGTAATGATGCTTATTCAATTCAGCAAGTATTTATGGAGCACTTACTGGGTGCAACGTGATGTGCTGGGCATGCCAGGGATACAAATATAAGACAGTACCTCCCTCGAGAGGCTTAATGCGGAGTTGGGAGTGTGGGGAGCTAAGGTTTCTTCTCTGTCAGGCTCAGTCCTAGGTGATTTACTTAATCCTCCCCTACTTAGGAGAGATTCATACTTTTCTCTATTTTTACAGTGGAGGAAACAGGCCCAAAACAACTGCCTAGCTTGCCAGAACTCACACTCATGACAAAGTCAAGATGCAAATGCCTGTTTGTTTAACTCCAAACTCCGTATTCAGTCCGCTAAAAACGGCACTTCCCAAATGGTTCCATGTAACACTAGTTTGCAGAGGCTTTTCATAGGGGTGCTATGCAGAAAGCCTTTTGTGATGAAATACATTTGGGGAGCCAGAGGTGACTAGTTCATTGACCCCGTATGTGGAGCCCACTCACAGCATAGCACATCTGCTGTCAGATGCTCCCGTAGTAAAGAAACCTGCCTAACTCGGTTTAGCCCAACATTTTAGAAACATTTTATCCCAAGACCCTTATTTTGTTCTTACAGAACATCAATGAACAAACCCTCAGAGCTTTGCTGCAGGGTGATTTGTGGTCTTCACCCTTCCAAAGGCTAAAGCTGAGCCTGCATTTAACTTTGCTTTGTAAATAAAGGAGAAGGTGTTTCCCTTTTTTTTTTTTTTTTAGTGGATTTTTATGGTTTCCGCTCTTTCCTTAGTCCTTCCCAGCTTCTGCCTGGAGTGGTGGGGAACCCAGAGGGAAACCTAGGGGGCTTTGCAGCTGTCCTCCAGGGAGAAACCTTCCATTTGGGAGGTTGGAAATAGAGGTGTGCATTGTGTACATGTGTTTTAGGGGGAGGGGAAAAGGGACTGTTTTCCTCTGGCCAACCTGGGTTGAAGGAAATCTAAGAAATATATCCTTCAGCAGGGCCTGCTTTCCACTTCTACCTATCTAACTATCTGAGAGGCAAAAGAATATGATTAGGTAGTTTGAAATATTTTGGAATTGTGATTATTTATTTTTCTACTTAGTAGTTCATCAGCCATCTGCTTAGAAAATTTTGCACAGGCTTCTAATTTTTAATAAATTAAAAAGTTGGCATTTTTCCCTACTAGTAAGTAGGATTGTTCTTAAATCTGTTCACTTATTTTTATTACTTGCTTTTTTGGTCACTGATTTCATCATTTCTCTTAAGTAATGGCCTGTCATGTGAGAGAATTGCTCAGTTTTCTTGTGTATTCTACACTGACTAATGTGGTATATATCTATAAGAAATGTAATAAAAATGACTTTGAAATCGTCAAGTAAAAAAAGGCCTACTTTAAGTGCTGGACTTGAGCAGTGGTGTTTAATATTTCTCTGATGAATGATAATGCATATTTCTCTATTTTCTGCTTTATTATTTGATCATCTATCCGTTCACTCATCCACTAAGTTTTTAAAATATTTTTATTGACATATCTTCCCACACGTATGTTGCATACATGGTGTGCAGTCAGTGGCTCACAGTATCATCCATAGCTGTGTATCTATTACCATGATCATTTTTTAGAACATTTGCATCAGTCTAGGAAAAGAAATAAAAAGAAAAATACTCATACATACCATACCCCTTACCCCTCCTTCTCATTGACCATTAGTATTTCCATCTACCCAATGTGTTTTTACCGATTATACCCCTATTATTTATTTATTGTCCATATTTTTAAATTTGTCCATACCCTGGATAAAAGAAGCATCAGATCCAAGGTTTTCACGTCACACAGTCACATTGTAAAATCTATATAGTTATACAGTCGTCTTCAAGAATTAAGACTACTGGAACACAGCTCAACAGTTTCAGGTACTTCCCTCCAGCCACTCCAATACCCCACAAACTAGAAAGGGAAATCTGTATAGTGCATAAGAATAACCTCCAGGATAATCTCTCAACTCTGTTTGAAATCTCTCAGCTGCTGAAACTTTATTTTGTCTCACTTCTCTCTTCCCCTTTTTGCTGAAGAAGGCTTTTTCAGTCCCTTGATGCCAGGTCCTGGCTCATCCTGGGATTTCTGTTCCATGTTGCCAGGAAGGTTCACACCCCTGGGAGTCATGTCCCACGTAGAGAGAGGGAGGGCAAGGAGTTTGCTTGCTGTGTTGGCTGAGATATAGGCCATATCTGAGCAACAAAAGAGTTTCTCTGGGGGTGACTGTTAGACATACTTTTAAGTAGGTTTAGCATATCCTTTGCAGGGATGGGTTTCACAGGGCAAACCCAAAGATTGAAGGCTTAGCCTATTGATTTGGTTCTCCCCACTGCTTGTGAGAATATGAGAAATTTTCTAAATGGGAAAGTTGAATATTCTCCCCAGTCCCCTGAGGGGACTTTGCAAATAGTTTATTCACTGCCCACATTACTCGGGGAGATTTTGTAGTATCGCATTAACCTGAGTAAACCAATACAATCTCATGTCCTATTCAAGATTCCATGTACTTATGGTGTTCAACTAACTGACCAAGCAGTTTAAATTAGGCAATGCACTACCCAAAATATAAATTTTGTACCAAATAAACATCTCTTTTCAATCTCACTCAGAAGTTGAAAATTTAAAATATGGACCATATCATCCATTACCCAGTATTCTGATTTACCTTAGTCCTATCCAGATCAGCTTCATTCCTATCTCTACTTGAAATCTGATTGCTTTTTCAGTTTTTTAAACAGTTCCTGTATGGGGTACTGCTGACTTTCATAGCTTCAGAGTTCTAACTCGGAGTCTCGGGTGTCAAAGTTTCTGGAATGACCTGCGAACAGCTCAGTATCTCAGAATTTAGAAATAACATGTACTAAGCTTTAATGCCTGTCACATATCAAGCTCTGTTAGATGCTCTGAACATTAGGACAGAAGCAAAGCACAGCCTCCCCCTCAGGAGGTCACGTCCTAGTAGGCGCCCACTGAATATCTCCAGTGTTGGGTGGTGGAAGGTTTTGATGGGTGCAGTATTCCGCAAACATGTTTTCATAGTTCCCAAGGTTGGGGAGGCAGTCTGTGCTCTGTGTTTTCCCATGAACTTTCATCACAAGGTTTATCCCACCTTTGTTTTGAAGGGACCGAAATATCCACGATTACACCTCTGTTGTTTCTCATACACTTTTAAACAAACATTTTGACCAACTTGACAACTGTTTTCATGTCCTCTTACGCACTTAGTTGTCTTATGTAACAGAGTTAGCTGGGGGTCGGGCAAGTGTTAATTTCTCTGTCTCTTTAAAAAGTAATTGTATATGCCTTAAGTATTGTCATTGCTTTATTTCCAGAGATTTATGGAGAATAACAGCATAATTGCTTGCTATAATGAACTGATTCAAATAGAACACGGGGAAGTTCGCTCACAGTTCAAACTACGGTATGTAGAAAATAAGATGGTAACATAAGGTTAAGAATTCTTTAGAAGAGCTTGCTGTCATCAGGTTATTGTTCACAGGCTCATAGCTCAATATCAGGAATTTTGAAGCTGTTCAACAGATAATGGCAGCTAGTAAATGGCAGAATCTGTACTGGGAACCCCTTGGTATAATGAAATACGGTGGAAGCATTTTTCTTTTGATACTATTGTTTGTTATTTGTAGCAGTGTTTAAATTGTACCCAAGGAAAAATATTGTTTAATTTTTGTACAATTAGATCCAGAATAAGAAGAGCTTTTGAAGATTATTTTTTACTTCTTTCAGTATTTATAAATTCCTCCTTGGAATATTATGAGCAGAGAAAAAACATTTATTCTCACCGTACTATTTGCCATGTTACTATAATAGCAGTTCGTAAGTTCTGTTTGTGACCCAGATATGCATGAAGAATCCTCAAAAACCTGATTATAGAAGTCTCTTTATAGGTGTGTAGTCCTTTACGAGCAGGCTTCTGTCTGGTGCTCCCTTCTGAGGTGGGAATGTCTTAGTCTCGGGCTGCTGGTCAGAACTTAGGGCTGTGGGATGTTCTGCTTTGGAGACATCTTGTATACCAAGGTTGCAGCCAGCCTGGTTTTGCTCAGGCTTCACCTTAGCACACCCCGCAGGACACTGGTAGCTTCAGTCTGCTCTCCTTGAGCAACAGATCAAGGAAAAAGGCCTGTAGCCTGTGCCCTTATGGCCCCTGGGAGGGCCGGTCCTGAGCAGCTTGCAGGCTGGGGTGTGTCCATGAGGTCCCTGGCACGGCTTCTCAGGCCGGTGGGGAGCTGGGGGGAGCTCCAGCCTCAACGTTTTGGAAGTAAGGTGGCATCTCCTGTAATGATCATATGCTTGTCCCGATGACCCTTTTTGCATCTAAAGAGAATAAAACCCTTTTTAAATGTAATTCTTCCCTGCCACCCTCTGTCCCTTGGAAGCAAAATGGATCGGCATTAACCTCTAGAAACAGGAACTTTTGGCGTTCTCCCTGGCCAAGGAGGTCGCTTTTTGGTGGATAGAAAGTGTTAAGAAATAAAATGTGCGGATAAACACATGGAAATGTGTTATGAAAGAACATTAAACCAGTGTAAAATCAGATGATTTAGCAGTCTTTAGTGAGGGATATTGCCAAAGATTCTTTGAATATACAAGCAAATTAAATCCCTTGGTTTATTTTATCTGTATGTTTATTAGCTTCAAAGAACATCATAGAATTTTTCCTAAATACCACTTTACCTTTGCTTCATAATTTATGCTCTTTAATGATGTACATTAATTGTTTTTATTCCTTGGAGTCCCTCCTGTTTTTAATTGAGGGTAAAAAGACTTAGTAATTTTATTTTAGATGTTTTCACAATAAATAGAATTGGGAAAAGAGGGATTTATTTGGGTTTAATATGCTATCACAGTAAGAATTAGCAACACACCTTATTGCTTTGATAGTTCACTCATTTTATTTTAAATAAGTGCTTCCATTTTCTTAGGCAATGTTAAATGTGATGGCACATTAAGATGCCAGGAAGTGCCTTAATATGGATTCTGCAGTGCATACAGGCTTTGCCAGCTCAGGGAGGTTAGGGGCCCCCTATCCACACTGAGCGGTAGGTAGGTAGGTCTGGCAATTTGAAATAAACATCCCCAGTCACACGAGGCCATAAAGAAAGGACGTTGGTGGTGGTTCTGATGAAGGCTGCCTAAAGTCAGGTGAATGAAAAATTTTCGAGATCTGTTAGAGTCAGAATTGTTCTGGTTTCTAAATACCTAACATTAAGTTCTCACTCTCACTGACTAGAACTGGTCAGGTGGACTTCCTGTAGAGGTCAGGGTGGGAGGTTCGCGTTCTTAATGTGAAGCTGGTGCATGGCCCTAACCCAGGAGGGCCCTGCCCCCTTACCTCCTGCACGTCTGGAGTTTGACTGGTTCAGTGCGCTCCTTCCCGGTCACAGCGTGGGCACAGTCCCTGCAGCCCGGGATGGGAGGACAAGGGCTCTCCATAGGACAACCCCATGGTTGATTTCTTCTGTTACTTTCTGGCTATCCAAGTTCTCTCCCTCTGTGGGGGAGGTTGGCCGGGTGTGTTCTCCCTGGGCCCAGCACATAGAGGGGACAGTGACCATGCCATGACCTCCCTTCAGCCTCGTGGGGCATTTGGGGACATGGAGAACATCTACTTGCGCCCCAGAGACCCGCAAGCAACTCTGTCATGTGTTGCAGACAGGAAAATGAGACTTTTTATTATACAATGCCAGAATAATAGAGCCTAATTATGTAATACTTTTCCCTACAATTCCGCCCCCAGCTGCAGCTAAATCTGTATATATTACTAGCAATCTGCAAGGACAGCCTGTGCTGGAGGATGACATGTGGTGTTAAAGGTGTACACTTCTGCCCAGCTCTTCACATCTGGTGATGACCATATTCACTTAGCAACAACAATAACAAAGGATTATGCCATTAAACAAGAGATGTAATCTAATTTTGAAAGCTCATTGCTTAGAATAACTTTAAAATATAATAATAAAAATTGAATCACATTTCTGTGTATATTTGATGAATTACTTTATGGAACAGTAAAATGTATGAAATTGGGATTCTCTTGGGTAATTTAGGCTAAATGATCATTTTTCTCTTTTTTTGGGGGGTGGTGAGGGTGGGTGCATGGTCCTGGGATTGGACCCCAGCCTCACACGTAGAAAGCAAGCATTCAACTACTGAACCACCCATGCACCCCGTTTATTTCTTTTAATGTTCTTATGCTCCTTCTTCCTGAAGAGAACTACATTGTCCAAAATAAAGATGGAGTTTAGCTATTATCTGAAGTTTAAATTGATCAGTACGCAATCAGCTGTTCTTTGGCCAGTCTCGTAGCTGTCATCGTGCTTATTTTACTCTATAGTCTAACGACAGTAGCAGTCCTCAGTTTTGGAAAGAGTAAAAGTTTTTGCTAGGCAAAACTTAGTATTCCATGGGATGCTCCATTCCTCGGCATTGACGGACGTTAGTAGAGCCCACTTTGTTCTCACTTGGGCTTCCATGTGACAGCTGTTGGGCTACAGAAGTGGAAGCTGAACCAGGCAGGCTTAAAATAACCGACCCCCTATTGCATCCCTATGGAGGGATGCGTGTCGGCGAGCAGCAAGTCTGTGACCCCTTTGCCTCATCCACTGTTTACCCCCCTACCTCTTCACCCAGATCCCTGCTGGGGCGTAGCCTTGTGTTCAGAATCTTTCTCCTTCCAAGCCCCCGCCATGCCCAGTCCTATCCTTCTCCCAAGTGGTCTTTGGGTGTGTGTGTGTTGTTTTATTCGATTTTGGGATATCTTTGGAACAGACATGGAAGGCCATGCTAACCCAGTTACCCCAGTCACAGTTGACAAAGCACAGAGAACCAGAGAGGAACTTACATGATCATAGCTACCCACCATGTTGGTGGCAGTGCTGGAGTCGAGTCCAGTTATCCTCCGTCCTGGTATGGTGGTCTTTACACCTCAAAAACCACCATGAAATTTGTACACTTTCTACCTGTACCCCTTTAACACTTGCCTTTTTCCTCTGCACCTTCCGGGCACTTAAAAAGGATGTAGGAATGGTTACATTGCCCACACTGTATGGGTTTCTACGTTACCTTTCACTTGTACTTCTTTTTTTTTCTTCCAATTTTCTAACTTCTTAACCTGGGGGATACAAAAATAAAGACAGATGAAGCACAGAGTTACATGGTTCCCAAGAACAGGTTCTTCTGCATGAAGAGTTAGTAATTCGTACCTGCAATTAAGTTCCCCAGATCTAAGAATGTGACTCCTATTGATTACCTCATCTTGATGCATGTTATTATTGATGGTTTATAAAGCCACCAGCCAAAACAGCTTTCAAGTAAACATTGCAAAGCTCGTTTTTGTCACTGGGGGGAAATTACCTGTTGGCCCCCAGTGTCCTTCCACTTCAGTCGTTGATGAGTTTGCTTTGTCCCTCGGGCGTCATACTTACTGAAGGTTTTACGCCTTGTGGATTATCATGCAATGAATGTTTGAGATGAAGCCTGGAGGTCGGAGTTAAGATCTTGTCCTGTGTAAAGACAGCCTCTTGAATTGACAAAAACGATAAAACTGTGAAGTGCTTGTTTACATACCTAGTTGAAACATACAGGTACTTTAGAGAATATACTTGGGCAAGAGAAGAAATGATCATTTGATAAAAATATTGTTAAATATGGCTTAATTATCCAGCTCTCAGTGAATTCACCCACATGGAGTATGTTTCTCTACATAAATTGTAAGTGTGTGTGTAGACACAAGTCTGACTTCTGGAGGACCATCACTGCCCCAGGAGCCCATTCCTCTGGGGCTGAGCTGGGCTCTGGATCCAGGTGCCTGGAAAATGCTTTTGCTAAGATTGGCTCTTCCTGGCCCCTTTTGGAGAGGCAGTGTGGAAACCACTTTGGTAACAGCTTTAAGGTCCCCTTTTATTATTAATTCTTGTATTAAGTGATTGTGTTTCACATGCAGCTTTGTTCATAGGATACTATATGTTTCAAATTAGGAAGACTGGAACAACTTAAATAAGAAAATAGACTGCAACCATGGGGAATTTCAGGGGAGTTGGTTTATAATTGGCTCATCCACGTCATGTTGATTTGTTTTACTTACACTCACACGCTAATATCTTCCTCTCTGCAACAACAGGACACTGCTATTCGATGAGCTAAAATCTTTCACTCTGCATCTGAGCTGACTTGCTATAGTTAAATATGGTGCTTGGTTTGACATTTCAGTTATGCTCACAAGAAAAGATAGATTATGATTCATTTTTCTTTTGACCAAGAGCCTTTGAAAGCTGTAGAGAACAAAGAAATATGACACTGCACTCTTATAAATAATAATCGCTACATGTGTTGAATTGTTATGTTGTCTTATGCACTTTGACAAATGCTTCACATATACCATCTGTTTTGATCCTTACAACAACCTGTGAAATACATATTATTTTCTTAATTTTGCAGGTGATAAAACTGAGGGCCAGAGATGATAACAAGTTGCCTAAAGCACCCTAAATGGCAAAGTATAGAATCGGGTTTTATCCAGTGTTTTCTGCCCTCTCCTTGTAAACAAGTCAAAGGAGATGGTGATGTTAGATTGCCTTAAACCCACAACTTCTCTAGTAAAGAAAAAAAAAATGTAGACTGCCATTGTGAGTCAAAAAGATAAATAACATTTTAGGACTTTGCTTTATAAGAAGAAACGTCAATCCAGCAAATCAACACATCTTTATTATAATGTGTAGGAAGGCTTTAGCTGGAAATCTTTAAATAGCCAGTATAAATAATAAGTGACATACTTGTGTTGGATAGAAATGAACTGAACTGGTGTTGCTCTGGAGTTAGAAATTAGCTAAAATTATAGCCAAGAAATGGAGAGTCTGATTTTGGATATTCCAGATGTCCAGGGACGGTCACTGAGCCGTGTGTGCACCTGGAGGTCTGCACAGGTGCCACTGGCTAGGCACAGGGGAGGCCACCATGCTTGCTTTCAGGTGCCAGAAAGAGTAGCTAGAAGCAAAGTGCCATAAAGCCTAATTTACCTGAGCTTGCAAAAGTAAGAAAGAATGAAAGTCTTTCTGTGTGTGTTACAAAAGGCTGGAGTATCTCAGATTCAATTTGGGCCCGTTTAGGGTCTCCTAATTGATAGGGATGCGCCTTCTCCATGGCCACCATAGCACGTGAAGTAGAGGGCTGGCGTCGCTAGAGGCCCAGAGGACTTAGAGACCAGTGTCCTCTGTGTCTTTGTTCGCTGGAGCTGGCATTCAAGTTTCATTCAGCCCCACCTGGTTCATTCCACGGTCCATGAGGATTTTGATGAATTACACATCTTCTCTTGGTATCATGTGCACAGAAATGCGTACTGCTGTTTATTCATTCAGTTTGAAAGGCCAAGTGGTTTTTCTTTCCCTCAAAATGTACTAATATAAAAGGTAGGGCCATGGTGGCTCAGCAGGTAAGAATGCTTGCCTGCCATGCCCGAGGACCCAGGTTCGATTCCTGGTGCCTGCCCATGTATAAAAAAAAACATTTAAAAAAAAAAAACAGTAAATGGTTTTATGAACCTTGAGAACTGTTTACTTTGATAAATTAGATGAAATGCTAATGATTTTATAGCAGAACTAACATCAATCTTTTGCAACTTTTAGGGCCTGTAATTCTGTGTTCACAGCTTTAGACCACTGTCATGAAGCCATAGAAATAACAAGCGATGACCACGTGATTCAGGTAAAACTTCAGATGTCACAGACGTCTCAAGTACCAGTCATCCTGCTTCTAAAACTTTCCCGTAATTCTCACATTTCAGGACCTTGGCTTTGGAGAAAGTAAAATCAAAGTGCACAGGAGAGACTCTGGTAGACTTAAACTGAGAGATTTTCAGTAAAGAATAAAAATGCCTTAGTACAAATCGGAACCTGGGTTCCTTTGGAAGAAATAGGATAAATTTCTTGGACCATCTGTGAAGGCAGCATTTGCACAGAAGTAAATCAGAATCTAAAAGCTTATAAATACCCAGGGGAACAGAATATTTTCAAAGATACTCAATTATTTATCTGAAGCCGGTCTTCTAATTAGAAAGCACTCTAATGTACTAAAGTCATTTTTCTAAAGAAATGTATATTGTGCACAAACTTATTTTGAAAGGTCTTCTTAATATATTTGTTAGGAAGGTAGCACATCTACACCTAAAACACAGAAAGTGGCCTGTTACGTGGACTTCCCACCAGTGGTGGTGGCCTGCTGGGGGTTTGCCTTTGGTGGCCGGGAGCCGAGGAACGGTCAGCCCTGGGGCAGAGCTCCAGCTCTTTCCCTCCATCCCTGGCAGCCTGTGCAGACACCCGCTGCTTGTACAGTGATGAAGAACTTCAGCAGTCTGCCCTACCTCTCAGCCCTGTTGTTGGATTCTTTTTTGCTGCTGTAACAAATGACCACAAATTTAGGGGCTTAAAACGACACATTGATTTTCTCGCAGCTCTGGAGGCCACAAGTCTGAAACGGGCTCACTCTGCTCAGACCAAGATGGCGGCAGGGGGCATTCCTTGTGGGCGAGCGAGGCTCCGTGGGGGTCTGTTTCCTTGCCTTTCCAGCTTCTTAGAAACTGTTGGCATTTATTTGTTCATTTATTTATTCATTCCTTTTTTAAATAAACTTTTTATTTGGAAATAATTGTAAATTTACAGGATAATTACAAAAACAATACAGAACCCATGCAGAAAACTCCAGCATATCCACTATCCAGATACCCAGATCAACCAACTTTTAATATTTTAACTTATTTTCCCACCTGCATTTCTTGGCTCTGCACCCCTTCCTCCATTGTCAGATCTCTCTTTGACTGTCTTGCCTTTTGCTTTCTCTCCTAAGGGCCCTAGTGATTGCCTTGTGCCCACCCACACAATCCAGGCTAATCCCCCTATTTAAAATCCTTAGCTTAATCACATCTGCAGAGTCCGTTTTGCCATGAAAATAACAAAGCCACAGTTTCCAGGGATTTGGACATGAACAATCCCCCACACACACACACACTTGTACCCAGACCTGAACAGCCAGTTCTATTCATGAAACCCACGTGCACGTCCCTATTCCACAGGGACCATGGGGGGTGTGACTGCAGGAAAGAAGAGAAGCAGCCCCTGCCTCAAGTGGCCTTACCCACTTTTTATCCAGCAGTTTAACAGGATGAATCCCTCATCCTTCAATTAGCCGTTGATGCTTAGAGAACGTGTATCTCTAGGAGAGGTAACATGGTGAGGTTGTCCCATTATGGTATTCATTGTCCCCCAGCCTTTGCTGTGAGCAGGAGGAATCAGCTGTGAGGACAGCAGGCGGCTGGGAAGAGGAAGGTGGTAGGGAGTTACTGCATTGAAGGGAACCTTGGATTCTGAAAATAAGGTTTTACTGGCTTTGCAGTTTCCTTTCTCGGGGAACCTTTCATGTCCCCTTTAAAAACCCACCGGCAATCTGACTATAGAACCCAAAGCAAGAGGAAAGAGGAAGTTGAACAGAGGGTGTTGTATGCAAGGGGATATTAAAATGACCTTTTTGCTATAGATTTCAAAATGACAGAATAGTTCATAGATACTCTGACACAACACCAGGGTTCCTCTTAGGGCACTGCCACTGAGTAGTTGTCCCTCTTGGTGTGCAGTGTCTGGAGGCCAGGCAGTGGGACTTCAAATTTAGGAATAACATCTGTCTGTCTATGCATGTCATAGTCTGGCTGTCAAAACAGTCAGTCATCTTATCTGTCTTAGCTTATCTACCCTATCCTTCCTTCCTTCCACCCACCAATCTACCTACCTATTTTAAACATTTAAAATGTATTTACCATGTTCCAGGTACAATCCTAAGTATTTTACACATCTTTATTCCTTAAAATTATCCTATGGTTCTGGAGCTTCACTGCCTTCTATTTAATAAGAAATCCTGTGCTGTCAGTACTGATCGTACAGCCGTTTTGCAGATGAGGAAGCTACGTTCAGAGAAATTATGTGACTTGTCCAGTTCCCACAGCTAGCCATTGGCAGGGCAGGGTATGGATTTGGATGGCTTGGCTGCGCAATGCTTGCCCTGAGATTGTTGGATCCTGAGGGGAGAGACGGGCCATGACTTCTACCCCTATTTACAACCTAAGAACAAGGACAGAAAAACACACGAAAATGTTGAGAATTGAGAACACAGCCAACAAACAGGAAAACAATATGTTCTCAGTTATCATCTATTCATTCATCAAATATTTCCTTAACAGCCCAGAGTATCCAAAGTCAAATCCTCAGTGTACTTTGACGATCTTCATGTCTGATGAGGGAGAGAGATAAACAATTTTAAATTCAGTCTAATAAGACTCTAGAAGCCTGCGCAGGAGACAGTGGAACCCTTAGAGTGACACCGAGGCAGACTGGGCTCGGGTCTGTCAAGGAAAGCTTCCTGGAGGAGGAGGAATAATCAGCATTGGCGAGGCGACTAGATGGGGCAGAGAGAGTACGTGGGCAAAGGCCTGCTGATGAGAGGCGGGCAGGCACCTCGGCACAGCAGGCGGTGGGCCCAGGGACTGCGGGGCTGTCCTAGTTTCTAGGGGCATCACGGTAGGTCAGCCAGCCCGGGAGGGAGTGGCGCTGCCACACGGAGGTCAGTGGAGAGGATGTCCCTACCCCCTTCTCTTCTGCCACTCCCATAAAGCGTAGTCCTGAGGCCACAAAGAGTCCTTCTCACCCCTCCACTGCCCAGGATTAATTTTGGAAATAAAAGTGTGTTCTCAAAGCCGTAGCTCTGCAGGTGCCCCTGTGTCACTCGCTCGTTTCTGCTGTCGGCGCAGTCAAGGATGGAGTGATTACGGTTTGTAAAAGTGTTTCCAAAGCTGCAGATGAATGTAGATTATGCCCAGAGAAATGCGTGACCCAGATGCTGTGTGATCAGGCTTTCCTTCAGTTCCGGGTCACTTGCCTCCTCTCACTGGACTCTCCTTCAGTGACTGGGTTCTTGGAAGGGAAGTTGGAGGGTGCGGACGGGAGTTGGGGATCACCAAGGTAATAGCTCTAGACTCCGGGACCTTGGGCAGAATTTTGGAGAGAAAACCTCTGGGTCTTCTGGCCCCAGAAATGTGGCGAGGGAGCCTTTCTTCGTGGACACTCAACTGCCAGCCCCGGGAAGGCTGCCTACTGCCCAGGCAGTTTAACTAAGCTCATTGTTCAACGGAGATTGGGAATGGCCGCAACCCATAGCACTGGTTATTAGATGCGGCCATTAGAAAGGAAGCACAAAAGATCAGATTGCTGTTTTCTAGAGATCTGTCCAGGATAAGCCACCACCTGTTGAATTGGACTCTCGTTTTTATCTTTTTTTATTTTGTTCTGCGTTTTCCTTATTTCGTGGGGCTGCCAGTGAAGAGTGAGGCCGACCACTTGCTGGATGAGGGCTCCTGCCCATTACCGGCTGAGGAATTCTCCTGGTGCCGTGCAGGGGCTGGGTGCTGGGGAGGGGGGGCAGTCAAATGAATGACCTCCTGCTCAGCTGCCCCACCACAGCCACGTGGAGGGAGGGCAGGGGGCTTGGGGACGGGCAGTGGGGCCAGCGGGCACCCGCAGGAGAGCTCTGCAGCCCTGGGCTGCTGCAGCACGAGCCCCAGTGGTCCCTCTGGGGCAGGTGGTGGTTCGTGAATTCCACCTGTGCCCCCTGACCTGTCCCCACCTTCTGTTAACAGTATGTCAACCCGGCCTTCGAAAGGATGATGGGCTACCACAAGGGCGAGCTCCTGGGAAAAGAACTCGCTGAGCTGCCCAAGAGCGACAAGAACCGGGCTGACCTTCTGGACACCATCAACACCTGCATCAAGAAGGGAAAGGTGGGTGACCCCACGCCCCCACACACCCCTCCCTGCCGCGTGGTTTTCCCTTTATGAGTTTTATGTCATATTCTTCAAGTCGGATTATTTAATAAAGTGTAAAAGAGTTATTACTTTTAAAGAAGAATTTATTTAAAAAGTAAATATATATATATATATTATTTTTGAAAGATGGATTATTTAATAAAGCAAAAGATTTTTATGTTTGCGAGGTAGCTACTTTGCATTAAGTTTGGAGATCAAGCTGATCTGGTGCTTATCCTGATGAGACAGAATCCAATGAGTCAGTAAAAGGAAATGTCATCCTTTGCTTGACTGAATCTCTCCTGCTGTTGCTGGATTAGTTTGCCCGCCTTGGAGCAGAGCTCAGCCTATAGAGCTATCAAATATTTTTTTAATTTATCTGGTGTTCGGGGAACTGGAAGTATTTAAGATCAGTATTGAATAGCGGGTCCAGATTTTTGTCAGTTTTTCCTTTTTCTGTTCTCTCTGCTCCTCAGAGCACGGTAGAAGTAGCTAACTTACTTCCCTGCCTCTGCTGCCCCTCCAGTGGCTTCCCTTTGCCTCCAGTAGATGAGGCCCGTGTGCCTGCGCTGTGGGGACTGTCCCTCCAGTCCTGTCCTTGAGGAACGCCTTGGCTCTCACAACTGGAACTGCCTGTCCATTTCTTTTTAAGCATTCTGAGTGCTTTCTCACATACTTCTTTCATCTTCCCTTCTCTGATGTGACATAGTTAGGTAACATTATATTCATTTAATGGGGGTACCATGTTATAGGGAGAAAATAAGTTTGAATTATATATGATGGCCAAAATTACTAAAAAACAAATTTGGGGAGTGAGACTGAAAAGAAATCAGGGCATTATAAACTACTCCCAAAAAGCATGCTGGAAGAGCACTACCACCCATTTGATGACCCCCAATAGATGTATCACTTACCCACTTGGCATGAGACGGGGCAAGAGATGGCTGCAGAGAACCTCGGTTTCTGACTTAACCGCTCCCTCCCAGAAATAGTAGAGATATCTCAGGTTCACTCTGAGACCACAGGCCCCTCCTACCTACCAGTCTCCAGGGACCAGAGACCACAGCAATCTTCCTCTCTCTTGAGCCTCATCTGGATAGCTGTGCGAGGATGGACTAGCCTCAGAGAAGACTTGGCTGGGATGCCACGTGGTGTGTCAGATCCACACTGGACTTCAGGGAGTGTTAAGGAGCTGTAAATTTAAATGAAATCCTCAACTTCCTGATTGGGAAAAAAATTGAACTCTCTGAGCCTCAGTTTGCCAATCTGTAAGTTTAGGATGGTAACACCAAGCTCACAAGGTTGCCATGACGATTTTGAGAAAGACCACAGAATCCCTTGGCCCATAGCTCTGCACCTGGTGCTGGTTTCTTCGGGTGGAATTGGAAATTCCACCCGCTTTGGTCCCAGCCTGGGTACCTGGTCAAGCGTCCTGGGGCCCAGGGGAGCAGCCTGGGGGTGGACATGTTGGGTCTAGTCTCTGTCCACTGTGAGCCTCGGGTTGTGTCGCAGTAGATGCAAAGAAGCAGTGGTGTTTTGTGAACTGTAACACCTACGGAAACTTCCTCCACCTGGTAAGACCGTCATTAAGGGGCAGCCCCTGGCCCCCACTGAAGGATGCTGAGTGCTGTCTTTGTCCATGTAGGAATGGCAGGGCGTGTACTATGCCAGACGGAAATCCGGAGACAGCATCCAGCAGCACGTGAAGATTGCCCCCGTGGTTGGCCAAGGAGGGTGAGAGCTTACGCTTGAACTCTTTAAGAGAAGTTAAGTTGTGTGGTGCTGTGTTTGCATAGTGAAGTGCCAGTGGGCGCTTAGATCCACACGTACGAGAGAGGGGGCACCTCCGCTGGGCTAACTGTCCCTCCCGCTGTGGTCTCTGGTGAAGCATCACCCCACTGCCTACCTCTGCCTTGTCAGCTGTGGTTTCACGGTCCCCTCTGCTCTCTGAGAGGGCACATTGTCCTGGGCTTGACCTTTACAATGACAAATGACCTCCAGCCACGGCTCCCTCTGCCTTCTGCGGGAAGCTTCCCTTGAGGCCCTTTGCTTGTCCTCTCCTGGCTGGCTCTGCGCTGGGCCCCACAGGGGCTGAGAGAGCCCTGGAGACCACTGGTGAAGGAGGAGAAGGTAAGTCTGACCAGGAGCTGAGGGGATCCGATTCCATTTCATTGCAGATTACCAGAGAAGCCTGCTTATTTTATAGGGGAATAATGTAAATATGCAATTCCTGTTCTTGCTCCAAGTTTAATTTTGTGAGGAGTTTTACGGAGCCAAACAGGATCCCCTAACAGTATCTCGGGGCTGAGCCTTTGTGATCCAGCCTGAAAGTTCACGCCAGCTTCATGGGACAGGTTTATGAGGACATGACATCGTGTGATGTTTTGGATAAAGAAAAGATAGTAGTTAGTGTGCCGACAGCTGGACGGGAGAACCCGGTGCCTTGAAAACTGCTGCGTGACTAGAAAACCAAGACATTCTGTAAGATCACCAAAGGATCTGTAGATTTTTTCCCTGTCAGTTGTACTTGTTTTTTAGTTTTGAGATTGCTCCCCGCTTGGTTCAGCGCTCCCTGCATGGTGTTGTGCCTTTTTGTAATCTGGGGTTCCAACCTCTTACTCCCTTCTGGGTGTAGTGGGCTCTGTGGGCCCCTCCCCATGGGGCGCAGGTTCTGTGGGACAGAGAGAGGCTGGTCCGGGCCGCTCAATTGCACCAGCCTCAGAGTCCCCATTTCTACCAGCGGCCTGTGCTCGGAGGCCCCAGGATTAAACAGTGCCCGTGCCTGTCGGTCTGTTTTTATTATCTTCCTTACGCCATCTTCTCAGAAAATGGAATCTGAGAATCACTTTAGTTGCCTGCGACCAGAATTATAAAGTAACCAAAGCTGAAAGACAGGCTATTGTCCAATAATATCTGTCAGGATACGTTTTTCTGATATTTCTGATTTTACAGAGATGGGAGAGAAGTTCTTTTGTCCAGAAACAATTTACGGTATTATTTTTCCCCAATTGTAGGAAGTGAACTATCAGAGGAAATTCTTGCTGAAAGTAGGGAGGTTTTATCTCTGCCAATTTATTGAGGCTCATCACAGATTAACCAGTATTTTCTATGCTCTTTTTCAAGTCCTCCAGAGAAAACGGAACCAGAGAGAGAGAAAAAAAATCATAACTGTAAATCTAACAACTTTCTAGATTTTGTGGTGATGTTCTCAGTAGAAAACCTACCTTGAGCTGATTTTTCTGCAGGCCTGAGGCACCCGTAGCCTTTTGCCCCATCTCCCTGTGGTAATGAGCAAAACCCACAAGCTGAGTTTCACCATCTGGTCCATGACCTCGAAATAAGAGGGTTTTTCTCTGTGTGAAAAAAATGCCATTGTGATGATGACCATGCTGTGAAAGAATATGTGATATTAAATACAAAAACAACCACCATGAATTCTGGTCCTTGTTCAGATGAGTTTTTGGCTTTATATCGAAGCTATAACATTATTGGTGTCCGCAGAATTAAAACTGATTTTGTCTGAGTAGCATTTCATCTTAGTTCTGAAGATGTCTGTGAGCCAAATCTCAGGAGTCAGTTGGTAGATGAAATGCCCATTAGAAAGTACCTCCGAGTCTACCCAATGAGACAGGGACGCACACTTTCTGAATGCATCCCTGGACTCTGGGTGAAAGGTGCATCTTTTGTAGATGAGGATTTTGTTTGAATTTCAAAACTGCTCTGGGATGGGCACTGGATCTTGCTTGAAATACTCTGTTGATGTTTTCGTTTGCTAATGTGTTGAATCATCCCATCTCTGAATCACTAATAACTGATTATTTTTATTATTAGGAAAATTAGGCATTTTGTCTCCCTCAAGAAGCTGTGTTGTGCCACTGACAGTAACAAGCAGGTACAGTATTCCGTTTGCTTCGTTTGCATCGTCAGCCTGGTCGTGCGTTCCGTTCTCACCGCTGTTCTCTGCTTGTCTCTCTCCATAGCTTATTGCAGCTGCCAGTTAAGGAGGTTTGTGGGGAAAAATTGGGCTCCTTTGACCAATATTTTTTTGAATTCCCCTGCGAGCCTGTACTACTTTATCAGTAGTGCACATCGGTTGTGATTTAGCTTGTGGATGAGCCACTCTAGACGAATTCCGTTTATGAGCTCATAAAATCCTTCCTCCAAATAAAAGTTGTTTTATTTTCCCATCTTAATTTCTTCAACAAATAAAAACTATCCATTTGAGCATGTCAGCTCCACAAATTCATGCCAAACCAAGAATCATTCCAGATTAGGACTGTGTTTTTTTTTTTTGCCATCAGGCAGAATAATATATTTCACTGTTATCTTTTGAAGTACCAGCGTTTTAGTAAGTTGCTATATTTAAGGACTTTTAAAGGTAATTTTATAATAGAGGACAAACGCTGGTATCTTTTTTAAGCCCAGTGTCTGTTACTCTTTATACTTTTAGTATTGGATCATGTATATTGAATCATGCTTTAAAATTTGTTGGTTAAAAAGTACTCAGAAAAATTACTGATGATTCACTTTTGAAAACCTATACAAAATATGTATAGGTTTGCTCTTTGATTTTGATGATGTATTTAAGAGAAGGGATGGTATTTCTTAAGATTTTGAAGGGCTTCTGGGGTGTAATGCCATTTAAATCAGTGGAGATTGTCAAACGCAGGGTGAAAAGGGAATGCCCAGCCAGGGCGAGAAATCGGTGGACAGACAGCAGGACTCAGGCACTTGGGCTTCTCCTGTGACTCCCGGAGAGAAGGCAGGATTCTTCAATCCAGGGTGCCTCATGGCCCATTCAGTCATTTCCCTCAGTGCTTCGAATGTATCCACATGCAGCAGATTTGGGTCAACATAAAATGCCTCCTTTGCTCTGAGAATTTCTTCTAGAATCAGGAAATTTTCACTCAGTACCATAAAGTCACGCAGTTAGGCAAGTCCCTGGGGACCCTTGGGAAAGGAAGGGAATTGACTTTCCTAGGAAGTGAGATTCTTCCCACAGCAAAGTTTAGACGTGCTAGGAGGAAGCATGGTGAAGTGAAGGGCGGTCTACAGACAGAGGGACAGGCACCAGAACCCCTAGTCTCTTTTAGAGGACAAACAGCTGAATGTAACAGTATAAACCAACATTTATTGGTTGTGTATGCATGGTACAGAACACAGGCCCACTTGGACTCATTCATTCTCCTGCCAGAAATTAACCAAATGCAGTCCATGTCCAAAATCAAGCACAGCCTTCTCTCCAGTTCAGCCTGCTCCTCCTTCCTCCTTCCTCCTGTTCTCACTTAATGAATGGGACACTCAGTCTCCCTGTGCTGGTGTTCCCTCAACTCAGCGTGTCCAAATCCTGTCGGTCCTTCATGGTTTAGCCCAAGAAATGTCAAGTAACATCTCCTTCCTCAAGGTCCCCAAAAGCCCCTTCTTTACTCTGCATCATCCCCTCCCCTCTGCCTTTATGACAGGTATTTGCATGTAAACTGCTCCCTTGTCGCTAGCAGGATCTCGGGGCTCTGCTTGTCTCTGGGTGCCCTGCTGCCTGGCACATGCAGGCTCTGCGCTTCAGCGTCAGCTGCTGTTGAGTTGATTTTCACTGTCCTGGTCTCCTGCTGCCTCCCAGGGAAAGCAGGCAGGTCCTAGCACAAGGTTGAAGGGGGTAAACATCTTCTTTTCGAAGGCTCTAAGTAGAAGCATCTTTACCACCATGCATTAGCTGCGGTTCAGGAAGAGTGGAAACACCAAGCTTGGATGCTCTGAACCATTGACGTCATTGATGGTGCTGTCCAGGCCTGCAGAGACTTAGATTTTCCAATAATAAAGCATTTTTAGATCTCTGCCTAGCCAGTGTTTTTCCTCCTCACAGAAGGAGGCTGATGAGTAGCAGGGGTCCGTGGTGGGAACGTCTCCCAGGGGGAAGGGGCAGCCTGTCGCAGGCAGTAGCTGGTGCTGCTTCCTGGGGTTTTGCCTTGATGACGACGACTACGTCAACATTAGCCTGTGGGTTTGCATTTTAACAAGGACTGAAACTGTGAGCCATGCTGCTGTCTTCTGGCTGATGCTCGTAATCAGCAAAGATCTCTTTTCCTGTGAGAACCCTGTAGCTTTTTGCCAAGATGCTGGTGGTACTCAGTGAGGTGTGTCTGCTAAACATCAGCCTTCCCTGCCCCCGCCATACGTGCAGTCTCTTCCCAAATACGTGCAGAACACCTGTTCTGTGCTGCAGCGGGAACTCGGGCTTCCCCCCCCCGGGTCCCAAAGAAGGGGTGGGGCGGCATGGCACAGGCAGGTAAACGTAAATAGAGCACAGCAAGGGGGGAGTGAGCCAAGCGCTGGAGAAGCACAGACAGAACCAAGGGGACAGGGTAGGATTTCTTCTGAGGTGTCACTTAGAATAACAACCCACAGCCGTGTCTGGTCTGCCTTGTAAATGGAGCTTTACTGGAACCATCCACACTCGCTGGCGATGTAGTGTCTGGTAGCTTTCAACTACAGTGCAAATTGAATCATTGTGACAGTATGGCCTGCAAAGCCTAAAATATTACTTATCTGGCAGAAAAAAAAGTCTGCCAGGCCCGTTTGTAAAGATAATTTTCTTCCTTGGATTTCCACGTTCTTGGGCCAGGGACACTTGGGCCCCCGTGTGTGCACACCAGCTGTGCGCACTCTCCTCGGCCCCACCCACTTTCACGCGGACCCGGTCCCTGCCGGAGCCTCTGCGGGCGTTTTCCTGTGGGTGAACACCTGGCGGTCCCTGAGGCACTCGCCCTTCCTGAAGTCAAGTCCAAGTCCAGGTGCACGACCCAGCTGTGGGACTCCAGGGCTCTGTGGCCAAGGTCCAGGGGTCCAGGCTGCCCAGGGTGGAGGAGGCAGGGCCGGAGAGACACCGGTCCCTCGGAAGCTGACCGCGAGCGTGAACTGAGGCTGGAGAGGGCACAGGCAGGAGCCGGCCACGGCAGAGGGGCTGCGAGGCCCCCCATCCCGGTCACGCAGGGTCCCTGTCCTTCGTGTGCAGCGGCAGGCTGGGAGCCCTGAGGAGAGAGTGGGCACAGACAGGCAGGAGGATGGGACTTCCACTCCGATCCCTGGTCCCTCCTCATGGAGGCACCTCGGGTCAGGGGAGCACCCCCAGGCAGTGCGGGTAGCTCATGCTGAGCTGGCGAGTAAGAGGAAGTGACTTTCCTGAGCCGGAGTGTAGCCCACTCCACGTTGGCTGCGGGAGAGAGTCCCTCGCCTGTTCCGCAGGAGTCTGTGCAGGGGGGTGCTCAGAGGAAGCCTTCTGCTCTCCAGCTCATCGCGTTCCAAGGCAGAGGCAAATTGAGAGCCGAATGAGACAAGTCCGGCCTAGGTTTTGCACAGGGCTTTGCAGAGCTGCAAAGCAGGGGCCCTGCCTTTGGGATTTCATTGTCCACCTACTTCCCTTGTTTCCTGACCAAGATTGTTTCAGCAGTGAAAGAAATAGGAAAGGCATAACCTCTGCATGAAGAATAACTTGAATAGCGTTTGGCTTAGCTGAAGAACCACTATTTGTGCAGATGGGTGTGCCCTTCATCCCAGCCCAGCACCAGGCCTGGGGCTCCCTCGGGAGACGCTGCTTTGGAGGCACTTTTACACACGTGACTCACATGAGAACAGTAGCTTCAGGAATGGAGACTGAGTTGGCCAGGTTTACGATGGTGAAGTCTTGCTTTGAGGTACACTTTTTGGAGGGTCGTGTGTATTTTATATCATAGTAAGTTATTTGATCCTGAAATTGTTATAAATTCTAGGAAAAAATGGAGTTTTCCTGTAATGCATCCGTTAAGCCTGCCAGTAGTACCTAGAACAAGGTACAAAGAGTAGAGGGTGTCAGAGAGCAGGAAGGGAAGAGAACAGAGTCTTCGGTTTTGTGAAGGTTTGATGTGAACAAGGAGGGACAGAGCCCTGAACGCAAAAGCAGGGGAAAGTCTTAGGGGAGCAGATTAGACTCAACATAAGAAAGAATTACTTAATAGCATTGACCAAAGTTTTTGGCCTAAGAGAATAGTGAGTTCCCCATCCTGGGAGGCAATCAAATAGAAGTATCTCAGTAAACTAAGCTTTCTGGAGGAAAAACTATTATTGACTGACCAGAGAGAATGGACTAGATCAGTGGATCTCAAAATGTGGTTTCCTAATACAGCAGCAGCAGCATCTCCAGGAACTTGCTAGAAATGCAGAGGCAGACCCGCAGAACCAGAAACCCTGGGGGTGGGCTGCAGCAGGCTGGTCCGGCTCTCTTGGAGATTCCGAGTCACTTAAAGTTTGAAGCTGCAGGACTGGATGAGGGGAGCACTCACATCGTCGTTCAGGAGCTGAGTCTGCGCTGGATTAAGCACGGTCAGAAAGGATGGGCTTCAGTACCCCTGACCCACAGACCCCCCTCCAAGTTTGAAGACCCTGACCCTGGCTGCCCAGACCTTGCGCTGAGAGGACCCCCCTCTTCTCCAGACTGCGCTGTCCAGTTCTGGGGCCATCAGCCTCTTGTGGCTATTGAGTGCGGGCAATGTGCTGGTCAGGTTGAGGCGTGCGCCAGTTGTGAAGCACACACTGGATTTCAAAGACAGTATTTTTAAAAAAGAATGCAAAACAGCTCAATCTCATCATGTCTGTATGTTGAAATAACATTTCAGACATATGGTAGTAAAGAAATGATATCATTAAAATTAATTTCACCTATTTCTTTTTACTGTTAAAAGGTGGCTACTACAAAATTTAAAAATCCATCTGTGCTCTTGTTGATTTCTTTCGGGCATTGCAGGTCCAGACCTCCCTGTCCTGCGAGTCCTCGCACTGCCCTCTCACGGGGTGGACGCGCTGCCCACGTGGCTGGTCACTGGCTGAGCCGGCCACAAACTTCCCGAGCCTCCCGGGAATGCTGCTGCAGCTGGTTCCCTTGTGCACCGCAGGGGCCCTTGGACTGCTCCCCCCTTGGGGATGGCTTCCCAGGGGGCACGGGCAGACCTTTGGGGTTCAGGAAAGCATGTGGGCACCTTTCAGTCATATTCAAACTGCAGCAAGATGCTGGCCGCCCCTCCTGGAGAACCGTGCCCCCCTAAGCACACTCAGGCCTCAGCAGAAGAGGGGGTGCCCTGGGAGCACCCCTCACCAGTGAGTAGGCGCCAGTGCCCCAGCCTGAGCACCAACTGTCCGTTCTCTGGGCAGCAGCATGGTGAGAGGTTTACTTTCAGAGATGCTCATTTTTAAAGAAACCGTTTACCAACCATGACCAGCCAGTTCCCAAATCCTACTGTGGGAACATACCAAAGCTACCAGTTGACCCCTGGGAAGATTTTGCTCCTGGGCACAGGAGGGCATGTGTCAGACGAAGGGACTCTGCCCCTTGGATCTCACCTGACTCCAGGGCCTCCCACCAAGCTGAGAATGTCCTGGAGCACACCCCCCACCCATCCCCTGGAGGCTGAACCCTGGGTGTGCCACCTACAGTGGCATAGTGGCGCCTGATGGTCCGTTCTACCAGGTCAGTGTTTGGCCTGTCTGGCTGCTCACCTGTCCTGTCCTGCTCAGAGGGTGCTGTGTTCCCTGCCATCTCCACACACGGGGTTCCCCAGTCCCATAGCTGCTTGAGCCCAGTACTCCGGAAACGCGTTAACCTATTGCCATCTTTGTTTTCTTCTTCCCTCTTTTGCTTTCTCTCTTTTACACTCTCACACTCTACTCCTTCCAATTTCTTCCTTTATAGCTTAGAATGGTGCAGAGGTATTTTTTTTTTCTCATTTGGCCCTTCCACCTGCTTGGACCAGCCTGAGGCCTGGGCCTTGTGGTCTGTTCCATTCCTCACCCCAGAGCGTCTGCAGCGGGTATCCTTGGCCTTCGCTGCCCCCCAGGCCTCTACTCTCCCCTCATTTGCTGGGTCTCGTTGCCCCCTCCTTTCCTTCCCAGCAGGTGGCTTAGCGGATAAGCTTTGCCTCTCGGCCTCCTTTGATCTGTGGCCATACGGGGCCCTTAAGAGTGGCGGACAGTAAGGCCCAGTCTCATGGTGCTGTCCTGCCGAGTGCACCCTTCACTAAATTCCCAGATCCCTAATTAAGTAGTCTTAACAATTTTAGCTGAGTTGAATTCTGTGTGTAGTGAGGGGAAAAAATGTGTTTGCACGTGTGTTTCTTGCTCCTTCTCTCCCCTCTCTCCAAATTGAGATGAGCAGCCAGGCAGCCTTTACTTCTCCCCAAGGCCCCTGTACCTGGTGGGACCTCTCAGGGATGGAGCAGCACTGTCCCTTATTTGTAAGCTTGAGGGTAGAGGGTGGAGCCCTCAGAGGTACATGAGAAAATATTCTGTTTAAAATGTTTATTGCAGACCTGCTGTGTTCTAGGTATTGGGCACCCAATATAGATGGCACTTCAGGACAGATGTTCTGCCAGAGGGGCAGGGTAGGAGGGCCTCCTGGAGGTGGTGGCTGCTGATGTTACCAGATGTGTAAAAATTGCAGAGGAAGAGGAAAGACTGCTCTGAGCAGAAGTTAACAGGATGTACCGCGGTAGAGAAGAAGGACCCAGATGGTGTGTTCAGGGAATGGAAAATGGTCTGGAATCACACAGTAAGGGGTGAATATGGTCAAGTGGTAAAAGCTGAGACAGGACAGATAGACGGGGCAGGTCGTGATTTGTCTGTGTGCCAGGCTGAGCTGGCCTGAGGGTACCACGAGCCCCTGGAAAAGCCTCGCCTGACTGTGTTCTCTGCAGACCACTCTGCCCAGTGAGGGGCAGATGAGAGCAGGCTGTGGGTCGGTGGGAAGCCACAGAAGAAATGGGGCATCTGATCTAAGGGAGCTAAGGGTAGATAGAGAGGAGGAAGGAGAGTGAATCTGAGAAGAGAGTGGTTGGGGAGGGGTTTGGGGAGACACAGGCACTTAAAATTACTTGTCAGTTTATGTTCATTGCTAATCCCAAATTTTCAATTTGTCTTATATCCACAGTATTTGAGATCTGTCACATGTTTTTCAATATATATGGTCTCTTTGCTGCTTGCCTGTTCTTTAAGACTCAAATCAGGTTCTCCTCCGCCCAAGTAACTTCCCTGTCCATGGCTCAACCCCAGTGAGGTGATGGTGATGGTACTTGGCAGCCTCACCTGTGGGCCTTGAATCTCATGCGGCTTTGGCTCAGCTCTCAACTAGGGGCCGAGACCATGGATTATGTCTGCCTCTTTGTACTCCCCACGCTGTACGCGCTGTGGACACTCAGGAAGGTATTTTGAAAACGAAGTTGGATTCCCTAAGCAATAACCTTGGAAGACATAAGAAATGAGGATGCAGTTTCTGTCTAGTCCCTAATTATTACATGTAATTTTTGGTTTGTGTGCAGTCACTGTACGTCTCCCATGACATTACAGAGGACATTTGCCGTCATCTCCCGAGGCACACATCCACTGTGACTTCTTAAAAGAAGTTAGAGAAAAAGGGTGCTGCAACTGAAAGCGTGACTTGAATTACCCCTGAAAGTGGCTATTCACGTCTTACAGATGTCTGATGTGTAACTGATACATCGCTATGCTGGAGGGTTCACCCATGGGCACCTTACTCACAGTAGGTGACCCACTATTTGTTGTTATATTTGGTAACGCCACTAAGTAAACAAAATTATCCAAATTTTTTCCCTTTAGCTTTAGTACATATTTACAAAAAGCTATTTAAAGAAAGGCCTCTGATATTGCAAAACCACATTTCCTCCTGAGAAGCCACATTTTGTGCAGCTGAACCCTGAGAGCAGGGTGGCTTAGGGTGGGAAACAGAAATGGAACCTGCTTCTGTCGGGGACGTGGGGGCCAAGGTGGGGCACACAGGCGTGTATTGAGCGTGCAGTGATAGGGTTATATGCCTCAGAAGGCCTAGACTCCGGGGAGGGAGCGAGGCTCACCCTTGGTGTTGGTGGCTGGCTGCCACCGTAGCTGCTCAGGCAGCGGCGCATGGGGGAGTAAGCAGCCCTCTGAGCAGGGCACCCATGGAGCCCAGTGGGGCGGGAGGCTGCTTAGTTCCCAGTGGACGTCAGAAGCCTGGTGCCTTCGCGCTGGCAGGGGTGGGGGGCCGGAGCTGTCTGCCCTGCGCCCTGTGGAGTTCCTTTGCCCCAGCCAGGCTCTCAGCCTGTCTTCGTTGCCACATCAACAGGTGTTGATAAGGCCCTTGGTTGGTGATGGGGACAGGTGGAGGATGGGAAAAGCAGACTGGAGGGAACTGTAAGTCTGAGCTGGAAATAAACTATTCCCCTTTGTGAGAAACTGGTAATGCCTGCTAACCATTCATAGCCTCCCATGGGGCGCCCCACTCTGGACCCTCAATCCTGGAAGCTTAAACAGGAAGAAAAGTCAGTTTGACTTAAGAGAAGCAGGTCATCTTAATAACGAATGGTAAAAAGACAGAGCTATTTCTAAAAGAGTGATGTTATCTAATTATCTCTAATACATTTAAGACAACTAGGATTAAGAAGAAGTGATACAGATAACCAGGATTGGAGAGGGCGTGGAGAAATAGCAACACTCACACACTGCTGGTGGGAATGTAAAATGGTGCAGCCACTCTGGAAGACAGTTTGGCAGCTCCTCGGAAAGCTAAGTATAGACTCCCGCATGACCTGGCAGTCCCACTACTAGGTTTATACCTAATAGGATTGAAAGCAGGGGCTCACGCAGACATTTACATACCAATGTTCATAGCAGCATTAATCACAGTTGCTCAGAGATGGAAGTAGTGCAAGTGTCCAACTGATGACTGCATAAAATGTGGTGTAAACATATGATGGAACATTAATCAGCGTTAAGAAAGAAATGAAGTCCTGATATATGTGGCAGCATGTATGAACCTTGACGATACCGTGTTGAGTGAAAAGCCAGATACAGGAGGATGCTTTTGTATGATTTCGCTGATTTGAAACAATTGGGACAAGCACATTTGTAGAGTCAGAATCTAGAGTACAGACAACCAGGAGTCAGAGTGGGGATAGGAAATGGGAAGTTGAGGCTTAAAATGTACAGGGTTCCTGTTTGGAGCAGTGGAGACGTTTTGGCAGTGGATGGTGGGGGTGATAGCACAACATTATGACTGTGATTAGCAGCACTGAAATATATATCTGAAAATGATTAAAAGGGGAAAGGTCAGTTTGTATATATGGTAACAGCATAAAAAAATTTTTTAAATACATGGAACGACACAAACAGCCCTAAGGGAAACCATACTCTGTAGTAATGCAGTGATATGTTGATAGTACAGGTATGAAAGCGTTCTGCCACCATTCGTAACAAAGGTTCCATTCCAGTGCAGGGTGGTGGGAGGTATGTGGGATTCTGTGTTCTGTGCATGATTGGGTTAAACCCAGAACTGCTCTAATAAGGGGGGGGGGGGGGTGGCAGGGAAGAGACGATGCTCTATTGGCCCTTGAAGAGGAGGGTTTTTTTCCCAAAGTCTAAATTTTTAACAGAATTTGTGTCATTTAGACTATTTCAAGTTGCTCCTTACTGTGGATATTCTACTAATTAAATTCAAGAGATTTTTCTATTTCCTTAGACTTGACGTATGTTAAAATTTTACTTATTTACCATTTTTAAAGACAATTTAGAGGTAAATCCCTGTCTGGAAATGTTTGCATTTCCAAAACAATGGTCCATATCTAACTACTCAGAAGGAATTAATTCACCACACATTGAGAACTTCTCAGCTTTGGGTATTTCTTCATCTGCTCAGTGAACAGTAACTGCCTTCCGGTGCTTTGGCCCAGTGGAAGACACAGGGAGGGTGAGGCTGACGTCCCCCGTTTCTCTCCACATCCGCTTCTGCTGTATTCCCTGACTCAGCTACTCCGTCTGCTCGGCACCCCCCACCCTAACCTGGGAACCCCTTCAGTGTCCCTGGTCTCCTGTGCCCACTTTATCTAGGTGCCTGCTAAGTTCTAAAGATTGTGCCCTCAGGACAGTCCTTGGCTTCACTCCCTTTTCTCCCCTCCCCCTCGAGCCTTACTTCATTCCTGGTCTTCCTGACCTCTGATTATCCGAAGCCGGCCTCGTAACTTCCCTCTCCGCTCCATTGGTGACATGCCAGGATGCTCACACCAGCTCATACCAGCTCACAGGAGCTGATGTTTGGTTTTCTAGAATTTTGTGAACCAGGTATTAAACTAACCATCACTAAAAATTAAATTATAAGCATGCAACTTGAAATGATCTTTTAAAAAGGTAATAATTATTCACAATCCATCACTTCCTAAGTGTGTTACTACCACTTACTGTGATCTCTGCTCACGGGGACATGTACGTCTGCCGTGTCTGCATGGTGGATAGCCGTGTGGTGGTGTGCTGTTACACGTCTCTCCCGACTCTGCGTTCTCTGACTTCATGTTGGTAGTTGAAACAGCCATAGGAGAGTATTTACACCACAGAAATCAGCAAATACCAAATCAGGGCTTGATTTACTTTCAGCTGATTTTCCAAACTTAAGAAAAGGTTAATAATGCAGATTAAGCTTAAATATGGATCCTGTCTGCAGCAACTTCATTGTGAATAGCACAAAAAACTAAAGAAACGTTCTCTCCAGTGTTCAAAAACCGTTGCTAGATTCAACAAAGAAGTTTCTCATGCCATTGAGGAATGAATGAAGTTCCCACATACATCTCTGTTACTTTACTTTCATCTTATTCCTTAATGTAAATGAAAATATTAAGTAATATTTGTGTCAAAACTTACTGATTCATTAATTGCACCCATAAGGTGGCTACTAATGGAAGAGCTCAAATCACCAAAAAGCGTTTTGTGAGAATCAATCGGCTATTTGGAATTTATAATAAAGAGTATTTTATATTTGAGTATCCAATTAGAAATGGTGTGCTACACATCCTTTAAATCAGAGATTGGTATATTTTTCTTAAAGAGACAGTAAATAATTTAGGCTTGTGGGTGTTCAGTCTCTGTGGCAACGATGCAACTACTCAGCTCTGCCATTGTCCTGGGAGAGCAGCCACAGATATATGCAAATGAAGAGGTGTGGCTGTGTCATAAAAATGTATTTGCCAGAAAGTAAAATGGACCATAGTTTACCAATCATTTTATATGAGTAAAATTTCTAATAAAGGCATGCGTGTATATGCATATACCTGTGTGTATTTGGGCACACATGTATATCTTATATATGTAGCAAGCTGGTTGTTAAAATTCACAGCACACCCTTGAGTTCCTGCCATCCGGCCCACAGTGTGCACCCTGAAGGGCTTCCCGCCGCTCCTCATCGTCTACAGGCCCCACACACCGTTAGGGAGCATGGAAAGCCTCTGTGACCTCGCTTCTCCCTCCCCACCTCTTTTACTGCCTCTCTGCTCAAGTCACACCAGGCTGTTTGTAGTTCCCCAGACAGGTGCCTCTGAGCTTCGCACTTACTGTTCCCTCTGTGAAGCCTTTAGTTCCTTCTTCTCATCCCCCTGGAATCCTCTTGTTCACCTGGCCCAGGTCGCACTTCTCTTCCATGAATTCCCCCGACCACTGCTGTCTTCCTCCCTATGGAGTGGACTTCGTGCTTCCCACACACTCTCCGTCTCATAGACCGCATCGAGGTTAGGGAACACGTCTTAGTCCAGCGCTGCGTCCCTGTCCCCTGCAATGCCTCCAAACCCTCCCAGGGAATGTTTGATAAACCGAGCACATTATGCAGCTTACATTTAATAATCATAATAAAACGTGTTCTGTGTTAGGCAGTTACACTGTGTCCGCTACCCTGCAAGTGCATTTCTATGTTAACTGTCTGCTCCTCACTGCAGTCCCCTGAGGTAGATACTATGATCCCCTTTTTAACAAATGAGAAAACTCTGAGACTTGGAGCAGTTGAGAAACTTGTCCAGGTTTCATGTAGGATACATATGGAAGAACCAGGACTCAAAGCCTGAAGTAGTTAGGGGTATGTTAAAATAAATATTTTAAAAGTAGTTAGGGATAGTAAAAAAAATGCAAGTGCATTCACATAAGAGGCTGGTTGCCCTTGTTCAGGAGGCCAGGGGAGACCTTACGGGCGCCAGTGTTGACTGGATGGGTTCAGGAAGCAGGTAGAGTTTATCTTCGTGGGGACAGGAATCCCAGACGTAAGCCAAAGGGTGACCCCAGTCAGTAGAGCAGGTGGTGGTCAGGACGCTGCACTCCTTGGTGGTAGAGTAGGGGGGCAGCCGGGGTGAAGCTGGGGGTCAGACCACCCGGCCCCCATCTGCCTAGGCCCAGCCGCCCTTAACGCCTGTACCTGCCTGCAGGTGCTTCGGGGTCCGCCGTCATCCTGGAAGGGTGCCTGGGCAGAAGGAAATTAAACCATGTGCCTTGCCCTGGCTCACTCTTAATCTACAGATGAAATAGAGTTTATGTGAGACCCAGACATGCCATGAAAGGGATTTACAGAAGGGCGGTGTGGGGGAGAAGGCCAGGGCGGTGAGGTAACTGTATGCAGAAGACCCTTGGGCCGCTCCCAGTCAGACCGGAGCGCTGGGACCACCCCTCCTAGGAGCACAGGGAGCCGAGTAAGTCCTGGGCGTGGAGGAACATATGCTCGTTGAAATTGGAAATGCTCAGGAAAAGCATTTCCAATTTCGTCTTTCAGTTATATTTTGGAGATACTACACTGATCAAAACTTAAAACCCAGCCATAGTGCCACCAGCATCTTTGCCTAAAGGCTCTTTTTTTTTTTTTTTTCAACGTGTAGCCAGAGCAGTTTTCATCTCCGAGGACTTGATTTGCGCTTTTGGGCCTTCACTTAGGTGGTGCCTCATACAAGTAATTTCTAAGAACAAAATCCCAGCTAGTGTGATCCCACTCAGTGTCGTTGCTAGAAGAAGTGAGGGAGAGGGATGATTTGGAGTGTTCTCTGTGAGATTAGCTCTGCCTCATTTTGGAGCCATCTGACTCTTGTAACCAAGGTCTTGCCCTGGTTTGCTGAGGGCTCAGTGTCTGGATTGAGATTTCAGAGCCTGACCCCAGGAGACTGAGGAGAGCATAAGTTTATGCATCTTCATAGCTACCCATTCCTAAGCCCAGCATTACCCAATAAGGAATGGTTCAGTTATGTTTCCGTATTATTTGCTAGTCAGAGAAGATGGCTGTGGAATGGGATGCTAAATGGCGGGATGTGTGTCCTTAGCAAGAAGAGGGAAGAGAAGGTCTTCGCCTGGTGTCATTCATTCTACAAGTGTCACTGAGAGAACTTCCCTGCCAGGTGTGGGCCATGGTGAGAAACCACAGTTGCATCCTGTTCTCAAGCCATGTGTGTCCGCCTTGCAACAAGATAGGTCGTTATAATTGTCACCAAGGATTCACCTATTTACAGAGTATTGGCCCAATTACTTACAAGGGCGGTGGAAAGTACATAACAGACAGTTTATTCCATAAGGAACGGTGGGCCTGTCCCACTGTGGCAACCCCTACAAAAGTCATGTTGACATTTACTACCCCACGCTGGGTGACAGCAGCAACCTGAAGCCATGGTACCGAGTGATGAGAGGTGTGGAGAGGCAAAAGCAGTGGTTCTCAACTTGCCTGCACATTGAAATTAGCCAGAGAGTCAAAAAAAAATAATAAAAAGCATGATGCCTGAGACCCAGAGGTGCTGATAAAATGGGTCTGTGGTACAACCTGAGCTTTGGGATTTCTGAAAGTTCCCCAGGGATTCCAGACGTATCTCTCACCAAGGTTGAAAACCACCAGGTTGAAGAGTGAAGGGAGAGCCTCTGAGTGATTTGGACCTGGTATGATCAGGCTAAGCTAGCCTAAGAGGGTTTCCTGCAGGACATTTTGGAGGGGGACAAGGGTGTGGTTTGACCAGAAGCCCACAGGATGGGCCCCTAGGAGGCTGGCCTGTGTACAGCTGTGGCAGGGAGGTCCAGACTGCCGGAGAAGTGCCTAGACCGGGGCACACGGTCAGTGTCTTGTGGATGAGTGGTGGACCCTGCTGAGACAGTGTAGCATTTTGTTGGTACCGGTCTTCTCCAGGCCTGGTCTGGACTAGCGCACTGGAGCACAGCGTGGACCAGGGCTTCCAGCCAGATGGGCAAAATGGGCTTCTGGAATAGGCACCAACCCAAGGGAAGTCCTGCCAGGAAGTCTGCTGGGCTCCGTGAGCTCTGTAGGGAGGGGCCCCTGCCTGCCTTGTTCTCGGCCGTGTCCCCAGCACACCAGCACAGGGTTCTGCTCATGGATGGTGCTCCCTGAGTGGGTGCCTGATGTTCTGAACAACTGGCCTCTCCCTAGATTGCTCCCAGGCACGGGAGCTCCTCTTTCTGCAGGGCCTCACCCAAAGGCACTTCGCTTCCAGATTCCAGTAAGAATTGAGATGCATGCGGCTAAAATTAGTTCCTCCATCTCCAGCCCAAGCCCTGCTGTCTGTTTCAGCTGACAATGTTGTTTTCTTCACTCCTCTGCTACATTAATGTTTTATGGCAATGAGATCTGGTGGAGCAGTAATGGTGTGGGCAGGATTTATTTCATTTTCTGTTTCAATTTAAATTTGAAAACTTGGCACAGCACTCTTTAGGCCATGGACCTGTCATTAAAAGAAATCATCTTTTAAAGGGTAAATCATCACCCTTGTGGCTTTACAGAGTGGAACGTCCAAACCCTGTTTCTCTGCGTCACTACTGGGTCCTCGGGTGAAGCACCAAACCAGCTTTACCCTTGAGCCACAGGGACACAATTTTCGGCAAGGGCAGGTTGAGAGATAAATCCAAATGGTGTCCAGGTTAGCACTGTGAAGGTGAAGGGCTGGTGTCATGTGGGGAGAAGTGACAGCAGCTGGAACGTGCGGCATGGTGGGGCCCAGGAGCCGCTCCGTGGGGACGGGCAGCGGTGCCGATTGGCCACACTCAGCAAGGGCAGTGGTTTGCCCCCAAAGAATCTAGAGGCAGGCCGCTGCCCTGTCACCACCAGTGCCTCTCCTCCTGGGGCCTGAGAACCTCAGTTCTTGTGCTTGGGAAGTTCCCCACTGTGGAAATGCAGCCTCCGTGGGAGAGCGTCTGTCCAGGCGGTAGTGGCTTCATGAGGACTGGCAGCCCCTCAAGGTATGGGTCCGGGGTGGGGGCAGGAGGCTGGGGCGGGGGCAGGAGGCCGGGGTGGGGCAGGGGCAGGGGGCCAGAGTGGGCATGTGTATGTTGCTTTTTTCCTGTTTTTTTTTTTTTTTTTTGAATAAGAAGCAGTATGTTTTTGTGTATCTACTTTTAAATTGTATTGTGGATGCACATACCTACACACATATATGTCATAAAATTTGCCAACTTTGAATATCTAGTCAGAGTTGTTGCGGGCTCTAGTCTTCTGTGACTTGCCTCTGGCTGGCATCCCCCTGGGGCAGGCAGGGCACTCGGCTTGCCTGTCACCGGGGGCGGCGCAGGGTCAGACTGGGGCATGCGGGAGGCTAGTGGTGACCAGAAGTCCAGGCCCTCTCAGCCTCGACACATCAGCTCCTGTCAGAGCAGAAGGGTAAACACACTAGGAAAAAAAAGAACTTTAAAAGGTTCTTTTTAGAAATAGAGTTAAAATACTGGCTATTTGTAACCTTACAGCAAAGAAGAAATGTTAAAACTGGTTTTCCAGGAAAGTACAAAACAGGTGTTTTTACATAATACAGAAAGAGTGGGCAGGATAGGGGAGAAAAGGGGAAAACTTGCTTCGTTTTGTTCAGAGTTACTTTCTCCCTGCACAGCGGTGGAAGGTGAGCCTGTGCTTGATTTAATTCCTGGGTGGCCCTCTGCATTCCTCTTGCTTCAGTGGTGCACAGCAGGGAGGGGACTTCCAGGTACTTTAGAGTTCAGGAGCCTGTAGCTGAGTGAGTGGTCCCTCCTGAAGTTGGGGGTACAGAAGAGCTGCCCCTCCTAAGGTTGAATTCATCTGTGGTCCAAAGCGCATACTCATTCTGAAAAAAAAAACGACTGATAGCCTGGGGGTGTTTATGTTTCCCTAGGAATTCTGATAATGCTGAGTCATAGGCCTAGCTTGAGTTATCGGTGTGCAGCGCTTTGCACTAACAGCTCACCACTTGTCCTCATGAACCGGCTCCAAGAACCATTTCCCCAGAATGTGGATGTTGCTTCCAACTTCAGGGTCCCAGCTGCTGAGGCTGGGGTGGCCTCTGTCACTATATTCCCCCATGGGAAAGTAGAGCTCTGCACATGCGAAAATCATTTGATTCCCTGGAGAAATCTTGACGTTTAGCATCCCATTTTTGGTAGCAGCGTTTTGAGGAGAAATTGCAGTTTCATGTTTGTTTTCAAAATCCATCTCTCTTCTTCCTCCAGAAGAACTTTCAGTTTCTACAAAATCCCTTAACTAAAGCCAGTCCTCCTCTCCCAATCCATCCTGCCCTCTGCAGATTCATTTTCCCAGGATACAACTTGCATCATTTATTTCCATCTTAAAAACTTCCACTAGCTTCCTGTCGCCAAGGTCTGTCCCGAAACTCTGAATCCCAGCTCTTGGCCCTCTGCCCCTCCGGTGACATGACCCGCACTTCCCTCTCTAGAGTCTCCACTCAGGAAGGCTCAGCCTCTTAGCACCATTTTAGTCTTAGCTCCCAATGCCACCTTTGTTTCTGTCTCGCAGCCCAAGTCCCAGACATATGTTCAAAGGGAGATTTAGCAGTGCAGTTCCTTCTGCTGAGTTGCCCTTCACAGCAGCCTTCTGTCTCCCCTGGGCCCCGCTGCACTTGCTGACTGTGCCACACAGCACAACAGTCATTCAAGTCTCGCTCTTAGCCCCTGTCGTACAAGGCAGCTTTCAGTATCTTCCCAATTTTGCTGCCACCATCTCCCCAGTGTCTTGCACAGTAGGGGGCTAATACACTCATACTAATTTAGGCAATCTAAAATTATTCATAATTAAGTTACCTGTATCCTATCTTACGAGTTAATTTCTGGGAAGGTGCTTAATGAGCAACAAAGAAGGAATAAGACAGTCCCTGCTGTATTCCAGTTTTACTAAGTCAAGTAGACAATATTCAAATATATGAGAACAGAAAAAAAGCAAAGAAGCATGGTTAGACATCCTGAGAAGAAGAGATGGGGGTCAGAGAAGACCCAAGTAAGTAACGAGAGTTTCTATCAAATGAGGTATTGGTGGGTAAGGAAGAAAAGAGAACAGAGGATGACTCCAAGTGAGTGACAAGTGCATAAACTGTCCCAGGAATTCAAGGTAGGAAAGAAAGTGTCTTGGTTTCCTAGCTGCTAAAACAAATACCATGCAATCATCAGCTCATGGTTTTGAGGTTAGGAAAAGCCCAAAATCAAGGCTTCAGCAAAGTGACACTTTCTCCCCAAAGACTGTGTTATGCTGGGCTGGCTGCCAGCAATCCTTGGTCTCTGGCTTTTCTGTCATATGGCAGTGCCCATGGCAAAGTCTTCTTTTTCCTGCATGTCTCATTGACTCCAGCTTCTTTCCCTGGCTTTTTCTTCAGTGCCCAACTTTCTTTGCTTGTAAGAACGCCAGCAATATTTGACTAAACCTGTCCTCGTTCAGTTTGGGCACACCTTAATCTATCTTCAAAGATCCTAATTTACAGTTGGGTTCATACCCACAGGCTTGTTTTCATTTTCTGGATGCTAGAGCAAATTTCCTGCGAACGGTTGGCTTCAGCAACAGGAATTTATTGGTTTGTGGTTTTGGGACTAGGAGAAGTCGAAAATCAAGCTGTCATTCAGGCGATGCTTTCTCCCAGAAGATTGTGGCACTCTGGGTCTGGCTGCTGGTGATCCTTGGTCCTTGGCTTTTCAATCACTTGGCAATGCAAATGGCAGCCTCTCCTGGCTTCTTGGTTCTGTTGACATCCAGCCTTTGGCTCCTCCCTTTGTGACTTTCTCTCTCTGTGTGACCTTCCCTATGAGGCCTTCAGAATAGGATTCAGTCCCATCCTGCTTTGGTTGGGCCACACCCTAACTGAAGGGCCTCATCAAATGGTCCTAATTACAAGGGTTCACGCCCACAGGAATGGATTAAGTTTAAGAACATGCTTTTCTGGGGTACCTGGCTCGAAGCCACTGCAGACTTGAACATGCCTTCTGTGGGGACGTGATTCAGTCCCCGATAGGAAGCTTCTTGCTGGGATGTTACTGGGTACTACAGGGAGGCATCTGCCAGACAGGAGAAGCAAGGAGGGTATTGGTAGGCTGAGTTGACACAGGAGTGGGTGGCTGGTCAGCTGTGCAGAGGATGGAGTGATTTCAAAATGATGCATGATACCTGAAAATGATGATGCATTATCATATGTGGTAATTCTAATTTGTTGTTTTGTGCCACGCCCTGACTGTTTTAAAAGTATTATCTTATTTAATTGTCATAACAAGCGCATAAGACAGTATTATTCAACGGATGAAAACACTTACCCAGAGAGCAGTTACACAGCTAGTAAATATTCAAGATTGGAGTCACAACCACTGCACAGTCCCTCCCAGCGGTGCCTATGAGAAAATAGTGTTTTCCTTGGCACATACCACGCAGAGCATAAGGTGCACTCAGCCACTTTTCATAAATGGGGGAAGCAGATCATGGAAAAAAGACACCCGGATATGTCTTAGCCCACATTCTAATAATTGTTTTCTCCGGCATTTTGTTATGAAAGTTGTCAAGCTTACAGCAAAGTTGAAAGAATTTTACAGTGAATAGCCACCACCTAGCTTTTTCCTTTAACATTTTACTATATTGGCAGTATACCACCTTTCCAAATACACATCCTTCTGTGTATTCATGAATCCATCTTGTTTTTAATGCAGCTATCAGTGCACTTACCCCCAAGTACTTTAGCATGCATATCATTAACTAGAGTTCTATATTTGTCTTCATTTTGTGTAAAGCTAACATTTAAAAATACAAGAATCTTAAGTGCAACTTGGCAAATGCATACAGTGTGTAATCTATGCCCTTGAGAAGATATAAAACATTGCCACTACTCCAGAAAGTCCCTTCATTCCCTTTTCCAATTGATTGCTGCCCCCATCTGCAGAGAAAACTATTGATCCAATTTTTTTCCACCGCAGATTAGTTTTGCCTGTTCTAGAATTTCATCTAAATGAAGTCATATAGTATGTACTCATTTTGTAAGACTTCTCTTAGTATGTATAGTGTTTTTGAGTTTCTGTTTGTTCCTTTTTATTGCTGAGTAGTATTCACTTACATGAGTATATTTATCCGTTCTCCTCTTGAGGAACACGTGGGTTGGTTCCAGTCCTTGACTGATGAATTGGCACGTTTATCATTATGAAATGTTCCTCTTTATGCCTAGTAATACCCTTTTTCTTATAATCTCTCTCTCTCTTTTTAAACAATTTTATCCACATACCATACAGTCCCTCCAAAGTGTACAATCACTGGCTCTTAGGATAATCACAGAAATCAATTCTCACCAAATCAATTTTAGAACACCTTCATTGCTATGAATAAATACATTCATACGTATATACATATATATCCTCTATAATTCCCCATCATCAACACTTAGCATTGGTGTGGTGCCTTGTTACAAATGATGAAGGAATATTAAAATATTACAGTTAACTCTTCTCCTCAGTTTGCAATAGGTATATTTTCCCCATACACTGCCCCATTGTTAAAACCTTGTAATGACAGTGTACATGTGTTCTAGTCATAGAAGAATTGTCTTTTATTTGTACCAGTCCATCATCCACAACAGGGCTCACTGTTATACAGTCCCATGTTTCATTCTCTAGCTTTCCTTGTAGTGACGTACAGGACTCTAAACTTCCCTTTTCAACCACGGTCACACCTACAATTCAGCAGTTAATTGTATTCACTGTAATATGCGACTGTCACCTCTTTCCCTTTCCAAACATTTACAATCAACCTTATTAAATGTTCTGCACAAATGAAGTATTGCCTCCCGATTCTCTACACTCACTCTATTTCCTGGAACCTGCACTCCATACAATGTGTTAACTCTGTGAGTTTACTTTATCATAGGAAGTCCATATTAGTGAGATCACACAACATTTGTCTTTTGGTGTCTGACTTATTTCACTCAGGATAATGTTCTCAAGGCTCATCCGTGTTGTCACACGCATCAGGACTTCATTTCTTCTTATAGCTGCATAATATCCCATCATATGTATATACCGCGTTTTGTTTATCCAGTCACTGGTTGATGGACGTTTGGGTTGTTTCCATCTTTTGGCGATTGTGAATAATGCCACTGTGAACATTGCAGTATAAATGTCTGTTTGTGTTCCCTCTTAGTACCTACATAGTAGCAGGATTGCCGGATCATATGACAGTTCTATAATTGAATTCCTGAGGAACCACCAAACTCTTCCGCAGTGGCTGTACCAGTTTACATTCCCACCAGCAGTGAGAAAGTGTTACTATTTCTCCATCATCTCCAAAACTTGTAGTTTTCTGTTTTTTAACTAGTGGACAGTCCAGTGGCAGTGAAATGATATCATGTAGTAGTTTTGATTTGCATTTCCCTAATATCTAATGATATTAAGCATCTTTTCATGTGCTTTTTAGCCATTTGTATTTCCTCTTGGGAGAAATGTCTATTCAAGTCTTTTGTCTATTTTTTAATTGGTTTGTTTGTCTTTTTATTGTTGAGATGTAGGATTTCTTTATATATTCTAGATATCAAACTCTTGTTGGATATGCAGTTTCCAAATATTTTCTCCCATTGAATAGAGACTTTCTTGACAAAGTCCTTTGACTCACAAAAGTATTCAATTTTGAGGAGATTCCCATTTTTCTATTTTTTTCTTTCACTACTCGTGCATTGGTGTAAAGTCTTAGGAACTACCACCTACTACAAGATCTTGAAGATGCTTCTGTACATTTTCTTCTAGGAGTTTTATGGTCCTGGCTCTTATATTTATATTTTTGAACCATTTTTAGTTAATTTTTATATAGGATGTGAGATAAGAGTTCTTTTTTCATCTTTTGAATATGGATATGCAGTTCTCCCAGACTCATTTGTGGAAGAGACTGCTCTGTCTGTTGAGTGGACTTGGAAGCCTTGTCAAAACTAAATAGACCATAGATGTCTATCAAGAACTCTATTTCTATTTCTGAATTCTTAGTTCAATTCCATATATCAGTATGTCTGTCTTTATACCAGTACTAGGCTATTTTGACCACTGTAGCTATGTAATGTTAGGAACCGTGAGTCTTCCAACTTTGTTCTTCATATTCAAGATGTTTTTGGCTATTTGAGGCCCCTTACCCTTCCAAATAAATTTTATAATTGGCTTTTCTATTTCTGTAAAGTAGGCTGTTGGAGTTTTGATTGGGATTGTATTGGATCTGTAATCGATTTGGGTAGAATTGACATCGTAACTATATCTCATCTTCCAATCCATGAACATGGGATGCCCTTACCTTTAGTTTGGTCTTCTTTGCCTTTGTTTAGAAATGTTTTGTAGTCTTCTGTGTACAAGTCCTGTTAAATTTATTCCTAGGTATCTGATTCTTTTAGTTGCTATTGTAAATGGAATTTTTTTCTTGATTTCATTCTCAAATTGCTCATTACTAGTGTATGAAGACAGTACTGATTTTTGCATGTTGCTCTTATACCCCATCACACTGCTGAATTTATTTATTAGCACTACTATCTTTGTGGTAGATTTTTTGGGACTTTCTAAACATAGGAGCATTTCACCTGCAAATAGGAAGAGTTTTACTTCTTCCTTTCCACCTTGTATGCCTGTTCTTTTTCTTGTCTAACTGGTTAGAACTTCTAACACAGTGTTGAATAACAGCAGTAATAGTGGGTATCCTTACGTTGTCTAGGTCTTTGAGGGAAAGCTTTGTGTCTCACCATAACGTTGTGTCTGGGTTTTTCATATAGGTCCTTTATCATCTTAAGGAAGTTTCTTCTGTTCCTATCTTTTGAAGTGTTCCTATCAAGGAAGGATGCTAGATTTTGTCAAGTACCTTTTCTGTATCAGTTGTAATAATCATAGGCTTTTCCCCTTGGATTTGTTAATGTGTTACTACATTAATTGATTTTCTGATATCGAGAAACCCTTGTATACCTGGGACAAAACCCACTTGGTCGTGTTGTATAATTCCTTGAATGTGTTGTTACATTTGATTTGACAGTATTTTTTTTTTGAGGATTTTTGCATTTATTTCATAAGAGAATTTGGTCTGTAATTTTCTTTTCTTGTAGTATCTGTATCAGGCTTTGGTGATATTGGTTTCATAGAATGTTAGGTAATGTTCCCTTTTGTTCAGTTTTTTAGAAGAGTTTGCACAGGATTGTTATTAATTCTTCTAGGAATGATTGGTAGAAATCACTTGTGAAGCCATGTGGTCTTGAGGTTGTTTTCTTTTGTTGGAGTTTTTTTTGATGATTGATTCTCTCTCTTTTCTTGTCATTGAACTGTTGAGGTCTTCTGTTTATTCTAGCATCAGTGTAGGTTGTTCATGTGTTTCTAGGAATTTGTCTATTTCAGCTAGGTTATCTAATTTGTTGGCATACAGTGGTCTATAGTATCCTCTTATGATCCTTTTTATTTCAGTGGGGTCAGGAGTAATGTTCCCCCTCTCATTTCTGATTTTACCTATTTGTATCTACTCTCTTTTTTTCTTTGTTAGCCTAGTTAATTGTTTATCAATTTTATTGATCTTTTCAATGAACCAACTCTTGGTTTTGTTGATTCTCTCTATTTTTGTTGTTCTCATTTTCGTTTCTTTCTGCTCTCATCTTTATTTCTTTCCTTTTGCCCTGGGATTAGTTTGTTGTATTTTTTTCTAGATCCTTCAGGTACACAGTGAGGTCTTTGATTTTAGCTCTTTCCTGCTTTTTAATGTAGGTGTTTAGGGCTATAAATTTACTTCTCAACACTGCCTTCACTGCATCTCATAGGTTTTGATATGTTGTGTTCTTGTGATTTCTTTTACTTGATATTAATATAGCCACTTCAGCCTTCTTACAGTAACTTCCTCGCATGTTGTACCTTTTTCTTCCATTTACTTTCAACTTATGTGTCTATATAAGGTGCATTTCTTATAGACAACATATAAGAACATATGCTTCTTTATCAGCTCTAACAGTTTCTACCTCAACAGGAGTGTTTAGGATATTAATATTTTGGTCTGCCATTTTATTATTTGTTTTTTGCTTGTCCCCTATGTTTGTCTTTTTGTTGATTTTTGTTTGTCTTTTCCTTTATACAGGCCTTCCTTTACATTGTCTGGATAATTTTTTAAATTCCATTTTTATTTAGCTTCGCATCATCATTATTATTATTTTAGTGGTTGTTCTGGGGATTATCATATACATCTTTAACTTTACACAGTTCACTTAAATCATAGTAGTTCATGTATAGAAACCAGTAGGTCCATTTGCCACCCTCTGTCCTGTTATGCTATCATTTTCATACATGTTAGATCCATTTATGTTATAAACCCCACAAGACAGTATATGATTTTTGCCTTAAATAATCCTATGTATTTTAAAGAAATTAAGAGAAAATTTTATCTACTATTTACCCAAATATTTGCCATTTCTCAGGAACAAAGATAGATGAGAAGGCAGCATACAGACCGTTGGCGTCCTTCACTCTAACTCTAGCCAATCCTGTGCCCTTGGGCACATCCCCGACCACTGGCCTCCGTGTCTTCCCTCCGAGACATGTTGATAAGTGCCTTAACTTCTTCCAAGCTGCAGACTGAACCAGAAAGTGTCCCACACATCCCTCTTAAACTCTAGGACCACTGATTCTCAAGAATCTGTCTTGTTAAGGTGGATGTTTAGGCACTGAAACAGTTCCCAGAAGACAGAGCAGTTTCCTTCCCAGGAAGATTTCAGAATACTTGCCGTACATGCGATGATTTAGATGCCACACTTTGACCCTTGTATGGCACAAAGGAAACTTCCAGCTATGTTTCCTAAGCCTTATACTGACAGGTTTTCTTGTAGGGTGATGTAGTCCCCTGAGCTTGTACTGTGCCACCTTGTCCCCTGAAGCAGACCTACCGCCCTGTCCTGAGGGGTAGTTTTATCACTTAAGGGAGCCTGAGGGCGAAGGACGTGCATGCTGCTGTGGGACCTTCTGTGATGGATGCTCAGCACGGCCCAGGGAGGGGTCAGGTCAGACAGGTAGAACAGTCTCCTGGGTGCCAAGGCAGCTGGTACTGCCACAGAACCAAAAATTTAACAGAATATATTTAAATTTTAAATCCATTCAAGTCTCCAGTTGCTTTTAGATGGAAATTTCAGATGTATTTTTTTTGGGGGGGGGAGGTGCATCTTCAGCATAATAGTACCAGAGTCTGCAAAACTGTACAAAGCTAGGATAGAGGAAACACAAATTCACCTTTTCTTATAAAGCGAGAATGTGTCTCGTGACTGCATTTGCTGCCATCTGCTCCCATCACGTTTGGGTCAGCCAGGCCAACCCAGAAGATTAAATCTCCCTGTAATATCCTCCTGCAACTACCCTTATCATCACAAAACTCCAATCATGGCCAATTACTGACTTGAAAGGAAAAGTTATGATTATATTCTGTAATGACGCTCATGTTTCGACTTGGGTGGTATTTTTATTGTAACTGGAAGGAAAAAAAATCTGTCTATGCCACGTGGGATTTATGTACTTTTAAAAAATTATAAATGCTGCTTGATTCATACATTTCATTCCACTTTTTCAGGGCAGAGGAGTGTTGTTTAATACTCCTCCTGTGCCCTCATTTCTAAAGGAGCATTTCCAGACCACAATAGGTCAGTGGTTTTATTACTAGTATTTCCTAACAGGTTGCATCAGCCTTCAGGCTTGTATCCCAGGACGAGAAATGGCCACAGCGTCATGTAAACCAGATATGCAGGCGGTGCAGGGGTGGGTAGAAAGTATCCCCCCCCCCCAAAAAAAACTGAGGCTGTTAATGCCTGCTGGGAACTGTGCTAAGAGTGAAAACCCAGCACGTGAGACAGACACCATCAGCCCATCTAACACACGAGGAAGCCACAGCTGAGAAGGTTTGGTGACTTGCCATGCCTGCCCAGCTGCTGGACGGTCATCAAACTCCTGTGGCCTCTCCTTCTAGGACTGGCCCTGCCCTGGCTAGCACTGTGACCTGGTAGACTCCTCACCTGGCTGAGCCCATCTGACATCAAAGGTCTGTCTAAATCTGTTTTCAATTCCTGTTAAAGGAAGTCCTGTGTTCCCTCAGACAAAGAAAAAAGTCAAGTAAGAGGGGCACCAGACCTCCACTCTCACCTACTGTTTCAACTAAGACAGCTCCGCTCTATCTGTTTTATGTATTGTGAGCTTTGATTCAAAGAAAGGGTTCAGCAGATGAACCCGTGCAGGTCCCTGGTCTCCACCCTCCCACCATCCAGTGTGATCAGTGTGGGAGCTGGAGGCAGTATGACTTGCATGCCCTGTCTGCATCCCAGATCCCTCCCTGTCCATTGTCCCTGGAAGCCTGTTCCCCAACCAGGCATGACTGCCCTTCCCTGAGTAGCCAGTGTGCCCAGAAGGCTGAGGAAGGGCACATCTCTTATGACTCTGTTTACCAGACTTCAGTTATTCCTTCCTAGGCCACTGTTTTCATTTGCTGAGGTTTTCATTTCATCAGCTGCCAGAATGCAATATACCAGAGATGGGATGGCTTTTATAAAGGGATTTGTTTAGTCACACATTTCCAGTTTCTCGGAGGAAAGGCAGCTGGGTTTCTCTGTCACATGAGAAGGCACAGCTTCTAGCCCTGTCTCCTGGCTTCTGGGTACAAATGGCTTATGCTCCGGTGATTTCTTTCTGTATCTCCAAACATCTGGGTCAGCTCTGAGCACTGAGCTGATTTGTGCTGGGCTGTGCTGAGCTCCGTGGAGCTGTGCTGAGCTGTTTTCTCTCTCTTCTGTCTCTCCTTTTAAGCTTCGAGTTGATCAGATTAACATGTCACTCATCGCAGAAGGCGCTCCCCGTAGCCGACTGCAGCTGTAATCAGCCATAGATGAATTTCACATGCTGGTAATTTAGTCCGCAGCGGCAGAACAAGTGGGCACCATCACCTGGCCAAATAGACACGTGAACCGAACTACCACAGCCATTGTCTTGATTGTTGCTATATCCAGGCAACCTCTTATTTATTTAATATTTTTCTTTCTTATTGTTAAGTCTTAAATATTAAAACACTTTAAATGCTTAAATTTACTTCCAAGGAAACTTTATATCACCACGATGATCACTACCATAAATAGGAAATCAAAATCACTTGCTCTAATAGAAGATAACAGCAAATATAAATATAATATAAAAAGCCCACAATGTTATTAAATTCTAGATAAGCATTGTTATTGGCTGAAAGCTCTGAACCTCTGTCTCCTCATTAGGAAGCATCAGGTATTGAAGACACATCAGCACTGACCTGAGACTTTCTCCTGATAGGTGAAGGCTTGGAAAAACAGTGAAGGGCAAATGACTCTCTCACTGTGTAATCCAAAGTTGCTTAGGGTCGGGTTTGAGGATGACCTAAACTTTCCTCTTAAATCCCTCACATCCATCCTTTGGAAAACCCTAACACGGGCCACTTCTGCACTGGCTCCCTGAGAGGAAAGTTTTATCTCTTGTTCTCTATCATCACCTGGCAAATAGTATATGCTCAAGTAAGATGTACCGAACGACTAAATTCTTTATGGCAGTACTTGTTTTGTGCCCCTACTAGACAGTAAATCCCTTGAGAGCAGGGACTGGGACCGAACCATCCTTGCCTTACAGACCCAATAAATATTTTTTGAGTTGAATTAAGAGATATCAATTAGAAACGCCCTTTTCCTCCTGAGGGTGATTGTTCACAAAATGTAAACAGAGATCCCAATGAAGAGCATTTTCAGAACCTCAGGATACACTGTGATAAAGCTCTTTCACTTTTCTATTCTTTCATTATTATTAATTTTTCCTTTGTGCTGTCCTGCCTCTGCTTAGTGATCCAGGGGCCTGGTTTATTAAACCTGGGTCCTGCTGATCACGTCTGTCTTATGCTAATAGGAGTGCAAATGAGGCTCTGGTGTCATTAAGTACTTTAATGACTGTCTTTTGAGTGCTAATAGAACAGGAGTGGGAAAATGTTAGACCTTTGCAATTCCCTTGGTCTCCTGACAGACTTTAGCAGGCATCAGTTTACACTTAGAGTGTTTAGCAAAAGTGCATCAGCCATTGACAATTCTTTAAGAAGGAGAGATTTAATGCAAAAAGAAATTTCTTTCTGAAGCTATTTATGTAGAAGTTGCTCTTTGTCACTAAGCAGCATGTGGACACTGGCTGGAGAAATGACAGCATGCAATTGAGAAATGCAAATGTGCTGCCTGTGCGTAAACCACATAATGTTCAACATTGAACTTAAAGGACACATTTTCTGTAAACTAACATCAGTCCTGAAAAGCAAGCAAGATAAACATCACCAAGTCCAGATCTGTTCCCATGAAACAGAATAAGCTGTGAAAGAGAAGGCAAAGGGAACCAGCATTATCTAGACACCCACTATGGGATAGGCCAGGGGTTCTCAAAGTATGGCTGCTGGATTAGCAGCCTCAGCTTCACCTGGAATTTGTTAGAAATGCAAATTCTCAGGCCCCATCCCAGACCTACTGAACCTGCACCCCTGGGGATGTGGCCCAGCAATCTGCTTTAACAAGCCCTCCAAGTGATTCAGATTTCTAGATGTGTTTGAGAGCTACTAGGCTAGACATTTTGCTTGTCATTTGCTCATTTTTTCCTCATTTGATCCTCTTGGATCCTAGAGAGTAAGAATTGGCCACCGTTTAACCATAAAGAAACTGAGATTCAGTGAAGCTGATAAGATTCCTACGGTTACACAGTAGAAATGGAGGTGTCAGAAGGCGAAGTCACGTCTGTCTTGTTGTCAAAGCCCAGTATCTGTCCACTTGTTTCTCAACTTTTAACATGTACGTGAGTCACCTGGGATTACATGTTAAAATGTAGATTCCGAGTCAGTAAATCTGGAGTGAGCCTAAGGGTCAATAGTTCTAACAAACTCCCAGGTGCTGCCAGTGCTGCTGGTCCCCAGAGCACGCTGAATGACCAGTTGTCTTAGACTGTTACAGTGGGCCCAGACCTGCAGCCTCAGCCTCACCTGGAGACTTGTTAGAGAAGCAACTTCTTTGGCCCCCCTGCAGTCACTGACTGGCAACCTCTGTGGATGGGACTAAGCAAGCTGTTTTATTTAACAAACCCTCCAGGGGATTGTGATACATGCTTAAGTTGAGACCCACCAATAGATGGTAGCTCCATGTTAGAAATCTCGGCATCAACCAGGTTAGGAAGTAGTGATTCTTATATGGCAGGTACTTGAAAGCCATTAAAAGAGAAACTGAGCAAGGAGAGAAAGAAAATATTTAAGCCTGAATGGTACTTTACTTATCTTAAAGGCTCTTGCAAATGTATGTTGAAGGAAGGGCTGGTGGGCATGGATGCCCTTTAGCCCATAAAAAGGATTTCTGATTCTCTAGCATTAGGATGTGCTAATATTTTGACCAAGAGGTATCAGTGATAGCTGAGTCTGCTAGATCTGGCATTGCATGTAGGAGAGGCTGCTTACACTTTCCCAAGAAAATATCTAGCAGCAGAGGAGGGTTAACCTATTCCTGTCAACATAAAGAAATAATCTAGGGTGGGGGTAGGATTAGAAAATTTCAGATTTTTCTTTTTAATCTTGTGTAATCTTAAAATTCACATGCATGTTCATTTAAATCAAACTGATGCATAATGAGTTGATGTAAATAATATTTTAATTACTTTACCACCAGGTTAAAGGAGAGAGTGGTTGTAGTACTAAGTCTATTAGATTCATAAAATATACTAAAGCAACAAGATCTGACAGCACATATCAAGACCAGCATGCGTGCAGTTTCTCCTCTCTTCCTTGCTGCTCAGTATTTTGAGAACCCAGACAAAGAATACATGGGGCAGATGGCGGAACCTGCCAGTGGCTGTAGGAACTGTGTAAAGGTGATCATGGAGGGCGCAGCCCAAAATGTTGCATAATGTATTTTTTTCCAGTATTTGGGGGCTACTTGGGTGAGAATTTTAAGAAGTGTGTTATATCAAGTGGTTTTTGAAAATAGATTGGACAGAAAAGATCTTTGATCTATCCATCAGATTCTTTTCCCATCTGAGGACACACTCATCAAAGTATTTTCAGTAAAGAAAGATGATCAAAGATGTTATGCTCTGTACCACTCACACTGTCATTTCCATTACATGCAAATGAACGGAGGGTCCCAACGACTCCACTCCCGTAATGAAATCCCTTCACCTAGCATTCAGACCCATAGCAGCCTTGACACAAACCCTGAAGCACTCAGAGTTCTGTCCTGCAATTGTTGATAAGAATGCTTAATCTTTAAAAAAAAAAGAGACAATTATATAAGAGGTCATTGTGCAAGCTACACTTATTTTTTAAAATGGTTCTTTATTAGAGAAATTGTAGGTTTATAGAAAAATCATGTAAAAATACAGCATTCCCATATATCCCACCTTATTATTTATACTTTGTATTAGTGCAGTAACTTTGTTACAGTTTATGAGAGAATATTATAATTATAGTATTAACCATAGTCCATAGTTTACCTTAGGGTATATATTTTTCCCAGGCCCCACCCTATTAGTAACACCCTGCATTAGTACGGTACATTTGTTATAGTTCGTGAAAAAGCATCTTTATAACTGTACTATTAACTATAGACCATTGTTTACAATAGGGCTCACTGTGTCATGCAGTCTTATGTTTTATCTTTTTAATTTTTATTCTAGTAACTTATAAACAACCTAAAATTTCCTCCTTTTTACCAAATTCCCATATATAATTCAGTGTTGTTAATTACCTTTGCCGTGTTGTGCTCCAGTAGCCACCATCCATTTCCAAAACTTTCTGATCAACCCAAATAGAAATTCTGTACAAGTTAAGCATTGGCTTCCCATTCTCTACCCTCAAACCACCTCCTGGTATCCTATATTCTAGATTCTACTTATGAGTTTGTTTATTCTAATTATTTCATATAGTGGGTGGGATCTATAGTATTTGTCCTTTTGTGTCTGGTTCGTTTTACATAATGTCTTCAGGGTTCATCCGTGTTGTTTCATGAACCAGAACTTCATATCCCTTTTTAATGCTGAATAATATTCCATGGTACATATAGGACACATTTTGTTTATCCATTCATTGATTTATGGACACTTAGCTTGTTTCCATCTTTTGACAATTTTGGATGATGCCGCTATGAACATTGGTATACAAATATCTGTTTGAGTCTTTGCTTTCAATTCTTTGGGGAATATCCCTAATAGAGGGATTGCCAGTTCAGACAGATGATAACTCTATACTTAGCTTTCCGAGGAACTGCCAAACTGTCTTCCGCACAGCTGCACCATTTTACATCACACTAGCCATGAATGGGTGTTTCTGTTTCTCTACATCTTCTCCAAGGCTTGTCATTTTCTGTATTATTAATAGTAGCCATTCTGATGAAATGGAATCTCATTGTGGTTTTGAGTTGCATTTCTCTAATAGTTAATGATGTGTTGAGCATCTTTTCAGTACTTTTTAGACATTTGTATATTCTCTTCGTAGAAATGATTATTTAAGTCTGTTGCCCATTTTTAAATTGTGCTGTTTCTCTTTTAGTTGTTGAGTTGTAGAATTTCTTTATATATTCTTCATATTAAACTCTTATTGGATCTGTGGTTCCAGATTTTTTCTCCCATTTAATAGGTGGTCTTTTCACTTTTGTGATCAAGTCCTTTGCACAAAAGGTTTTGATTTTGAGTATGTCCCATTTATCTATTTTTTCTTTTATAGCTTATGCTGTGGGTGTAAAGCATTGTTTATTGGCACATTAACAATACTTAGTCTTCTAGTACGTGAGCGTGGAATGTCCTTCCATTTATTTAGACCTATGATTTGTTTTAACGTTTTGTAGTTTTCGATGTGTAAGTCATTTACATCCTTTATTAAATTTATTCCAAAATATTTAATTCTTTTAGTAGCGTTCATAAATGGAATTTTTTTCTTGATTTCCTCCTCAGATTGCTTATCACAAGTGTATAGAGACAACTTATTTTTGAGTGTTGAACTTGCACACCAACACTTTGCTGAGTTCATTTATTTGCTCTAGGAGCTATGTTGTGGATTTATCGGATTTTCTCTAGGATCATGTCATCTGAAATGATCCTATATATAAATCCTATAGAGAGAAAGTAATTCTTCCTTTCCAATCTGGATGCCTTGTTTTTTCTTTACGTTCCTAACTGCTCTGGCTAGAGCTTCTAGCACAATGCTGAATAACAGTGATGGCAGTGGGCATCCTTGTCTTGTGCAGTTCTTTTGAGTATGATGTTAGCTGAGGGTTTTTCATATATGCTGTTTATCATGTTGAGGAAGTTTTCTTCTATTCCTGTTTTTCTAAATGTTTTTATCAAGAAAGAATGCTAGATTTTGTTAAGTGCCTTTTATGCATCAATTAGATGATCATGTGTGTTTTTTCCCCTTTATTTTGTTGATGTGATGTGTAACATTAATTGATTTTCTTGTGTTGAAGCACCCTTGCATACCTAGGATAAAACTCACTTGATCGTGGTATATAATTATTTTGTTGTGCTGTGGATTTGATTTTCAAGTAATTTGAGTATTTTTTCATCTATATTTATAGGAGAAATTGGTGTTTAATTTTCTTTTCTTGTAGTATCTGTATCTGGCTTTGCTATTAGAATGATACTCACCTCTTACAATGGGTTAGATGAAGTGCCAACCTCTTCACTTTTTTAGAAGAGTTTGAGCAGGCTGGTGTCAGTTCTTCTCGAAATGATTGGTGGAATTTATATGTGAAGCCATCATATCCTAAGATTTTCTTTGTTGTGATGTTTTTGATAACAGACTCAATCTCTTTACTTGTAGTTGGTCTGTTGAGGTCTTATATTTTCTCTAGAGTTAGTGTAGGTTGTTTGCTGATTTCAAGGAATTTGTCCACTTCATCTAGGTGGTGTAATTTGTTGTCGTACAGTGGTCCACAGTATCCTCTTATGATTTTTTTATTTTAGTGAGGTCAGTAGTAATGTTCCCTCCTCTCATTTCTGATTTTATTTATTTGCATCTTCTCTTCTTGTTTCTTTGTCAGTGTAATTAAGAGTTTGTCAATTTTATTGATCTTTCTGAAGAACCAACTTTTGTTTTTGCTAATGCTCTTTATGGAAAAACGAAAAATTCCATGAGCTGTAGATTTCCCTCTCAACACTGTCATCACTACATCCAACAAATTTTGATATACGATATTCTCGTTTTAATTCATCTCAAGATATTTACTGATTTCCTTTGTAATTTCTACTTTGACCCACTGAGTGTTTGAGTGTTATTAAATTTCCACATATTTGTGGATTTTCCAGCTCTCTGCCTGTTACTGATTTCCAGTTTTTTTTCCCCTTATGGCCAGAGAAGATGCTTTGTTCAATTTCAGCCTTTTAAAATTTATTGAGACCTGTTTTGTGCCTAATATGTAGTCTATCCTGGAAAATGCACCATGCGCAGTTGAGGAGAATATATTCTGCTGATTAGGGGTACAGTGTCTTGTATATGTCAGTTAATTTGGTTTATTTATCATAGTATTCAAGTTCCCTGCTTTCTTATTGATCTTTTTTTTTTTTCTTCTCTCAGGCTTCATTTTTTTTTTTTAATTAATTAACGGAAAAAAAAAAGAAATTAACCCAACATTTAGAAATCATACCATTCTACATATGCAATCAGTAATTCTTAACATCATCACATAGATGCATGATCATCGTTTCTTAGTACATTTGTATCGGTTTAGAAGAACTAGCGACACACCAGACAAAGATATAGAATGTTACTATAGAGAAAAGAAATAAAAGTAATAATAATAGTAAAACAAAAACAAAAACAAACAAACAAAAACAAACAAACAAACAAAACCTATAGCTCAGATGCAGCTTCATTCAGTGTTTTAACATGATTACTTTACAATTAGGTATTATTGTGCTGTCCATTTTTGAGTTTTTGTATCTAGTCCTGTTGCACAATCTGTATCCCTTCAGCTCCAGTTACCCATTATCTTACCCTGTTTCTAACTCCTGCTGGACTCTGTTACCAATGACATATTCCAAGTTTATTCTCGAATGTCCGTTCACATCAGTGGGACCATACAGTATTTGTCCTTTAGTTTTTGACTGGACTCACTCAGCATAATATTCTCTAGGTCCATCCATGTTATTACATGGTTCATAAGTTTAGTCTGTCTTCAAGCTGCATAATATTCCATCGTATGTATATACCACAGTTTGTTTAGCCACTCTTCTGTTGATGGACATTTTGGCTGTTTCCATCTCTTTGCAATTGTAAATAACGCTGCTATAAACATTGGTGTGCAAATGTCCGTTTGTGTCTTTGCCCTTAAGTCCTTTGAGTAGATACCCAGCAATGGTATTGCTGGGTCGTATGGCAATTCTATATTCAGCTTTTTGAGGAACCGCCAAACTGCCTTCCACAGTGGTTGCACCATTTGACATTCCCACCAACAGTGGATAAGTGTGCCTCTTTCTCCGCATCCTCTCCAGCACTTGTCATTTTCTCTTATTGATCTTTTGTTTAAATGTTTTCTAGTGATAAAACTGTTGTATTGACATCTCCAACTATCATTGTAGAGGTATATTTTTCTCTGTTCAGTTTTTCTTTTTAAATATTTTTGTTGAGAAATCTTCACATACATGCAGTCCATTCATATTATAAAATCAGTGGCTCACGATATCATCACACAGTTGTGTGTTCATTGCCATGATATCTCCATTCAGTTTTCCCAGTGTTTTCCTCATGTATTTTGGGGGCACCATGTATAAATGTTTGTTTTTTTTTTTCTTGGTGGATTGACACATTTATTCATATACACTGTCCTTCCTTGTCTCCTGTAACTGCTTTTGACTTAAAGTCATTTGACTGGTTCTTTTTTGATTGCTATTTGCATGGAATATCTTCTTCCATGCTTTTGCTTTCAATCTATTTGTGTCTTTGGGTCTAGCATGAGTCACTTATAAACGATATAAGGTTGGATCATGCCTTTACTCCATTCCACCAATCTGTGTCTTTTGATTGTGGAATTTAATCCATTAATATTCAGTTTGTTACCGTAAAGGCAGTACTTAAGCCATTTTGTCCTTTGGTTTATATATATCATATCTCTTTTTTTGCCTCTTATTTCCTTTATTCTGACCTCCTTGTGTGATGTATTTGATTGATTCGTTTCTCATTTCTGTTTCTGTATATTTAAAAATTTTTTGCTGTGGTGATCCAGGGGTTTGTATTATACAACCTCTGTATATAAGCTACTAATTCAAACAGATACAATGTAGTTTCAACAGCATACCCACTCTCTGCTCCTCTGTGTCCCCTCTTTATGTTATTTTTGTTCCATAATACTTTTGTATGTTTTCTGCACCCATTATCAGGAATTATGCCTTTTTCTTGTTCAAATATATTCTAATAAGAATTAAAAAGTAGAATTGTATATTGGTTAGGACTATTGGGTTTTGCATTTACCCTTTTAGTTATCTTTACTGAAGATCTTCGTTTCTTCACATTACTCCAAGCTACTCTTTCCTGTTTTTTTCTTTCAACCTACAGAATTCCCTTTAGTAATTCTTGACGACTCAGTTTGTGTTTATCTGTGAATATTTTAAATGTTCTCTCATTTTTGGAGGACTCCCTGGGAGTCATCTCCCATGCCACCAGGGAGGCTTTTACACCTGGATGTCCTGTCCCATATAGGGGGAGGGTAATGATTTCACTTGCAGAGTTGGGCTCGGAGGCCACATCTGAGAAACAACAGAGGTCCTCCAGAAGTAACCCTTAGGCGTAACTATAAGTAGGCTTAGCTTCTCCACTACTGCACTCCGCCATTTTTGCCACATGCTATTTTTTTGCTTTCCAAGGAGATTCTGAAAGCACCCAGCTCTTATTTGTTTGCTTGCTTATTATTGTACAGATCCTGGCCTTGACTTAATTTCTAAAAAGTCTTAATAATTTTTCCTTCAAAAAAAGTGTCCATGTAGTTATTTCCTGTGTATTTTTCCAACAAGAGATACCAGGATTTAGGCTCATTTGCAACTCCGTAATTAATAATACTGATTTTAAAAGTTACCTAAGTAAATCTTACACTTATATCGACAACTGCTCTTACAGCAATTGCCTAACTATAGTTTGAAGCAATGCAACCTCCTCATGCCTGATTTCTTGGTGGGGAGTCCCAGGGATTGTGACACGTCATTTGGCATGTTCAGTTTCAGGCTGTCATCAGTGTCCTTCATCTTTCTTATTTTCACCGATTTTGAAATTATACTTCATATTTCTGTTTTTTAGCTAGCCATCAATCCATATTCTCAGTTGAAAATAAAATTTCCCCAACATGTTAATATGAAATCTTTCCGACCTGTAGAAGAATTGGAAGAACTGTACAGTGAATACCCTTGTACCTACCGCCTAGGTTCTGCAGTTGGCACTTCACTGTATTTGCTTTACTATCTGTCCATCTGGCTGTCCCTCTGTCCATCCATCAGTCCATCTAATTTTTTGATACATTGAAAACTAAGTTGCAAAAATTCTGCAACACTTATAGCATGCTTTACACCTGTAATAGAGTTTAGTATTTGCTTTCCATTTTATTAGATAAAATTTACCTATAGTGAAATTCACAAATTTTAAGTGATTGTGAGTTTTGGCACATGCATATACCTCTGTACCCCCAGTTCCTCAAGATGTAGAGCCTTACTTGCCCTAGAGTTCCCAGGTGCCCTTTCCCCGTCTGTTCCCTCTTCCAGTCCTATCTTTCCTACCTTCAGAGGCAACCACTATTTTGAATTATTTAATCATAGATTAGTTTGCCTATTCTATGTCTTTATACAGTGTGTACTTTTTTATGTCTGACTTTTTTCACTCACCATAATGTTTCTGAGATTCATCCATGTTGTTTCAGTAACTTTTTATTACCGAACAGTGTTCCATTGCTTGAATCTACCACAGCGTGCCTCTCCTGTTGACAGACAGATTCCTGGGCTGTTTCTAGATTTTTGGCTGTTTTGAACATTCTTACACGAGTCTTTTTTGTGTGCATGTACATTCGTTTATCTTGGGTAGTTTCATTAGCCTTAGTATTGGAACTACTGGGTCGTAGGGTGGTGTATGTTTAGTTTTATAAGAAACTGCCAGACCTTTTTTCAAAGTGGTCATACAACTTTATATTCCCACCAGCAATGTATGAGACTTCTGATTGTTTTATATTCCTGAAATTGGCTTTGTCAAACTTTTTAATTTTATCCATTCCAAGAGTGTATATGGTGTATCATTTTTAAGTGATTATCTTTGAGGTTAACAAGCCTATGACCCTGAGATCACACACGTACACACATAAATCCAAAGTGTTTAGTGCTTTTTAGAATCCAAGGATAACCAGGTGTTTATAAACAAAGCATTTGAACACAAGGACAGCAAGATTTGTGAGAACCTGTCGTACATTAAGTAATTAAAGTTTTGAGATTTTGAACTTTTTTCCCAAGCGAGTTGTCATTCTCCAAGGACTTGCTGAGAAATCCCAGCTTTGAGCTGTGGCAAGAGCTTCCTGGGCCAAGGACAGTGGTTTTTACATGGCAAAAGCCTCCGGTTTCCCTGGGAACACACAATATTAAAAATTCCAGTTTTGTACAGTCATAATTGTAATAAAAAGATTCTATACTTTAGGCTTTCACAAAAGGAGAAAGAAACAAACCCCTCACACTGGAGAGATTGACAGACACTAGGGCATTGGTTTCTGATCTTTTCTTTGCTTTAGCATGCATATGACAAAACTTTCCCCTGACCAAACCTTCCCTGAAATTTGTAGGAAAATTATATTTCCCAACAGATATTCTGTGCTAAGCCAGGGGAAACTGTCATCTGATCCTGGTTTAACGCGCCTGGGCCTGGGGCTTCCCTCCAGGAGCCACACTCTGGAGAGCGTGGGGTAAAGAGGAGACGGTCTCGGGGCTGGAACGGGCCAGGTTGGAAACTGGACTCTGCCGAGTACTAGCTGAGGGCCTTAAGCAAGTTATCTAACCTCTCTGAACCTCACTTTCCTTGTCTGTCAAAAGGAATGATGATATTTCCTCTTTTTCAAGAGTGTTGTAGTGATTGGAAATTACAGGTGTAGAGCTGCCAGTGTGTGGGAGACATGTAAGAGAGGACCGTTGTCACCGAGCAGAGCTTTGCCTTAAGATCTCCCACCTTGAGAAGGCCCTTTTTCTCACTGCCCAAATAGTCCTTAAACCCACAAGCCTCCGGTGGCTTCCGGCCCCAGAGGGCACACCACCACCACTCCTTCCCTGCTTCTTTTCTCAGACCAACTAGACATTACATTGAAAATAACTTTAGAGGAATAACCCATACTGAGTTTGAAATGGCTGGTGGGTTTAGACTTCCAGAGAAGAAGATTCTAATTCTAACATAACTGTTTCATCCAAGTGAATCTTTAGTTGTAAAATGGGGTATCTGGAAGAGGCACGTAGATCATCTGATTCGGGAAGCTTCAACAAACCCTAGTACTGCTCTGGTGTGACTGGCAGCATGCCCTTAGGCACTGCTCCTGGCGAAGAGGCTCAACAAATGACCCATGAAATAAGTCCTCAGTGAGCAAGATGGTTGGGGAGCTGCTTCCAGGCCCTCCTGCTCTCAGTAAGAGAGAGCACCTCAGAGCAGTTTAGCCAGCATGGGGGGAGGGCTGCACGGGGGGAGGTGGGGGGCGAGGGGCGAGGTAGTGAGTTCAGCTCAGAAAGCACCAAATGCAACGTAGTATGTGGAGAAAGACAGGCTAGACCTACCTCAGCAGATGTCTTTCTTGTCTTCCCCCTCCTCTGTCTGCTCAATGCCTGGGTTACATTTCTATCTCAGACACAGGGTCAAGCTATGTATGTATCTCCTGGACTTTGCATTTCATCTGGCTCCACTCTAGAGAGAACACAAATCCCTCGCTCAAGTGGCAGGAGCTCCACAGCTTCATTAGCTGGTCCAGGGGAACAGACGAGAGAGAAGGATTTTTTGTGTCCGGGGAGTCTGAAGGAGAGGTATATTGGGATTCAGAGAGAAAAGCTAAGTCTTTAAAGATCACTTGCTTCTGAGTTAAAGCTGATAGAAACAAAATTACAAGGCATAGGTTTTATTCATCTGGTATAGTAACGAAAACTCATATGGTAGCTTTGTAGCAAATGATCTTTATCACTGAAGGAAAAACATAAAACATTTGTTCACAGAAGAAATAAAAAGAACTCAGAATTACTGGATGAATTAGTCACAGCCCTTAGTCACATTATGCCCAAGATTTCACACAGGTTGGTCATAAAATTGTTTCTGTAATTACATAGAGTGGATTAAGCAGAATAATTCATAGAAAAATCCCTATTTAACACTTAAGCTTTACATAATTATTTTTCAGTGGTTAGAGCAAGTTGGAACATTTTGCCTGGGTCTGATACATGTGGAATTTCTGTTAACGTTGATATTGCTAAGCCATTCTAATCTTCCTTCACAGAAAATCCTCCATACTCAACTGTCTTATTATTTCGAATTAATTCATCCCATCCACTGAGCGGCTACGGATGTTTAGTGAACTGAGCAACTGGCAGTGGGTGGATTTAGCAGTGAAGTGTCGTGATTCTAAGTGATAGAACAAAATGTACCCATACGAGTATGTTGATCAGTTATAAACACAAGAAGGACAGAACTCCCAAAGAAAGCATATTTATTATTTTTTAGTGTTTATGAAGTCATTTTGTCATTTAACAGACATTTGTTAAGCATTAGCACAAAATCACCAGCACACAAAAAATAGACAATGAGGAAGAACTAGGTGTTAAACTGCATCTAAAGTTAAGTTCTCATTGTGAAGAAACTTTGTAAATATCCTCTATAATTAAGGGGCATTGGAAGAGCTCTTTAGAAAGGTTTTTAAAAATCCTAGGCTTAAATTCATATTACTTGTATATTACAGAAAAAACTTATATGTCTGAAACATAAACAGATTATATAGTACCCTTTTTAAAAATTTAAATTTTGTTATAGCTTTTGTGTTTCTGCATTTCTGCAGACTGTCAAAATGAGAATAGCTGACTGGAGCTTTAGATGTCCTGCTTAGAAAGCTCATCCCTTGGTACCTTCCTGCTCTAGGGCTCAGCCTTCTGTAAGTGTCTGAAAGTAAGAGAGCATTTGTAGTATTGGTGTACATCTTTCATCTCTTCATAGTATCTGTGGAACTTCTTGCCTTCTTGAAGTCTTCAGAACTTTTTAACTGAATTGTTTGGTTAGAAATATAGCTAATACCGTATTAAAAACCTCTTTCTCTTGTTTCACCAAACTTTTGAACAACTTTAGATTCACAAGATTCATCGTGATTCAGGAGACAGTTCTCAGACAGGTGAGAATTCTTCAATTTAACTCTTATACCCATGGGAGACATTTGTGGATTCAAGACAGTAAATTGCTCTGAAGAAATCTAGATTGACACTCAACACCCCCGAACTTGGATTGCTAAAATCTGAGTGCTGGTCTAGATGGAGAGCCAGAAGAAAAGCAGAGTCCCTTAAAAATTCCTTAGCTTGTCATTCGCGGCAAATTTCCCTGTTGGATGCCTTCCCCGCCTTAGTTTTCATTTCCTGGCTAGAGACCACGTGTAACAGATACATCCAAAGCAGACAGTGGTCCAAAAGTCAGGGGAGACATACTGGGTTCAGCCACATTTGGTTTTCCCTTTCCACGGTAACCAGTGGCTGTACGGGCAGAAAAAAAACGTGGTGTTCCTGCCCCACCCCCCCACCCGCGCTCCCACACCCCTTCCCTGGGGTGAGGCTCTGAATGGCCAACTCCTGTTTTCTCAGCTGAAGGTCAGAGGACTGGACCTGCGGACTTCTATGTGAAGAAGGGTCTGGAAATCTCTGATCCTCAGAGGGTTATTTCAGTCTGTTTTCCAAGATTTAAAATTCTTGTTCCTGCAAAAATTCCAGCCAGCACACACTCTGCCCTGTTGGTGGCTTTCCCAGCCCCTATGTCATAAAATCGGACTCTGGGCTACTTGTTTAGTGCCTCTTTTACCTGAAGAACATCTAACTGATTCAGAAGATTACATTTAATCTTTCTGAGCTTCAGTTTCTTCATTTGTATAATGAATTAACAATGCCAACCTTGTGGAGAATTAAAGGAGAAAATGTATATACTATCTAACAGTCCTTGGCATTTAACTGTTAGATACTCTACTTTCCCTTTTATTAAAACTTTCTAGGTGAGAACGGCCTGGGGTAATACCATGATACGTCTCTCTGTCTCCGTCTCTCTGTCTCTGTCTCTCTGTCTTTCTGTCTCTCTCTCTCTCTGTCTCTCTCTCTCTGTCTCTCTCTCTCTCTCTCTCTCTCTCTCTCTCTCTCTCTCTCTCTCTCTCACACACACACACACACACACACACACCCCCAAACACACACAGTCTGTCTGTCTCTGAGGTACTTTAGTTATTATAGCCTTTACAGTGAGGACATTCTCTTAACTGTCTAACTTCTGAGCTGTGCCAAAAATGTTTATAGCCATTTTCATATTCTCTGCAGTGTGCAGCATTGCCCTGCACACAATAGACACCCAATAATATACAGAATATTGATAAATTGAAACTATTCCATGTTGGAAAGTATAGATTCCACCATCTATAAGCTCTTTGACCTTGGACTGCTTATTCTCTACAAGCTTAAATTTCTTCATCAGTAAAATGGGCATCACATTATGTTGCTTCCAGAATTGTTAAGTATTAAATGAGAATTGCTATATTCAAAGTTCATAGCACACTGTCTGGTACATAGTAGGTGCTCAGTAAGTGGTAGCTAATTTCTTATTAGTGACACTATATCTCTTTATTTTATTGACGTCAGCTATTAAATCTCCTTTAGCTTTCTTTTCTTTAAGTTTTGTTTATTCCACAAACACCTGTTGAAATAGCTGTTAAATGGCTTTCCTTTAGCCTTTATTGAAGAACAACTTTTTCTAAACTTTTACTCATTTCTGTTACTATAGATTCTCTTCATTTTAGTTGGATAAAATTAGGAAGAATAAGCATCAGCCATCTCATCTCTAATTAGAATCCAACCAGCTAGTTTAGGCCACAGCCTTAAAACTCACCTTCCTACTTTAGGATTTAAAAACTACATTTTCAGAAATTCTTGTGTTCTTTAATATTGAATTTAATCTTAAATCTTTAACCAGTTACATTTACTTTATTTGATAAACAAATAAATGTTAAGAATTTATATGCTTATTAAGTCCTTAAATAAGCTAAAAACAAATCTTTTGCAAGTGATCACTGTTAGTTTCTCTGGATTTGAAAAATGCATAAGATCCTAGCAGTGTCATTTAAAGTACCACTGTCCATAGCTGTCTCTAGAGGAAATATTGAAATTCATATTCAAGGCCAAGAAAATCATGGAGGCAGACTCTGGAAGACTGAAATTAGGCGAAGGGTAGTAAATGTTTTGTTAAACTAGAGTAAGACAAGGACCTTTGACTATGGTTTTCAGATTAACTTTATAAAGTTCTCCTTTCATTTCATGCTGCATAAATATAGTCCTGAATTAGTCATTGATTTAACCACTTCTTTATTTTACTGAACCAGATTTTTTACTGTCAGACTTTTGGACAGGAGACTAAAATATATGGTTAGCACGGTGATACGGAAAAGTGTCTAAGACACTTGACGTGAAAGCTGAGAGCATATAGGACAGTATAATAACATAATCTCATATGCATCTTAAGAGGTACATTCAGACGAGCAGATGCAACGTACTGTAATGACCAGCGTGTAAATGCTCGCTATGTGAGGAAACTCTTCTAAGTGCTATAGACATGTACATGGATCAACTCGTTTACTTTTCACAACAGCCTATGACGTAGTTGCTGTAGTTATCCCCATTTTACAGATGTGGATACTGAGACACGGAGAAGTTTGGTAAGATTCCCAAGGTTACACAGCTGCTAGGTGGCGTGGTAAGGATTTGAACTTTGGCAGTTTGCCTCTAGAGCTCGTTCTCTTGAGCACTAGGTTTTCTATATATACCTTTTTTGATGTCGCTAGAAGAAGCAGCGTTGCTTTTTTGGAATAAAATCATTTATTGGTGTCTAAGAAATGCGTCCTTCCTGCTAGAACCATCCTGTCTTGCTCCTTCCTTAGCACATTACGGTATTAGGGTGACAATTTCTCTCTTTGTTCACGGGTTGCTCCTACAAGAAGCAAATGCCCTGATAATGCTTCTGTCCTCACATTTTCCCCCCTTGGTCCTCTCTGATGAGATGTGTTTTTGCTTAGATCTTGCATTAATATGACACCCATTTGAGTGTGAAATTCAAAGTCTACAAAGACTTATGTAGAATTTTTTTAAAGTGCTTTTTTGCCTCCTCAGGACATAGGGACAAGGGTGAGTGCTGTTGTTAGAAATTATTTGACATATAAACAGTTTAAACTTCCTTTCCTTTCTTGTGATTGGCAAAATGCATCATCTGATGAAATCACATCTTTGAGAGAACCTAGAAGACCACCTTGGAATCTGACTTTCAGTGGTCCCAATTCATTTCTCAAATTAAATTCAAAATCTGTTTTTTTTTCATTGCTATTTTATCTCCTCACATATTCACAAAAGAGCCTCCCCCACCCAACCAGATGTTTGTCCTTCAGTTCAAAAACTGAACTTCAGTTCAAAAAAAAACAAAAGACAAAAACTACTCTGATTAGAAAAGTTTTTTCAATTTTCTAATTACTTCAAAAACCAATGAAATTGTATTGATTTGTAGCATAACTGCATGTTGACAGTATTGCTAAAATTTCCCCTAAGTTTGAGAGTTTACTTTTGAAATAATATTTTAGTCATACAACTAAATAACCATTGATAATAAGCCCCGTTATTATGAGGCAGTGTGGTGCCACAAAACAAAGGGGTCGTTTTATAACCAATACAGCTGGCACTTCTGTGTGTCTTGATGATTTGAAGAGAAAGTGGTTTACTGCTTCTTAAAATTATTATACAGTGCTTAAAAAGTAAGCTTTTCTTTGGACAGTGAGGGGAAAAAAAAGTCTGAATTTAACCATGAAAACTAATCACCCTCTCTTTCTAATCTGAAATTCTTTAGAGTCGCATTCATTCAGGTACAAGAACAAGAGGAAAGAGTCCATTGACGTGAAGTCAATATCATCTCGAAGTAGTGATGGTAAGAACTTTTCTGTCTTCTTTGACCTTTATAAAGGGTAGGAAATGACAGAGGAGTATGTTCAAAAATTCGTCAGCATATAACCCCAAAGAGTAGGGTTTCAACACAAACTTATTTATTTTTCAGTGTACTGAAAAATTTTTTGTCTTTAAATGCTATAATGCTTTTTCTTTGTTTTCTCTTTAAAATAACTTCCTGCTGTTCCTAAAGTGTTGTGGACCATATAACCACTGAAGCAGCTCAGAATTTAAGTAAATAGCCCAAAATCACCTTTGTGTGATAGAGGCAGTCAGTCCTGTCTTCCCACCTCCCAACACAAACTTGGCTTACAGTGCATCTGCCCTGACTTTCCCTTTAAAAAACATCACAGATAAACTCCGTGAGGCAAAGCTTGGCAAAAAATTTCTGTCCTGTGAGGCAGAATTTAGAAAAACATTTTTTGAGTTCTGTTAAACAGGTCTAAGTAACCTGTTGGATTTGTGAGGAGATGGACATAGCAAGGATGACTCTAAAAGTGCATTCCTAGGTACCTGGGAAATTACAAATAATATTTACAGAAATAGGAAAAAGTCTCAAGGTAAGGCTAGGTTAGAGGTTGAAGAGAAGTTGATGAATTTTATTTTTTATGGAGATATAGGCCTAGGAAGCTAAAATCCAAGACTGGTACTTAGGGCTAAAGATGTAGACTTAGGAGTCCTCAGAATGACAGTTGAAGCTGTGAGAGCAAAGTAACATCCTAAAGTGTGTGTGTGTGCGCGTGTGCATGTGTTTGTGTGTGTGTGCGCGCGTGCATGTGCGCACATGTGTGTGTATGTGTGCACGCGCACATAGAATAAAAGGATGAAGAGTGTAAGTCCAAGCCCTGAGGGTGCATCCTCAGTGAGAGAGGCGGTGACAGGAACTGTGAAGAGCTGGGGCACGAGCCTGTGAGGTCCATGTCTCAGGAACCAAGATCAAGATGGTATCAGGAGAAAGGAGATGGTATTAAATGCTGCAGAGATCAGAGAGCTTACAGGCTGAAAATGCACTAATGGATTTTGCTTGTTCATCTAGTTTTTATTTTGCAAATGGGAGGACAGATTGTAAAGAGATTAGGAGGGGATGGTTAGTATCTTAAGGGAATAAACAAGAAAGTCTGGTGAAGGATTGTCCTTCAGGTCAAAATGGGAAACCTGAGTTATGAGGCTGAAAAGGACACTGGAGACAAGATGAATAATTTAGAGAGCAGAGTTCCACAGGGCAGGGAGAGGTTGAGGCCAAGAATGTAAAATAAAGGATATGGAAAACAGTTTGGAATTTCTTCAAAAAGTTAAACATAACATTATCATATAACCTGGCAATTCCACTCTTAAGTATACCCCCCGCCCCCAGTCAAGAGCAGGGACTCAAACTGATACTGGTACATAATGTACATAGCAGCCTTATTCACAGTAGTCAAAAGGTGGAAGCAACCCAAGTGTCCAGACACATGTATGGATAAACAAAGGGTATTATATATGCACAGTGGAATACTGTTCAGCCATAAAAAGCAATGAATTTCTGATATATTCTACAAAGCAAATGAGTTTTGAAAACATTACGAGTAAGGAAAATTAGCCATGAAAGGACAGATAAAATATTTTTTAGTTTGCTAAAGCTATTGAAATACAATATACCAGAAATGGATAGGCTTTTAACAACGGAAATTTATTAACTTACAACTTTATAGTTCTGAGGTCATGAAAAATGTCCAAATTAAGGTATCAGTAGGGTGATAACTGGGCTCTGAAGACCAGGTACTGACGAGCTTGGGCTCCTATCAGATACTAAGGCACATGGCGATAGCTGCTGGTCCTTCTCTCCCAGGCTTCGTTGCTTCCTCTTTCTACTTCAGTGCCTTCATTTCTCAGCTTCTCTGTGTGTCTTTTTTCCTCTAAAAACTACTCCAGTAAGAGGATTAAGACCCATCTTGAATGAGGTGGGTTGGCTCTCAATTGAAATAATCTTATCAGAAGTTCCCACCTACCGTGGGTCTACGCTCACAGGAATGGATGAAACCATTTCAGTAATGGAAGCTGGTGATGGTAGCACAACAGTGCTATAATGCCACTGAATTGTACACTTGAAAATGGTTAAAATGGCAAATTTTATGATAAATGTGTACATGATTTATAGATCACCACAGTAAAAAATGAGAATATGGATTAAAATATGTTGAGATAGAAAAATTTAGATAGAAAGGATAATGGATGAGGAATTAGATGGATTGGACTAGCTCAGTTTTGGGAGTAGAGTTTGAGGCTGGATCATCATCTGTCCAAAGTGTGGGAGAAGTGGAGGTTGTGGACGTAGGAGAGGTCACAATTCCAACTGCACTGGCAGCAAGAGAAGGCCGGAGGGTGGCCGAGCAGCAGGTAGGCTCTGTAATCCAGGCTGGATTAAGTCACCCTGTCTGTAGAATGGAAGTTCCATCTCTTCTGCCTGACTTACAGGGAGTAGGAGGAAGAGCTGATGAGAATGGGCTTTTAAAGTAAAACTTCTACTTTTGAGATTTGAACCACACATTAGCATTAAAGATTCAAAAATATAAAATTAAAATTACTTTTTAAATGAATGCTTCTAAGGATAAGAGCTAGAGCCACCAAAGGTTCAGGTGTTAACCAGAAGGCTCAGGAAAGGGGAGTAACTGGCCCTGATTCACGTTGAGAGTAGCCTGTCCTCACCCTCTCCCCGACCACGTACCGTGGCTACCCTTCCACATTGCACAGTTCTCCAGTTGCATGGCCAATACCTTAGCACTGAAAGTGATGAGAACTGCCCAAGGTGGGCTTTTGAGATTATGGGCAGGTGAACCCTGGGGATCATTAGGCCGTTGGATGTCCCTTTGTGGACCTGGGACTCATAAATCCCTCCTGCCACCAAAGTTTCAGACCAGACTACCCTTTCTGGTCTCAGGTAAGTCATGGCTGAGCTGTCTGCCTTTTAGGATTAAGAGACGGGTGAATTCATTGCTTTTCAGGGTATAGGGGGTATTCCCGAGAAGGGGCTCCTTTGCTGCACTTGGTCACGCTGAGCCACCAGAACCAGATAAAACCTTTTTCCCTCTCTCCAGCACCAAGCCTCCAGAACCGCCGCTACCCGTCCATGGCACGGATCCACTCCATGACCATCGAGGCACCCATCACAAAGGTGAGAGGCCGCTGCTGCTCCCACCCTCACGCGGCACACAGGGTGCGTTGCACGAGGTGGAGGGTCAGTTAAGAGGGAAACACATCTGCCAGAGGAGACAGAGGTTTAACAGACAGACACACACATGCCTCCATGCCCACATAGGTGTGAGCTGCAGTAAGTGCTGTGAAGGAAACGGCGGGGTTGTAAGCGGGATCGCTGGAGTAGGGCCGCACTTTAGGCAGGGTGGGAGGGACTCGTTAGGGAAAGTTTCTCTGTAGAGGAAGTAATGTTTAAGGTAAGAGTAGAAGCATGAAAAGATGTTAGAAGAGTGAGAAAGAGGATTTCAAGCAGCAGAAATAGCAAGTAAAAAACACACTGATATGGGAAGGGGGGATTGGAGCATTTGAAGACCCAAAAGAAAGCTGAGGTTTAGAGAGCCAAGAGGAGAAGGAAGTGACATTGGGTTGAACAGGGCTCAGTTCATTCCAGCCAGTGGGCCATAGGAAGGCATCTGTATTTTTGTTTATTTGCAACAAAACCACTGAAGACTTCGAAGTAGGGGAGTGACATACTCAGGTATATATATTAAAAAGAAAATCCAGCTGCCAGACTAGATTAGAGGTGGCAAGAATAAAAGGGAAGAAGCCAGTTAGGAGGCTTTTTCAGAAGTTTAAGCAAGAAATTGTCTAAACTAAAATTCTAGACTAGAATTGTAACAGTGGAAGTAGAGAGATATTAATAGATCAGGAAATATTTAAGGGTAGAATCAATAGGACTTGGAACTGAATTATATGGTCAGGGTAGGGAGAGGGGTGAGAGAAGGTGATGTGTCACCAAGGGCCTCCCAGGATTTTGACTTTAACAGTAAGTGGGTAGAAGTGCTTTTTACTGCAGTGTGGAAACCAGAGGATAAGTTGTGTCATGTCCCCCCACTCCACCCCCCCAAAGAAAGATATGTTGAAGTCCTACCCCCAGAACCTGTGAAGATGACGTTATCAGTGGAATAGACGTCAGCTGAAGTGAGATCATACCAGAGCAGTGTGGGCGCTCAACCCAACACGACTGGTGTCCCTGTAAGAAGGGGGGAGTGTGTCCTCTCAGGCGGAGAGTGCCGCGTGGCCCCTGAGACAGGGACTGCAGCCCGTGGTGGCTGGCAAGCACCGGAGGTGGGGCAAGTCTCTTCCCCGTTGGCCTCAGACTTCTAGCCTCCGGATTTGTGAGGCAGTAAGCTTCTGCCGCTTTACCCTGCCCAGTTTGTGGTACTCTGTCACTGCAGCCTTAGTAAATGGACTTTGTGTGCCTGCTTTGGGAAGGGGGTTAGGAGCAGGGGTTAGTGTTGGACATGACAGTGAGATACTCCAACCTAAGCCTGCGGGCCATGCGTGCAGGTGTCCGGAGCTCAAAGGAGAGCTCAGGCCTGGGGCGCAGCCTGGAGGCAGGTAGATTGTGTCTGAGTCTTGGAGATGGAAGAGCGCATCTGTGGGAGGACTGTAGAGGGAGAGGAGGACCGAAACGGATCTCTGAGGATTCCAGGAGTCGGCAGAGGACACTGAGAAAAGTGTCGCCAAGGGAAACGCGCCTGCGGGCAGAAGGGAGTGGCGGGTGACAGCTTGGCCATTTTGAACAGTGAGGTGTGCTAGCATCTACTTTCTTTTGGATTCTGAGCATACATCCTATTTTTGGGATGGAGCTCATACCACTCTCACATTTATCCTTCTCTCTTCACTTCGTCAGGTCATAAATATCATCAACGCAGCCCAAGAAAACAGCCCCGTCACGGTAGCGGAAGCCCTGGACAGAGTTTTGGAGATTCTGCGGACCACAGAACTGTACTCCCCTCAGCTGGGCACCAAAGACGAGGACCCCCACGCCAGCGACCTCGTGGGAGGGCTGATGGCCGTGAGTGCGTGGGCCTGAGGTGGGGGGGGGGCGGGGGCGGGCAGTCTGCAGGGGCGTTGGGAGCTCGCTCCCTGGGAGGCCGGTCTGGCCCTGTCTCTGAAAGTTGTGCATCGCCTTTGTGGCGTTGTCCCAGTGACGCCTGCGCTGGCCTTTCCTCGGGTTGCCTGATCCTAGCGGTAGGGAGCGGCCCTTCAGGATTCCTGCCACAGGAAGTGGCGAATGAGCAGTTGGTTGAGGGCCAAGTGCACCGTTTGGGGGCGTGCACGGCCCCTGCCCTCCTCCCCCCAACCTGGTACCTTCTGGATCGAGGGCCATGGCGGGGGCCCCTTGGACTCAGGCTCTTCACCCATATATGAAAGGGCTCATACTTAGACTGCAGTGGTAGTTTTTAAAATCTTAGCTGCACAATCCTTTCTTTAAATGAAATCAGACAGAAGTTCCAGTTATAAACAGACAAAAATGAGCAGAACTGTTCTAGCTGGGGCTGGAGGGGATGCCTCTCCCTGCCAGCAACCCAAGAAGCACTATTTGCATGCGCTTAGGGCGGGGCACATCCTGTCCCAGAGCTTGGCTGTAACCTGGTGGCTGCAATCCCCAAACACGGGCATGTGAAGAAAAAGTAGAATATTCACATCGTTCCTTTGTGCTGCTCACCAGAAGCTGAAGGTGGAAGAATTCTCTGGATGAATGTCCTGCAGTCATCCATGAGTTTCACCTTGAAGATTTCTGTGTAGCCCTGCCACCGAATGCTTTTTGGATCATTCTCAGTGTCTGAAGGACTCTGCGAGCCTGTGGTTTGTAGGGCCGCCTCCTCCTTTCCTGCCCCGGGTGACCTTGGTTGCCCTGTCCCAGTAAGTGGGGACTTCAGCTTCCAGAGGACGCCGCGGGCCTGTCGGGAGCAGCAGGACAGAGCCGCAGCCGGTTCTCCCAGCCCCCATCATTCCGTCCTCATTTCACCTCCAGATGATGCTGTGGGGACCCACTGCAGGTTCCACCTCGTTAGTGTGGTTTTGGAACAATGGAGAGAGAAAGGCAAAGAGAAGTCAGAGGATTCCCTTGTAATATCTGCCTTAGAAGCAGGATAGTTTTAGTCATTGTTACTTGTATGTTTACTTGATTTTTAAAATTAACCTCTTGGCCTAAAGATCCAAGATGTAGTTTCATTAATATTACTTTAAAATTTAGTATATAAAATTTAGTATATAAAGTGTATACACTTTCTGGGCATGACAGGCAAATAAGCAATTGCAAATGACTTAAGCAGAGATCACAGTAGTTAGGTGCTCAGCGATAGAAGATGGAGGGAAGTTAACTGAGATTCAAGAACATTTGGGACTAGTTCAGGTTCAAGAGCTTAGTAGGTGGCAGAGCTAGCATCAGAATTCTGCCACTCCCTTATGTTGTCTCTCTAAAGATCTAAGAACCAGAAACTTTTACAGGCTAGCAGCAATGCTCATGTGGTAAAGCAGAAAATACAGTTGAATGTCTGTCAAAAATTAACTTCTCCCCCTCCCCTTTTTTAAAGGAGAGGGCTGCTGGAAATGCCTTTCCCTCTCCTCATCCCCCTGCCACCCCATCCCCTGACCCCAGTTGGCAGGCCCCAGCCAGGACTGCTAAGAAATCTTAAGTCTCCAGACAGGCTGGTCCTGGCTGAAAACAAGGTTGCTGGGGAGCCACAGGGCCAGCAGGGTGAGTCCTGTGCCTGCTGGCCCCATCCATCCCACCACTGCCTGCCCACCTGGGAGAGCTCCTCCTCGGCTGGACAGGCCTGTCACCCAACTTTACTTTAGGAGATCATCCCCAAAATGTGGCCCATTGCTTCAGCTCCTCAAAATGTGAATTGGAGAATACAGGAATAACATAGTCCCTAGTAGTGTGAGTGAATGTGGTGGTTCGAAGCTGTACATTCCTCAGAAGAACATGGCTTAACTGTAATCCATTCCTGTGGGAATGGACCCCCTGTAAGTGGGACCTTTTGATGAGGTTACTGCAGTTAGAGTGTGACCCACCTCATTCAGGATGGGTCTTAATCCTCTCAGTAGAGTCCTTTATAAACAGGATGAACAAAGAGAGAGAGTGTGAGCAAGCCATGTAAGCAAGAAGCTGAAATCAGCACAACCCAGAAGCGAAGGAGAGACCAGCAGATGCCACCATGTGGTGGAAGAGCCGAGGCTCACTGGTAGCAGTCTTCATGAAGAAAGCATCGCCTTGATGATGCCTTGATTTGGACATTTTCTGAGTCTCAAACTGTAAGCTAATGAATTCCCATTGTTTAAGCCAGTGCATTTCATGGTATCTGCTTTGCACGTCCTAGGAAACTAAAACACTGGGGTCCGTCTAAAGTAACCTGTGTCCAAGGCAAGATCAATTCTGGGATTTCACTTATGCAGCTTCAAAGTGGCAGTCGAGAAAGCGGGTGTGAGAACACACCCTATTCATGGCTTAGGTGTGAGACCTGAAGGCAAGTAAATACACTTTGTTCTCAGTTCTCCACCTCCTGTGGCTGATACCCATGGAAGGGAATGTCTCCTTTGTTGGCCTTGTTGGTATTTTTCTGGTTTGATTTTCAGTTTGCTTCAATTGGAGTTTCAAAGTGATTGGGTTCTTCTGAATTTAAATCTCTTTGGATAATGAAGGAAGTAAGAGAATAATGATGAAGAAATATAAAATGTGGTATACTTCTGCTTCTAACAGCATCTTTCTTTATTTCAGGATGGCTTGCGAAGGCTGTCAGGAAATGAGTATGTGTTTACCAAGAGTAAGTTTTCACCTGTCTGCTTGTTACCAGTGTCCCAGCCCTAGTGTTGTGATGACTGTTTGGGGAGAGCCTTGGTGTTTCTTCCAGTTAGTCTCATTTGAGATGCAGCCTGTCTCTGGCTTCCATTTGAAACTATTAAAATGGCCTCATATTAAAATGACCTCTCTGAGCACTGTCAGAATAAGAATCTCACATTTCTATATAATTCAACAGTTAAACTGCATTATTTTTCTATTTGGGAGTCTTGAAGTTTAGTAATGTAGGAGAAGGTTCTTGAAATAAAAATCTCCTTACTCTTGGAAGCTCAAGACTTTGTAGCAGCAACCATGAAGAGGACAAAAGCTCAGAGGCACTTAAGGTCCCCTCATTAACCAGCACCTGCCCCATCTGTTTGCTCAGACATGCACCAGAGTCACAGCCACCTCGCGATGCCAGTGCCTGTCAACGATGTGCCCCCTTGCATTGCCCAATTACTGGATAAGGAGGAAAGCTGGGACTTCAACATCTTTGAATTGGAAACTGTTACACATAAAAGGTATATGACTTCTCTGACTGCTGGCAGGGGAGGATTGATGGCTATAATCAAGACTTTCACATCTGGAAACTTAGAGGGAGACATGTCCTTTCCAAGGGATGACTTGCAGCTTCTGCTTTCTGTGCCATATTGGAGAGTATCAGGAAAGCAGAGAGATGGTATCTCTGAATAGCTCCTTTATGGAAAGAGTGTTAGTGGATAGATGCGGGCTCAGCCTCCTGATGACCAAGGATTGAGGAAACACTGAGTTTCCTTCTCAGATCTACTTGGATCATTGCTTTGTGCTAGTGAGCCAGGAGATCTAAGTATTTTCAGCTCCAAAAGTATTGAATGCCCACCTTACAAAATGCATTTTCAAGCTCTTATTTAGAACCACTAGATTTTTCTCTTGGTCCAGCATGAAGGCAGGGGAAAGATTAGATAGCTCATCAATTCTAGGGTCCTCATATATACCAGGAGAAGCCTGTTTCTTCCTTTGGTCTCTAGGATATGAACGATTTTCCCCTGCAGATGAATAATGTGACTCTAAAGGGATGCAACTTTGCTGAGACTCCCCCCAGACTGTTCCTTTTGTCCTTAGGCTCAGTAACTTTTTCAGGGTTCACAGAGGAAGTGTGGGGTTTAAGTAGAAGTGAAGATAGAGAGGGACATCCAGGGACCTTTCTTGGTTGTCAGAGCTACCAAAGGGCCCATGACCTAGAAGCAACCTAGAAATGATTTGGGTTGACTGGTATGAGGCACTTGGTTGAGAAGCAGTGGTGAGTGAAGAAGAGATGCTCTCTCTCTTCCCAGCTTGGGGAGAAGATGTTTTTATGCCCCTGTGCCTGTGTAGTAAGCATCAGGAGAAAAATGCCTCCATTCCCCAGTATCATCAAAGGAGGTGGTTTCTAGACAAGTGAATGCAATGAACCAACATTTATTTTCCTATTTTGTAGGCCATTGGTTTACCTGGGCTTAAAGGTCTTTTCCCGGTTTGGAGTATGTGAATTTTTAAACTGCCCTGAAACCACTCTTCGGGCCTGGTTCCAAGTGATTGAAGCGAACTACCACCCCTCCAACGCCTACCACAACTCCACCCACGCCGCAGACGTCCTGCACGCCACCGCCTTCTTCCTGGGGAAGGACAGAGTGAAGGTAGAATTCTGATATCATGATTTAGTTACTTGCCTGGACTGGAGATCCAAGATTCAGTCTTAAAATATATTAGACAAACAGCTGTTATACCACCAATCTGACAGAGATGTGTGGCCTAACAAACTGATGGTTTTGGTGTTGTAAAGACATGGCCCTTTCTCTTAGCCCTTCCCTCCCCTTCCCCAAATTCCTAACCTAATAACGTCATAGCAGGGGCTCCTTTACAGGCATGGCTGATCCATGCACCTGTGACCCCTCTGTGACACTGGGTTAGAGGATAGAACTTCATTATTAGTGCAGATGGTTGCCTGGTCTAGGGGTTAAGTTTTGGAATCAGAACCTGTCCATGGCATATTAGAATACAGATAGCAGTGCACCGTGGAGTCTTCTGATATACATACAAGTGTGTGTGCATATGTTGTATATATGCGGATGTGTATATCTGTATGTGCACGACTTCTGCATAGTTCTGAGTGCACTCTGTGTCCCGTCCTTCCTCAGAGCCCAGTACCATCATGTGTGGATGCTGATATGTAGGGCAGCTCTATACAGAGTTCTGGGTACAGCTGACGAGATGCTGCTTTCCCTCCTTCCCAACTCCCTTCACTTGCACAATGAGTTTTGTAATTCCTTTGCTTACAATTAGAAACAAAGCTTAAAATACAGTACACCTGGGAGAAGTGCCATATAGAGACTGAAATGCACACATTAAATCATCTTCTCAGAGTAGGGACTGATGAGGAATTAAGACCTGGGTACATGAGAAGAGTGATAATGGGGCAGGTAGGAGGAGGCAGAAATGGCACCTAAATGGGAGTGGGGATGAAAAGGCCTAACTTGTATCCTTCTCAGTTTTGCCAAAATCTTATCCTGGGTATTCACTCACATCAGCAAGAAGGCAAAGTATGTAGTCTAAGAATGATGCTTTTGAAGATTTTTGCCTTTTACCTTTAAAAAAGGCACCACCAGGCTGTGTTTCCATAACACCTCTCTTTGAGGAGCAAGCACACTTGCAGCTGCCTGATGCAGGCTCCTGTCCCTGCATGCACTTTACACCACACAGGACATCACGCAGCTGGGGCCGCACCTGCCACCTGGGACAGAAGCAGCTCATTAGCTAAGCATCTCCAGCTGCTGCAGCCTGAGTACAGGGGCGTCTCACTTGAGCAGAACCATATAGGAAAACATAGACTCTATGCATGAGAAGACTGCTTGGTCACTTTATCTCCCTTCCCCAAATAACTATTTTTCTTTAAATTGTGAATTCTGCTAATGCATCAGAGTTTGAATTTCTCAAATAACAATAGGAACAAACCCTGACTAATAAAACCCAAGTCATCTATCATCCCTGATTTCCTTACAAGGCTGAAATCCGCAATGGCAAAGCTCCCCATCATTAACCCAGCCATACAGATAATGTGCCAGAGCTCCCCTTCCCCTTCAGTGTTCACGGTCCTTCTCCCCCTCTTCCCTGATCCCCTGGAACCTCTGCAAGTGGAGAGGGCAGCACAGCCGGTGTTCTTTTTTTTTATTCTCTGGGTTTAAGTGACTTTCTATTCTGGATAAGGATTTGTTTGAAAGACTAATCTGAAATGGAGCCCATTCTGGCCAGTGTGCCTCAGTGTGATCCAAATCTACTGCTGGTTAAAGAAAGAAAAGAACTATGTAGCAAGAGGTCTGCACTTGAATGGGTTTGGAGTCTCCAGCTGCAGGTTGGGGGAAGAGATTTTTTCCAGAGATGGCTCACCCCTCTCACAGGAAGGACCCTGCTTCTCTCAGCTGCTAGTGAGTCAGCCCAGTCTTCTTTCCATGCCTTCCACCCGTTTCTTAGTATGTTATTACTTAGCACCCACTAAAACTACAGGACATGACCCATTATTGGTACCTTTGAAAAAGCGCTACCTTCAGTGCTGTTTGGTTTGAAGCAGTGTACGCCGGAAGGAAAGGCACCCCTCATCAAATGTTTGTATTTTCTACCCCAGTTACCTGAATCTGTTTCACTGAAGAGTTTAAAAATAAATTGGCCCTGGACTTCAAGCGATTGAACGTATTCCAGGAGCACTAGTGGAGGTCTAGAGTTTGGGCTGTGGGTCTTCACTGCACTGATGGACTCCCCGCAGCCGTCTGGGGGTTGAGCTTCCCCCTCTGGTAGAGACCCGGCTTGCAGGAAAGCCCTCGCGGCCCGAAGCCACAGCCGTGGGCGTGGCCAGTCCTCCTTGCTCGCTGGAGCGTGGCAGGCCTGGGCTGTTCCTGCCTGTGGCCCCTGTCCGGCGCGCGGCCTGTGCCTCCTCCTGTCCGGCGCGCGGCCTGTGCTCTCCTCCTGTCCGGCCCTGTCTGGCGGGCGGCCTGTGCTCTCCCGGCCACAGCGCGGCCTCTGGTCTCCCGGCCAGAGCACAGTCTGTGGTCTCCGTCCGCAGCCTCGGGGGCAGCTCTGGGAAATGCACACAGTGCGCGCATCCCTCCCTCCGGCCTCACTGAGGGACCGCTTTCCCCTCAATACCCTTCAGCCACAAAGACTCTCTTAAGTTTCCAGAGTAAACCACTTTTCTTTTCCTCAGGCGCTTTGTATGCGCGGTTCTTTCTTCCTGGAATTTTCTCTCTGGCCACTTTTTGCCTGACCAGTCCCTGCTTTTCCGTAAGCCTGACCCTCCTCCAGCCTTGTGCTGTCCGGCATGCTAGCTGTTAGCCACACGTGGCTATTTAAATTTAGCTAAAATTAAATTTTAAAACTTTGAATTTCACTTCCTTTGTGGCACTTGTCACAGTTTAAATGGTCAGTAGTCACAGCTGATGAGCGGGTACCATATTGGACAGTGTAAATATAAAACATTTTCATCCCCACAGAAGGGTTATTGGACAGGACTATAGACAAGATCAAAGCATCTGTAAGAGTTCCTTCTTAGCAATCTCTCAGGAAATTGCTTCTATTTCTGTGTTTTTCAACATGTTTGTGCTTCCTCCTCTAGATCGTGATTCCATTAGCACAGGGTCCATGCCTGTTTAGCTCCTGCACCAGGCATAGCTGACACCAGCAGCCACGCCGTGCGTGATAACAGAATGAATCCACAAAGCTAGCTCACTCGATAACTTCTTCCTGCAGGCTGTACAAGCTAAGAAGATATGTTGTCTCCTTTGATGCTCTGGTTTGAATTCTTTTATTACTACATAATAATGAGAGCTCCAGAAACAAGACTTCCCTTTTTGCCCGCTAGCCCAGAGTTAACTTTCTTCTCAGCTGCAGGAATACCCTTAGCCTAGGTTTTCCTGATAAAATTATTCTCTTCTCCCTTGATCTTTTTTTTTTTTTTTACTGCTTCACTCTAATCCTTTTACCTCTGTGTGAAGAGTTTTGTTGTATCTGTGCTACTTACTGCCAGTACTCTCAAAATCTTTTCAAAAGTAGGCAGTTAAGGAATAAATGTGATCATAGGCCACTTTCTGTTGTGTCTGCTCTTGGAGGAGAGTTATGGCATTAGAACAACCCAGCAGGGAATTCAAAAGACCTGTCCATTTGGATTCTTTCCTTAAGGAAGCTGGAGTGATTGGGCTGCAGAAAAAAATGAGGTATTTATTTAACTGTAGCTTAGATTTCCATTGTATTCCAGATAACTCACAGTCCAGCAAGGTGACATGATCTGTCCTAGGTCGTCTCTCAACTTCTACAAACCAGGGAAGGCTTATCTGGTTAAGAGAACATTGTGACAGATCTCGGCGAGCGCTCTCAGTAGGTGGGATGGATGTGTGTGTCAGGCCTTTCTCAGTGAGCTGTGTCCACCTTTCCTCTTGTCCGCCCCAGGGAAGCCTGGATCAGCTGGATGAGGTGGCAGCGCTGATTGCTGCCACAGTCCACGACGTGGACCACCCCGGAAGGACCAATTCTTTCCTGTGCAATGCAGGCAGTGAACTTGCTGTGCTCTACAATGACACTGCTGTCCTGGAGAGTCACCACACAGCCCTGGCCTTCCAGCTCACAGTCAAGGACAGCAAGTGCAACATTTTCAAGAATATTGACAGGTTCGTTGTGCTTGGGCTCCTGTGCTTGGCTGTGTGGAGCTTAAGTGGGAACTTAGTTTTCCCAACTTTTCAAAGTACTTAGCTTCATTTTGAGGGAAAGAACTGGAAGGGGGAAATAAGAACTGTCATACCATTGTATCAGATGATAAAATAACCCTGCCCTTATAAACATAATGTTACTTTTCAGATGGCTTTCATATTTTTCTTTATAAAATTATTATCTGGTGCCCCAGTATATGATCTCTCCTGGAGAATGTTCTGTGAGCACTTAAGAAGTTTGTAGAGCCTTCTGTTTAGGGGCACAGCTATCTGTATATGTCCGTCAGGTCTAATTCATATGCCATGTTATTTAGGTTCACTGCTGACTTACTGATCCTATGTCTAGTTGTTCTGTCTAGTGAAGAGAGCAGCGTGTTGAAGCCCCCCACTGTTAACGTAGAAATGTCTGTCGCTCCCTTCACTTTTGCTAGTGTTTGCCATTGGAGCTTCTTGACTGGGTGCATAGACATTTATGACTTATTTCTTCTTGGTGAATTATCCCTTTTATTAATATATAGTGTCCTTCTTTGTCTCTTATAAGAGCTTTACCTTTAAAATCTATTTTATCTGTTAGTAGTATAGCTACTCTTACTTTTTTGTGTGGTTATTGCTTGTATAGAATATCTTTTTCCATCCACTCCTTTGAACCTATTTGTATCTTTGGGTCTAAAGTGAGTGAGTCTCTTATAAACAGCAGATGGATCATATTTTTTTTTTTATCCGTTCTGCTAATCTGTGTCACTTTATAGGGGAATTTAATCCATTAACATTCAGTGTTATTACAAAAAGCTGCCCTTCATTTTATCCCTTAGCTTTTGTCAGGTCTTGCTTTTTTTCTCTCTTTTTATCCTTTTATAATTGCCTTTAATGATAATCATCATTTTTATATTCTCCTTCAATCTCTCTTTTTTTTCAGCTGACAGAACTCCCTTTAGTATTTCTTTCAGAGCAGGTCTCTTGATAACAAATTCACTGTTTGTTTATTTGTGAAAATTTTAAATTCCCCCTCACTTTTGAAGTACAGTTTTGCTGGATAAAAATTCTTGGCTACGGAGGAGGCACCCATAACTTGTGGAGTACTTGGGCCACGTGGAATGAGTTAGTGAAATTGAAAGATGTATTTATAGAATTTACTCAGGCAGAGTGGGTCATGCTGGATTCATCCCAGAGAAGGCTGCTCAGAGATGTGATGCTGGAGAATATCAGTCATCTGCTCTCAGTAGGCACTGGGAATTGAATCTGGGCCTCTGGCATGGCACGCAAGTATTCTGTCACGGAGCCACCATCACACCACCGTGAGTTAACTTTTCTAAAGGTTGTAAAACAAAGATGGTGAATTCTGTCCAATGATTCTTCAGCATCAGTCTGGATGATTAATTCGTCCTCCAGAGCAGCTACTAAATAACCAGAAACAGTACAGAACAGCTCCCGGAGCCACGACAGTGACCACACACACAGCGTACCCCAGTCTGGACCACCTGCGAGTCTCCGGAACAGTGAGTTCCCCAAGCCGCGCGCAGTTTCCCCAAGCCATGGCGCCCAGCGCCCCTCCCCGACAGGTGGTTTCCGGGAGGGAAAGGAAAGAGTCTCTAACAGTAGCAGGAACTAAGTCCAACCAAACACCAATTGTGGCATTAATAAACAAATTCTGAATACTATAAATAGGCCCCGAGCTCAGGCGAAACTGGTCAAGGCGGAGGTCGCCTATTGGGCTAACCGAAAAAGAGGAATGGGGACGAAACGGAGCCTTCTGAGGCAGTTTCTACAGAGGCTTGGCTGCCTCTGGATTCAGCTGCAACTGCCCCAAACGCAGAAACAGGCTGCTTTCAGGGCTGTCTCCCACCTGAACCTTCCCCATGGGATGGGTGAAACACAACTCAGGTGGAATCTCTTTCTCAAGGAATTCAGACCCCAGGGCTTCGCAATTTGAAGCCATTAAAACCAGCCTACAACCTTTCCTCTGTCTCCACCACGCCCCCAGCAGGGAGAGCCTTCCAAAGCTAAAGGACCACAACATCTTTTGCTGGTGGGACCCACAGGCAGACAAGCGCCACATACTGGGCAAGATAAGAAAAACAGAGCCCAGAGACTTTACCGGAAAGTCGTTCAACCTGCTGGATCTCACACGCAGGGAAAACTAACGCAGGTGATTCCTTACCCCCAAAAGGAGGCTAGCTTAGTCCGGGAAAACCCGGCTGGAGTCTGTAATACCTATGTAGACCCTCCTAAGGGTGGGGAGGGAAAAGGCACATTACAAGCAGGACAAGAAACAAGAAAACAACTGAAAAATTACCCTCTGTTAAACAAAACTTAAGCTAGAGGCCCAGAAAAAGCTGAACTGAAGGTCAATGAACAGATAACTAACAAACTCATCTAGCAAGAAAACCCTAGGTAAGATAAGTGAAAGTAATCTCCAGAATAAGCTAATTAAGGTAATCAAATGTCCAGACACCAGCAAAAAATAACAAATCACACCAGGAAAATTGAAGATATGGCCCAGTCAAAGGAACAAACCAGTAGTTCAAATGAGATAACGGAGCTGAGACAACTAATTCTGAATATACGAACAGAAATGGAAAACCTCTTCAAAAACCAAATCAGTAAATTGAGGGAGGACATGAAGAAGGCAAGGAATGAACAAAAAGAAGAAACGGAAAGTCTGAAAAAACAAATCACAGAACTTATGGGAATGAAAGATACAGTAGAAGAGATGAAAAAAACAATGGAAACCTACAATGGTAGATTTCAAGAGACAGAGGTTAGAAGTAGTGAACTGGAGGATGGGACATCTGAATTCCAAAAAGAAACAGAAACTATCTGGAAAAGAATGGAAAAATTTGAACAGGGTATCAGGGAACTCAAGGACAATGTGAACCGCACAAATATACGTGTTGTGGGTGTCCCAGAAGGAGAAGAGAAGGGAAAAGGAGGAGAAAAACTAATGGAAGAAATTATCACTGAAAATTTCCCAACTCTTATGAAAGACCTAAAATTACAGATCCAAGAAGTGCAGCACACCCCAAAGAGATTAGACCCAAATAGGCGTTCCCCAAGACACTTACTAGTTAGAATATCAGAGGTCAAAGAGAAAGAGAGGATCTTGAAAGCAGCGAGACAGAAGCAATCCATCACATACAAGGGAAACCCAATAAGACTATGTGTAGATTTCTCAGCAGAAACCATGGAGGCTAGAAGACAGTGGGATGATATATTTAAATTACTAAATGAGAAAAACTGCCAACCAAGACTCCTATATCCAGCAAAATTGTCCTTCAAAAATGAGGGAGAAATTAAAACATTCTCAGACAAAAAGTCACTGAGAGAATTTGTGACCAAGAGACCAGCTCTGCAAGAAATACTAAAGGGAGCACTAGAGTCAGATACAAAAAGAAGAGAGAGGCATGGAGAAGAGTGTAGAAAGAAGGAAAGTCAGATATGATATATATAATACAAAAGGCAAAATGGTAGAGAAAGTACTACCCAAACAGTAATAACACTAAATGTTAATGGGCTGAATTTCCCAATCAAAAGATATAGACTGGCAGAATGGATTAAAAAACAGGATCCTGACTTCCGGAGAAGATGGCGGCTTAGTAAGACGCGCGGGTCTTAGTTCCTCCTCCAGAAAAGCAACTAAAGAAACAGAAACAATACAAAACAGCTCCCGGAGTCATGACAGAGACCAAAAAAGACAGCGTACCCCATTCTGGAACGGCTGAACGGGTAGGGAGAATCCACTGCTGTGAGATACCCGAGGGGTGCACGTTTTCCCGGCTGGGGTGGCTGGCGTCTGGGGTCCCCTCCACGCACGTGGCTCCCCGGTCTGACTGGGAACATTGGATAGCGGGGCCCTCCCGTCACGCTTGGCGTCTCGGGCCAGCTGGGCAATTTGGACCGGCACTCCCCCAAGCCACGGCCAGCGACCCCCGCCTCCACGCGCGGTTTCCCGGGCTGACTGCACCGCAGACAAACGACCGCCACGAGCGCCACCTACTGGGCAGGAAAAGAAAAACAGAGCCCAGAGATTCCACAGAAAAACCTTTCAACCAGCTGGGTCCCACACCCAGGGAGATCTGATCAAATGCCCAGACACCAGCAGAAAATAATGGATGACGCTCGGAAAATTGAAGATATGGCCCAATCAAAGGAACAAACCAATAGTTCAAATGAGATACAGGAGCTGAGACAACTAATGCTGAATATACGAACAGAAATGGAAAAACTCTTCAAAAACCAAATCAATAAATTGAGGGAGGACATGAAGAAGATATGGGCTGAACAAAAAGAAGAAATAGAAAATCTGAAAAAACAAATCACAGAACTTGTGGGAGTGAAGGACAAAGAAGAAAAAATGGAAAAAACAATGGATACCTACAATGGTAGATCTAAAGAGACAGAAGCTACAATTAGTGAACTGGAGGATGGAACAACTGAATTCCAAAAAGAAACAGAAACTATAGGGAAAAGAATGGAAAAACTTGAGCAGGGAATCAGGGAACTGAATGACAATATGAAGCGCACAAATATACGTGTTGTGGGTGTCCCAGAAGGAGAAGAGAAGGGAAAAGGAGGAGAAAAACTAATGGAAGAAATTATCACTGAAAATTTCCCAACTCTTATGAAAGACCTAAATATACAGATCCAAGAAGTGCAGCGCACCCCAAAGAGATTAGACCCAAATAGGCGTTCTCCAAGACATTTACTAGTTAGAATGTCAGAGGTCAAAGAGAAAGAGAGGATCTTGAAAGCAGCAAGAGAAAAACAATCCATCACATACAAGGGAAACCCAATAAGACTATGTGTAGATTTCTCAGCAGAAACCATGGAAGCTAGAAGACAGTGGGATGATATATTTAAATCACTAAAAGAGAAAAACTGCCAACCAAGACTCCTATATCCAGCAAAATTGTCCTTCAAAAATGAAGGAGAAATTAAAACATTTATAGACAAAAAGTCACTGAGAGAATTTGTGACCAAGAGACCAGCTCTGCAAGAAATACTAAAGGGAGCACTAGAGTCAGATACGAAAAGACAGAAGAGAGAGGTATGGAGTAAAGTGTAGAAAGAAGGAAAATCAGATATGATATATATAATACAAAAGCCAAAATGGTAGAGGAAAATATTATCCAAACAGTAATAACACTAAAAGTTAATGGACTGAATTTCCCAATCAAAAGACATAGAATGGCAGAATGGATTACGACCCAGCAATACCACTGCTAGGTATCTACTCAAAGGACTTAAGGGCAAAGACACGGACGGACATTTGCACACCAGTGTTTATAGCAGCATTATCTACAACTTCAAAGAGATGGAAACAGCCAAAATGCCCATCAACAGACGAGTGGCTAAACAAACTGTGGCGTATACCTACGATGGAATATTATGCAGCTTTAAGACAGACTAAACTTATGAAGCATGTAATAACATAGATGGACCTAGAGAACATTATGCTGAGTGAGTCTAGCCAAAAACTAAAGGACAAATACTGTATGGTCCCACTGATGTGAACCGACATTCGAGAATCAGCTTGGACTATATCATTGGTAACAGAGACCAGCAGGAGTTAGAAACAGGGTAAGATAATGGGTAATTGGAGATGAAGGGATACAGACTGTGCAACAGGACTAGATACAAAAACTCAAAAATGGACAGCACAATAATACCTAAGTGTAATGTAACTAGGTTGGAACACTGAATGAAGCTGCACCTGAAATATGGTTTTTCGTTTGTTTGTTTGTGTGTTTGTATCTTTTGTTTTTGTTTTTTTCTTTTTCCTTTTTATATATATATATATTATTAGTATTATTATTTTAATTCTCTTCTCTATATTAACATTCTATATCTTTTTCTGCTGTTTTGCTAGTTCTTTTCCTAAATCGATGCAAATGTACTAAGAAATGATGATCATACATCTATGTGATGATACTAGGAATTACTGAGTGCATGTGTAGAATGGAATGATTTCTAAATGTTGTGTTAATTTCTTTTCTTTTTTTTGATTAATAAAAAAATTAAAAAAAAAAAAAAAAACAAAAACAGGATCCTTCTATATGCTGTCTACAGGAAACTCATCTTAGACCCAAAGATAAACATAGGTTGAAAGTGAAAGGTTGGGAAAAGATATTTCATGCAAATAACAACCAGAAAGGAGCAGGAGTAGCTATACTAATATCCAACAAATTAGATTTCAAATATAAAACAGTTAAAAGAGACAAAGAAGAATACTATCTACTAATAAAAGGAACAATTCAACAAGAAGACATAACAACCATAAATATTTATGCACCGAACCAGAATGCCCCAAAATACATGAGGCATACACTGCAAATACTGAAAAGGGAAATAGACACATCTACCATAATAGTTGGAGACTTCAATTCCCCACTCATCAATACATCTAGACAGAACATCTAGACAGAGGATAATAAAGAAACAGAGAATTTGAATATTGCAATAAATGAGCTAGACTTAACAGACATTTATAGGACATTACACCCCACAACAGCAGGATACACCTTTTTCTCAAGTGCTCATGGATCATTCTCAAAGATAGATCATATGCTGGGTCACAAACAAGTCTCAACAAAGTTAAAAAGATGGAAATCATACACAACACTTTCTCAGATCATAAAGGAATGAAGTTGGAAATCAATAATAGGCAGAGTGCTAGAAAATTCAGAAATACGTGGAGGCTCAACAACACACTCTTAAACAACCAGTGGGTCAAGGAAGAAATTACAAGAGAAATTAGTAAATATCTCTAGGTGAATGAAAATGAAAACACAACATATCAAAACCTATGGGATGCAGCAAAGGCAGTGCTAAGAGGGAAATTTATTGCCCTAAATGCCTATATCAGAAAAGAAGAAAGGGCAAAAATTCGGAAATTAACTGTCCACTTGGAAGAACTGGAGAAAGAGCAGCAAACTAACCCCAAAGCAAGCAAAAGGAAAGAAATAACAAAGATTAGAGCAGAAATAAATGAAATTGAGGACATGAAAACAATAGAGAAAATCAATAAGACCAGAAGTTGGTTCTATGAGAAAATCAACAAGATTGATGGGCCCTTAGCAAGATTGACAAAAAGAAGAAGAGAGAGGACGCAAATAAATAAGATCAGAAATGGAAGAGGAGACATAATCACTGACCCCACAGAAATAAAGGAGGTAATTATAGGATACTGTGAACAACTTTATGCTAATAAATACAACAATGTAGATGAAATGGACAAGTTCCTAGAAAGGCATGAACAACCAACTTTGACTCAAGAAGAAATAGATGACCTCAACAAACCAATCACAAGTAAAGAAATTGAATCAGTCATTCAAAAGCTTCCCAAAAAGAAAAGTCCAGGACCAGACGGCTTCACATGTGAATTCTACCAAACATTCCAGAAAGAATTAGTACCAACTCTGCTCAAACTCATCAAAAAAATCAAAGTGGAGGGAAAGCTACCTAATTCATTCTATGAAGCCAACATCACCCTCATACCAAAACCAGGCAAAGATATTACAAAAAAAAGAAAACTACAGACCAATCTCTCTAATGAATATAGATGCAAAAATCCTCAACAAAATTCTAGCAAATCGAATCCAGCAACACATTAAAAGAATTATACATCATGACCAAGTAGGATTCATCCCAGGTATGCAAGGATGGTTCAACATAAGAAAATCAATTAATGTAATACACCATATCAACAAATCAAAGCAGAAAAATCACATGATCATCTCAATTGATGCAGAGAAGGCATTCGACAAGATTCAACATCCTTTCCTGTTGAAAACACTTCAAAAGATAGGAATACAAGGGAACTTCCTTAAAATGATAGAGGGAATATATGAAAAACCCACAGCTAATATCATCCTCAATGGGGAAAAATTGAAAACTTTCCCCCTAAGATCAGGAACAAGACAAGGATGTCCACTATCACCACTGTTATTCAACATCGTGTTGGAAGTTCTAGCCAGAGCAATTAGACAAGAAAAAGAAATACAGGGCATCAAAATTGGAAAGGAAGAAGTAGAACTATCACTGTTTGCAGATGATATGATACTATATGTCGAAAACCCTGAAAAATCCACAGCAAAACTACTAGAGCTAATAAACGAGTACAGCAAAGTAGCAGGTTACAAGATCAACATTCAAAAATCTGTAGTGTTTCTATACACTAGCAATGAACAAGCTGAGGGGGAAATCAAGAAATGAATTCTATGTACAATTGCAACTAAAAGAATAGAATACTTAGGAATAAATTTAACTAAAGAGACAAAAGACCTATACAAAGAAAACTACAAGAAACTGTTAAAAGAAATCACAGAAGACCTAAATAGATGGAAGGGCATACCATGTTCATGGATTGGAAGACTAAATGTAGTTAAGATGTCAATTCTACCTAAATTGATTTACAGATTCAACACAATACCAATCAAAATCCCAACAACTTACTTTTCAGAAATAGAAAAACCAATAAGCAAATTTATCTGGAAGGGCAGGGTGCCCCGAATTACTGAAAGTATCTTGAGGAAAAAAAACGAAGCTGGAGGTCTCACACTGCTGGACTTTAAGGCATATTATGAAGCCACAGTGGTCAAAACCGCATGGTACTGTCATAAAGATAGATGTATTGACCAATGGAATCGAATAGAGTGTTCAGATATAGACCCTCTCGTCTATGGACATTTGATCTTTGATAAGGCAGTCAAGCCAACTCCCCTGAGACAGAACAGTCTCTTCAATAAATGGTGCCTAGAGAACTGGATATCCATATGCAAAAGAATGAAAGAGGACCCGTATCTCACGCCTTATATAAAAGTTAACTCAAAATGGATCAAAAATCTAAACATTAGGTCTAAGACCATAAAACAGTTAGAGGAAAATGTAGGGAGATATCTTATGAATCTTATAATTGGAGGCTGGTTTATGGACCTTACACCTAAAGCAAGAGCACTGAAGAAAGAAAGAAAGAAATGGGAGCTCCTCAAAATTAAACACTTTTGTGCATCAAAGAACTTCATCAAGAAAGTAAAAAGACAGCCTACACAATGGGAGACAATATTTGGAAACGACATATCAGATAAAGGTCTAGTATCCAGAATTTAAAAAGAGATTGTTCAACTCAACAACAAAAAGACAGCCAATCCAATTACAAAATGGGGAAAAGACTTGAGCAGACACTTCTCAGAAGAGGAAATACAAATGGCCAAAAGGCACATGAAGAGATGCTCAATGTCCCTGGCCATTAGAGAAATGCAAATCAAAACCACAATGAGATATCATCTCACACCCACCAGAATGGCCATTATCAACAAAACAGAAAATGACAAGTGCTGGAGAGGATGTGGAGAAAGAGGCACACTTATCCACTGTTGGTGGGAATGTCAAAGGGTGCAACCACTGTGGAAGGCAGTTAGGCGGTTCCTCAAAAAGCTGAGTATAGAATTGCCATACGACCCAGCAATACCATTGCTAGGTATCTACTCAGAGGACTTAAGGGCAAAGACACAAACGGACATTTGCACACCAATGTTTATAGCAGCATTATTTACAATTGCAAGGAGATGGAAACAGCCAAAATGTCCATCAACAGACAAGTGGCTAAACAAACTGTGGTATATACATACGATGGAATCTTATGCAGCTCTAAGACAGAATAAACTTATGAAGTATGTAACAACATGGATGGACCTAGAGACATTATGCTGAGTGAGACTAGCCAAAAACTAAAGGACAAATACTGTATGGTCTCACTGATATGAACCGACATTAGTGAATAAACTTGCAATATGTCATTGGTAACAGAGACCATCAGGAGATAGAAATAGGGTAAGATAGTGCGTAATTGGAGCTGAATGGATACGGACTGTGCAACAGGACTGGATAGAAAAACTCAGAAATGGACAGCACAATACTACCTAACTGTAATGTAATTATGTTAAAACACTGAATGAAGCTGCATGTGAGAATGATAGAGGGAGGAGTGCTGGGGACATAAAGGAAATCAGAAAGAAAGATAGATGGTAAAGATCGAGATGGTATAATCTAGGAAGACCTAGAGTGTATAATAATAGTGAAATGTACAGTGTACAAATTTTAAAAATGTTTTTGCATGAGGAAGAACAAAGGATTGTCATTATTGCAGGGTGCTGAAAATAGATGATAACTAATACCTCAAAGTGTCACATTATGTGTAAGACTAAAGCAAAAAATATTTATTTGTTACAAAATTTAGATTTTGACTAGAGCATTTCCTAATATAACTCATGTAGATAGTTTGATTGAATGTCATAAGTACTTGGAATGTCAGGTAGCACATGAGATTTTGTTGGCTTGTCCAGAGTGATCCCCCAATGAATCCCAGAATGATTTGGTCAGTGACTGGAAAAGTATTTGCAAGCCCCCTTCGGGGAATGGTGAGAGTGGGGAGAAATTCAACTTCCCCAAGTTGAATTCTTGATATTCTCACAAGCAGTGTGGACAACAATCCTGGAGGTTATTCTTACGCATTAAGTAGATATCACCTTGTTGTTCAAGATGTAGTGGAGAGGCTGGAGGGAATTGCCTGAAAATGTAGTGCTGTGTTCCAGTAGCCATGTTTCTTGATGATGATTGAACAATGATATAGCTTTCACAGTGAGACTCTGTGAATGTGAAAACCTTATGTCTGATGCTCCTTTTAGCTACTATATCAACAGAAGAGTAGAACATATGGAATAAAAATAAATAATAGGGGGAACAAATGTTAAAATAAATTCAGTTTGAAATAGTGGTAAATGAAAGCGATGGGTAAGGGGTATGGTACGTATAATTTTTTTTTCTCTATTATCATTTTATTTCTTTTTCCGTTGTCTTTTTATTTCTTTTTCTAAGTTGATGCAAATGTACTACGAAATGATGAATATGAAACTATGTGATGATATTAAGAATTACTGATTATATATGTAGAATGGAATGATTTCCAAATGTTTTGTTTGTTAATTTTTTTTAACTAATAAAAAAAAAAGAAAAAACTGCAATTAAGGGGGGGTGAAAAACCTTTCCAATATCTTCAAATTGTTAAAATTAAATGATTAAAAAAAAAATTCTTGGCTGGCAAGTTTTCTTTTTCAGAATCAGTCATACCACTGGCTTCTTACCTCCGTGGTGCCCGATGAGTAGTCAGCGCTGAGTTTTACGTGGCTTCCCTTGTATGTGATGAATTGCTTTTCTCTTGTTGCTTTCAGGACTCTCGACAGCATTGGACAGTTTAATTAGCATGTATCTTGGAGTATGTCTGTTTGGAATTCATTGGGTTTCTTTGATTTGCATATTTATGTCTTTATAAGGGTTGGGAAGTTTTTCCCAGTTATCTCCTTGACCTCCCTCGCATTTTTCTCTTCTCCTTCTTGGACATCAGTGATTATTATATTATGTATTTCATATTGTTCCTCATTTCCCTGAGACCCAATTTAAAATTTTCTATTTTTTTTTTACCATTTTTCTTTTATACATTCAAATTTCCTGTCCTCTCCTTCACTTGCTCTTTGTTCTGCCTCCTCAAATCTGCTGTTGTATGTCTCTAGTATATTTTTAATTTGATCTACAATTTCTTTCATTTCCATAGATCTGCTGTCTATTTATTGTTTCAAATTCTTTATGCTTTTCTAGCATCTTCTTGGTGTTCTTTATCTCTTTAGACAATTCGTTGAAATTATTTAAGAGATTTGTATGAACATCTTGGTTGTCCCAAATTCTGTCTCGTCCAACTTTCTGTTTTGATCGTCTGGCTTGGCCGTATCTTCTTTCTTCTTCATATGGTCTGTGATTTTTTTGTGGTTGGTTTCTTAACATTTAATTATCTTGATAAGGTTATTTTGAAAGTTGCTTTCCCTTGCTCGTCTAATCTTTTGTTTCCATGTGGGTTTGCGTTGAAGGTCTCCTTTGGCACTTGGTTTTGTAGTAATTTCCAGCCAGAGCAAGGTCAGGGCCGACCTGAGGGGAGCAGCCCTTTTTAAACCTCTGTTGGAGGCTGAGCCGTGGCTTGCCAGGCTCAACTTTCCCCAACCCACCAGCAGACGGCTAGGTTGTGGGAACTGTGGTGAAATGATAGCAGAACTGTTCTAATTCTGGACATGATGTGAACAAAGCCCTTTGCTGGAGCCACCTCTCCCCACACCCGCCTCTCCCTGAGGGCAGCACCCACTGGGCAGGATCCAGGCTTGGGCACTGGGCACCATGGAAAACACTCCAGCTTGTAAGTGCAATGGGTCTGTGGTCCCCACACTCCCGTTTGAAGGACTCAGGGCTGCAGGACAGGGAGGTGTGACTTCAGCCAGTCGCCAGTATCCCATGCTTTGCTTTTGGATGGGGGAAGGGCACCCAGCGTTGCCATGCAGCTTCCTTACTCTGCCTCTCCACTCATGGATGCAGTGAGCGCCCTGAACCCCAGTGTATAAAAGGTCAAAACAGGAACCCAGAGCCCAGCGTGTGTCTCACTGGCCAGTTGTTAGGCCAGCCCTGCACTGCATCACCCTCTCCCCCTGAGGGGAGGGCTTCCCGTTCTCCCCAAGTCCAGGCGCCTGCAGCGCCTCCCTCAGACTGGGAGGCTGGGCACTGGGCACTGCAGCAGTGTCTCTAATACGTGTGGAGTCTCCTGGCCCTCGGGTTCCCGTGAGGGAAGGTCAGGCTGCATGTCTGAGAGGATTGCCCCCTAACCCCTCTGACGCAGAGGTTTGCTGCATTTCAGCTGCCTGAACCAGCCATTGTGCAGTGGTGGATCTTATGGGCGACTGCGCTTGAATACACTCACCCCAATTTCCCAATCCTAGTTTCTCCACTTTTCCATCCAGGTCTTCCTTATATAATGCAGAGTTCCTTCTTATCAGCCGGACCCTGGAACAGCTGCTTAGGCTGTTTTCTGCCTGTTCTCTAGTTGTTTTGTGGTGGAGGAATGAGTTCTGCCTATCCTATTCTACCCTCTTCACCTGCTTTCATCTTTTTAAATTTTATTTGGCCTCCAGTGAGTCCACAAAAATGTTTCATACACCGCAAAGCATATATGAGTATTGATTGTGTAACTAATAATACAATAATACTACAGCAGATAGTTTTATCTTCTGGAAGGACATACTGTCTTATGTAACCCAAGGAAGATATATCCTCCCCCGTCTTTCTTGAGCTCAGTGTGTGGCCACCTAAAATCCTACTTCCTAAGGAGGCTGTACTCTACAGGTCCCAGCAGAGCTGCTAGAGCCCATGGGATTGAACAGGTCCCCTTCGGCCGCTGGACTCTCTCCTGGGTGAGAGCTGGTCATACATGAATGGACTTGAGCAATTCCTCCTGCTTCCCAGCACCCCTGTAGTCAGGCTATAAGCATTTCCCACAAAGCTGGGCTGGAAGGCTCTGTAGTGTACAGAGAGCACAGAGCTCAGTCAGGCCTCGAGACCACCCGTCAACGTGAACCGATCAGTTTGGCCCCCAGAAATCTGAGAAAAAATGGAGGCCTGTTAGCTTTAACTTAAGTTCCATCAGTACCATGTAGGTTGGCTACAAAACTTTTGCAGAAAGAATTTTTTCCAATAGCCATTTGATTCACCCCTCCATATGGGCTCTTAAGACTAGAAAAAGATGCTAAGAATTAGTCAGTACTTTTGGACAAGATTGTTCCTTCATCCATTACAACTTCTATTTAGTTGCAGTCTAGGGAACTGCTTCTAAGAGGGAAAACAATCTTCCAGTGCCATCATGAAAGTTCTCTGTAGATGGACAGAGAACTCCATAGATGAACTGTCACTGGGTCTGCATTGAATACAGTGGGGCAGTTCATTGGGTTGCAGTACCAGCCTTGGGAGGTAGGAATTTGTCATTTCCTTCCACCTCACTGTTTCAATATGGCTAAGCGAAGGGAGAAGGGAATTGCCTTGTGATATAAGTCCCAACCATATAATGGGTACTTTATTTTTTTAATACTCATAAGCTATATGAGAAAACTATCTTCAGGGAAAATTGAATAGTGTCTACAAGTTCTGGTTCAGTGGGAGGACAAGCAGGTCGACTCTTGTGTCCCCAGATTGCTCCTAGGTTGTGGGAAGTGTGGTAAAATGACAGCAGAACTGTTCTAATTCTGGACATGATGTGAACAAAGCCCTTTGCTGTCTGGTTATTTTAGGAACCATTATCGAACACTGCGCCAGGCTATTATTGACATGGTTTTGGCAACAGAGATGACAAAACACTTTGAACATGTGAACAAATTTGTGAACAGCATCAACAAACCAATGGCAGCCGAGGTAAGCATTTCCCCTGTGATAGATGCAGCAGAGGTTATTTTCAGGATATGATATTTTGAGGCCACTCTGGCCTCAAAGCATCTTCTCTCCCTCCTGAATGCTTGGCACTGGTAGAGAAGGCAGGCAGGACTAAAAGTACTGGCCACGTGTTTTCCCTGGGGACAAAAAAAAGATTGACACCGTCCACAGCAACTCTGAGCTCCCAGGTAGAAGGGTCTTGAGATAAAGCCAGGAGCGACAGGAGGAGCTAGGTCCCAAGAACACAATGGAGGGAGCCTATTGTTAGCAGAGAGTAGGATGTAAATGGTGTTGCTTTAGGGGATCCCAAATCCCTTTTAATTCTCTTTTCTTTGAGCTCTTGGGAGACCTGAAAGTTAGAGAGTACTTTACAGAACTATATCCCTGCTGATTTGCATTAAAAGCATACCAGTACCTGAAGACTATAGTAAATTTGGGAGTGACTAGTTTAAAATAAAAGCATTTCATTTTCTATAATTTCTGGATTAAATGATCATAATTATTCATATTTCTCAGGGGGGATATTTTCTATTTATTGGGACAAGTTTGTGAATTAAAAAGCACCAAATCATTTGTTTTATCCCACATATTTCTATAATATGATTTTCCAAGGGAATTCTAAGGCAGTGTGAATACAAATGATGGCCACACAGTAAAACTTTGAAAATTTCCTTTTTCCTTTTTTTAAACTTTCTTGTGTAGCTTGGAGCTGCCATAAAATCCCTACATATTTGGGTTTTAGGAACATGGGACAAAAGGTTTGTATTTTTAAGGTTTAAAATAAGACCGACTGCCCTCTGAAACCCGAGGCTGTTTACAGCCAAGTAAAAGTAGAAAAGTTTTCTGTTCACTACTGCTGAGCAGAAAAGGTAGGATAGTTGGATGGATGATGAAATGATAGTCAGAAAGGAGACTGTGTCGAAGCCATCACATGGCCAGCCTGCGTAGAGGGACGGCACCTGCTTCACCTGTGTTCAGTCCCACCCCCCGCCTCCCCCAGAGATTCCAGGACAATGCCTGGAGCCTCTCCTTCCACAGATTACTTACAGAAGGAAGGATCATAGGAGCTAAAGGGAAGAATTATACAGAATCACAGAATTTAGATTTATACCCATTACATTATCCAAGTTAAGTCCCCAACTCTGTTTTGAGATTTATTATTTACCAAAGTATCTATAGTAAGCAGGATCTTCCTAACGGTAAGTAATCAAAACAGCAAAAACCTTTGGAACATATTCTGCTCACTAACAGTCTAATAAGTACACCCAATCTGAAAGTACAACAGACAAAAAATATTAAATGTCCTGCAGTCTTTTGGCCTGGCAGAGCTCTGGAGAGCGAATTAACTGTTCTCACCCAATGTGCTAGTGTCTTTGAAAGTGGAGAATAGCAATATTCCAGGTTCTGTATAACTGACCTGTCGCTGCATTTACTAAAACCTATTTGAAGAACTGGCCACATGGCTCAGGGCCAGGGATATCGGTCACTAGGTACATACTGGGATATGACCAACCAGTCCTAAGTATGGCCAAACACACCTGCTCTTGCCCTGGCCCACTCCTGCTCCAGGTACCTCAAACTAGCATGGCTCCACCCCCACCGTCCAATCGGAAGAACAACTGGGAAAACACAGGAGTAGACAACACGCCTTAAAAGAAAGAAAACTAGGTGGGAGGGGCTGGGTGAGCAGGGGTGGGACAGAAGGCATAAGTAGGAATAAATGAAGAAATAGTAGAAGGGTCAGATGTACGTGCTATTTCCCCATCTTTAATGTTTTAAACAGAGTTCTGCTTTTATGCATTTTCTGGTAAAAAGTCCTCCTAAAATATACCAAATTGCTCAAAAACAAACAAAAAAACTGCTTGTAGCAGTTAACCTCTGGGGGAGAGGATGGAAGTGAGGGATGGACAGATAGTGTAAGGATTCTCACCTTTAAATTCTGTATTTTTTTCATTGTTTGAGGGTTTTTTTTTTCCACAACAAGAGTGTATCAGTGTGTTAGTGTGTTATACATGGAATTAAGGAAAGGAGAAGCCCCCCTTTGCTCTGAGTCCCATCCAGGCCTACCTGTATCTCTGTGATCAGCATCGACTGCCAGGTCAGGGAGCTTTATAGGTTTGCCATCACCTTGAACCGTCCCTTATGTGACGTGTCTTTCAGATTGAGGGCAGTGATTGTGAGTGCAACCCTGTTGGAAAGAACTTTCCTGAAAACCAACTCCTGATCAAGCGCATGATGATCAAGTGTGCTGACGTGGCCAACCCCTGCCGTCCGCTGGAGCTGTGCATCGAATGGGCCGGGAGGATCTCCGAGGAGTACTTTTCACAGGTGCACTGCCTCTCTGGGGAGCGCCACTTCTCTTCTGGGGATGGGCCCCCAGGTCATAGCAGACAGGGCTTTTACAGCTGAGCAACCCTCTATCAATCCTTCAACTGCTCCTTGCCACCAGGAAACAGCTTGGCCCTGCCTAGAGTAGACTCCTCAAGGGACTGACAGACGTTGCTAACCAGAGCCTTCCCAGGGTCTTTGAAAGCATCTTTTCATCCTCAAATTGTTGAATCCTGAACTTCTACGAAGACTAGAAATCATCCCTACATTATGGGGAAACAAAGACATGAGTAGGACATACCCCTGCCCTTGGGTAGCTCACAGTCCAGTGGGGGAGAAACTTTTATATCAAAACACTAAAAAGTGATTCTTTTCCATTCCCTGTTCACATACTTTGAGAACAGTTGGGTACAGGACTGCAAGTCCTCTCTCTGTGGGTCCTGGGAAGCCCATTAGTGGTCTCATTAGACACAGATGGGTCCACACATTGGTCAAAAGTGACAAGTCCCCCTAAAGGAGGCATACATTAAGTGCTAGGGGAATTCAGAAAAGATGTCTTCTAGATTAAAGGGAAAGTTTGTGGAAGTGATGTTAGAGCTAGCTTTTGAAGGATTTAGAAATTTGGACATAGGAAGAGGACATTCTAGAAAAACAAAGAATTATGAATAAAACTAGTAAGGAGAGACAATGAAAATTTTATATAAGAGAAGCAGCAGTATGTAATTTAATTTGACTGTGGCAGTGTAAAGAGGAGTTTTAGGAGAGAAGGCCAGAAAGTAGTGGACAGCAAGATGTCATTTGAAACAATCACCTACACCCAGAGAAGAGGCTCCAGGGACTGACGTGAGTGTGCGACAGGCAGACCGGCACCAGCCGCACAGGAGGAATTGGGGGGGCGGGCGTGCGGCTGTGGCGGGAGGAGCAGCGGGTAGGATGATGCCTAGCTGGGCTGGGAGGGGCGGCGGGTAGGATGGTGCCTGGCTGGGCTGGGAGGGGCGGCGGGTAGGATGGTGCCTGGCTGGGCTGGGAGGGGCGGCGGGTAGGATGGTGCCTGGCTGGGCTGGGAGGGGCGGCGGGTAGGATGGTGCCTGGCTGGGCTGGGAGGGGCGGTGGGTAGGATGGTGCCTGGCTGGGCTGGGAGGGGCGGCGGGTAGGATGGTGCCTGGCTGGGCTGGGAGGGGCGGTGGCCAGCAGAAGACCCAGGACGTCAACTGCAGCTTACAAGGCTGGGAAGAAAACCCCTGAAATGAAGAGAAGGAGTGCAGGCAGTTCTGAGACTGCCAGAAGGAAGAGGGGGGAAATCTATATACCTCAACCAACAAGGGTTATTTTAAGGCTATGATAGACTGACCTGAAATGAGGACGCATAGCCAAAAGCTGCTAGGAGACCATTAATGGGCTTCCCAGGACCCACAGAGAGGACTTGTAATCCTGTACCCACCTGTTCTCAAAGTATGTGAACAGGGAATGGAAAAGAATCACTTTTAAGTCTTTTGATACAAAGCTCCCTGATTATATGTCCTTTTCCCAAAAAGGAATGGGATATGAGCCCGTGTCACCTAAAAATCAAAAAGGATACAAATTCTTCTGAGGGCAGAGCCTTCTGAGCAGTTGACCTCTGGCTCAGCGTATCACTAGCAAATGTGGATCTTAATATTCAGCTCTGTGGATATGGCCTTATTTACTGCATGTGAACAGACACACAAATGTGCGTAATACGCAGATTGGCACACATGCTGCAAGAGCTGCGTGGATCCTTGAGTGGGTCTTGAGCCAGGGCTCTCCCTGCATGCTGGGGGCTAGTGGAAAGTGCAGATCCCTAGACCTCATGCTGGATTTACTGAATCCGAAACTCTGAGTGTTCAAGATATGCTTTTTTTTTAAATTATTCATACATATTTTCATACCATGTAATCATCCAAAGTGTACAATCAGTGGTTTACAGTATCATCATACAGCTTTTTTCAAACACGTGTTTTTAACGAAGTGATTCTGATGCACACTCCTGAATAGAAGCATTGTTTATTTTTGCATCAAGCATGCCCAAGAATCAGATGTAGTTCTGGTCCTGGTTCCATCATAGAATTTCTGAGAAATCTGAGGCAAATTCCTTAACTTCACTAAATCTCTGTCACAGCATTTGTAAGATGCAGCAACATCACTATGATTGTGAGAAAGTTGTAATATATATAAAAGCACAGTGCCATTTAATAGTCACTTAAAAATAAATCCATTATATGTTAACATAAAAGCATATTAATATTTTCTAAGTAGTTTTTTTTTTTTTTAAGTGAAAAGGGTAGCCTTGTTTCACATTTTTGCATCTTTCGTAATGCCTGGCTTAACAGAAGACAGCTGAATTGTCGTATCTAATTCTGTATTCAGCTTTGCTGCAATATGTTGTTTTGGTTGAAGAATAGGGAAATAATCCAGCTTCATATAGTTGGAAAGGAAGGAGTAGCCTTCTCAGAGATCGAGGGTGGTGTTCTTTGATACTGTACCAAAACTTGTCAAGTGGTAGTTCCTTAAGATTTGTTGCAAAGCATAGAATCTGAAAACCATAATGGTGAACTTTTGTTACTTTGTTACATTCAAATCCATTGGTCTGTTTTGCATATTAGAGGGATTTACCCATAAATGATTATGTAACGTGATGTATTGGTCTTTGGGGAGTTACTGATTCATTAAATTGCACAGATCATGAAAATATTGACATATTTCATTGTTCATTACTCAAAAAAAAATCAGTCTTTCAGTGTCATCATTATACTCATCAGATAAATCTTTAAGTGAGAAGCTGTCAAGCTCTCAGTGACCCATATGTTTTCCAAAATTCTGATTTTCACTTGAAACCTTTAAATTTTTGTCAGTGGCAAAAATTTCAATGTTTTCCTTGAAATGGCAGGCCCAGTTCATTCTTTTCAAAAAAATGTGTCAAATACCCACATTCTTCATAGTCACAGATTGTCAGTCATTCTTTCAAGTAAAAACGGTGTTCCATGTAAACAGCACTTTAGTTCAGCTCGCAACTCTATCATGTAGATACGCTTCCTAGAGACAAATGTCATACTTTGGTATGCTGTGAAAGTGCCTTTTGTGTACTTTCAGTTTTATCACAGACTATTAAAAAGACATACTCAAAGGTTGAGATTAAGAAAATTAATACTTACTGCTTTAACAAGGACATTCTTAAGTGAATCTGTTAATGTTTTTTTGGGTTTTTTTTTTTTTTGCAAGCATGGGGAGGTGAATATACAATGACTATATTGTTCAATTTGGTAGTAGTTTCTTGATTCAGACGAAGGCATCGGTCAGTTTTACCCATTGTTGCTTCTGCAGCCTTAGTGAAAATGCCAACAATGGAAAAGCAGATTGTGTCTCAGTACTATTTTGAAGATAGTTTTGAGCTTGCAAACCTCATGAAAGGGTCTAGGGGCTCTCAGATCTGAGGACCATGCTTTGAGAACTGCTGTGCATAAAAAGTCTCATTTTGAGGTATTTTTAAAGTCTTGTCCAAATCAAAACTTTTCCTCTCACATCCAATTCAGAGCTGTTCCCCTTTCCTATACTTCAAGTCTGAATCAGACTCAAAAATAAGCAGTGAGGAAGAGGAGACGTCTGTTCTGTCCACTCTCCGACTCTGGCTGTTGCCTCTGGCTCCTCCAGAGAAAGAGAAGTAGGGCTTGCTTTTTTTTTTTTTTTTTTTTTTTGCATGGGCAGGCTCCGGGAAACCAACCTGGCATGGCAGGTGAGAAATCTACCACTGAGCCACCATTGCACTGCCTGATAGGGCTTTCTTAAATGGTCCTGTTTTAATCTGAAGTTGGTACAGATATCCAGATTCTGGGGCTTTTTCTTGTGGAGTACTTTTATAGGTCTTTAGAGACCTCCCCTCCAGCAAGACCTGATACTTCACTGTTCCGTACTGTACATGATGTCATTTCCTTACAACTCCTTGTAAGCATCCTTCTAATTGTTTTTTTTTTTTTTTTTTTTTTTTGCATGGGCAGGCACTGGGAATCACACCCGGTCTCCAGCATGGCAGGCAGGAACTCTGCCACTGAGCCAGCATCACATTGCCCCTTCTTACTGTTTTAACAATGTTTTCCAATATCTAATTCCTCAACATAAGATCAAGTGCTTGATCTCATTTAAAGGCTGATGGTGAATGGTAGATTCAGTTGTCTATTTTCATTATCTTTAATAAAAAATCTAGCACCATTCTTCAGAATTTGGAAGAACTTGTTCTTAGCTTTGGAGCCTTACCCAAAATTGAGTATAAGGAAAATAATCTTACTTATTGACCTATCTGTACACTCAGGCATACATTTGTATGTCCATGCTTATATATTTCTATCCCCTGTGCCTTCTAGAACGCTACCCCATGTTAAATCCTTAGTTTATATTTTTTACAACACTAGAGTTTAGTTTGGTATTTGTATCTATTTTTCTATATGTTACCTTCAGTTAACTAGAGACTATGAGTCAGGGTTGAATTCACTTTATTAAACATCATTTAAAGTACAGATATCCTCACTTGCAGCAATGGATATATTCATAAAATACAAGAACTGAAATGGGAAAATCTAATTATTTCAATTCTTGAAATATAATTTCATTGGCTCCTTTGATTTATGTTAACACTATATTGGAACCTATTTAAAAGAGGAAATTTTAGAGATTTTTTAAATGTATAACCACACCCTGAGTACCTGTTTTATGAACTTGAATTTTTAACAGTAGTGAATGTGCTTATTGTGGAAACAGCATGTAGGGAAGGTATAATGGTATGTAAGGAGTCAGCCAGAGGTAAAGAGGAAGTACTGCACACAGTGAGCAGCAGAGAGCTGAGCATTCTCATTTAAAGGCTCATTTATCTATTCTCATCAGATAAATCTGTAAGTGAGAAGCTGTCAAGCGCTCAGTGACCCATATAAGTTTTCTAAAACACACTGTGACCCAGTGTGGTACTTGGACCACCAGCTGCCTGGGCCTAGGACTCTACATCCAGAGGCCCCCAGAGCTACTTAACAAGGGTCCCCGGAGCTGCTCATGCATAATAGTGTTTGAGAGCTGTAATTAAAAGCACTAGGTAGCCACCGAAGGGTTGGAAAGTACAAAAATAGCTTTGAATTTAAAGAATTTATACAAGAGAGTAACATGGGCATTCCTGTGCTTTCAGATAGCGTAATCTGAAGCAACATGAAGACTACACTGGAAGGTAGGAAATTAGCAGTGGACTCTCAGATGAACTAGTGGGATAATGAAGGCCTGTGCTGAGGTAGAGGTAGTGAAAAGAGGATGGATTCCAGAGATATTTAGAGAATAAAATAGGTCTTGCTGAAAGAGAAGAGTCAGGGATGGTTCCCAATTGCAGGTTTATGTACTAGGACAGCTAGAAGTATCAAGGAGGGGAAATGGGGATAAAGAGCAGAGTTTTTAGGGATTGGGGGGAGATATAATGAATAAAGCTTTGTATATATTGATATTGAGATGTCAGCGAAACATTCTGGAGGAAATGCTCTTGTAAGCACTGTATCCTATGGCTGAATCTCAAAGCAAGGTGTTTTGGGCCAGAGCTAGAACAATAGGAGTCATCGATTTTTAGTATAAACACAGGAGCAAATTAAATGATCCACTGGAAGAAACAGGAAAATTATAAGATATTTAAAACTAAACGCTGGGAACAACAATATATTTGCAAAGATGCGAAGAGTAGAATAGTATAATGTGGGTGAACAGAAGGCAAGAGAGTTTTAAAAAGAAGGTAGTTTCTACTACTATCAGTAGGTCTAGTACAATAAAAACTGAATGATGGGGTGGATTCAATTCCTGGTGCCTGCCCATGGAAAAAAACAACAACAACAACAACAAAAAAACAATGATGTCCATTAGATTTGGAAACCGGGATTTTTATAACCTTTGTAGAAGTTTCAGTAGAGTATATGGCTATCAACCATATAGAAATGGATGAGGAAACAATGGAATGGGAGAAAATAAGCACAGCAGATAACACGCTTTAAGAAATTGTTTTCAAGTTTTGTTAAAAAGAGAAGGTGGTTTATTACCCTCCCCACTACGTGGGACATGACATTCAGGAGTGAAACACTCTCTGGTGGCATGGGATATAACTCCCAGGGATGAGCCTGGCCCTGGCACCATGGGATCAACAATGCCATCCTGACCAAAAGAAGGAAAAGAAGTGTAACAAGTAAGGTATCATTGGCTGAGAGGGTTCAAATAGAGTCGAGTCTACTTTGGAGGTCACTCTTATGCAAGCTGCAGTTAGACATTGCTACCTATCATAGCTTGCCAACCCCCAACCAAAACAGTTCTTGCAAATCCTGAAGAACACCTAGGGCATTCTAAGATTCTACATAAGTTCCATGGCCTAGGGTAACTTTCCAGAAACCTACAACCTCCAGATGGGTCCCTGGACCAGATAGGCCCTGAAATGCAGAGGGACCAGCCTCTCCAGAACATCAACTAGTTCCATCCCACTATCCCATATTATTGACATCCCTTTCCAACATGAAAAAGTTAGAATGGGTATAGCCCCAAAACCCCTAAAGAGCTATGGTGGGGTTATACAGAGAGGGTAGGGTTTAACAAATGAGTATGACTGCTGAATCATTATATTGATATTTCTCTTAGTCTCCACTATCTTAGAGCAGGTAGAATTGTGGAATTGTAATCCATACCAAACTCTGAAATCTGTTCTACAACTAATTGTCATAATGTGCATTGAAATTTGTTTTTGTATATATGTTATTTTTTACACACAAATCAATTGTGATAAATGCATAGTTATATGATGATGTGGATTACTGATTGTACACTTTGGGTGATTACATGGAATGTGATTATATATATCAATTAAAACAAACAAGAAGCCACTGGCTGAGAGGCAAAAAAAAAAAAAAAAGTAGCTAGAACTGAAAAAATTCACTTCCTTTCTTTTCGTTTTTTTTGCATAAGAGATCAGAGTAGATTTTATAGGCCAAGGGGAAGGAGTTGACAAGTGAAAAGCAGTATTATTGGAATTAAACCTTAGAGGTAAAAGGACAAATTAGGATTAAGGGTAAGATGAAAAGATTGGTCTTGAACAGGAGGAAAAATTATGAGGTGGAAAGTAGACTAAGTCAAAAGAATTCATACTTGATGGGCTCATGTTTTAGTCTAAAAGAAGCAAGATCCTCTACTGAGAATAAATGAAGTACAGTTGAATCAGGGGCTTGAGAGGCGAGACAAAGGTTGGAGGGGCTGAGACTGAGGGACATGACAAAAAAAAAAAAACTATTTTAAAAAGTACAATAATTGAAAAGATGTGGTGAGCCCAGTGGGTACTGGAAACTGATTTATAGTGGAACCAGACCACATGGTGTGTGGTTTTCTCCAGAAGCTTCCCCAGCCTCCTGGGTATTGTTTCCTCAAAATAGAGAAAATGGATTTGAAATCAGGGGTTTATGAAAACATTAAAAGTATCTCAAAGGGGAGCAAAAGAGGTGAGTACTCCTGATAATAAGGTCTAACGCATTTCAGAAAGAGGCTAGGGGTAGGCTGATGAAGTAGAAGAAAATGTAGGGCTTTAGGGGCTAAAATTATCAATGAAGACACAGGAAGAAGTTGGGAGAATAAGCAAGCTTGAAGAACATGAAAGTACTGTTAGGATATGGGACACTGGAATTGATGCTTTTAAATGTGGAGCAATGGAAGGTGACTAGGTGCAAGGTGTGGCTGTGGGAGTGAGTTACTAGTCTCATATGAACTATTGGAAGGTAAGTGAACTTGAGGTGCCTAAGCAACTAAGAGGTACTAGTCCTTATCAGTGGGAGGTGAGAACAGGGGTTAGAGGTTAACCCAAAGGTTGATGGACCTGTGTTAAGTGGGGTTAAAAGTAATATAGACAGTAAAAACTAGTAAAAGATGATTACCAACTGTATGTCTTAACTTCAGGACAGACCAAGAAGTATGGACATATATTACAAGAGGAAAGATTTGGATTAGACTGAAGAGGAATTTCCTGTCAATTTTATTTAACATTAGACTGTAACAGATAAAGCAGATAATATTCTTCTCTAATTAGAATATCACTTATTTTGGGGGGCACAAGAATCTCATTCTTTGGCCTGCTATAATATGGCTTTTGCCTAGAATCGGTGCTCAGTTAACATCTACTGTTTAAATGAATTAAAGATTGCTAAAACAGCCTGAGATCCTATTGAGGCCCTCTCTATGTAGTCTGCACTCCCACCCCCTGGGTTACAAAATGAGATACAGGAATGAGGGAGCATTTCTTTGGAAAGCAAAAGTAGACAAGGGTGGGGGGGGGGGAATGATATCTTTTAATATGTAGGAAGAGATATTTTAAGGGGAAAATAAGCATCTAGAATAGGTGCTTGATTAAACTAGACTGAAAACAATGACTGTAGACAGAGACTTGAATGCAAGCGACTGCCAGGAAGAAAACCCAAGATGAAAAGGCAGCTGTTAGGCAGAGGCCTAACAGAAGAGTTGTGGGAGACTAGGCAACGCCTCTGGGATGTCTGAGGATTGTAAAGAATGACTGAGTGCATAGAAGGTTCCAAGAATGAAAAAGATTACAGACAAGGGGTGTGAGCCTTGAAATCAGTGCTTCAGGAGAGGCTGTGGTGTAGCATAAAAGTTAACAGATTTGGGAGACAGAAGACCCGAGTTTAGTCACTCTGCAGATTGTCAAGTGGTTGACTTACCTAAGTCTCAGGATCTAGCTGAGCCTATTTCTTCACATATAACATTTCATAATGACCCATCTGAACACAGAACTGCTCTGAGAAATGAGCTGTTACTGTGAAGACTTCCCATGTACCTTAGAGCCCTCTGTTATCTTTTATTTTTTACAGACTGATGAAGAGAAGAGACAGGGGCTACCTGTGGTGATGCCAGTGTTTGACCGGAATACCTGTAGCATTCCCAAGTCCCAGATCTCCTTCATTGACTACTTCATAACAGACATGTTTGATGCCTGGGATGGTAAGCAGTACATATTTTGTCACCCACAAAGGACATTTGGTTATACTTTATCATGGGCCTAAAAGGAAATGAAATGTTATACAAGAAAAGTTAGCTGTCAGTTGTCTGTGCCCAGGGCAGGGTACAGATGTACTTTTTGCATTCCCCAGCACCTGTGTACAGAAGACTCAACAGATACTTGATGACTAAACGAGAATTAGCATTTTCAAAGAATATTTTTCCAAAGCTTACAGCAATTTTATCATTGGAGGAATTTCTAAAAGAATGCAAATTGTATTGCATTTACTCTAAATCACAGGTTCTTTTGATAATTCACTTGCTTTTTCATTTTTTAATGAAAAGAATCTGTACTTCAGAAACCAGTGGTAAGTGACTTGCCCTTCCTGTGCTCGTGTTCACTGCAGCCTGAGGCCTTACTCAGGCTACTTTATCAGTTCTGTTTCCAAAGATGCACCACAGAGCCCCAGCCTTATAAATGCTCCTGTGATTTAACTTAATTCAGTGGGCTTCTTGAATCTTTTATGTCCTTGCAGCCTTCGCACATCTGCCAGCCCTGATGCAACATTTGGCTGATAACTACAAACACTGGAAGACACTGGATGACCTAAAGTGTAAAAGTTTGAGGCTTCCATCTGACAGCTAAATCCAAGCAGAGAACAAGAATCACAGTGGTATATAAAGAAGAGGCTTCCCTTTATAATGAAAATGACAGATGTAGGTTAAGGAGCTAATGTTTAATATTTGACTTTGAATCATTTAAGTCCCCAACTCTCATTTTTAGAAAGTTATGTTCCACAAAGAAAGTATGTTTTCCAAACTATCACTTAGTGACAAAACATATATATGGCAAATTTCCTTGCTCTGCTGTCATCCTGTGCACTCTGGTCAGATAGTGGAGCTGATTCGCCATAACTAGCAGGCCACAAGAAGCAAAGACCTGGTGCGTGTGAGACCAACTCCCTGGATGATGACCAAGTTGGTTAGCTAGTACTCAGCCCATCACTTACCATCACATCTACCATCGCTGTTTAGCTAGACTTTTTTTTTTCATTCAAAAGCATCAGCCTGAAAGATTGATAAGAAGCCCATCTGAACAGGTATATGTAAGAAAAAGAAACTAAAAAAAAAAAAAAAAAAAACACAAAACAGCTCAAATCACTGAAAAACTAGTTGGTGTCACAGCCTCCATGCCTAGGTGGTTCTTATCATCATTGGTGTGATCCCCAAGTTAGAACACAGCCTAGGCCTGTGAGTGCCCTTTCCAGACTGGTGTCAGCGGCCTGAGCAGTCCCATTTCCTGTAAAGGGATTCATCTTAACAGAAGCCATTCATGACAGGGAGGAAGGGATATCTTGTTTTAGGGGAATCTGTGAGCTTCCCTTATTTCTGCTGAAAAAGGCAGCCACAAGGCACTATACTGAGTATTATTTAAAAGCCATTAAATCTGAATGCCCTTGGACAAATCTTTTTTTAAAAAAATTTATATACATATACTGTTTAAAATTTTTATTAAAACAATCTAAATTTTCTGGGTATAAGTCCATGGAGTGCATTGTACCATCTATACACATATATTTGGGGAGGGGCAGGGGAAATTCAAGGTTCAGATTTTTTTGCCTATCTATATTTTAGATCATGCCATTTTGCTTTAATGTAAAAATGCAAGATATGTAAATATATCAGAAGATAGATATATGGGGCAGGAGTCAATACTATTTTAAGCTATTAATTGTCTGCTAAAAGATTTAAAGCACACATGCATATTTTTATACAGCTCTTTTCACAACTTTCTGTGATCTATATAAAATCAGACTTGAGATTCTTCCACTTTCTCTTACCAGCCAACCCATCTCTATGTATGTGTGTGTGTATGTGTATATATATATATAATTTCATATATACAAGAAATTCAGTAAATAAAATATCTTAATTTTTCTTTCAAATATTCTATATTCCATGCTGCATTTTAAATAGGTATAAACCAAGAATGAATTAATTCAATAGTAGAGTTAGTTATTTTTCAAATGAAAATTGGAATGCAGACACTCGAAATGGTATATGGGAAGAAAAAATGGTACCACTACAAAACGTGCCAATGTTTTTTTCTAATTTTGTACCAAAAGGGAAACATAAGACAGTTCTACACATAAAAAAAACTGTATCTAAATTATTTTTGTTAGATGATATTCAAGAACTTGCTTGGTCACAAGAGTAACCAGCTTTGTGTTGTAATGCTGCATTGTGTAAATGTGATGAAAATATTTTTGTGACGTACTTGCAACTTAATTCCCACAGTCATTTTTCATTCTTAACAGCTGTTTTTGGTTTTGGGTTTTGGTTGCTTTGGTCTTTCTTCTCTCTCTTCCTCTCTCCCTCTCCTTCTTGCCCTTTTTTTAGAGGGTTCCCATATACCATCCTATTATTAACATTTTGCATTGGTGTGGTACATTTGTTACAATTAATGAAAGCACATTTTAATAATAGTATTAATTATAGTCCATGGTTTAACTTAGGATTCACTGTGCTGTTCAGTTCCATATACTTTTTTTCATTCTCATATACTTTATTTTCATATCTACAACTTAAAATTTCCTTTTAGCCACATTTGCATATATAATTCAATTGTTAATTACACTCATCATGTTGTGCTACCATCACCCCCATCCATTACTAAAACTTTCCCATTGTCCCAAATAGAAACTCTGTCCATTTTTAGCTTTAACTCCCTAATCCCTTCCCCTAACGCATCCCCGGTAACCTATGTTCTAGATTATGACTCTGAGTTTGCTTTTTCTAATTATTTCATATCAGGAATATCATACAATATTTGTTCTTTTGTGTCTGGCTTAATTCACTAAACATGTTCAAGATTCATCTACGATGTCACATGTATCAGAGCTTCATTCCTTGTTAGGGCTGAGTAATATTCTATTTTGTATTTTTACCACATTTTGTTTATCCATTCTTTGGTTGATGACATTTGGGTTCTTTCCATCTTTTGGCAATTGTGAATGCTGCTGCTATGAACATTGGTGTGCAAATATCTGAGTTTCTGCTTTTTATTCTTCGGGGGTATATATCTAGAAGTGGGATTCCTGGATCATATGGCAATTCTATACTTAATTTTCTAAGCAACTGCTGACTGACTTCCACAGAGGCTGCAACATTTTACTTTCCCACCAGCATTAAACGTTCCTATTTCTCCACATCCTCTCCAACACTTGTCAAATTTTCCAACTTTGCTAATAGTAGTTACTCTAATGGGTGTGAAATGTTATCTCATTGTGGGTTTGAGTTGCATTTCCCTAATAGCTAATGATGCTGAAATCTTTTTGTGTGCTTTTTATCCATTTGTGTATTTTGGAGAAATGTCTACTCAAGTCTTTTGCCCATTTTTTAATTGGATTGTCTTTTTATTGTTGAGCTGAAGGATTTCTTTATATATGCTGGATATTAAACCCTTATCAGATATGTGGTTTCCAAATATTTTCTCCCATTGTGTAAGTTGTTTTACTTTCAGGAATGATGAAGTGCTTTGATGCACAAACGTTTTTTAATTTTGATAAGGTTCCATTTATCTATTTTTTCTTTCATTGCTTGTGTTTTGAATGTAAAGTTAAAAAAAACATTGCACAATGCAAGGTAATGAAGATGCCTCCTTATATTTTCTTCTAGAGGTTTTGTAGTTATGGCTCTTAAATTGATATCTTTGATCCATTTTGAGATTATCTTTGTATATAGTGTGAGGTAGAGGCCCACCTTTATTCTTTTGCTAACGGAGACCCAGTTTTCTCAGCTTTTGTTGAAACTCTTTTTCCCCAATTGAGTGGTCTTTACCCACATGATTGGCCATAAATGTAAAGATTGATTTCTGAGCTCTCAGTTCAATTCCGTTGGTCTATATGTCTGTCCTTATGCCAGTACCATACTGTTTTGATTACTGTGGCTTGGTAGTAAGGTTTTAGTTGGGAAGTGTGAGTCCTCCAATTTCATTCTGCTTTTTGAAGATGGCTTTGGCTATGCAGGGCCCCTTACCCTTCCATATAAATTTGATGATTGGCTTTTATATTTATGCAAAAAAGTTTGTGGGAGTTATTTTTTTCCTTTGGGGTGCCTGTGCTGAGATTTGAACCCACGTCTCCTGCATGGCCAGTGAGCATTCTACCACCAAACTACCCATGTACCCTAGGTTGAGGGAATTTTTATTGGAATTGTGTTGAATTCACTTTGGATAGAACTAACATCTTAACAACATTTAGTCTTCCAGTCCGTGAACAAAGAATGTCCATCCCATTTACTTAGGTCGTCTTTGCTTTTTTAGAAACAGTCACAGTTATCTGTGTTCAAATTCTTTACATCCTTGGTTAGATTTATTCCTAGATATTTATTTATTTGCTATTGTAAATGGAATTTTTTTCTTGATTTCTTATTCTGATTGTTCATTACTACTGTATGGAAACACTACTAATTTTTGGGAATTGATCATGTACCCCACCACTATGCTGAATTTCATTTATAAGCTAGGAGCTTTGTTGTGAACTTTTCAGGATTTTCTGTACATAGGATCATGTCAGATGCAAATAAAATTTTACTTCTTCCATTCTAATTTGGATGCCTTTTATTTCTTTTTTCTTGCCTAACTGCTGGCTAGAACTTCAGTACCAGGTCCACAATGTTGACAGTGGACATTCTTGATCTTTGAGAGAAAGTTTTCAGTCTTTCACCTTTAAATATTAGTTCTGGGTTTTTTTTTACATGCCCTTAATCATGTTAAGAAAGACTCTCTCTGTTCCTATTCACCTAATGTTTTTATCAAGTAGGGGTGCTAGATTTTTGACAAATGTCTTTGATGTGTTGATTGAGATGATTATGTGTTTTTTCCTTTTCATTCTGTTAAGGTTGTGTATTACATTAATTGTTTGTTTTTTTATGTTGAATCACCCTTGATAAATCCCACCTGATCAGGTGTTTTAATTCTTTTAATGTGCTTTAGCTTCAGTTTGCTAATTTTTTTTTTTGAGGATCTTTACATCTACGTTCATTAGAAATATTGATTTGTAATTTTCTTTTCTTTTGGTACCTTTCCCTAAAGCTGTCTTTATTTTACCTCTTTGGTCTAAATTTTTCATAATTTCAAAATTTTGTTTTAGTGTCCTTTATTTCATGAGTTACACACTGTTTTCAGATCACATTAAAATCAGATGTCAGAATCCCCACTGCAAGAAGCTAGGTAGTTTGCCTAGTTCAAAGGCAAGGACAATCTTTTTCTGACCATCTTGGCTTCAATTCCATTTGGTACGTAACATTTACCAGGTGGTTGACATTTTCTATAGGGAACATTAAAGATTACTCCATTTTATGTCAAATTTGTTTCATATTAACTTCAAATTTTAATATTAATGTATGAATACTGGATGCTTTAAAACAAAGAGCAGAGCTATTCTGAAGCTTTATTAGTGTCATCTACAGGCTTCTGGATGTTAATTAAATAGCACATTCCTCATATATAGTCTTCCAATGGTATGTCAGAGGTATAATCTATTATAATTCACCTTTGCTACTGAATTGTTAAGTAAACATTGGTGTTTTGGGGAGCCATATTAATTTAGGAAAATGAAACACTACCTAATTTGGAAAGAAGTTACATTTTACTACTACTTAACCAGAAAAAGTAGAATAGTTATAAAACATTGATACTTGGACCCAGATGACCCTATACTTTAAGTCATTCTTTACTTCTACTTTAAGATTTTGAAATTTGCTTGTGCTCAGGGTCTGGATTGGTTAATCTGGGCACAGAGCATGCTCCATCAGTTTAATTAGAAACGACTCAAACTTGAGAGAGATAAATGGAAGGGATGACCCAGTGCTCCTGAAGCTTAGGCTCTTAATTGTATTAAGTACAGCCAGAGATTAAGGCATAAATGCATTTTAAAATAAAAATGCAAATGGTGCTACAATAACGGGTACTCACATGGAAAAATAATGAAATGAGACCCTGCCATGCAGCATACAAAAAAACAAAAATGCACACTACATAGTGTTATTTTTGGTAATAAGACTGTTGAAAGCTAAAGGATTAAAATGCACATAACCTCAATTATAATTTTTACTCTACAAATTAAAAGTTTAACTTTTAGCAGCAATCAACACATAATTACTGATCAACCATCAGGCCTGTATCCCTACCAGAATCTCCAATTTTGCTGTTATCCTCCATCTCTCTTACCTTATGGTACTCATGAAATTAAATATCAAGTTCAGTGAAAGGGTTGGAAGCTGCCCTCTAGCCATATTGCGTCTCACGTTGGAAAATTAAACTCGAGTTAATGACAGATGGGATGTACTATGGTACTTTTGCCTCCAAAACTCATGTGTAGTTTATATCACTCCATTTGAGTATATTACTGTCACAAAACAAGCAGAGCAGGTTAGTAAACAAAACAGTTAAAAATCTATGAATTCCTTATTCATTGAATAAGCCTTATAAAATTCAAGAAAACAATTTTACAAACTCATGACCTAATATAAAATTTCCAAAGAAAGAGCTACCTAGTAATGTGGGGAAGTCTAGCTAAATAGGAAAATTAAAAGACTGAAAATGACTCTCAGATAATCAAATTAGCCGCACTCAGACCAGGTTGCATGTCTGCCTGTTTTAGGTATACTGGTCATGTTCCAATTTCAGGATGAAAGATTAGAAAGCTGTCTCTGTGTGACTCCTCAAATATGCCACGAGAACAACAATTTGTTGACTAAAAGCCTTTGCTAATTTTCCCATTCATATCCTTCTGTACAGGAGGTACTTGCAGTTTCAATACATTTTTCCATAAAGCTATTGTCATTGTGAATTAAAACAAAAGTAATGACTAAACATTGTTGAGTTTTCCACATATAAGTCTTTATTTCTCATTCTAGTCCTCTTTGATCCTTGTTTTTAAAGATGCTCAAAGAGAAAGGACACTACCAAGCTAATTATAAAGCCGTACCTCACTGGGTCATAGTTTCTCATTTATAACATTATGTCAGTGGCCTAGTCTACATGACTTCAGCTCTTCCAGTCTTTGGCTGTAGGTAGTTGTGGAAGCACCTGTTAAAAGTAAAACCAGTAAAAACAAGTATTTATAAAGCTTCCATTAAGGGTGTGTGCCTGTGTGTAATAAATCTGCAGAATGTGTTCTTTGAGAAAGATCAATCCTCTGACACTTGTCGCCTTTCACTCACTTTAATAGGATTTAAATGTGTTTAAGAATTATTCCACAATTATACCCAACCACTTTTTAACTGTGGAACTTTTATTTTGCATGGGCAGGCTCTGGGAATCAAACCCGGTTTCCAGCATGGCAGGTGAGAATACTGTCACTGAGCCACCGTTACACAGCCCAACTTTTGGAACATTTTTGAATTTTTATTCTTGAATACCAAAAGGGAAAAAGAGTTCTGCTTTAAGGCCACTTGGAGTAATGAAAAAGATTAAATAAATCAGTGGTCACTGCAAGGAACTACGTAAGTGAAGTTTTATTCAAGCATTTCATATTTGAGTCAATAAGATCAATCAGGCTACAGTCCCTGCCTTTGAAAATACTGTGCCCCTCTACCAATCTAGCTTTCATCCCTAGCATATATGAGGGGTAGCTGCTGTTCCACTACAAATCTAGCCAATAGCTGTGTAGGCCTGTTCACATTGGGGTGGGGGGGGGGGGAATACAGCTCAGGATTCTTGATTTGGGTTCACTGGGATTTTAGTAGCTAGAATTAAAAAAAAAAATCATTGTACTTAAACAGTATGTTGAGTTTAATTTTTGGCTGAGAGATTCTAGTTTGCTTTACAAAACAGTGATAGTTATTAAGGACCAGGGGAATATGTAGAGGAAAGGACATATTTCAGTTTATCACAGCAATTCTTAAATGGGCTCTAAAGGGAGCCAGAGGATTAAAAAAAAAACTTCTGATGAATGCTACAGTTTTCCTTTTATCTGTCTCTACTTCTGCCTCACAGGGATTTAGGTTCAAATTAAGAACTTGAAACAGAACACTCACTACTTCAACTACACAAAAAGGTGCAATTACTATATAATCTCCATTTGCTAAAGAGAAGGATCAGTTTTCTGGAGCTCTCAAAGTTTATTAACTAAAGAGATGCCACATCCTACCTGTTCTTCAAAAGTTCCCCAAAATATCTTCTATAATGATAAATGCTGATTAAATACATTTTTAAAAGAATTAACAGTATAGTTAAAATATTCAATTTTGAGAACAAAGTCACATATTTCAAGAGGCTAAATGAAACTACATTTTAACATTTCTAAAACATTTTTAAATTAAAATTTTTTTTTAATTTTAAAAGAATTTTTGGTGATGAGTGAGAATGTAATTAAAGGCAATAAAATTATTCCTCCTTCCCTGTATATCTATATCTATATATGTATATATCTGTCTAGATCTATTTATATATATATCACTATAAAGAATGAGAGGTTCTGAGTTCTCTTCTCCTCAATAAACATAAGCCTATACAATTCCTGGTTTAGAAGATTAATTTTTTAAAGCACACAAAGTGAAAAAATTTTGCCTACAAGGACACTATGGCATAATTTAATTCTGTTATCAACAGATATTTTTTCAATGCTCTGAAAACTTCACTGCTGAAAATTCACTGCTGAATTCATACCTGTTTGCTCAGTGGTTTCAGGACACAAGAATGAGAAGTCAGAAGGCAAATTTGTGATAAATTCTTTGGTGGATATACTGATATCTGAGAAGCAACTTGTTGCTGATTTAGAGGACCAGAAAAAAAGAATTCAAACAACTTTATGGAGTCACAAGAAAAAAAATATATTAAAGATGTCTGAGATCAATACATCATTGGTTTTCAGATAGCTCTTAAAATTTGCATTAACCTATATATTTGATTTTCAAGGTTCAAATTAGACAGCAAAATACAAATCACCAGTCTCCTCTAATTTTTGAAATAATTTTAAACTGCGCAATCCAGATTCTCGCTCTCCATTTTTCCACAAAATAATGAGGTGATCAGCAGAGCAAGTCACTAGTCCATGATCCTCAAAGTGCAGGAACATCTGCAAGAAAATTGAAACTACTGTAATTACAAGAACTTCAAGGAAAAGAGAAAAGGCCAATATTAGATTAACAAATGTGCTTGAAAACGTATCCTGGAGATTTCTTTGGATCTGAATTTACGTAATAACTCCATTTCATTTTTAATGAGAAAATTTTTTTAAGTGTTGGTAAAAGTCACAAACAAATACAACCAATATCTAGTATTTTAATAATCAGAATTTTATTATTTTATTACTCAACTGTAGAACTGAGTAACAGCTGTTTTTTTGAAAAGTACATGAATATCAAAAGCATCTTCTGAATTTTACTATAATCTAATTCTTCAAACACTGGTGTTAAGATTTTGTCAGAGGTCTTGCCAGATCTTGCTCTACGAATCATTTGAACTTGCTTTATGACTTTATGCACAAATGGCTTTGGATAATATGTTTGAATTGCAAATTCCCCACACTAAACACTGACTTCAGCTCTCTATATAAAAGTAGATATAGGGTGGGCAGCAGTGTCACAGTGGCAGAATTCTCACCTGCCATGCCAGAGACCCAGGTTCGATTCCCAGAGCCTGCCCATGCCAAAAAAAAAAAAGAAAAAAAAGGTACATATAGCCAGTGAATTTATAAACAATTACTAGTGTCTTCCATATGTTTATGGGCTATACCCACAAGAAGGTTCTAGTTCAGTTGTAAAAACCAAACTACAGTTGAAATAATTAAGGTATCAAAGACTATATGATCGGGCACTAAATAATGTAGCATAGACTATGACATGCCAAAGAAATTCAGAAACGGGAGATATATTAATGATAATTGAAATTGTCAGAGATGCGTCAAAGAGATAAAACCCTCCAAACAAAGGGAAGGACATGATAGGCTGGAAGCCTAGAATGAGAAACTCGAGTTTTAGTGAGAGAGCAGGATGACTACTGTGCAGTGGAGAGGTGGTTAACAGTGTAGAAAAATGAAGCCATGAAAAGGATAAGGTCCTTGAAAGTAAGTGAAATAAAGGAGAGAAACAGAACATTAAGGAACAAGAAGATAAGAGTCATTTCAGAACTGACTGATGCACTTCTAAAGACCGAGGGATAAGGCCACTGGAGAGGACTTTGATGATGTAGCAATGAGGGAGGGAAATTCGGAAGCAAAAATGCTCAGGACATTGGAACAGATAAAATCCAGTATACAGAGAGAGGAGCTGGATTAGAGAGTAAGGATGAAAATATAAAAAGTAATACGGAAATTTGGGAGAGCACACCTAGAGATAAACACCTAAAGATAGATTTTCACAATGAAGCCAAAGATAATTTTTTAAATGCTTAAGTATCAACACTTTCACACTCAAAAATTCTAAGCCTCTTGACATTGTTTTATATTATGACAAACATGCCATTCTGCAGGTCTCCCCACCATTTAAAAACCTTTATTGTGTTCCCACTATTTTTAAAATAAAGCCCAATTCCTAAGCTGGCATTCAAGAACATTTGTAATCTGACCCAAAACTTCTTCCCCAGGCTTTATCTCCCATTAATGTCTGTTCTAGGAACCCAGAGCTCCAGCCTAGCCAATCTGCTCCTTGCCACCCAGTAGATCCTATCTTTGCACTTTTGCCTACCATAGTCTATGCTCACCACTCCCAAACTACACTCTAGTCACACAAGCAAAAGCAAAAACTTAAATTAAGAAAAAAAAATAAAACCTTTTAACTGGACAATCTGTTGGAGGAAAGCAAAGATGAATAACACGTATTACCCCACATCAAGGAGCTTATGTTCAGGAGGCTATTAATCCTACCTAGCCTTCCGAGTTCAGCTGAAGTCCTAGGTAGGACTTCATATCCTACCTTCTGCTAACCATATCTTCTGCTAACCATTTAAAAGACTCTGCAAAAAATGTTTCTTTGAATTCCTGAGTAGTCACTGTCTGCTAATTCATCTGGGTCCACTATAAGCTGACTTGATAGTCTATCAGGTCTTTGTCCTTCCTCACCTGCTAAAATAGAAGATCCTTTGGGGGACAGGGGACAATGTATTTTACATCTCTTTGTAAACTTGAATTCTAGTATAGTTTGAAACATCGAAAATGCTCAGTAACAAGTGTGTTGCTGCTGCTGCTCCTAAGCATAAACAACACTTTCAAACAGAAAATAATCTGTCCCTCACTGGCTATGAAACAGGGAAGAAATTCATTAATTAGGACCCTGATTATACTGTTATCAGATCTAATCATTTCTTTATTTGGACATCTTAGTTCTTCACTGCAGACAATAGTGCCTGTAGAAAATGTTAATAATTTGGATTTCCATAGATGAGAACTTCATGATCTGATCATTCTCAACTAGTATTTTCATATCTGCATAATGATAATCAAGGCACAGATCTTAACTAAAGCTAACAAATTATCCTTCAAAGATGGCTAAAAACAGATCCGTTCATGAATTTGCTGAAGGTTCCTAGAATTAGATTCTGTTAAGGCTTAAAAAATCTACTCACATAACTCTACCCCTCCATGCACCCTCTCTGTTCACTACTGTAATATATATACAGTCAGCATTACTCACATTATGCTTTTTGTTAACTGTCTCACTCTCAAAGAAAAATGTGATTAAGCCCATTTTTAAATCAGTAGTAACCTAGCTTCCTCAAAGCATATCTCTGTAAAGGGAGATCCTAACTGTACACACGGTAACCTATCCTAATCCATGTCCAGATTCAGGAAAATCTAAAGGTAACAGGGAAAAGTAAAGAGGTAAAAAGTATAGGTCTTTGTGAGACCAATTGAATGAAAAGAGCTGTGAGACACAAAAACAGAAACTGCCTGGACACTTCTATGCCTATTAAAAAACAATACCTCCACAGATGATGAATGTCCAATCAAATCTCCAATAAATTCCAGGGAACATGAAGTGGCATTTTCTTGTGGCTTTTTAGCAAGTTGGCTGGCTTGTTTGTTCACCCTTCCAAATCCCCACATGTTAAAAAAACCTAGAAAAACGCAACCATTTCAGTCATTTCCAAAATTTCTGCATGCCTTACAATAGTAATGTAAGATCAGAAAAATGGAGAAAATTTAAGTGCAAAGATGTTCCAGGCTTATTTTAGTCCAGGGTAAAGGGATTTAACATAGGGTTTTTAAACTATGTTATTTCATCTTTTTTAGCTTAACCAGGTTTGTTCCTCATCTCTTCTTATTGCTAGTACTCTCTGGTGAAGGTGTATGAACATAATAAAAGACAGGCGCTGGGAGTAAAACATAACAGAAGAACAAGTCCTGAATGTCAGTTCAGATATTTTTTGTTTTTGTTTCTTTAAAGATACAACTCAGATTTATCAACAAAGTGTAATGGGAGAAGCTATATATATTCAAAACCAGTATCCTAGGATTTCATGCAAATAGAACCAGGAGAAACTACAGAGGTATCAGCATCTGATTTCTTACATAAAGGTTGTTAACCAATTTGTTTTTCAAATAAAAAACTTGAAAGTTAAGAGCTCATGAGATTATGATATTAACATAAAGAATAGTGTATTTTTCCATAAAGCACTTGAATTCAGTGCTAACGATGATATGATACTGCAAGCCTTAAAAAACAATTTTGACATCTGAAGGTACAAATTCTGTTTGTATCATTTAGAATTATAGACATGATAAATGAGTAATTACTTCATTTGGCCATTTGGTCAGATTACCAGAAAATAACAATTGTCCCTCAAAACAATAAAATCTCAGTTGGCTTGAACTGAAATAAATAGGCAATTCCATATGAAAGCAATATTAAGACACAAGTCCTAGATCCAACTATCATATTCTGAACTGCTTCACTGTAAATATCTTATGTGTCCTTTGAAACTATTTGGAGCACATTTTACTCATAACCACATCTCTTTCTTATTGCTCATCTCTTTCCTCTGCCTTTTGTATGAGAAAGAGAAAAAGGAAGAGACTATCTTTTTGGGAGCAGATACACACCTGTTGGTACAGGCTCAGCTGCAAGCTGCTGCTTTTCTCGTAACTCCCAGATGCGTACACTGCCATCTTCTGAGCAAGAGATTAACTGCCTGTCAGAACAGAAGATTAGTAATGCAAAGAAAAACAGAGCACTGTGGAAGGCAAATGCTAAATTTGCAGAGAAAGAAATCACTGGAGCCTACAACTGCTTTTTTTTTTTTTAACATTTGCTCCCCCTATTATTTATTTATGTTTCAATCCACATGTTATTACTGTCTGTCGATACGGTAGATAAAAGAAGCATCAGACACAAGGTTTTCACAATCACACAGTCATATTGCAAAAGCTATATAGTTATACAATCGTCTTCAAGAAACATGGCTACTGGAGCACAGCTCTACATTTTCAGGCAGTTCCCTCTAGCTTTTCCATTATACCTTAACCAAAAAGGTGATATCTATATAATGTGTAAGAATAACCTCCAGGATAACCTCTTGACAATGTTTGGAATCTCTCAGCAATGGACACTTTATTTTATCTCATTTCGCTCTCCCCCTTTTGGTTGAGAAGGTTTTCTCAATCCCTTGGTGCTAAGTCCCAGCTCATGCTAGGATTTCTGTCCCACGTTGCCAGGAAGGTCCACAACCCTGGGAGTCATGTCCCAAATAGAGAGGGGGAGGGTAGTGAGTTTGCTTGTCGTGCTGGCTGAGAGAGAGGCCACATCTGAGCAACAGAAGAGGTTCTCTTGGGGGTGACTCTTAGGCCTAATTTTAGGGAGGTTTAGCCTATCCTTTGCAGGGTTAAGTTTCATATGAACAAACCCCAAGATTGGAGGCTCAGCCTGTTGCTTTGGTTGTCTCACTGCTTGTGAGAATATCAAGAATTCTCCACTTGGGGCCTACAACTTATTTTATTCAGCTTCGAGTAGAAGCTGATAAAATCCACAATCTAACATGGCTTTGCAATGTGAAGAAAAAGCACTTTCCAGGTAAGGCACACATTATACTATGTTACTTAGGCTCAAATGTTATAAAGTTATCATCTCCACTTTTAAAATTGCATTCAGGGAAACAGGATATTAATTACACATTTTCAATCTCCTGCCCAGCCTGTCCTTTCCTCTTCTCACTTTTCTTCAGTGTGCCTCTCCCTAAATATCCTGCATAAAAAATAAGGCTTTTCTCTTCATATAATTTCATTCCTAAAATTTCAAATTCACTCTAGGCTAAACTTACCCTAAGAAGAAAATCCCCACTTTATAGCCTGAGACAGTGAGGGCTTCAGTGTTTATGGCCATTTGATTCTGGCCATAAACACCACCACCACAAAGGCGGGTTTATGGAAAATATAAAATGAAAAATTAATATATTGTAAGTGCCCCAAAATCTCTTACCTTTTTAAACAAACACCAATTTTAAACTATATCTTCTTACAGTGAAATTCAGTATAATTAATTTGAACTTTGCTTCCTATACATTTTATTGCCACAAACTCTTCCATTAGAGGCAACCATGGACACTCTCCATTTCCAAAAGAACACTGCAAGTCAAGCTATGGAGCCAGGTAACTTTGCCACTTGAGAAATTACATTGGTGGCCCTGGGAAACATGCATTTCTTTCCTCTGTTGCAGAACAGATGGAAACCTGTACCTGTTTGGAAGTTTGGCAATGTGCAGGACACTGGAGTCATGTGCAGTTTTCTGGCAGGCAATCACACGCTTCATTTGAAGGTTATAGACATATAATCCCCTTCCAACTGCAGCAAATAAATTCTGGGGGAAAAAAGTTCAGATATGCGCATAAAACTGGTACCCACCACTACCTGCTATAATAGATTTCCAGCCTTAGTTTGACATCAGAAAGTCATTGTTCCCTTCCCTATTCCTAGCTTTCAGCCCAATTTACTGTACTGTCCTCTGAAGTCCAAAAACGTCAAAGCACCAAGGAAGGCTTATAGTATTTGGATGGTTGGAGGATGCAGCTGCTAATCCAGAGAAAGCTCTACATGTCACACCATGCAGCATCACTTCCATCCGCACTGAAACATGACAGCTAGAGACAGAAGCTAAGGCTGACAGCACGGCCCTGCATCAGAAGCTGCTGAGACATTACCTGGATTTCATTCACATAATTCTAATCCTTTTTAAAGTTACTTGTCTCCTTTTGCCTGAAGAATGAGCACTCTGCAACAAAAGACCTATAAAGAGTACAAAAAAGAATCTGCCACTCTGGCACTATCATAAGATCCTGTGGAGGCTTCACATTTTTCCAAATGTATTATTAGGAACACTCTTTTAAGTAAGAAAAAAAATTTAATCTTATGAAAGACTTTTCACCAACATTATCTCACTTTAGCTCACAACATTGTGTTAAGATAGGAAAGACAAGCACTACTGCCATTTTCCAGTTGAGCAAATAAAAATTTTAAAAAAATTTTAATAACACAATTAGAATCAATATTAGAATCAAGATCACATGACTCCAGTCTCTTGCGCTTTCTTTATACCATATTGCCTAGCTTCTGAAATTTGTTCTCAACTAATCTGACTTTTGGTGGCACTTGTCTCAGGATCATTCATTCTTACTCAACAGGTATCCCTGAGGGGCAGACCTGATACCACACAAAAGTGGTGGGTTCTCTGCCCGATATGCATAACAGCCAATCCGTGACACTGGGATTTCAAAAAGAGTTATTGCTAGACATGAAGCAGATTTTTATCCACCTAAAAATCTGTCTTCCTGAGTCTAAGGAGTTCAAGGTTTTAGATTCAAACAAGGGGAATGAATCTCAATAACAATATAAGCAGAAACAATTTACAAATGTAAAGGAATGGAGCTATGCTAGAACTAAGCTAACCATTACAAGAACAAGTCAATGGTTAGTTCTGAGCTGATTCAATTTCCTTCACTTTAAAGTTGAAAAAAAATGGATAAAGGGGGTACAAGTAAGGGTCAGTCACCAGGTTTTTACAATCACAAGGTCACAGGATAAAAGGTACATAGTTTTACAGTCATTATCAAAGATCAAAACAACTGGATTACAGTTTAATAATTTCAGGTATACAATTTCAGGTATTTCCTTCTGGCTGTTTAATACCCTAGAAGGTAAAAAGAAATCTCTACATATTGACTCATTAATCATAATCATTTCTTAAATCCTAACTTCCTGGTTACAGACCTTTAAAATAACCTTACAGACTGCCTTCCTGTTTTCACCAGATTCTTGGCCCTCCCAACCTTTCTTATATGGCTTTGATGGCTACAAAACCTAACTCGGATCTGTGATACCTGGACCAGAGCATGCCCCGTGTCTCACCAGAGTCTAAATCTGGAAGGATCTCCTAGATCCGCAGGACTAATCCTCTCCTGCACTAGGTGGTGCAAGATAGGACCAGTGCTGGGCCATTCGTGAGATGGCTTACTTCAGACTTACCTACCTAGTGCCGTGTGTATAACATTCAACGCAAGGAAACCCAGGAAATTAACTTTACAGGCCAGGAAATCCACGCACAGAGTGTAAGTGATTTATCCAAAGTTACTGAGAAAATTATAAACTTAACTAGAGAATACATGAGCTCTAGGAGCGGCATTTACTCAACAGACTCACTCTTTTAATAATCAGTGGTACCAAGAACCCTCAGCAAAAGAAAGAAAATGAGGGGAAAATAAGTGATTCTTCATCAAGAATTTGTAATAATGATGTCAGACAAAGGCAGCAGATTTTCTGCCCAATGTGCTCAATTCCTGAGACATTGGGGTTTCAAAGAGAGAAAGAGCTTATTGCTAGGCATTGAAGCAGATCAGATGGCCTAGTGGTCCAAAAAATCTGTCTCCCCAAATTGTAGTAATTCTGATAGTTTTATAGCATTACAAGATGGGCAGGTTTAGGATGATGGGCACAGTGGCTCCAGTTGATGTAATTAGAGGTGACCTAATTATTGAGCACACAGATTGATTACATGCTTAGCCACAGAATGAATGTAAGAAAATGGCAGCCTTAATATGATGATGGGTCTGATTTTTTTGTATTATAATGAGGTACAGGTTACTTACTTTCAGGTTAAAGTTTAAGCTCTGCACCTGTCAGGCAGGCCCATTTTGGTTAGATCCAGCTTCAGTTATCAAGATAACTTTTGAATTAGGGTCGGTCAGCTTTGGGCTGACTCAAAGCACTTCATTAATAAACATTAGGGGTTGTCTTTAGTGATCCCAAAACTCCAAAGTCGAAAAACCAGATAAAATGGGTACAAGTGGGGATCAGTCACAAGGTTTTTAATCACAATGGTATAAGATAAAGGTTATACAATTATTATCAGAGATCAAGACAACTTAAGGACAGTATTTCCTATAGTCCTGGACTACAGAGGTACTTCCCTCGGTTTACTCTAATATACCAGAAAGTAAAGAGAAATATCTATATACTGATTCAGTAATCATAATCATCATTTAAATCCTAATTTCTTAGTTACAATAGCTAATATACATCAATCAAAATTTTAAGATTGGAAGGAATACAAAATGAAAGAAAAATTTACAAAAGTGAGAAAAAGGTATAAAATTTAAATATATATGTATGTTTTAGGGCTATAAGTTTTAGATATTTAGTCTCCATTTTTCTTGAGACCATATTATTTTTATCATATATATTTAAATTCTTTTTTTTTTTAGAATAAAGATGTGGTACAAAGAAATAATCTATAGGATATTTGTGTTTTCTTATTCTTGTTCTGTTCTTTTCTGTTTTGTTTTTGTTTTGTTTTCAAAGTAAGAGAGGTACAAAGAAAACAAAATGTGGATAACACTCTCCTCATCCAGAACACTATCACCAAACTTTTAAAATTAAAATAGTAATATGAAGCAGACAAACAAAAAAATAGTAATACATATTCAATTAGAAGATTTAAACAGTACAGAAAGATACAAAACAAAGGAAGTAAAAGCCTCCCCTAATTCACACTCAAATGTTTCTTGTGGTTACATTTAGAAATATATCCCCTTTTAAACACATTTTTGAGTCCCAGAGGCTAAAAGAAGAAATTTTTAGATCAGAGCCCAGATTCAGTTACCCATAAACACTAATCTCTTACTACAAAAAAGATGTAAAGTGTTTCAAGAGCATCACTGCTGAAGATGAAAGGATCAAAATCAGCAATTCTCACACAATCAAATGTCTCAGGGCACTAACAGATTAAAAGCCAAATATTTCTGAAAATTTTAATTTCCTTTACCTCTGTGAAATGCACCAAAATCTTCAAAAGAATTATTTCTAACACTTGTTTCTTAAAGCAATTTTAAACATTAACCTGAAATCCTATGGGATTATTTAATCCAACACAAAATTTCAGTATAGCTTTAAAATCTGTGGCTATGTAAGAACTTCCTTGCTTTAGGACAGAAGCTAAGATAAAAATACTTTTTTTGTAAGTGGTGCAATCATCCAAAAAAATCAGACTATTTCAAAGCATAACCTGAAACCATAGGGAATGAGGCCTTTCTAAATCCATCATGAGATTAAATTTAAAAAATTAGAAATCAGATTAAAAAATGGCAAGTTTATAAATACTGTATAGATTTTATTTTACCTCTTCATCACATGTAAAATGATGTATAGAAATGTCATTTGGCTTTTGACAGAGCTTTATTCCTTGCTGTGTGTCCAGTTGGTGAGAAGGGTTCCAGAAGTTGTGCTCAGAGGCCTGTATGGTCCAGTCCAGGATATCCCAGATGATCAGCTCTCCAACATGGGAGCCGGTGACAAAACTGAAGTCTAGGCAAAAAAATCACATATGCCTCATTATTGGTCATTTTTACCTAGGCTAAAGGTAAAAATGAATGGACTGCCTAAAAGTAATATTCTATGAAACTATAATAATTAGAAAATGAAATATTAAGAAATGATTAGAAAAGGTTAAACAGAAAGCTTAATATAACAAAATGGAAAGACCAGAAAAAGACCTGGATTTATACAATTATTCAGTATATGATAATGATTGATTTCAATTCAGTAGAAATACCTCATGTGGGAATTTAGTTAACAATTTATGGACTACTAATAAAAGAACCTTACCTTCAGCATATACCAAAATAAGTCTCAAATAGATTAAAACATTTAAAGTACTTCAATGACTGAAGACAATAAAGGTCACTATTTGCATGACCATGGAGTGGTAAAGATCTCAACAGAGGCAAGGTAGGTAGGAGTAGGGAGAACAGATCTGAGGAAATATATATGTGGTAAAACAAAACAAAAAAATAAGAAAAAACCCCAATAAACAAATGACAAAAAGCTGTGAAAAAAATTTGTAACTTAGACATCATCATAAGTTTACTATATTTATTACATAAGGAATTCTTAGAAATCAGTAAGAACAAAATGAATCTCAGCAGGGGGAAAAATGGAGCTGAATGGGGGAAACAAAAAATACAGTCAGTAAACATGTGAGAAAACGTTCAACTTCCTTAAAAATCAAAGAAATGTAAAAGTAATGAGAGATCATTTATTGACTTGCAAATTGGAAAAGATTATAAAACAGGAAAATACCCAGTGCTGGCAAAAGCATAAAGAATTAGCATTCTCACACACTACTAATGTCCTAGTATAAATTGGTACAATCTTTCTAAAGATTAGTTTTGTAATACGAATAACAATCTTAAAAAATATAAACCCACTGTGCTGGTTTAAAAGGATGCATGTCCCCTAGAAAAGCCATGTTTTAATCTAAATCCCATTTCATAAAGGCAGAATAATCCCTATTCAATACTGTATGTTTGAAACTGTAATCAGATCAACTCCCTGGATGATGTGATTTAGTCAAGAGTGGTTGTTAAACTGGATTAGGTGACATGTCTCCACCCATTTGGGTGGGTCTTGATTAGTTTCTGGAGTCCTATAAAAGAGGAAACATTTTGGAGAATGAAAGGGATTCAGAGAGAGCAGAGCAGGACATAGCCATGAGAAGCAGAGAGCCCACAAGCCAGTGACCTTTGGAGATGAAGAAAGAAAATGCCTCCCGGGGAGCTTTATGAAACAGGAAGCCAGGAGAAGAAGCTAGCAGATGACGCTGTGCTCACCATGTGCCCTTCCAGATGAAAGAGGAACCCTGACTGTGCTCACCATGTGCATCTCCAGATGAGAGAGAAACTCTGTGTTTACCATGTGCCCTTCCACTTGAGAGAGAAACCCTGAACTTCATCAGTCTTCTTAAATCAAGGTATCTCTCCCCAGGGGGAGAATGGACATTTCTATAGACTTGTTTTAACTGGGACATTTTCTTGGCCTTAGAACTGTAAACTAGCAACTGATTAAATTCCCCTTTTTAAAAGCCATTCTGTTTCTGGTATATTGCATTCCAGCAGCTAACAAACTAGAACACCCACTGATGTAACAAATCCACTTCTATTAATCTATCCTGAGGGAAGTGAATAAAAGAAATATGTACAAGGTTATTATACATAATCTTTAAAAATCTGAAAACAACCTAAATATACAATTGGGGATTAAGTAAATAAATAGCACATCAAAAAAATAAAACAGTAATGCTGTTATTGAAAATTAAGTTGTAAAAGTATGTTTATTTTGATATGGAAATATATTCATAACATCCTGTTACAAAATAATACATTATATATATTCACAAACACACACATACCCAGAAAAAGTTTCAAAAGATATGGACCAAAATGTGAACAGTGTTTAATACTGGAAAGCAGAATGATTTTAATATTCTTTACTGTATGTATTTTGGGTGCACAGGTGGTTCGGTGGTGGAATGCCTGCCTTCCACGTGGGAGACCCGGTTCGATTTTCAGACCATGCACCCCCCCCCCAAAAAAAAGCCTTGGTATTTATGTACTTTATATTTCTCATTTTCTCAATTTTCTACTATGAATATAATTTTTTGTACAATAATAAGCTTTTAAAACTTTTAAATGAAATAAATGCACCACAACAGTACAACTGCTGAGACTACAGATTATCTTAAAGGAGTATAATTTACAGAGCAAGGCAGAACAGAACAGTGGAATATGAATCCAGAAACCCACATTCTAATTTTGGCTCTACCTGTGGCCTTTAGGAAGTCACTTAATCTCTTTCTATCTTGATTTTCACATGAATTAAATGAAGATGGTTGTAAAAATCAAATTAAATAATAAATGTGTAGCCAGTTTAAAAAGACATCAAATGTTATCTTTCAAATTTTGTATTATTTTGAACCGCTGGCATTATACCACATGAATAGAATTAAAATATCCAGTTATGTGTAATTTAGGAAAACAGAGGTGAGTAATTATGATTTAATTATTCCATTTATCAAATAAACCAGCAGGACAGAAATCTTTAGTAACTAAATGAACAATCTCTTAGAAATAAAGAATTATCAGCAATTATACATGTAAACTTTATTTTGCTTTGGTTCCAAGGCCATCATCAGTAGCTTATTAACGTCCAATTTCTTTAGTTAATTAGCAGACTCTATAGAATTCATCCTGTGAAAAGGTTAAGTTCATTTTTCCTCTGTGGAGAGAAGAGGCTTCTCCTTTTAATAGTGGGAAAGTATAGGGAGTGCTAATATTTCCATAACCTTTTTTGCAACCCTTTCCCTCCTCTTTCCAATTTCATTCAAACTACAAAGGAACTGGAGAAATTAAGGAGTTATGATTCCTCTTGATGCTAACTCTGCAACTGAAGTCATAACACAGAGTCAGCTTAACTTACAGAGACCACACAACTGCTTGCTGACTTATCTGCCATCTGAGTAGCTGGATTCACATATGCAATAGAAATAAGGTATTAACGCACTGTTGGAATTTTTCACTAAAACCAAAATAATGGCATTCATCTGAGTCAGCACATAGTTTATTACTATGTAAGTTAATCATGTTCCAAATGGGCACTCAAAATGCTTCAGACAAAACAACTTCAGTGAAGTATTATTAGTAGATGAATTCTCATCCTGTACAAGTATCAGAAGTCACTTAGTATGGATCCACATCCAGGCCCCATCCTGATCAAGATGGCAAAGGATTTGCTGAGGGTTCCAACCCCCACAGAAGATTGGAACAACTAGCAATTGTTTCCTAAGGAAGAGAGGATATTGGCACTTGTGTAAATGGAGGAATTCTCAGGTCACACATGCAAACTCGAGTTGTGGTGCCTGTGCAGAAAAGATCAGGGTGGCCCTACACTTTGGCCTGGACTATTCTCCAAACTCACTGTACAGATAAGCCCTAAAGGAGAGCCCTTACACAGGTCTATCCTCAAAGACTGGGAAAGGTGTTTTGTTTTCTGTTTTTCTTTCTTTCTTCCTTCCTCCTCTTCTTTTTCCTCCTCCTCCCTCCTCCTCCTCCTTTTTGTTTTGTTACCTCCTGACATCTCTGATAACAACTGTTGGAAACAAGTTTAAGGAACAGGCACCGCAGAATCTAAATTTCAACAATAACACATAAAAATATGAAAATGTCCAGGTTCCAACAAAAAGATTACAAAACATACAAAGAAGCAGGAAGGTGTGACCCAGAAAAGGAGAATATTAAAGCACTAGACACCATCAGTGAGGAGAACCATCAGTGAGGAGAACCAGATTTGGGACATACTAGAAAAAGATTTTTTTTTAATGATCCTAAATATATTCAAAGAGCCAAAGGAAAAACTGGACAAAGAACTAAAGGAAATCAGAAAAACAATAGATGAACACAAAGAAAATATAAGAAGGAGATGGAAGTTGTGAAAAGGAACCAAAAAGCACTGAAGGCCACAGTGACAGAAATTTAAAATTCCCGAGAGTGGTTCAACAGCCAATTGGAGCTGGAAGAAGAAAGAATGAGTGAACTTGAAGACAAGTGAAATCATCTAGTTTGAGGAGAAGAAAGAAGATGAAGAAAGATGAACAAAGCCTGAGAAACCTGGGGGACACCATCAAGTATATCAATATATACACTGTGAGAATCCCAGAGAGAGAAGAAAGTGGGCAGAAAGAATATGCAAATAAATAATGACTGAAAAATTCCCAAATTTTATGAAAAACATCAATATATACATCCAAGAAGCTTAATGAACTCCAAATAGTTTAAACCCATACCACAACATACCAAATAGTATAGATCCATACCACAGCATATTATAATCAAACTGCCAAATGCCAATCATGAAGAGAGAATTTTGAAAGCTAAGAGAGAGAAATGTGTCACAATACAAGGGAGCCTCAATAAGCTAAAGTGCCAATTATTTTCAGAAACTAAGGAGGCAAGCAGTGGAATGACATACTTAAAGTGCCGAAAACACGTCAATTAGAGATATGAATGAAATGGATCTGGTTAGGATGAAGGTAAATCAGAACACAGGGTAAAGGATGATATTATCTGTATTTTAAAACTGTAACTTCTGTGTGAGGCCAAAGGAAGAGATGTTTATTTGGGCCAAAATTTAAATTTTTCTGTAGCACACTATCTAACTCAACCTCTTTGGTCAGTGTATTTAAACAACCTAATTACATGGAGCCTAGGATAGGGAATGAGTTCTTATTATTCTGTACAGGTTAATGTAATACCCTAAGATATTCCTGAGTATTCTGGGCAGAAAATTTTTTTTTAAAGTATTTGCAAAGTCCCCTTGAGGGACTGGAATAAAAATGTGGAACTAATAACTTCCCCACCTGGAGAATTCCTGATATTTTATCAAGCATTAGGAATTCCCAATTTAATAAACCAAGCCCTTGATCTTGAGGCTTGTCCTTATCGAACTTCTTATTACATTAGTAAAGCTAAGCCTACTTAACTTCCTCTTTCATTGCTCAGATATGGCCTCTCTCTCTAAGCCAACTGTAAATAAACTCACTACTCTCCCACCCCTCTATAGGACATGACTCCTAGGGTGTAAGTCTCCCTGGCATCATGAGACATGACTTCCAGACTTGAAAAAAAGGGGGAAAAGAAATGAAATAAAATTAAGCTTCAGTGGCTAAGACATTTCAAATAGATTCGAGAAGTCATTCTGGAGGTTATCCTTATGCAAGTTTCAGCCAGATATTACAAATTACCACAGTATGCCAAGCCCCAAATAACAGTATTCCTGAAAGCCCTAAAGAATACCCTGGGTTCTAAGACTATAAAGGTTTTATTTAGTAAGTTTGTTGTTTTTTTTTTTTTTTTTTCAGAAACTTAAGGCCTCTAGATTGTTCCTAGGCCAGGTAACCCCTGAAACCCAGAAGTACCAGTCTCTCTGAGAAAATCAACTAGGTTCATTCCTCTACCCACACCCTTTTTCAACATGAAGAAGCTAAAATCATCATTACCCAGAAGACTGAGAAAATAATCAAATGAGAGGGAAGATGTATAACTGAGAAGTTAGGATTTTACAAATAATCATGGCTACCAACTCATTATGTAGATATTTCTTTTAAGTTTCTAGTGTGTCAGAATAGCCAGCAGGAAATACCTGAACTTGTTGGACTGTAATCCAGTAGCCTTGATCTTTGATGATGACTATATCACTATATAGCTTTTATCATGTGAGCACGACTGTAAAAACCTGTGACTGACACTCCCTTTATATGGTGTATGGGGAATGAGTAATAAAGACATGCATAAGAAAAAATAATACTAATAGGTCAGGAATATGGGGAAAAATACTCCTATGTAAACAATGGACAACAGTGATAGTACTACTTTAATAATCTTTCATCAATTATAACAAATGTGACTACTGTTAAAAAAATAGTAGAATTAACAAAAAAAAGTTATCAATTATAATAAATTTTCCATACCAATGCAACTGCTGGTGGTGGGGTGGTATATGGAAATCCTGAGTTTTATGCATGAATGTTCTGTATACCCACAACTTCTCTAGTAATTTTTTTTTAAGTATTGAGAAAAATATTGCCACCCAAGAATTTTATATCCAGCAGTTTTTCAAAAATGAGGGAGAGATTAAACTCATTCCAAGATAAGCAAAAGATGAGTATAGGAACACAGATTTGTGTATAATACTGAAGTTCAGTTGATATTCATGCAAACAGGACTGTTAACATTTAAGATGCTAAATGCAACTTCAAAGAAAATACTGGAGAGTATGGAAACAGAAATTACAAGTACAGGCTGCCTGGGTGAGGGGAGGGCAATGTAGGGTTCTGTTTGAAGAGATGGGAAAGCCTTAGTAATGGAAGGTGGTGAGGGCACCGCAATATTGGTAATGTGATTAATCCCATTCAATGTCATGCTTGGGAGAGGTTGATATGAGAAGGTTTATATTGTATATATGTTCCCACAATTATTAAAAAAAGATAGAGCAACTAAATACATCATGACAATTAAAAGCAATACAGGTGACTAGATGGAATCTAGCAAGGGAGGAAAATAGGCCCAAAAGACATCAATGGAACATATTAAAAAATTGGAATATAGACTGTAATGTCAAATTTCTTGAACTAGAGAAGTGCACTTAAGGTGTTTATATAAGTGAATGTCCTTGTTTGAAGCAAATGTACATGGCAGTATTAAGTGTTTAAGGAGCATGATATATACAACCTTCACTCAAATGTTTTCAGAAAATGGACTGACAAATGAATAGACGGAATGATATGGCAAATGTGGCAAAATTGATGGATCTGGGTATCTGGGGGTTGGGGGGGGCAGGTAGGAGAATGCTGGAGTTCATTAAATGAGGTTTATACTATTTTGCAACTGTCCTATAAGTTTGAAAGTATTTCAAAATAAAATGTTTTAAAAATGTCACATACTGTGAAACTGTCACCTGGCATCTGTCTACTCATCACTATAAGTTAGTACTTACCAAATAACACTAAAGAATTACTGTACCACCCTGCAACAAAATAAAGAGGAAGACTTCCAGGAAGATGGCAAAATAAAGACAGGCAGAACTGATTCTTCCATCATAAAACTAGAGAACAGGCAGAAACTCTCCAAAGCAGTGATTCTGATGCTCAGGTGACCAGAAAAAGACCATTGCAATATAAGAAAGAACTGAATGAAAAAGTGGAGAAACTACAACCAAGAAATAGGGGTGAGTATACTCAATCACAACCACCCAAGGCCCGCGACTGGCTGGACCAGGCAGCCAAAAATCGACACATGCCTACTTTGACTTCCAGCTGGGGGAATCAACCATCTCAGTCTTGCAACTAGAGTCTCTTCACATGGGAGCCTGGAAGTCAACAGACTCATTACATCCACTTACGGAGACCCTGCTGTTGTGCCCAGTGCCTATCCCCCACTCTGACAGAGGCTGGCTGTTGCAAGTTCCTGGATTTGGGGGAAACTAGGAAGCCCTCTCCCCTCAGGAGGAGAGGCGGGCACAAAACAGTGCAGATCTGATGGCCAATGACAGATACTCTGGGTCCCACAGTCTGGATCCTGTGCACAAGAACCAGGATGCTCATGGCTCGGCTGTGTACACGAGCAGAGAAGCGGGTAAGGAAGGGAGCTGCACTGCAACTCCAGGTGCCTTTCCCCAGTCCAAGGCTGGGCCTTGCCGGCTGGGTCTTGCCATCCTGGGCCAGGTGCAAGCCAGTGAAGTTGAACCGCAGTCCCTCAGCCTGAGGTCTTTCATCATAGTGGTCTGTCAATCACCAGGTCCACACCTATAAGCAGAATCTTTACCATGGTACACAGTGCCCACTCCCCATCCTGTGGGCAGCGGCGTCCAGTACTCCCATATGTGAGTGAGACAAGAAGGCCCTACCTCACAAAAACAAGAAGAAGCAAATAAGCCCTGAGCTAACACACAGCCAGAGAAGGCAACCCTCTGCAGACAGTAGCCAGGTACCAGACTCAGACCTGCCTACACCCTGCCCAACAGGCTGCTGCAGTCATAGAGAAGTGTGATTGTGGGGAACAGGTGGCCTGAGAGTGTTATCTGCTGGAAATAATGGGAAAGTGTAATCTGGCAAGTAGCTTTTCTACCCAGCTTCTAACAGCATTCCAAAAGGGGCTGTACCCCCTGCACGAGCTCCCGGCACTGGTTTGGCTAGGAGTTCCTAGCAAACCAAGTGCCAAAGGAGACCTTCAGTGCAAACTCAAACAACAACAAAATCTTAGACGAGTTTTAAAACTTCCAAAATAATCTTATCAAGGTAATCAGATGCCAAGAAACTAGCAAAATATCACAAGACACATGAAGAAACAAGATATGACCAAGAAAAATAATCAAAGTAAAAACTCAGAGAAGACAAGGAATTTGGAACAACTTACCAAAGATATTCAAACAAATCTCCTAAACAGTTCAAAGAAATGATTAAACAGATAGAGGATATCCAGAACATACAAGAAGAGCATAAAGAAGAATTTAAAAGAATAAATTTTAAAATAGCAGGTCTTATGGAAATGAAACATTCTGTAGATCAAGCTAAAAATACTAGAGTCATGCAACAGCAGACCTGAAGAGGCAGAAGAAACAATAAGGAATAGAGGACAGGGCACCTAAATTTGAACACAAAAGAAGAACAAATGTAGAAAAAAATCGAAAAAATTTAATTACATCTCAGGGAGATGACTGACAACACAAAGCACACAAATATAAAATTCATAGGTGTCCTAAAGCAGAAGACAAGAATAAAGGGCCAGGAAGATTATTTTGAGGAGATAATTGCAGATATTTTCCCAACTTCTATAAAAGACATAACTATGCAAATTAAAGAAGCCCAACCATACTTCAAATAGAATAAATCCAAACAGACACACTCCAAGACACATACTAATCAGACTGCCAAATGCTGAAGAGAAGGAAAGAATCCCGAAAGCAGCAAGAGAAAAGCAATTCACCACATACAAGGGAAGCCGCATAAGAATAAGTTCCGACTATGTACTGGGGACCAATGGAGGCAAGAAAACACTGGTATGATATATTTAAGATTATGAAAGAGAAAATTTTCCAACCAAGAATTCTTTATCTATCAAAGCTGTCCTTCAAAAGTGAGGGAAAGTTTAAAATTCTCATAGATGAACAAATGTTGAGGGAATTTGTTAACAAGAGACTTGCCCTGAAAGAAATATTAAAGGGAGTTCTACCAGCTGAAAGAAAAGAGAGGCTTGAAGGAGAATATTGAAATGATGCTTATCAGTAAAGGTAAATAAAAGGATAAAAAGAAAGAAAAAATACTAGATCTAACAAATAAAAGCTAAGAGATAAAATGGTTAAGTTAGGACAGCTTTTACAATAATTACACTGCATGTTAACAAATTAAACTCCCCAATCAAAAGACACAGAATGGCAAAATGAATAAGGAAATATGATCCATCTATATGCTGTTTACAAGAGACTCATTTTAAACACAAAGATACCAGTAGGTTGAAAGTGAATGGATGGAAAAAGGTAGTCCACAAAAAAAAGCTAGAGCAGCTATACCAATCTCAGATAAAACAGACTTCAAGTGCAAAAATGTTATGAGACATAGAAGGACACTATATATACCAATGAAAGGGGCACTCAACCAAGAAGAAATAATAATCATAAACATGCACCTAATCAAGGTGCTCCAAAGTACATGAGGCAAACACTGGCAAAACTGAAGGGTTATGAGACATTTCATAAACATAGTGGGTGTCTACAACACACCACTCTGTTCAATAGTTAGAACATCTAGACAGAGGATCAATAAGGAAATAGAGAACCTAAATAATGAGATAAATGAATTAGGCCTAAAAGACATTTTTGGATCACTGCACACCAAAACAACAGGATATACATTCTTTTTTCCTTTCTTTTTTTTTTTATTGAGGGGGGTGTGCATGGTCCAGGAATTGAACCCAGGTCTCCCACATGGAAGGTGAGCATTCTACCACTGAACCACCCATGCACCCAGGATATATATTCTTAAGTGCTTATGGAACATTCTCCAGGTTAAATTACATGCTGGGGCACAAAATAGGTCTTAATATATTTTAAAAGACTCAAATTATTCAAAGCACTTTCTCTGATTATAATGGAAGGAAGGTGGAAATCAAGAACCACCAGAGAACCAGAACTTTCACAAATATATGGAGTTAAACAACACACTCTTAAACACAGTGGTTCAAAGAAGAGACTGCAAGAGAAATCAGTAAATACCTTGAGATGAATGAAAATGAGAATACAACATATCAAAACTTATGGGATGTAGCAAAGGCAGTGCTGAGAGGGAAATTTATAGTCCTAAATGTCTACATTAAAAAGGAAAAAAAAAGCTAAAACTAAAACGTAACTGAAAACTGAAGAAACTAGAGGAAGAGCTGCAAGCTAATCCCAAAGCAAGGAGAAGAAAATAATAAAGTTTAAAGCAGCAATAAATGAAACTGAGAACAACAACAAAAACAACAACAAAACAATAGAATCAATGAAATCCAAAGGTGGTTTTTGAGAAGATCAATAAAATCAACAAATCCTTGCCTAGACTGACAAAGTCAAAAAGAGAGAAGAGCCACATAAATAAAATCAGAAATGAGAAGGATGTCCCTACCATGGCTCCTGAAGAAATAAAAACCATCATAAGAGGATATTATGAACAGCTGTATGCCAATAAACTAGACAACTTAGATGTAATGGACAATTTCTTAGACATACGAACAACCATACTCACTTGAGAAGAAACAGAAGACCTCAACAAACCAATTTTAAGTAAAGAGATTGAATACGTCATCAAAAAGCTCCCTGAAAAGAAAAGCCCAGGACCAGATGGCTTCACAGGGGAATTTTATTAAACATTCCAAGAAGAACTAACACCATTCCCACTCAAACTTTTCCAACCAATTGAAGAAAAGGCAACACTACCTAACTCATTCTATGACGCTAACATCACTCTAATATCAAAACCTGATAAAAGATATAAGAAAGGAAAACTATAAACCAACCTCCCAAATTAATATAGACGCAAAAATTCTCAACAAAACACATGCAAAAATCTAATCCAACAGCACAGTAAAAGAATTATACATCATGACCAAGTGTGTTTTATTCCAGGTATGTAAGCATGGTTCAACAAAGAAAATCAATTAATGTTATATAACACATTAACAAAGTGAAGGGAGAAAAAAATCACATGATCATTTCCATTGATGCTAAAGGTATTCAACAAAATTCTGCACACATTCTTGATAAAAACACTCAAAAAGGTAGGTATTGAGGGATGAAAAACCCACAGCAAATATTATACTCTGGGCGGGTCACGGTGGCTCAGCAGGTAAGAGTGCTTGCCTGCCATGCCCGAGGACCCGGGTTCGATTCCCGGTGCCAGCCCATGTTAAAAAAAAAATATATATATATATATATATATATAATACTCAATGGTGAGAGACTGTAAGCTTCCCTCTATGATCAGGAATGAGACAAGAATGCCCACTGTCACCACTAGTATTCAATGTTATATTAGAAGTTCCAGCTAGAGCAGTTAGGCAAGAAAAAGAAGTAAAAGGCATCAAATTGAAAAGGAAGAAGCAAAATTCACTGTCTGAAGATGACATGATCTTATATTTCTAAAATGCTGAGAAAACTACAACAAAGCTACTTGAGCTAATCAACAAATTCAGCAAAGTGGCAGGATACAAGATCAACAAGCAAAGATAAGTACACTGGTAATGAGCTGAGGAGGTAATTAAGAAAAAAAATCCATTCACAATGCAACTAAAATATAAGTATCTAGCATTAAATTTAACTAAGAATGTAAAGGACCTGTACACAGAAAACTACAGAACATTGCTAAAAGAAGTCAAAGATGACATAAATAGGTGGAAAGACAGTCTGTGTTCATAGACAGGAGGGCTAAATGCTGTTAAGATGTCAATTCTACACAAATTGATCTACAGATTCTAATACAATACCAACTAAAATTCCAATAACCTACTTCGTAGAGTTGGAAAAGTTAGTTATCAAATTTATTTGGAAGAGAAAGGAGCCTCGAATAGTCAAAATCATCCTGGAAGTGAAGAAAGAAATGGGAGGACTCACATGTCCTGATTTTAAAGTTTATTATAAAGCCCAGAGCTCAAAACAGCATGGAAGTGCCCGAAAGATTACTGGGATGAAATTGAGAATTCAGAAATAGACCCTTAAAACTATCATTAACTGATTTTTGAAAAAAGTACCTACTATAAGCTATGAGCTATAGTTAACAGTAATATCTTAAGATCCTTTCATCAACAGCAACAAGTATACCACACCAATACTAGGGGTCAGTAATAGGGGGGGATAAGGAATATAGGGTGTTTGGGTTTTTTTATTTTTAATGTCTGTTATTTTTCTTTTTGAGGCAATGAAAATGTTTTAAAATTGAATGTGATGATTTCACGAGTAGGTGATGACACTGTGAGACTGACTGGATATTTTGGATGGATTATACGGCATGTGAATATATTTCAATAAAATCTGTAAGGAAAAAACAAAAAAACCAGAAGAAACACCCAGAACCTTCTGCCAGAAAACATTAGCAAGGTTATTTTGCTTGTTTGTCTTAGAAAACCTTCAGTCCATGCATTCAGATCTTTGTAGCAAATCATCAATTCATTATTCACATTTATAAGAGTTTTATTGTACCTACCTAAGGTTGCTCAGGGAGTACCCCACTGAAAATGCACTTCCCCTGTAAGGCACCAAGCCAGTAACTGGCCACATCTTTCATTGGTAACGGAAGGTGACAAAGGAACAGAACTGAGAGTGGTGCTGGGATTGTACAATGTAACATAATAATTGCAGGAGTTCTGAAATCTTCAGCTTGACAGACATGCCTATGTAAGAGTAAACTGCTAATAAATCATTTTCAAATTTTACCCGACTCCCTGCTCATGTATGATTCCTAAATATGTTTGTAGCTCACTTATTACCTATAATATAATTTTACAGACATGGAATTTATGAAATAAATATATATATATATACACGTATGGGTGGATAAGGAGCTCTAGGTTTCAATTCATTCTCCAGGGAAGCTAGTAAATAGTTAGGAACTGTCTATTTACAAACAAACACTGGGGGAGGGGGTGTCTTGAGAGCACAAGAACACCGTATACCATCCAGGGAAAAGCAGAAGGAAGAAGCTGATAAACTGTGGTAAAGATCTGTGAGCAGATCTCTCCATACTGCAGAGACTGGTGTCCATCACCCAGTGGCACTGCCTGGTGTGCTACTCCCTGGTTGGAAATCGAGGCCTTCCTTCCCAAGAACCGGGTGGGGTGAAGGAGTAGGGCAGGGGGAGACATAGCTGGTCACCTATTTTGGCTTTTGAATAGTGAATTCAGACTCCTGGATACCAGCTCTGAGGACAGCTAAAGACTCTACCTGCACAGCAGCCTCTGTTTTAACCCTGGTTCCCCAGGGGAGGGAAAAAGGTTGACTGAGATACAGTAACTTCTTGCTGGGCAGGGGAGAGCAGAAGACAGGTTGCTGAAGGATAGCTCTTCCAAGGAAAGGGGAGGTATAGCTCAGTGCAGTTCACTGCTGTTGATTAGAGGTTTCAGTTCACAGGGTCTAGGACAGTTTAGAGCTTTAGACTAAGCAATAGTTTCAAAGCACTCTGACCCAAAGCAGCAGGCAGCCTCTGTCTCAACTCTGCACCTGGTTGGAGCAGTCAGCTGGGAGTTAAAAGCATAGTTCCTCAGGACTGCCGGAACAATTGGCCGAAGGGCACCATCTGCTGGGCACGCCTGGAAAGAACAATTGAGGGAAGCCATCGTAAAGAAGACTGGTGTCCTTGGGTCTCTTCCCCAGGGCCCTCTGGGAACAACCTACACCCCTTTGTGGGCCCCTGGGCCTCTTTGACTGAGAAAAACTGAGTCTGCGAAGTTCCTCTCTGGAGGACCCTCCTTCCAGAATTAGCCCTCCAGGTAAGAGCAGCTAGACATAATGAAAGGAGTGTTAAAAACATAAAGAGGCAAACAAAAAACAAACAGATCAACATTCCCAGAGGAGGAACAGGGGGAAAGGAAGCTTTCTCCGGGGCTGAAACAACTGTACAAATAGTGCAATCTCAAAAATCCTGCAGTGCATTCAGGGCCAGAATCAGAGAAAAACTGCTGAAAAAAATCTGAACAGTTAAGCACAAGCTATTCTAAAAGGTCTATAATAAGTTGAACCTGTGTCAAAGAAGAGCCTTAGCTCAAAACTAATCAACAAAAATATCCTAGGCAGGAGAGAAAAACTGACCTCCAGAGTAAACTCATCAAGAAAATCAGATGCCTGGACACCAGAAAAAAATTACAAATCATACTAAGAAAGAGGGAGATGTCCCAGTCAAAAGAATAAATTAAAATGTCAGGATTTGAAACAACAGGATTTGGATAAGACGAGATACAAGATTTGTTCAAATAAATCTCCTAAATCTACTCAAGGAAAATATGGCAAAAGAGATAAAGGATGCTAATAAGTCGCCGAGTGAGCATAAAGAAGAATTTGAAAGCATGCAAAAAAAACAAAAAAAAAGCAGAATTTATGGTAATGAAAGGCACAATAGAAGAGAGAAAAAATAGACTAGAGAGAAAGTCAGTGTTCATTTAATACCACTTCTGCATAAATATTTAATAAACCTCTCTGTATCATTTAACTTTTTTTAGAAAACACAGGGCCTTAAATAATACTTAAAACATTTATTGACATTGTTCCTTTTTATCTTATAAAAATTAGAGGACCATTTATAGCAATAACTTCAGATTTTAAAAACAGACATCAGATTCTAATTCCAGGGTAAACTGGAAACCCTTCCAAGAAAACAATGTACTTAAATTATGAAATATTTCCAAACTTACATCTGTTCACATCTGTTCTTGTAAGACATATCATTTTCTGACATCAATAACCTAATCAAACATACTTTGTTTTCTTGAAAAAAATTTTAAAGTATCTGTGTTCATTTGAAACTGTTATGTACCCCAAAAAAGCCATGTTCCTTTAATCCTAATCCAATCTTCTTTGGGCAGGCCTATTGTCTGGGTGGGGTCTTTTCATTAGATTGTTTCCTCAGAGATGTAACCCACACAATTGTAGGCGGGACCTTTTCATTAGATGGTGAAGTGATGCCGCCCATTCAAGGTGGGTCTTAATTAGTTTACTGGAGTCCTCAGAAGAGCTCATGGAGAGAAAGAGAGTTTACAGCTGATACACAGAGCAGACACCCAGACACAGACATCTGGAAATGCAGAAGGAGCTGAAAGAGCCATGTGAACCCAGAAACTGGGAGAGAAGGACAGCAGACATCGCCATGTGCCCTCCTATGTGACAGAGAAATCCTGAATCGGCTTTTCTTTTTCTTTAAATATTTTTATTGCGGTATCTTCATATACCATACAGTAAATATTTTTATTGAGATAGCTTCATATACCATACAGCTCATCTAAAGTATACAATGGCTCACAATATCATCACATAGTTGTGTGTTCATCACCATGATCATTTTTAGAACATTTGCACCACTCCAAAAAAAGAAATAAAAAGAAAAAAGAAAAAACCCTTACATTCCATACTCCTTACTTCTCCCTCCCACCCATCACTAGTATTGCAATCTACCCAATTTTTTTTTTACCTCTTAACCCCTCCTTTTATTTATTTTTTGTCCTTATTTTTTTACTCATCTGTCCATACCCTAGATAAAGGAAGCATCAGACATAAAGTTTTAACAATCACATGGTCACACTGTAAAAGCTATAACAGTTAGACAATTATCTTCAAGAATCAAGGCTACTCGAATACAGTTCAACAGTTTCAGGTACTTCCCTCTAGCTACTCCAATACTCCATAAACCAAAAAGGCATGTCTATAAAATGCATAGGAATAACCTCCAGGATAACTCTTGACTCTGAAATCTCTCAACCACTGAAACTTTATTTTTTCTCATTTCTCTCTTTCCCCTTTGGTCAACAACGCTTTCTAAATTCCACAATGCCAAGTCCTGGCTCATCCCCGGAAGTCACTTCCCACACTGCCAGGGAGATTTACACTCCAGCAAGTCATGTCCCATGTATGGAGTAGGGCAGTGAGTTCACCTGCCAAGCTGGCGTAGAGAGTGAAGCCACATCTGAGTAACTAAAGAGGTTCTCTGGGGTTGACTCTTCAGCATAATTATAAATAGGCTTAGCCTATTCTTTGCAGGAGTAAGTTTTATAGGTATGAATCCCAAGATCAAGGGCTCAACATACTGAATTAGTTAACCCCATTACTTGTAGGAATTCCCCAGATGGGGAAGTTTAATATTTCCTTCTTTCTTGCCAGTCTTCCATGGAGATTTTTGCAACAGAATCAGTCTCTCTTGAGTGAAGGAATCCTCTTGTTGGTGCCTTAATTTGGATATTTTCACGGCCTTAGAATTCTGACTTGTAATTTAATAAATCCTCTTTATAAAAGCCAATCCATTTCTGGTACACTGCATTCCAGCAGCTTTAGCAAACCAAAACAGTACCTCTGATGGCATGCTTTATGATTTCACAGTCCTAGCCTTCCTGGTAAATGCTTCTATAATTTTCTTTGTCAAAGTGAGAGTAAAATGTACATGAAAAATGGTGAGTTGTTTTAAAGAATTAACTGGTGGCAATTGTCAAATATTCTTTTTTGGTTATGCAGCCTCTGACACTGTTACGAAAATAAAGCACAAAATCCTGGTGTAACTTTGAAATTGAAAAAAAAATACATTAGCTGCATACAACAGCAGATCTGAACAGAGAGAAGAAAGGATCAGTGAACTAGAGGTCAGGATATCCAAAATCTTAAAATCATAGGAACAGATATAGAAAAGAATGGGGGAAAAAATGAAGCAGGGTCCCAAGGAAATTGAATGACAGAACAGAGTGCACAAATAAATGAGTCATGGGTGTCCCCGGAGAAGTGGGGGGGGGGGGGGGGGGGGGGAGGAGCAAAAAGAGTATTTGAAGAAATAATGACTGAAATGTTTGCAACTCTTATGAAAGATATAAATATAGACATTCAAGAAGCATAAGTATCCAAGCAGAATAAATCCTAATAGACCTATTTCAAGGCACATACTATCAGAATGTCAAATACCAAAGAAAAACAGAATTCTGAAAGCAGCAAGAGAAAATCAATTCATCATATACAAGGGATGCTCAGTAAGACTAAGTCCCAATTGGTGAGAAGGCAGTAAATATATATCATACTTAGGACACTGAAAGAGAAAAACTGCAGCCAATAATTTTTTATCTGGCAAAACTGTCCTTCAAAAACGAGGGAAAGTTTAGAATATTCAGAGATAAACAGAAACTGAGAGATTTCATTAACGAGATCTGCCCCACAAGTAAAACTAAAACTAAAACTAAACTACAGGTTGAAAGAAAAGGACACGAGAGAGAGGCTTGGAGGAAAATGTAGAAATGAATACTATTAGAAAGGGTAACTAAAAGGGTATAAAAGAGACAAAAAATAAAAGGGGCCAAGATGGCAGATTAGCGAGGTGTGTGATTTAGTTCGTCCTCCACAGCAGCTAGTAAATAGCCAGGAACAGTACAGAACAACTGCTGGGGCCATGTCAGTGACTGGATACACAGCATACCCCAGTCTAGACAAGTTGGACAGGCTGCGAGCCCACCCAGAACTGTGAGTTCCTCAAGCCACAGCAGCTGGCACCCCTCACTGACAGGCTGCTTCCCAGAGGGGAAAGGAAAGGGACTTTACCATCAGCAGGGGCTGAGCACTACCAAGCTCCAATTGTGGAATTAATTCACAAATTCTGACTGCTAAAAATAGGCCCCCAGCTCAGCTAAACCTTGAGTAAAAGTGGAGGTTGCTGGGTTTTGGCCCAGCACAGAGGGGGCAGGGCTGACAGAAAAAGAATAAAAGAAACACAGGTGTTTTGGATCAACAGCACATAATACTTGAAAGGGTCTCGGCTCTGAAGGAAAGGAGGGGACACATAGGATCTTAAGGTACACAAAGCAACATACCAATTTAAGCTCTTGATTGGCAAACCTGAGGAACAAGGGTCCTGCTCTGAAAAGGATGTTTTTTCCTTTTCCTTTTTGTGGCTGTGTTTCTATGGCTTGACTACTCTTTGAATACAGATGCAGGGCTTCTCAGGTCCCAACTGCCCCAGCTATAGGCAAAATTGAGCTTGTTTGAGTGTTTGCCTGGAGCCTGTGCTTTCCCTAGAGGGCTGGGGCCCAGCTCACATGGAATCCCTCTCTCGAGGAGTTCAGACACCAGGGTCTGGAAAAGTGAAGCGATTAAAACCAGCCTACAACCTCTCCTCTGTCTCAGCCATGCCCCAGCAGGGAGAGTCTGCTGAAGTTAAAGCTACTGCATCACCTTATGCTGGTGGGACCTGCAGGCAGCAAAGCACCCACATACTGGGCAGGATAGGAAAAACACAGAATCCAGAGACTTCATAGGAAAGTCTTTCAACCTACTGGGTCTCACCCTCAGGGAAAACTGATGAAGGTGACTCTTTCCTCCTGACAGGAGGCCAGTTTGGTCTGGGAAAATCTGCCTGGGGTGTATAATACCTAAATAGACCCTCCTAAGCAGGGGGAAAAGGCACCATATAGGCAGGGCAAGAAACAAGAAAACAAGAACTGAAAAATTTTGATCTGTTAAACAAAACCTAAGCTACAAGTCCAGAATAAGCAGCAATGAATGTCAAAAAACAGACAGACAACAAAGTCATCCAGCAAGAAAATTCTAGGTAAAAAAAAGTATAAACAATCTCCAGAATAAACTAATTAAGGTAATTAAATACCTAGATGCCAGCAAAGACTAATGAATCATACTAGGAAAACTGAAGATAAGGCCCAACAATTCAAATGAGATACAGGAGTTGAAACAATTAATTAAGAATGTTCAAATTCTGAATTAATGATATGGAAAACATCATCAAAAATCAAATCAATGAACTGAGGGAAGATATAAAGAAGGCAGGAATGAACAAAAAGAAGAAATCGAAAGTGTGAAAAAACAAATCACAGAACTTATGGGAATGAAAGACACAGTAAAAGAGATTAAAAAAAGCAATGGAAACCTACATGTCAGATTTCAAGAGGCAGAAGATAGGATTAGTGAACTGGAGGACAGGACATCTGAAATCCAACAAGCAAAAGAAAATATAGAGAAATGAATGGAAAAATATGAGCAGGGATTCAGGGACTTGAAGGACAACATGAAGCACACTAATAGACGTGTTGTGGGTGTCCCAAAGGAGAAGAGAAGGGAAAGGGAGGAGAAAAACTAATGGAGGAAATTATCACTGAAAATTTCCCAACTCTTATGAAAGACCTAAAATTATAGATCCAAGAAGTGCAGCGTACCCCAAACAGAATAGATCCAAATAGACGTACTCTAAGACACTTACTAATCAGAATGTCAGATGCCAAAGAGAAAGAGAGAATCTTGAAAGCAGAAAGAGAAAAGCAACCCATCACATACAAGAGAAGCCCAATAAGACTATACGTAGATTTCTCAGCAGAAACCATGGAGGTGAGAAGACAGTGGGATGACATATTTAAATTACTAAAAGAGAAAAACTGCAAACCAAGAATTCTGTATGCCGCAAAATTGTCCTTTAAAAATGAGGGAGAAATGAAAACATTTTCAGACCAAAAATTACTGAGAGAATTTGTGACCAAAAAACCAGCTCTGCAAGAAATACTAAAGGGAGGACTAGAAACAGATAAGAAAAAAACAGGAGAGAGAGGTGTGGAGAAGAGTGTAGAAATGAAGACTACCAGTAAAGGTAAAAAGATGAAAAATTAGATATGACAAATAAAATCCAAAAGGCAAAATGGTAGAAGAAAGTACTGCCCATACAGTAATAACACTAAAGGTTAATGGATTAAACTCCCCAATCAAAAGACATAGACTGGCAGAATGGATTAAAAACAGGACTCATCTATATATGCTGTCTACAGGAAACACATCTTAGACCCAAGGATAAACATAGTTTGAAATAGAAAGGTTGAGAAAAGATATTTCATGCAAATAACAATCAGAAAAGAGCAGGAGTAGCTATACTAATATCCAACAAATTAGACTTCAAATATAAAACAGTTAAAAGAGACAAAAAAGGACACTATGTATTAATAAAAGGAACAATTCAACCAGAAGACATAACAATCATAAATACTTATGCACCAAGCCAGAATGCTCAAAATACATGAGGCAAACACTGAAAATACTGAAAAGAGAAATAGACACATCTACCATAATAGATGGAGACTTCAATTCCCCACTTTCATCAATGGATAGAACATTTAGACAGAGGACCAATAAAGAAACAGAGTAGTTGAATAATACAATAAATGAGCGAGACTTAACAGACATTTATAAAACACTACACCCCAGAACAGCAGGATATTACCTTTCTCTCAAGTGCTCATGGATCATTCTCAAGGATAGAGCATATGCTGGGTCACGAAGCAAGTCTCAATAACTTAAAAAGATTGAAATCATACAAAACACTTTCTCAGATCATAAAGGAATGAAGTTGGAAATCAATAATATGTAGAGTGCCAGATAATTCACAAATATATGGAGGCTCAACAACACACTCTTAAACAACCAGTGGGTCAATGAAGAAACTACAAAAGAAGTCAGTAAATATCTCGAGGAAAATGAAAATGAAAACACAACATATCAAAATCTATGGGATGCAGCAAAGGCAGTGCTAAGAGGGAAATTTATTGTCCCTAAACGCCTATATCAAAAAAAAGAAATAGCAAAAATCAAGGAATTAATTGTCCACTTGGAAGAACTAGAGAAAGAACAGCAAACTAACCCGAAAGCAAGCAAAAGGAAACAAATAACAAAGATTAGAGCAGAAATAAATGAAATTGAGAATATGAAAAGAATCGAGAAGATGGTTCTATTAGAAAATCAAGAGGATTGATAGATGCTTAGCATAGCTGACAAAAAGAAGACGAGAGAGGATACAATTAAATAAAATCAGAAATCGAAGAGGAGACATGACCACTGACCCCACAGAAATAAAGGAAGTAATGAAAGGATACTATGAACAACTTTAAGCTAATAAACTCGACAAAGATGAAATGGACAACTTCCTAGAAAGGCATGAACAACCAACATTGGCTCGAGAAGAAACAGACGACCTCAACAAACCAATCACAAGTAAAGAAACTGAATCAGTCATTAAGAAGCTCCCCAAAAAGAAAAGTCCAGGATCAGATGGCTTCACACGTGAATTCTACCAAACATTCAAGAAAGAATTAGTACCAATCCTGTTCAAACTCTTCAAAAAAATTGAAGAGGAGGGAAAGCTACTTAACTCATTCTATGAAGCCAAAATCACCCTCATACCAAAGCCAGAAAAATTTATTACAAAAAAAAGAAAACTACAGACCATTCTCTCTAATGAATATAGATGCAAAAATCCTCAACAAAATTCCTGCAAATCAACACCAGCAGCACATTAAAAGAAGTATACATCATGACCAAGTAGGATTCATTCAAGGTATACAAGGATGGTTCAACATAAGAATATAAAATTAATATAATACACTATATCAACAAATCAAAGCAAAAAAACCACGATATTGATTGATACAGAAAAGGCATTTGACAAAATTCAACATCCTTTCTTGTTGAAAACATCTCAAAGGATAGGAATAGAAGAGAATTTTCTCAAGACAATAAAGGGAATACATGAAAAATCCACACCTAACATCATCCTCAATGGGGAAAACCTGAAAACTTTCCCCATAAGATCAGGAACAAGACAAGGATGCCCACTATCACCACTGTTATTCAACACTGTTTTGGAAGTTCTAGACAGAGCAATTAGACAAGAAAAAGAAATACAAGGCATCAAAGTTGGAAAGGAAGAAGTAAAACTCTCACTGTTTGCAGATGATATGATACTATATGTTGAAAACCCAAAAAAATCCACAGCAAAACTACAAGAGGTAATAAATGAGTTCGGCAAAGTGGCAGGTTACAAGATAAACACTCAAAAATCTGTAGTGTTTCTTTTCACTGAGGAGGAAATCAAGTAAAAAATTCCATTTACAATTGCAACCAAAAGAATAAAAGATTTAGGAATAAATTTAACTACAGAGACAAAAGAACTATACAAAGAAAACCACAAGAAATCGCTAAAAGAAATCACAGAAGACCTAAATAAATGGAAGGACATACCATGTTCATGGATTGGAAGATTAAACATAGTTAAGATGTCAATTCCACCTAAACTGATTTATAGATTCAATGCAATACCAATTAAAATCCAAAAAAAACTTACTTTTCAGAAATAGAAAAACCAATAACCAAATTTACCTGGAAAGGCAGGGTACCCCAAATAGCTAAAAATATCCTGAGAAAGAAAAATGAAGTTGGAGGTCTCACACTACCCGACTTTGAAGGAGTATTACGAAGCTACAGAGGTCAAAATAGCATGGTACTGGCATAAAGACAGATATACTGACCAATGGAATCAAACAGAGTGTTCAGATATAGACCCGCTCTTCTATGGACAATTGATCTTTGATAAGGCAGTCAAGCCAACTCATCTGGGACAGAACAGTATCTTCAATAAATGGTGCCTGGAGAACTGGATATCCACACGTAAAGGAATGAAAGAGGTTCCATATCTCACACCCTATACAAAAATTACCTCAAAATGGATCAAAGAACTAAACATTAGATCTAAGACCATAAAACTGTTAGAAGAAAATGTAGGGAAATATCTTATAAATCTTATAATAGGAGGTGGTTTCCTAGACCTTACACCCAAAGCACGAGAACTGAAGAAAGAAAGAAAGAAACTTGTATTTCTCAAAATTCAACACTTCTGTGCATCAAAGAACTTTGTCAAGAGAGTAAAAACATGGCCTACACAATGGGAGACAATATTTGGAAACAATATATCAGATAAAGGTCTAGTATCCAGAATATATAAAGAGATTGTTCAACTCAACAACAAAAAGACAGCCAACCCAATTACAAAATGGGCAAAAGACTTGAACAGACACTTCTCAGAAGAGGAAATACAAAGGGCCAACAGGCACATGAAAAGATGCTCAACTTCCCTGGCTATTAGGGAAATGCAAATCAAAACCACAATGAGATATCATCTCACACCCACCAGAATGGCCATTATCAATAAACAGAAAATGACAAGTGCTGGAGAGGATGTGGAGAAAGAAGCACACTTATCCACTGTTGGTGCGAATGTTAAATGGTGCAACCACTGTGGAAGGTGTTTGGTGGGTCCTCAGGAAGCTAAGTATAGAATTGCCATATGACCTAGCAATACCATTGCTAGTTATCTACTCAGAGGACATGAGGGCAGGGACAGAAACGGACAATTGCACACCAATGTTTATAGCAGCATTATTTACAATTGCCAAGAGATGAAAACAGCCAAAATGTCCATCAACAGATTAGTGGCTAAACAAGCTCTGGTATACACATATGATGGAATATTATGCAGCTGTAAGAAAGAATAAAGTTATGAAGTATGTAACAACATGGATGGACCTTAGGACATCCTCACTCATCCTGAGTGAGACTGGCCAGAAACAAAAGGACAAACACCATATGGTCTCACTGATGAACTAACATCAGTGAATGAACTTGGAGAATTTCAGTTAAGAACAGAGGTCATCAGGAGATAGAAACAGGGTAGATATTGGGTAATTGGAACTGAAGGAATACAGATTGTGCAACGGGACAGACTGTAAAAATTCAGAAATGGATACCACAATACTACGTAATTGTAATACAATAATGTTAGAACATTGCATGAAGCTGAATATGAGAATGATAGAGGGAGGAGGCCTGGGGTCACAAAGGAAATCAGAAAGAAAGATAGATGATCAAGACTGAGATGGTATAATCTACGAATACCTAGAGTGTATAATGATAGTGACTAAATGTATAAATTTAAAAATGTTTTTGCATGAGGAAAAACAAAGGGATGTCAATACTGCAGGGTGCTGAAAATAGATGGTAATTAATATTTTAAAATTTTAACTTATGTGTGAGACTAAGGCAAAAAATATTTATTTGGTACAAAATTTATATTTTGACTAGTGCAGTTCCTAATATAACTTATGTGGACAGCTTAATTGAACACCATAAGTACATGGAACCGTGGGTAGGGCATGAGATTTTGTAGGGTTGTTCAGAGTGATGCCCCTATAAATCCCAGAGTGATTTGACAGTTAATAAAAAAGTATTTGCAAAATCTCCTTGGGGGAATGGTGAGAAAGGGGGAAAATTCAACTTCCCCAAGTGGAAAATTCTTGATATTCTCACAAGCAGTGGGAACAACCAAAGCAATAGGCTGAGCCCCCAATCTTGGGGTTTGCTCATATGAAACTTAACCCCGCAAAGGACAAACTAAGCTTACTTAAAATTAGGCCTAAGAGTCACCCCCAAGAGAACCTCTACTGTTGCTCAGATTTGGCCTCTATCTCTCAGCCAATACGACAAGCAAACTAACTGCCCTCCCCTTCTCTACATGGGACATGACTTCCAGGGGTGTGGACCTTCCTGGCAACATGGGACAGAAATCCTAGAATGAGCTGGGACTGGACATCAAGGAGTTGAGAAAACCTTCTCGACCAAAAGGGGGAAGAGTGAAATGAGACAAAAGAAAGTGTCAATGGCTGAGAGATTCCAAAAAGAGTTGAGAAGTTTTCCTGGAGGTTATTCTTATGCATTAAATAGGTATCACCTGTTTAGTCAAGGTGTAATGGAGAGGCCGGAGGGAACTGCCTGAAAACAGACACTGACAGAACAATGCACTCCAAAACAGCAGGTTATACATTTTTCTCAAGTGCTCATGGATAGACCACACGTTGGGCCACAAAGCAAGTCTCAAGGAATTTAAAAAGACTGAAATGATACAAAGCACCTTCTCTGACCTAATGGGTTAAAGCTGGAGATCAACAACAGGTGGAGAACAGGAAAATTCACAAATATATGGGGATTAAATAACACACTCTTCTTACACATCTGTTGGGTCAAACAAGAAATTGCAAGAGAAATCAATAAATATCTTGAGACAAATGAAAATGAGATCACAACATATCAAAACTTATAGAAACAACAAAGTCAGTGCTGAGAGAGAAATTTACAGTCCTAAATGCCTAATTACAAAGGAAGGAAAAGAAAAATATTGAAGAACTGCACACATGGAGGAACTAGAAAAGAAGAGCAAACTAACCCCAAAGAAAGAAGGAAAGAAATAACAATTAGAGCAGAAATAAATAAAATAGAGAATAAAAAGCAAACAATAGTATAAAATTAGAATAATATAGTAATGATGTAATAATAATATAAAATAATAATAAGCAACGGAATAATTTTTTTAAGTTGATTCGTTCAGAAAAGCAATAAAGTTGACAAACCTTAAGACTGACAAAGAGAGAAGATGAAAATAAAATTAGAAATGACAAGAGGGATACTACCCCTGAATTGACAGAAATAAAACGTAATATAAACCTTTTTATATAACATAAAACATATAATCCTATGAACAACTAACTGTATGCCAACAAATTAGAGAACTTAAATGAAATGGACAAGTTCCTAGAAATGCACAAATAACCTGCAGCAACTCTAGAAGAAACAGAAGACCTCAACAAACAAATTACAAGAGACTGAAACAGTCACAAACCAATTACAAGAGATTGAAATGGTCACCAGAAACCTCCCAACAAAGAAAAGCTCAGGACCAGTTGGCTTCACAAAGGAATACTACCAATCATTCCAAGAATTATTACCAATCTGGCTCAAACTCTTCCAAAAAAAAACTGAACCAGAAGGATCTCCCTACCTACTCATTCTATGAAGCCAACATCACACTAACACCAACCAGATAAAGATACAAGAAAAGAAAATTACTGACCAATATCTCTAATGAATACACACGAAAAGATACTCAACAAAATACTAGCAAATTGAATCCAACAGCACAATAAAAGAATCATACACCATGATTAAGTCACTTTTGTCCCTGGTAAGCAAGGATGGTTTAACTCAAGAAAATCAATTAATGTAATACACCACATTAACAAAAGGAAGGGAAAAAAACACATGATCATCTCAACTGCATGGAAAAGGCATGTGACAAAATCCAGCATCCTTTCTTGACAAAAAAAAATTCTAATAAAAGGAAACTTCCTCAACACAATAAAGGACATATATGAAAAACCCATAGCTAACACTGTACTCAATGGTAAAAGACTGAAACCATTCCCTCTAAGATCTGAAACAAAACAAGGATGCCCACTATCACCACCGTTATTCAACATTGTGTTAGATACTCTAACCAGAGCAGTTAAGAAAAAAAAAAAAGAAAGAAAAGGCATCCATATTGGAAGGGAAGAAAACATTCATTATTTGCAGGTGACTATTTTTTACATGTAGAAAATCTCAAAAAATCAACAACAGAGCCTCCAGAACTAATAAATTGGTTCAGCAAAGTGGTAGGATACAAGATCAACATTCAAAAGTCAGTAGTGTTTCTATATACTAGCAATGAACAATCCGAAGGGGAAATCAGGAAAAAGATTTTGTTTATGATGGCACCTTAATGAATCAAATATCTAGAAATAAATTTAATCAAGAATGTTAGGGACTTATACACAGAAAACTACAAAACATTGTTAAAAGATATTAAAGAAGATCTAAATAAATGGAAAGATATTCCATGTTCATGGATTGGAAAACTAAATATCATTAAGATGCCAATTCTACCCAATTTACAGACTCAACACAATCTCAATCAAAATTCCAACAGCCCACTTTGCAGGAATGGAAAAGACAATCATCAAATTTATTTGGAAAGTCAAGGGCTTTTGAAAAAGTAGGCCAAAGTTGGAAGACTCACACTTCCTGACTTTAAAGCTTATTACAAAAGCTATAATGGCCAAAACAGCATGGCACAGGCATAAAAATACATATACTGATCAATGGAATCAAACTGAGATTTAACAAAAATTAACTCAAAATGGATTAAAGACCTACATGTAAGAACTAGGACTATAAACTCCTAGAAGAAAATGTAGAGGAGCATCTTCAAGATCTTGTGGTAGGCAGTGGTTTCTTAGACACCATACCCAAAGCACAAGTACAAAAGAAAAATAGATAAATTAGACTCTTCAAATTTAAATACTTTAGCACTTCAAAGGCCTTTGCCAAGAAAGTGAAAAAAAGCCTATTTAATAGGAGAAAATATTTGGAAAACACATATCTGTAAGGATTTAATATCCAGAATATATAAAGAAAAACTACAACTCATCTACAAAAAGACAAACAACCCAATTAAAAATGGGCAAAAGACTTGAAAAGCCATTTCTCCGAAGAGGAAATACAAATGGCTAAAATTCACTTGAAAACTTGCTCAACATCACTAGTCATTAAGGGAGATTAAAATCAAAACCAATGAGATATCATTTCACACCTACTAGAATGGCCACTATCACAAACAGAGAACTACAAGTATTTGGAGAGGATGTGGAGAAATTGGAACATTTATTCACTGCTGATGTGGATATTAATTGATGCAGCTTCTGGGGAAGAGAGTTTTGTGGTTCCTCAAAAAGCTAAGTATAGAACTGGCATGTGATCTAGCAATCCTTCTACTAGGTACATACTTAGAACTGAAAGCAGAGACACAAATAGACATTTGCACATCAAAGTTCATAGTGGCATTATTTGTAATTGCCAAGACAGAAACAGTGTACATCAACTGATAAGTGGATAAACAAAATGCAGTATATACATATGATGGAATACTATTCAGCTATAAGAAGGATGACATCCTTATACATGCAACATGGATGACCCTTAAGGACATTATGTTGAGTGAAATAAGTCCGACACAAAAGGATAAATATTGTATAATCTCACTAAATTAACTAATTAAAATACACAAACCCTAGAGTATAGGTTACCAAGGGATGGAATGAGGGTAGAGAATGGGTAGCTGGTGCTTAACTTGTACAGAATTTTTAATAAGGTTGATAGTAAATGTTTGGAAATGGATAGAGGTTATGGGAGCACATTAATGTGCATGTAATTAACATCACTGAATTATGGATGTGATTATGGTTGATGGGAAGTTTAGGGTCATGTATGTTACTAGAAGAAAAGTTAGAACATGGGACTCTACAACATGGTGAGTCCAGTTATATATGATGACTATTGTTAACAGTTCAAATAAAAGATTGTTCCTACGTGACCTAGAGTAAATGTACATCACTACTGCAAGTTGTTAGTAATTGGGTAGTGTTTTAGTTTGTAAAAGCTAATTCAATATACAAGAAACAGAATGGATTTTTTAAAGGGGGAATTTATTAAGTTTCAAGTTTACAGTTCTAAGTCCATGAAAATGTCCAAATCAAGGCATCCAGGGAGAGATATCTTGGTTCAAGAAAGGCTGATGGGTCCAGAACACCTCTGATGGCTTGAAGAGCTCATGACAACATCTGCTAGCTTTCTTTCCTCATTTCATAAGGCTTCCCCCTCCTCATTTCATAAGGCTTCCCCATGGGCGTTTTCCTGCAGCATCTCCAAATATCTTTGGCTGTGTGGGCTCTGTTGATTCTAAGCTTTTTCCAAAAATTTTTCCTTCTTAAAGGGCTACAGTAAGCAACCCCAACTTGAATGGGTAAAGATGTACCTCCATGGAAGCCATCTAATCAAAAGTTATCACCCACAAATGGGTGGGTCACATCTCCATGGAAACAATAAAAAAATTCCCACCCAGCAACACTGAATAAGGATTAAAGGACATGGCATTTCTGGAGTACATAATAGTTTCAAACTGGCACAGGTGGTATATGGTAAAAAATACAACTAATGCAAACTATGAACTATAAATAACAGTCAACAATATTGTAATATTCTTTCATCAATGGTAATAAAGGTACTATACCAATGCTAAGTGTCAATACCATAGGGGTGTAAGAGGTATGGGGTTTTTTTTGAGTTATGATGAGAATGTTCTCAAATTGACTGTGGTGATGAATACACAACTCTGTGATTATATCTACAGCCACTGATTGTACAATTTGGATGAACTATATGGTGTGTGAATAAAATCGTTTTTAAAAAAAGCACTAGGCAGGCAAGAATGCTTGCCTGCCATGCCAGATGACCCAGGCTCGATCCCCGGTGCCTGCCCATGTTAAAAAAAAAAAAAAAACAGCACTAGCAGTTTTCTGTAATTTTCATATACAATATTTTACTTTGGCTTTCGATTTTTTTTCTGCCCTTAAGAAGGTGGCAAAGAAAATACTGCAGAAAGCATTCTTCATGAAATAGTTACAAGCATCTCCGAATATCACATAGCAAAAGCACCATGAAGTTAAGGCTACCTCAGTAACATCCTGTCACCTTCTCTTAAGTAACCATGCTAGTTCAATGGTACAGTGTTTCACACTGACAACTAAAACAAGACAACTACGCATGACCAGTGTAATTGGCTAAAACACTTGTGCTTTTCTCAGCAGCTTCAGGGACTTGGAGCTTATGGCTCAGTGTCACCAAGGGGGCTTCAGAGGGTCCCCAAATAGGAACTTGCCTTCTATGCCACCATCCACGTCTAGAGAAAAAAAGGATGATCCCAACCACCATCATTCTACCACCATGGACAATCTGACCCTTAGAAAGACTTTTCACTGGGCTTTAAAAGAAGACAGCTGACTGTCAGGGAGGAGGATTTTGGAGCTGGAAGGGATGTTGTTACTGATGTATCTGAAAATATAACTGAATGATACAGAAAGGGACACGATGCTGTTTGGCCCCTCTGTCCCCTTACCTCATGTTAATACAAATATTGCTCAAAAAGGGTCAACCCAGGCTCTAGTCATCAAATTACATCATATTCATAGTAACCTTTCAAGACTCTTCTTGTAATCTCCTCCAGACTACTGTCAAACTAATGCCCAGGGGCCTCTCATCTGACCTTGGTACACAGATCACCCAGCAAAGCACTGATGATATAAAGTGAACACATTTACAAGTGAACAGCTAAGTACCAAATTTCTGTGGTTTGTGATCATATCTTTTCATCTGATGTCAGATTTAGCTCAGAGGAGATAATGGTTAAAATAAATCATGAAGCCAACTGTGGCATTTGGCAATCGAAACCCACAACTTGAGGAAGGAAAGGCATGATCTATTTTCTGCAGACCTTTACTTTAGTTTGGTCCTTGTCTTTGAGAATCTTTAATCATGATTACAAGTGGTCTGAATATTGCTCATTCTACTATAAGTGTATAACCTGCTGTTCTAGTTTGCTAGCTGCCAGAATGCAATATACCAGAAACAGAATGGCTTTTAAAAAGGGGAATTTACTAAGTTGTTAGTTTACAGTCCTAAAGCCGAGAAAATGTCCCAGTTAAAGCAAGTCTATAGAAATGTTCCATCAAAGGCATCCAGGCAAAGATACCTTGGTTCAAGAAGGCCGATGAAGTTCAGGGTCTCTCTCTCAAGTGGAGGCGCACGTGGCGAACACAGTCAGAGTTTCTCTCTCTTCTGGAAGGCACATGGTGAACACTGTGTCATCTGCTAGCTTCTTCTCCTGGCTTCCTGTTTCATGAAGCTCCCCTGGAGGCATTTTCCTTCTTCATCTCCGAAGGTCTCTGGCTGGTGTACTCTGCTTCTTGTGGCTATGTCATTCTGCTCTGCTCTCTCTGAATCTCCTTTATTCTCCAAAATGTTTCCTCTTTTATAGGACTCCAGGAACTTATCAAGACCTACCCAAATGGGTGGAGACATGTTATCACCTAATCCAGCTCAACAACCACTCCTGATTAAATCATATCTCCATCGAGATGATCTGATTACAGATTCAAACACACGTTATTGAATAGGGATCATTCTGCCATTATGAAATGGGATTTTGAATTAAAACATGACTTTTCTAGGGTCGATACATCCTTTCAAACCAACACGCCTGCCATGTGAGTTCTGTACTGTGTGGCTAGCAAGACAAAAGGGCATAACCATTTCAAATCATTTCTACAAAAGAGGAGCTAGCCATAAACATTTACTAGAAAAAACTGAAATGTTACTATGCATTAGGATTTATAGCCAACAACCATCATCCCAGAGCTACCAAGAAGTACCTGAGAAATTACATTCTCCTCTACTCTTTTCTCTGTTCCATTCTATTCTTCTCATGCTTAAATCTTACATCTACCTATCTATGAAATCTGCTTAATTCCAATGGCTTAAACATCAGACTTAAAAGAAAATGCCCTCGTACACAAGCTTTAGTTAGATACCGCTACCTATCATAATCTGCCAACCCCAACAAGGACCATTCCAGCCAATCCTAAAGAACACCTAGAGCAATATATAAGATTCCACAAGGGTTCTATGCACTAGAATAACTTTCCAGAAACCTACAAACTCCAGACAGGTCCCTGGTCCAGATAAGTCCTGAAACCCAGAGGGCCCAGCCTCTCCAGAACATCAGATAGTTCCATCTCCCTATCCCATATTAGTGACAGACCCTTCTAACATGAAAAAAGTTAAAATGGCCATAGCTCTAACTTCTAAAGAAAGGGACAGAAAGATCAAAGGTGATGGTAGAATTATACAGAAAAGATAGGATTTAACAAATGAATATGAATGCTGAATCATTAAATTATCTCTTTTAATCTCCAGTATCTTAGAGCAGCTAGTAGTAAAAACCTAAAATTATGGAACTATAACCCAAGTCTTAAATATGTTTTACAACTAATTGCGGTACTATGCTTTGAAATTTATTGTATATATGTTATTTTCACAAAAAAGAAAGAAAAAAGTCGACTGTGGTGATAATAAGTATTTACACCTTTTAGCCTCCTATATTCTGGAGAAGCTAGAAGGAAAAATCTGACAGGATCATATGGTAGCCCATGGCAAACTCTGGGATCTGTCCTGTAACTACTTGAAGAGTGCTTTGAAAACTATTGTTTTTTTATTTCTTTGCTTTGTATATATGTTATACTGTACAATAAAAAAGTTAAAAAAAAAAGGGGGGGGGGAATCTCAAACAAGACTGAGAAAGAGTAGCACATGAAACAGAAAAAGAATCAAGCATGTGCAGTAGCCTGAAAACAAAGGAAATAAAGTGTGGATGATGGCATGGGATTCAAAGTTGGAATTTCTAGAAAAGAGGGAATATAATGGACTGTAAGCAGTAAAAAGAAAAAAGAAAGAGGGCTGTAGGGGAAGCAGCAACTTCAGGAGAGGGTTTTCCCTTAGAGCAGGAAGGTGACGAGAATGTTCTCCGAAGACGGTTGCTGATGGCTACCCTTGAGGATCAAAGGCCATAATGAAAAAGATTGTATACATGAAAAAGAGTAGGAGTTGGGGTCCAAAAATAGTGATACAGTACAGTGTGATGAAAATACAATGTTCTAGGTGCAATTAACAAAGGTGAGTGTAGTGTGGCTGAGAGAGGAAGATTAAAGTTGTGAAGGTCACTAGAAGGAAAGCTAGAGGACAAAAACTGGTACTGTATAACTTCATGAAGCCTAGAGTGGTTAACTATACAAATATAAGAAAGTTTTTACATGAACAAGAACAAATGTATGTCATTATTATAAGGTGTTAATAATGGAATGGTATATTGGGAAAAAATACAGTTAATGCAAACTACAATCTATAGTTAACAGCAACATTATAATATTCTCTCATTAATTGCAACAAAGACACTATGCAAAGACTAAATGTCAATAATAGGGAGTCATAAGGAAGAAAGGAGTATGGGATTTTTTGTTTCTTTTCAGTAGAAATGGGAATATTCACATATAGATTGTGGTGGTGAATGTATAACTAGATAATTATACCAGGAGCCACTGACTGTATATTCAGGATGGATTGTATGTGTGAATAAAAATGTTAAAAAAGCTTCCGGGTCAAGATGGTGGCTTAACAACGTGTGCGTTTCAGTTCGTCCTCCAGAACAACTACTAAGTAACCAGAAACAGTACAGAACAGCTCCGGGAACCACCATAGTGACCAAACACACAGCATATCCCAGTCTGGACCAGCTGGACCAGCTGCGAGCACCCCCTCGAACCATGAGTTCCCAAAGCTGCAGTGGCCAGTGCCCCTCCCCCACAGGCCACTTCCCAGAGGGGAAAGGAAAGGACTTTACCAGCAGCAGGGACTGGGCACAATCAAACACCAATTGTGGATATAATTAACAAATTCTGACTACTAAAAATAGGCCCCCAGCTTAGGTGAACCTGATCAAAGCGGAGGTTGCTCATTTTTGCCCCAGCACCAAGGGGGCAGGACTGACAGAAAAAGGGGGAAAAAAAAAAAAGAAGGAAACAGAGCTTTTTGTGGCTGTGTATCTACAAAGGCTTGACTGCCTCTGGATTCAGCGGCAGAGCTTTTCAGGCTGCAACTGCCCCAGGCATAGGCAGAAGTGAGCTCTTTTGGGGGCTTGTCTGGAACCTGTACCTTCCCCAGGGGAGGGGTGAAGCCCAACTCAGGTGGAATCCCTCCATCAAGGAATTCAGACACCAGAGCTTGGTAATTTGAAGCCATTAAAACCAGCCTACAACCTCTCCTCCGTCTCCACCATGCCCCCAGCAGGAAGAGTCTGCCAAAGTTAAAGGTACCGCATCATTCTATGCTGGTGGGACCTGCAGTCAGACAAGCGCCACACACAGGGCAGGATAAGAAAAACAGAGTCCAGAGACTTCACAGGAAAGTCTTTCAACCTGCTGGGTCTCACCCTCACGGAAAACCGACACAGGTGACTCTTTCCTCCTGATAGGAGGCCAGTTTGGTCTGGGAAAATCTGGCTGGGGTATATAATATCTAAGTAGACCCTCCTAAGCGTGTGGGGGGGGGAGGTACCACACAAGTAGGGCAAGAAACAGGAAAACAAGAACTGAAAAATTCTCCTCTGTTAAGCAAAACTTAAGCTAAAGGTCCAGATAAGGCTGAACGGAATGTCAAAGAACAGGCAGACAACAAATTCATCCAGCAAGAAAACCCTAGATAAAAGAAGTGAAAGCAATCTCCAGAATAAACTAATTAAGGTAATTAAATGCCTAGATAGCAGCAAAAAATAACAAATCACACTAGGAAAATTGAAGATATGGCCCAGTCAAAGGAACAAACCAACAATTCAAATGACATACACGAGCTGAAACAATTAATTCAGAATGTATGAACAGACATGGAAAACCTCATCAAAAACCAAATCAATGAATTGAGGGAGGATATAAAAGAAGGCAAGGAAAGAACCAAAAGAAGAAACTGAAAGTCTGAAAAAACAAATCACAGAACTTATGGGAATGAAAGGCACAGTAGAAGAGATGAAAAAAACAAAATGGAAACCTACAATGGTAGATCTCGAGAGACAGAACATAGGATTTCAAAACTGGAGGACGGAACATCTGAAATCCGACACGAAACAGAAACTATACGGAAAAAAAATGGAAAAATATGAGCAGGGACTCAGGGAATTGAAAGACAATATGAAGCGCATGAATATACGTGTTGTGGGTGTCCCAGAAGGAGAAGAGAAGGGAAAAGGAGGAGAAAAACTAATGGAGGAAATTATCACTGAAAATTTCCCAACTCTCATGAAAGACTTAAAATTACAGATCAAAGAAGTGCAGCATACTCCAAAGAGAATAGATCCAAATAGACATACTTCAAGACATTTAATACTCAGAATGTCAGAGGTCAAAGAGAAAGAGAGGATCTTGAAAGCAGCAAGAGAAATGGAATCCATCACATACAAGGGAAGCCCAATAAGACTATGCACAGATCTCTCAGCAGAAACCATGGAGGCGAGAAGACAGTGGGATAATACATTTAAATTATTGAAAGAGAAAACTGCCAACCAAGAATTCTATATCCAGCAAAATTGTCCTTCAAAAATGAGGGAGAAATTAAAACATTTTCAGACAAAAAAATCACCGCGAGAATTTGGGACCAAGAGACCAGCTCTGCAAGAAATACTCAAGGGAACACTAGAGACAGATACGAAGACAGGAGAGAGAGGTGTGGAGAAGAGTGTAGAAAGGAAGACTATGAGTAAAGGTAAAAAGAAGGAAAATTAGATATGACATATAAAATCCAGAAGGCAAAATAGTAGAAGAAAGTACTACCCATGCAGTAATAACACTGAATGTCAATGGATTAAACTCTCCAATCAAAAGACATAGTCTGGCAGAATGGATTAAAAAACAGGACCCATCTATATGCTGTCTCTACTCAAAGGACACGAGGCCAAGGTCACAAATGGACATTTACACACCAATGTTTATAGCAGCATTATTAACAATTACCAAGAGATGGAAACAGCCAAAATGTCCATCAACAGACAGTTGACTAAACAAACTGCGTCATTTACATAAGATGGAATATTATGCAGCTGTAAGACAGAATAAAGTTATGAAGTATGTAACAACATGAATGGACCTTAAGGACATTATGCTGAGTGTGATTAGCCAGAAACAAAACGACAAATACTGTACGGTCTCACTGATATGAACTGACATTAGTGAATAAACTTGGAATATTTCCTTGGTAACAGAGACCATCAGGAGACAGGAAATAGTGTGAGATATTGGGTAATTGGAGCTGAAGGGATACAGATTGTGCAACAGGACTGAATGTAAAACTCAGAAATGGACAGCACAATACTACCTAACTGTAATGTAATTATGTTAAAACACTGAATGAAGCTGCATGTGAGAATGATAGAGGGAGGAGGGCTGGGGACATAAAGGAAATCAGAAAGAAAGATAGATGGTAAAGATCGAGACGGTATAATCTAGGAATGCCTAGAGTGTATAATAATAGTGAAATGTACAATGTACAAATTTTAAAAATGTTTTTGCATGAGGAAGAACAAAGGAATGTCATTACTGCAGGGTGCTGAAAATAGATGATAATTAATACTTTAAAATTTCACCTTATGTGTGAGACTAAAGCAAAAAATGTTTGTTACAAAATTTATATTTTGACTAGAGCATTTCCTAATATAACTCATGTAGATAGTTTGATTGAATGTCATAAGTGCTTGGAATCTCAGGTAGGACATGAGATTTTGTTGGTTTGTCCAGAGTGATGCCCCAATGAATCCCAGAGTGATTCAATCAGTGAGTGGAAAAGTATTTGCAAAGTCCCCTTCAGGTAATGGTGAGAGCAGGGAGAAATTCAACTTCCCCAAGCTGAATTCTTGATATTCTTGCAAGTAGTGTGGACAACCAAAGCTATAGGCTGAGCCCCCAGTCTTGGGGTTTGTTCATATGAAACTTAACCCCACAAAGGATAGGTCAAGTCTACTTAAAATTTAGGCCTAAGAGTCACCCCCAAGAGAGCCTCTTTTGTTGCTCAGATATGGCCCCTCTCTCCAGCCAACATGACGAGCAGTCTCACCACCCTCCCCCTTGCTGCGTGGGACATGACTCCCAGGGGTGTGGACCTTCCTGGTAACGTGGAACAGAGATCCTGGAATGAGCTGAGACTCACCATCAAGGGACTGAGAAAAACCCTAGAATGAGCTGAGAATTAACATCAAGGAATTGAGAGAACCCTCTCGACCAAAGGGGGAAAAGTGAAATGAGACTAAGTGTGAATGGCTGAGAGATTCCAAACAGAGTTGAGAGGTTATCCTGGAGGTTATTCTTATGCATTAAGTAGATATCACCTTGTTGTTCAAGATGTAGCGGAGAGACTGGAGGGAACTGTCTGAAAATGTAGAGCTGTGTTCCAGTAGCCATGTTTCTTGATGATGATTGAACAATGATATAGCTTTCACAATGAGACTCTGTGAATGTAAAAACCTTGTGTCTGATGTTCCTTTTAGCTACTATATCAACAGAAGAGTAGAACATATGGAATAAAAATAAATAATAGGGGGAACAAATGTTAAAATAAATTCAGTTTGAAATGCTAGTGGTAAATGAAAGCGAGAGGTAAGGGGTATGGTATGTATCATCTTTTTTTTTCTCTGTTATCATTTTATTTCTTTTTCTGTTGTCTTTTTATTTCTTTTTCTAAATCAATGCAAATGTTCTAAGAAATGATGAATATGCAACTATGTGATGATATTAAGAATTACTGTTGTATATGTAGAATGGAATGTTATCAATGTTTTGTTTGTTAATTTTTTTTAATTAATAAAAAACGTTAAAAAAATGTTAAAAAAAGAAAATGCCTTAGTTAATGAGGCTGAACTTAAATGTAAAGAAATGGATAGAAGTGAAGGCAGTTCAGTGGTGGGTCTACAAGTAATATTATATTGAAGGTGAGTATGATTGAAAGGGGTTGTATAGAGCCATGTATCCTACTGATTAACACTACAAAATATAAATAAGTTCTTTTATGAACTATTTTAAATGTATGAAACTTGTACAATGGGTTTATAATATGGAGTATAGAGGGAAAACTACTATTGTATGCTATGGGCTATGTTTAACAGCATACCAGGGGTATATAATGGCGGACGGAGGGAAAAAAGTTATGGTGAGGTTTGGATTTTCTATTTGGTGAGGGTGTGTTTATTGGTTTTTTTCCTTTGGGAGCAATGAAAATTGTCTAAAATTGAGAGTGTTGATGATTGTACCACTAGCGAGGATAATATAAGACATGGACTATTGACTTCGGACATTATATGTGATGCCCAATGGATGGAGATGGCTGAAGGATACAATGACTGAGAAGTAGATATACCATGGCAAACCATGGTATATACGTATGATCAAATATTGTGCTGCTACAGAAAGGAATGAACTCATGAGGTATGCAACATTGTGAATGAACCTGTGAGACATTATATGATGCAAAAAAAAGGCCAGAAACAAAAGAGCAAATATTGTATGGTCTCTTTTAGAAAATACTTTTGAGAAAATTAGGGCCTAGACTGTAAGCTCTTAGAGCAGTCACATTTAATCCAGAGATGTGTTATCTCTAGATTTTGAGAGGGTGTGCTATATATGCATAACCTGGTATTTCCCTGTAACTTTGGGTACCTGTGTGATACCTAAGACTCAGAACAGGAGTTCTGCAGGTCTGAAGGTCAGTATTACCACATATAACAACTGTTAAAGAAACTAAAAAAGAGATCAGGCTTCAATTAGAGATAAGAATGAAGCCGACTGGGCCAGGACTAAGGTAAATCAGAATACACGGTAAGGTGTTCTAGTTTGCTAGCTGCTGGAATGCAATATACCAGAAACAGAATGGCATTTATAAAGGGGAATTTAATGAGTTGCTAATTTACAGTTCTAAGGCCAAGAAAATGTATCAATTAAAACAAGTCTATAGAAATGTCCAATCAAACCTTGGTTCAAGAAGGCCAATGAAGTTCAGGGTTTCTCTCTCAAGTGAGAAGGCACATGGCAAACACAGTGAGGGTTTCTCTCTCATCTGGAAAGGCACATAGTGAACACAGTTAGTGTTGCTCTCTCATCTGGAAGGGCACATGGCAAACACGGTGTCATCTGCTAGCTTCTCCTGGCTTCCTGTTTCATGAAGCTCCCCAGGAGGCATTTTCCTTCTTCATCTCCAAAGGTCACTGGCTGGTGGACTCTGCTTCTTGTGGCTCTGTCACTCTGAATCGCTCTCATTCTCCAAAATGTTTCCTCTTTTATAGGACTCCAGAAACTTCTCAAGACCCACCCAAATGGGTGGAGATATGTCATCATCTAATCCAGTTTAACAACTACTCTTGATTAAATCACATCTCCAGGGAGATGATCTGATTACAGTTTCAAACATACAGTATTGAATAGGGATTACTCTACCTTTACGAAAGGGATTTTGATTAAAACATGGCTTTTTTAGGGTCCATACATCCTTTCAGGAGGACACCATCTATATTTTAGAACTTCGCCTACTCTATGAGACCAAAGGAAAAGAAGTTTATTTTGTCTAATATCTAAATTTTCTGTAGGACATAATCTAACTCAACCTGCTGGATAGATCATTTAAACAACCCAAACACAGGGAGCCCAGAATAGGAATGAGGGCTTGTAATTCTGTATAGCTTAATGTAATGCCTAGATACACCCCAGAGTATGTTGAGCAGATAGGAAAAAAAAGTGTATTGGCAAAGTCCCTTAAGGGATATAGGAAAAATTATGGAACTATTAAACTATACCACTGGGGAAATCCCTGATATTGTCTCAAACATTAGGGACTCCCAAATCAAAAGGCCAACTCCTTGATCTTGAGGCTTACTCTTGTGAAGTTTACTTAAGTAGCAGAGATGCTAAGCCTATTTATAGTTATGCCTAAGAGTTACTTCTAGAGAGCCTCTTTTGTTGCTCAGATATGGGCAATCTCTCTTTAAGCCAGCTCTGCAAGTGAAATTATTACCCTCTCCACTACATGGGACATGACATCCAGGGGTGAAAGTCTCTCACGCAACATAGGATGCAACTCCCAGAGATGAGCATGACCTTAGCACCATGAGATCAACAAGGCCTTCCTGATAAAAACAGTGAAAAGAATTAGAACAAATAAAATATCAGTGGCTGAGAGAGTTCAAATAGAGACCAGAGGCTACTCTGGAGGCTACCTTTATATAAATTTCAGCTAGATATTGCTATTTATCATGGTCTGCCAAATCCCAACCAAAACCATCCTGCCAACCCTAAAGAATACCTATGGCTTTATCTGAGATTCTACAAAGGTTCCATGCACTAGGATTACTTTTCAGGAACCTACAACTTCCAGATGGGTTCACAGGCCAGATAAGTCCTGAAACCCAGAGGGGCCAGCCTCTCCAGAATATCAACTAGTTCCATGCCCCTATCCTGTATCATCGGCAGCTCCTTCCAACAGGAAAAATTTAGAATGGGCATAGCCCAAATGACCCTAAAGACTGGGAGAAAGATCAAAGGAGAAGGTGGAGTTATAATAGAGACGACTGTATTTAACAAATGAATATGAGTGCTGAATCATTATACTGATATTTCTTTTAGTCTCCAGTGTCTTGGAGAAGCTAAAGGAAAAACCTAAAATTGTGGAATGGTAACCCATACCAAACTCCGAAATCTGTTCTATAACTAATTGTTACAGTATGCTTTGAAATGTATTGCTTTTTTGTATATATGTTCTTTCTCACAATTAAAAAACAATTTTTTTTAAACCACAGGACTATACAAAGTAAACAGTGAACCCTAATGTAAACTATGAACGATAGTTAATAGTATAATTATAATAAGGTTGTTTTATCAACTGTAAAAAAGATACCACACTAATGCAAAGTATTAATAATAGCAAAAACTGTGGGGGGGGGGAGGAAATAACATAGGAACTCAGTTTTTTTTTTTCGCATTACTTTTGTGTAAGGCTGAAACTTCTTGAATAAAAGAATTAAATTTAAAAAGTGTAAAACATTTGTGCACATTTTGCTGATAAAAGTAGAATGTTTCAATTTAACCCTTTGGCAATTTCTATTTGAAAGCCACTTGTTATTTTAAAACTATGCCTAATATGCTATTCTTCATAACAAAATCACTTAATTTCATTTTGTATAGGCTATCATATTTAAACAAAATGGAAATTATTAGATGTCTTCAAATATGCATACTAAAATTTATATATTACCACATATTATATATAATAAAAGGGCCACCCCTATTAAAAAAAAAAAAAAAAAAGAAAATGCCATCCTCTACTATCTAAAGTACATTATTGTTTTTGCAGATTTTGAGATGTCTTCACATACCATATATATTCCATCCAAAGTATACAATGTCTTACACTATCATCACTGAGTTATGTAATCATCATTACACTCAATTTTAGACCATTTTCACTGCTCCAAAGAGACAAGTAACAGACAAACACACCAAAAGAAAACCCCCATATCCCTAATACTGTCCCCTAGTATTTGTGTGGTACATGTCTCCCAGGGCTGTAAGTTTCCCTGGCAACATGGGTGAGAACTCCCAGGATGAGCCAGCACCCAGCCACAAGGGATTGAGAAAGCCTTCTTGACCAAAAGAGGGAAGAGAGAAATGAGACAAAGTTTCAGAGGCTGAGAGATTTCAGATAGAGTTAAGAGGTTATCCTGAAGGTTATTCTTTTTTTTTTTTTTTTTTTTTTTGAAAGACAGAGAGAAGGAAGGAAGGATAGAAGGAAGGAAGGAAGGAAGAAAGGGAAACATCTTTTAAACATTTTCTTGTTTTATTGTATTCTGTTTCTCCGTTTTTGTTACATGGGCTGGGGCCGGGAATCGAACCGAGGTCCTCCGGCATAGCAGGCAAGCACTTTGCCCGCTGAGCCACCGCGGCCCGCCCCTGAAGGTTATTCTTATGCATGGTATACATTTCCATTTTTAGTTTATGGTGTATTGAAGTGGCTGGAGGGAAGTACCTGAAACTACTGCACTGTATTCTACTAGCCTTGATTCTTGAAGATGATTGTATAAAGATAAAACTTTTATCATGTGACCGTGGGATTGTGAAAACCTTGTGTCTGTTGCTCCTTTTATCCAGGGTATGGACAGATTAGTAAAAAATACATAGATTAACAATAAATAAATAATAGGGGGGACAAATGGTAAAATAAATTGGGCAGATGGAAATACTAGCGGTCAGTGAGAGGGAGGGGTAAGGTGTATGGTATGTATGAGTTTTTTCTTTTTATTTCTTTTTTTGGAGTGATGCAAATGTTCTAAAAAATGATCGTGGTGATGAATACACAACTATGCAATGATATTGTGAGCCACTGACTGTACACCATGTATGGAATGTATGTGTGTGATTTATCAATAAAAATATTTTTTTAATGCCATAAAAAATTACCTATTGCAAGCTACAGCCTATAGTAAACAGTGATTCCTTAACATTCTTTCATTAACAGTAATGATGAAAAGAGGTTCTCTGGGGGTAGTGCTTAGGCCTAATTCTAAGTATGCTTAGTCTATCCTTTGCAGGAATAAGTTTCATAGAGGCGAACTCCAAGATCGAGGGCTCAGCCGATTCATTTGACTGTCCTCACTGCTTGTGAGAATATCAGAATATCTCCAAATGGGGAAGTTGATTATTTCCTCCTTTCTCCCCAGTCCCCCAAGGATACCTTGCAAATACTTCTTTATTTACTGCCCAAATTACTCTGGGATATATCAAGACATCACACTAACCCAGACAAACCAACAAGATCTCATACCCTATTCAAGATACCACGTACTTATGGCTTTCAACTAAACTGATCATAAGTTAAATCAGGTAATGCACTACCCAAAATACAAATTTTGCACCAAATAAACATCTCTCCTTTTGATCTCTCACAGAAGTTGAAGTTTTAAAATATGGACCACATCATCCTTTATTCTGCATTCTGATTTACCTTAGTCTATCCACATCAGCTTCATTCATATCTCTACTTGAAGTCTGGTCATTTTTTCAATTTTTTAAACAGTTCCCTGTATGGGGTACTACTGACTTTCATAGCTTCAGAGCTCTAATTCTGAGTCTCAGTTGTCACATAAATACCCAAAGTTTCTGGGAACGACCAGGTTATAAACAAATAGCTCAGTATCTCAGAACCCATGTTCTCAACTTCAGCTCACCGACTTTTTATATTATAGTTAGTCCATAGATTGAGGCATGATAATATTTGTCTTTGTTCCTGACATTTCATTCAACATATAGTCCTTGAGGTTCATACACCTAGTTGCAAGCCTCACAACTTCATTCCTTCTTGTGGCCAGCTGCTCGGTGGTCCATTGCATGTATACACCATGCCCCCCTCCTTCCCTCAGTCTTTGTACACTTAGGCCACCTCCATCTATTGTGGATCAGGAACACCAGTGTGCAAATGACTATTCGTTTCCCCACACTCAGTTTCTCCAGGTATATACCGAGAAACCGGGTTTCAGGATTATATGGCAACCCCACCCCCAGCCTCCTCTGGACCCACACACTGCCCTCCGAGGGGCTAGGCCTCTCATTTCCCTACCCACAGTAAACAGCACATTTGCTTCTCCACATTTTCTCTAGCACTTGTTTCTCTCTGTTCATTTTTAAACAGTTTTATTCATACATCATGCAATACAACCTAAGCATACAGGCATGCCTTTGCCACCACAATCTATATGGAGACATTTTCCTTTCTTCCACAAAAAATCCATTCCTCTCCCCCATACCCCTCGCCTATTGACATTTAGTTTTGGCCTAATGCCTTTGTTATATTCAGTGGACATATATTACAATATTACTGTTGACTATAGACCATAGTTCGCATTCATTGTATTTTTTCCTGTATACCATCTATTTTCAGCACATTGCAATGTTGACATTCACTTATTCTCCCTCTTGCAAAAATGGTTTCTTTATTTCTACATTTAATCACTATCACTGTCCACTCTAGGCATTCCTAAATTATACTATCTCAGTCTTTATCCTCTATCTTACCTTTTGATTTCATATGTGCCTCCCAGCCCTTCTCCCTCAATCATACTCACAGCTTCATTCAATACACTTACATTATCGTGCTGTAATCAGGTAGCATTATGCTATCCATATCTGAATTTTTACAATCAGTCCTGTGCAATATGTAATTTTCCCCCATTTATCATTCTGTTAATTCTTTGTACAAGTTTTGTACTTTTGTAGTAGTTCATGCAAAAAGCTATTTATATCTGTAGTGTTAATTGGTAACATACCTGATTTTAAACAACCCCTTTCAACTAAATTCAGCTACAACATGGCATAAAGTGCTTTTCTTTTTTTTTTTTTTCACATGGGCAGGCACCGGGAATCGAAACCAGGTCTCCAAAAGTACATTATTTTTAATCACAATAATTCTATAATCCTGGAGCAAAAGAAGACTAGAGTTCAGAATTGGTTAAGTACAAAATTTTACAGTTAGAAAAATGTGAATAATGAGCTTACCATTGACATTTACCAATGACAGAATATTATCCTGATGATCAAGGAGGCGCTTAACTTCAAGAATATCCCATTCCAGCGATCCCTTTGTGGGCGCTATCAATCTAAAAATTACTAAATGAAAAGACAAATATAATTTTATTAAAATATTCCAGAAAAGATAAAATACTATATCTGCTCAAAAAGCAAGCATTTCATTAAGTTAAATATACCTACACTATTGAAAACCCATCTCCAAAAAAAGCCACACATATTACCATATTTCTATCAAATACTTGAGATTTTTGAAATGCTGTAACAGAACTCCAAGTGAGTGTGTCCTTACAACTTTCTTACTTTATTACTGATTCTTGCAAATCCACTATCAACCATGGAAGCTCCCATTCACTTTAGGATCTTCAATCCAAGTCCTCACTCCCTCCTTAGACAGTGGTCCACATCACTGAATCAACTCCACCATCTGCTTTCTCTACTCATGTTCCCAGACTAGTAAGCATTTCCACAAAATAAACTCATACTTAACATCATGTCAGTAAACAATTCAGCAGCTGTTTTTTTTTAATCTTTTCTTGATCCCAAGATATACACAATTAAATAAAAAATTCTCAAAGAAAGAATATGCCATATAATTTTTATATGCCATTCAATTCTAATTGAATATAGCCAATATTTGATGTGTTGCTTGATTATTATCTGACTATAACAAATAAGTTTAACTTAAACTAATATAAGTCCTACCTTTAATCAACACAGAAAACCCAAAATCATATCAATTTAACAAAGTGATTCAACAAACAACAAAATAGGTTATATCTATTTACTAAGCATCTACGATGTTCCAGGATCTTAGATATAAAATGTGATTGAGACCCAGTCACTGCCCTGAAATGCTCACAGTCTAGAATGGAAGTGAGACTTATAAACAGGCTTGTAGTATTAAGTGTTATAATAAATCACTGTATCAAGTGCTATGGATGCTCAAAGATCACACTAACATCTGAGAAGTGCTAAAATCTCAAAGGTCAAAACCTAATTTTGGTTGATTACTAAAGGTTCTCTTCTTTCTCACATTCCTCTCTAGAAGGTAGCTCACCCCATGTTTCTCTCTATATACTTGAATAATATTTTATCAACTGAGAAATCTCTAGAAAGGTTATTTAATCCTGACAGCCATTCGTGTTTAAACTATGGGCTGTCAAAAGGAAAAGATCTTTTAGTTAATACAAAAGGAAATTCTTACTGATACCTATCTAAGTTGCATGAAAATTATACTTTAGTTGAAATAATACCAACTAATCTTGAGATATGGGTTTGGGAATAACAAACAATATATTTGAAATATCGACAGGAAAAAGAAATCTATAAAATATAGAACATATTGTGAAACTGTTCAGTGAGGCCATATATATGACTCTATTAGTATTCACAGGGTCACTTATCTAAAACTTCAAGGAAACAAGGCAAATACGAATCAGATCAATGTACAAAAGAGTCAATTCTAGGAAAGGGTTAAGAAAAAAACCTTAGCCTTCTGAACCAGGATGAAGTCTCAGAGTTGATAGCCTTGCTTAGCTAGTAAAACCTCGGAGTCACTGTAGCCAGTGCGCACAGAAATTAAAATTCCTGTTGAAAGGAATCATGACAGAGAAAAGAAAAATTGGTATGGTTGTACAGGACACTTAAAAACAAGAACTCCCAGAAGAACCTTCATCTTAGAAACAAAAAAGACACTGCATTCCATTCACAGGAGTGAAATTAATTTTTACACAAGGAAAACTGGCACTAAATATTTATTTTTTGATGAAACTGAGTAAAATGAAGAACATTATTTATAAGAATGGTACGCATTTTTTATAAAATTTTTTTAATAAAACTGACTCATTTCTTTTGTATTTAGATTACAGTCTAACTTCTGTTGAGGCACTGGCTTTCCTTTCACTATTTCAGTTAATACACTCATTCATTCATTCATTAAACATCTATTATCTATTAACATAAAGATGAATAAGAAAGTTACTGTCACCAAGGAGCTCACCTTCTGAAGGGGGAATAGGGTGGGAACAAAAAGCAAAAAATTATTTTTTGAAAATAGTAAGTGTAATGACAGAAACACATACAGGGTATTATGAGAACATGGAGAAAAAACTTCTAGGAGAGGAGGTATCAAGTAAGCAAGCCTACTTCCATGGACAATGTGATACTTAAGCTGAATTCTTGAAAAGTAAGTAGGCATAGGGGTCCAAGATGGCAGCTGTGAGGTACAGAATTTAGTTCATCCCCCAGAGCAGCTAGTAAATAGCCAGGAACAGTACAGAACAACTGCTGGGGCCACGTCAGTGACCGGACACACAGCGTATCCCAGTCTGGACAAGCTGGATGGGCTACAATCCCACCCAGGATCATGAGTCCCCCAAGCTGTGGAGGCCGGCACCCTTCCTCCACAGGCTGCTTCCCAGAGGGGAAAGGAAAGAGACTTTACTAACAGCAAGGGGCTGAGCCTCAACCAAGTCCTAAGTGTGGAATTAATTAACAAATTCCGACTACTAAAAATAGACTCTCAGCTCAGCTAATCTGGAGGTTATTCTTATGCATTTTATAAATATCCCCTTTTCAGTTTAAGGTATATTTGAGAGGCTAGAGTGAAGTGCCAGAAACTGTATAGTTGTGTTCCAGTAGCCATGTTTCCTGAAGATGAATGTATAATGATAAAGCTTTCACAATGTGATTGTGTGATTGGGAAAACCTGTGTCTGATGCTCCTTTTATCTACGATACTGACAGATGAGTAAAACATATGGATTAAAAATAAATAGTAAGGGGAACAAATGTTAAAATAAATTGAATAGACAACTACTAATGAACAATGAAAGGGAGTGGTAAGGGGTATAGAAAAAAATGAGAACAAAGGTTAAAATATATTGAATAGATGGAAATACTAGTGCTCAATGAGAGGGAGGGGTAAGGTGTATGGTAGTGGGAGTTTTTTCTTTTTATTTTTTTTTCTGGAGTGATGCAAATGTTCTAAAAAATGATCATGGTGATGAATATACACTATGTGATGATATTGTGAGCCACTGATTGTACACTATACACGGAATGTTTGTATGGTAAGAATGTTCATGTTTGTATGTTGTTTCGGCTTGATAAAAAAAAAAAGTAAGTAGAGATCAGCCAGGTCAAAGAGGGCAATGAGGAAGAGGATGCCCCAGACACAAGGCAACCACGTAAATGATGCCATCGAGTGAGAAACATCTCAGATGGAGGAATCTCACACAAGCCATGTGGCACTTAAGGAGGCATGAATGAAGGCCTTACGTGAAACACTGAAAAGTCTAGAATATCCCGTAGACTACTGGTATTCTTACAATCGTCTTCTAGAGCAAAGTTTTCATTCATCTGGGACAAAAATGAAACAAATAAAAAAAAGGGGGTGGGCCACATGCATTTTTATAAAACTACATTTACTCAATTTAAAGTCCTTTTCTCTATTCTCAGATTATGTTCTTCACACATTTTTGTTGTTAAATGTCTTTTTTACAAAATAAAAGGGTTAATAGATGGTGATAGTTGATGGTTTTTTTAATGTTTTTACTTAGTAAAATAAAAATTTGGCAACTCTACACTGATCTCCAAAAGTCTGTAGCTTTGTACTGGCCAGAGAGTTATAGGTCTAGGGCCCAATAATCTGTGTTTTAACAGGTCCTTTAAGTGATTCTAAGGCACATTAAACTTAGTGTAAGACCGCAAAACACAAAGCGACTTATTAGCTGCAAGAGGAGAAAGGTGGGGAAAAGCTAGGCTTCTTTCTAGCTAACAGTGGAGAACACAGGAAAACTGAACTTTTCAATAAATGAAAAAGGAAACACTAAACACAATATTGTATCTTAAGAAAGTACTTTATGAAAAGAAAGGATAAGCATCACAGGGCTTAGAAAGTCACTTTTCAGAAATGATTACACAGAAAATGGTCAGTGGAAGAAAGAGAAACTTGACCAGAAATGAGCAGAGCCTGCGGATAGCAGTTAGCTAACGGTCAGCAATGATCTCATGCCCCACAGGCACTTCCAAGCATGCTAACCGATGGTCAGAGCATATCTCAGGGGTGATCACTGGAAGAAGTAGATGAAGCAATATCAACTGCCCTCCAGGAAACATCAGAAAAATTCTCCAAGAAAAAATAAGCTTTTATGAACCATGCTTATTCTCTCTCATATCAGCACCCAAATTCCATTAATAAGGCAGTGGGCATAAATGGTTTTCTCTAGGACTCCACTATCCTGTTCTTCTAAGGAAAATGGCAGAAACCTCCCACAAGAAAATGGGCCCCATTCTGGCTTCTTGAGCAAAAAAATTCCCCAGTTTCTGCTTAGTGAATTCCCAAAATAAGCCTTCTCCAACTTCCAACACCCAAGTTTTTAGTTACCACAGTGTTTATAGTTGTTCTATGTAGATACAATGTTTGCCAAGTGCTTGACTATGGATTTGCAAAGGAAACAAGTTTGGGGTATAAATGGACCAGAAGACTGCAGTCACATATTTAGAACTTATCAGTTTGCCCCCTTGGCTGTATCAGATTAAGTGCAGTACAAAAACTAACTCATTGTCTTGAAAATGTCTCTATATTACTTCAACAATCCAAAGAGGCCAAGACTGGGGTAGGGGCAATGGGGTAGGGGCAAAAGTCTCTTAAACATAAAACTCATTATTCTTTCCAGCATGTGTATTACAAGTTCAGTTCAAAATTTTTTCAAAAAATAATCATACTCACCCAGTTCTTTGCCAATTGCTGCTACAACACAGTTTCTAGGTATTTCAATCACAGCACTGACACCTCCAAAAATACATAAAGCGAAGTTCAAATTAGTTTCTTCATAGATTACATGAAAAACAAAAATATTCTTGAGTTTTATGTCAATTATTTCCCATAAAGGAGGTGGTAACAATAATACACATACAATCAATGCATGCTATACACACACTTCCTTGCTTGCTCACATGAAAATGATTTTGTGAAAACTATGTTTCTGTGACCTCTGGAAGATGTTATTGACTTACTAAGGGTAGGGCATGCTTTTTTTTTCCCACAGTTTTATTATTGTGGGGAAGTAGTATACTCAGCAGTTCAAATTTATTTACCAGGGATCCTGTAAGATAATCGCATCACCAATTTACAGCTGGCTCAAATCAGACAGTGGAGTTTTCCTTAGTAAAAATGTAAGAAAGCACTGAGCTAACCAACAGTCAACAGATAAAAAAGGGTCTTCAAAAAGCATGTTTATGATCAATTGATACATTTATAAAATTCTTTATATTACTGAAATAATCAAATTCAATATCCCACCATATTTCACTTAGTATAGAGCTCTGAGCATCTTTTCTGTGGTTAAATCATGAAATGATTTTAAATTAGTCAAAACTTCCGTAAGATGTTACAAACATTACTTTTGTCAGCAAGAATTAAAGAATAATATATTTAGATTCAGAATCACCACATGTTGCAAAAAGAAACTACTGAAGTTAACTTTTCCATTATGATGTATATGTAATTTATATATATGGACTTTATAATACATATACAGAATATAATACATATATTCCGTATTTCCAAATATAGAATAATTCTCCCTTAAAACCCTACTGGCCCATAAACCAAGTAGGGCTTATGAAAGAAGTATCATGAGTTAGAAGTCTAATAGCATTGCTAAATACTTGACAGCCTATAACTTAAAAAAAAAAATAAAAAAAAAACCTCACCAATCTAGACTATGGCCTTTTTGAAGCTTTCCAATAGTGTTATTCAAAAGTTTTTATCAAAAAAAAATACTGTAGTGCAAACGTTTTTATCATATCTTCAGATACTAAGATAAATAGGGCAGTACTGTGATTATTTAATGTGTAATACTCAAAGATAACGCACAAAAGAATTGGAGACTTCAACAACAGGCAGTTATTTATATTAAAATATAAAAGATTCTTTTTAACCCTTACTTCTATATTTCACAGTGTTGCTGCTAACATTTCAGGAACTAAAACTCATATATACCATAGGTTAGTAAGAGAAGCAGGAAAATGTACATATAGATAAAGAGATATAAGTCATAAAGAAAGATGCTCTAGATTCACACAAGATGAGTAATCAAATGCTGAAATGAGAGATTAAATTGTAAACCCTACCAAAATAATGGATTTATTTTTGCTAATACATCTCATTATTTTTCTGATATTTTGTAATATCTATGTGAAGATAATCTAGTTCCAACTGTGAAAATCAATTCACAGGGTACCTACTACATTTAAAATGTCAATAATACGCATAATAATACTTTTCCTAGGTTGTTCACCTAGATTACTTTTAGAAACAAAATATCATGTGACTTCACAGTAATTACATTAAAAATACTTTTATATACTTTTACTCTGAAAATATACTTTGGTTTTATGTTAAGATCCTTGGTATCAGTATAAGCCAAAAAAAATTTTTAAGTCAAAACTATATGTCAACAAAAGTTATACATATGAACTTTTCAGAAAAATAAATTGTAAAACAAGGTTACACTCAGGAGCTATTCAATGTTCAATAACCCCACAATAAAAGAGGAAAGTGTTACTGTAGAGTTATAAAGGTCTGTTTCCAGGTATGGTCATAAAACTCAGTTTAGGAACATGAACTAAGAATATATATGAGAGGTTTTTCTTGATTACTTTTGAGAAATTCTGCGAGAAAAGAAGAGGAAGCCAAAAGGAAAGTTGTTCCTCCAATTTGGAATGGAATACACTTTATATAACCCTTAACCTGAATTAAAGAAATTTGGCTAAAACTTATGTTTAGAACTGAAAAAGAAAAATCCCCTATACAGACCACCGTATTAATGGAAAGTTCCTTTGAAGGCCCACCATGTCTTATAAAGTCAGTTTATTATGGTTCACAATTACCTGGATGTGTTTTTTTACCTGTATCAGAAAGGTGACTAGTCTTACACAGGAGAGCTAATTCTCGGTTCCAAACACACAGGTCATTCCCACCAGAAAGCCAAACATCTAGTCTCTGAAGAACAGCTAAACACTGCAAAATTGATTAGAAATGTTTATTAGTTTAGGAACTAAGCATTTCTTGTTCGGTGTGTATTAACATATGTCCACAGATTCTTTATTATCCCTTCCCTCCAAGAGGTAGAGCCTGAACGTGGTCTCCTTCACTAGAATATGGTCTCTAATAAACGACTAATTTCTAGTGAATAGAATATAGTAGAAGGGATGTTGTGTGAATCTGAAGACTAGGTCATAAAAGACATTATGGCTTCCTCCTTACTCTCTTGGACAACTTGCTCTACGATGAAGGCACTCAAGCAGTCCTGTCCACATGGGAAGGATCTGAGTTCTCTGAACAACAACCAGGACTAACTAGTCAAGATATGAATGAGCCCCCTAGGAAGCAGGATCTCCAGGTTGAGTCGGGCCTTCACACAGCAACCTCATGAGAGACCTAAGCCAAAACCACTCAACTAAGCCCTTCTCAGACTCCAGACCACAAGCACTGCAAAATAATAAATGCTTGTTTTTTTAAGACGTTAAGTTTTGAGTAATTTTTTACTCAATAATTGATAATATGCAATGATAAATTTCCTTTTAAAACTGAAAAATAGCTCCAAGTTTTTTATATACCTTTCAAATTAATATCTCCCGATTCTTTTCAATAATTTTATGTATTTGCTAGATTCAAAAAAGTGAGTGTTCCCCCAAAACTGTAAAAGCCCTTTACTTTAACATTACTTTAAAGTCACATCTTTAATAGTATTCTGCCTGTTAATTCAGAGTGAGAACAGAGCAAGAGTGAGAAAGAAGAATAAGAAAGAAAACAAAAGGGTTCTGGTAGTCTTGCTTGGACTGAGAGTCTTGCTTTAAAAACGGCTGGAATAAAAGCAGTCAAAACCATGGTGGCAAGAAGGCCAAGTGGGCTGAAACACTTAAAGTGCTGAAAGAAAATAACTACAAACCAAGAATTTATATCTGGTGAGACTTTTTTTCAAAGATGAGGGAAAATTAGGACATTCCCAGATCAATGAAAGCTGAGGGTATTCACCACCAATAGACCTCCGAACAAGCAATACCAAAGGAAGTTCAATAGAATGAAAGGAAAAGACATTAAACAGTGGATCAAATCAGCATTTAAAAATAATTAGACCTCTAGTAAAAGTAACCATATGAGTAATCATAAATGCCAGTACTACTGTATCGCATTATTTGGTATGTAACTCTACTTCTTGCTTCATAGAGATGCTAAAATAAAAATGCAAATGCATAAAAGTATGAGAAATTGATGGTTTTGAACATACAATATAGAAAAATATACTTTGCAACAAGTACAAAAAAGGTATGTATATGTTACTGAAGATAAATTGGTATCAAAGCAAACATGACTGTTACAGATTTAGGATGTTAAAACTTTAACCCCATGGCAACCACAAAGAAAACACATGAAAAAATAAATTCAGAAAGAGATGATGAAGGGGCCAATTTAACAAGAAGAGGTAAAAATTATAAATATACTACACCTAAAAGCACAGCCCCCAAATTATATGATACAAATACAGACCGATTTGAATGGAGAAATGATGGTTCTACATATTGGTAGGTCACTTAAATACTCTCAATAATGGATAGAATGAATTACAGAAAGTTTCCTCTTTAGTTTTTGGCAAGACATTGAGCAGGGTAGGTGCTAATTCTTGGAATCTTTGGTAAATTTCTCCTGTGCAGCCATCTGGTCCTGGACTTTTCTTTGTTGGGAGGTTTTTTATTACTGATTCACTCTCTTCATTAGTTTTTGGATTGCTGATATCTCCTGTTTCTTCCTGAGTTAACGTAGTTAATTTGTGTGTTTCTAGGAAATTTCACATTTCATCTAGGTTATGCAATTTGGTGACAGGTGTTCACAGTGTTCTCTTACAGTCCTTTTCATTTCTGTGGGGTGTGTGGTCATGTCCCTCTTTTCTTTTCTGATTTTAGTTACTTTCTCTTTTTTTTTTTTTTTGTCAATCTAGATAAAGGATAGTTGATTTTATTGATCTGTTCAAGGAGCCAACTTTTGGTGTCTCCTCCTTTCTGCTCACTTCAGGTTTGTTCTGTTTTTATATCCTCTAGGGTTTTTTTGTTTTGTTTTGCTTTTTGTTTTTTACGTGGACAGACATTGGAAAACAAATCCAGATCTCCAGCATGGGAGACGAGACTGTGCCACTGAGCCACCACTGCTCACCCTATCTTCTTATCCTCTAGTTTTGAGGTAAGCTCTGACATGAGATCTTTCTTCTTTAATATAAGCATCTAGAGCTATAAATGCATCTCTCAGCACTACCTTTGTTGCGCCCACTAGTTTTGGAATGGTTTGTATCTTTCAAGATTTGTTCTTCTTAATTATTTCCTGTCTAGATGTTTTACCCATTATTAAAAGTGGTGTATTAAAATCTCCTACTATTAATATAGAACCACCCATATCTCCCTGTAAATCTGTCAATATCTGCTTTATATATTTTGGGCTCTGCCATTAGGTACATATATAATTGCTATGCCTTCTTTTTGAATTGCCACTTTTATCAGTATATTGTGACCTTCTTTGTCCCTCATACATAATCTTTGATTTAAAGTCTATTTTATCTGCCATTATGTTAGCTCCCCCACCCCGCAGATCTCTCTTGGTTACTACTTTCACGGGATATTTTTTCCCATCCTTTTACTTTCAACCTACATATGTCTTTGAATTTAACATCTCTTGTAAACAGTATACGGTTGGGTCATGCTTAGCCCATTTTTCCCATCTCTGATTTTTTACTTGGTATTTAATGTATTTACATTTAAAGTAACTACTGATAATGCAGGACTTTCTTTTGCCATTTTGCTCCTCTCTATTTATAAATAATATACCTTCTGACCCTCAGTTTTTCCATTAATACCTACTTCCATATTTATTTGCCTTTTTGTATTATACTATTTTGAGACCCTTCTTATTTTCCCCATATATACTAATTTTTTTCCCTTTCTGGTTTCCTTCAACTCATGTAATTTCATGTGAAACCTAATGACACCAGTTTTTTACATAGCAAGAATCATTTTTAAGGACTTTAAAAGGGGACTCTTTTCAGATCACGTAAAATAGAGATTTTAATCAAGTCAATACTCTAATGACTTCTTCAAAAACAGTTACTTCATTTTAAATATGGTAAGTATATAGTAAAAAGTGCGTTCTCCACAAAAACTTTACTAAATTAACATTTAAAATAGCATGTGGCATAATTTCATCTGATTTACTGAAAAAATTTTCTGAGACAAAACTAATTATTAACATAAAAACTCCTATCTGCTTAAGATTTTACCTTTACAGTGGACTGGAAGCTTGATACTTTCTGAACTTGTCTGCCAGCATCACAATCCCATACCTGAATTGATGTTAAGAAATAATTTCTATACAGAATTTTAAAATCTTAATTATGAGATAAAAATTAAATCATAAATATTATATACGTAGTTAGAAATCTTTAAATAAAATATAAAATACTTCATATTACTACAAAAGCTAATTAATATGGTGACTCATCAACTTACCAGAGTATGCTGTGATCTAACATATGTTTGAGGTAAACTTTAGTATCAAACTGTTTGAAAATGTCAGCAGAATGAATGATCTGAGGTGCTGAATCTATACAGGCATTAAATATTGCAATTGTTTAAATTTTAAGGTTTATCCTCTAAAATAGTCTACTATAATCTGGTAAACATTGAACATAAAGTATTTATACTAAAAACGATCACACCCATTAATTAACACTTTCTGAAAGCTCTCTGCAAGATGCGTAGCATGATTTATGACTGCTACCTGATTCAAAGAAGACAGTGTATTTCATTTACCAGTCTATTTAAAATAGAGGCCCTCCCATAAAATGTCCAAGATAAGTCTGAATTAAGGAGAATAATGATTTTCAAGAAATACATTTCACATCATATCTTAGAAGACATTTACATATAATATATATGTTTAAAAATTGAAACTAATTTCACAAATTAATCTTACCATATTCAGTGCCTTTTGCTATTTTCCATTATAGTCTATTTAATTTTTAAAAATTTTTAACAGCTTTATTGAGTATTTACATACCATAAAGTTCATCCATTTAATGCTATTCAGCATATTTACAGAGTTTTACAACCATCACCATAATGAAATTTTAGAACCGTTTCATTTTATCCCCAAAATAAACCTAATACCCATTAACAGTCCGACCTATTCCCTCTTCACACCACGCCTTCCCCCAAGCTATAGGCAATCACTAATCAACTTTCTGTTCTTAAGATTGGCAGGACTGTTTTAAAAATGCAAACATAGTCATTTCACTTTCCGGCTTAAAGGCTTCCAGTTTTCATAACCCTTAGGAAAGAGACCAACCCCATAACATATCCAACAAAGCCCTGCAGGTTTTGGCCCTAGCTCACCTTCCCAGCATCTCAAGGCACTCTCCCCACTTAACTACGGTATCTTCTACCACCAGCAATCTCCATTAATTTCATTAGGAGCCATGGTTTTTTTGCTGCCACAGCTTTACATAATCTGTGTCCTTTGCTGAAATGTTCTTCCCTTCCTCCCTTCACCAAACCTGACTTCTGCCCATCCTCAGCTACCAGTTCAAATGTTACTTCATCATGGAAGCATCCTGTATTCTTCTTACCACTAATCATGCTCCAAGACTGAAAATTTCCCACCAAGGAATCCCAGTTATCCATCCAACTTCATCCCCCAAAACCTAACACAAACTCTCTACACAGATCAGGTTGGCCATTATGCTGCTACACTGTGCCCTTCTCAAGCATTTTATGATGTATCTGGGAACTGGGTGGGATGTGGAAAAAACAAGACTGGATGTGACTGATAATTGTTGAGGCTGTATGATGAGTACCTGAGGGTAAATTCTAATATTATTTCTAATCTTATATAAATTTCCAAATCAAGTTATAAAAAGCCAAACAGGTTTATTTTATTTGAATGAGAACACGGGTTATGTATTATTCAACTCTTTATTCTCAGGGCTTAGCCCTGTAAATATTGAACTGAAGCTCCCCATTCACCTTTTCTCACCCTGACCAGCTTGCTTGCCCTGTGCCTTGTCTTTTCCAGTCCTAGGAAAGCACAACTCAGTCCAGCTCTCTTTTCTTTAAATATCATTTGTTTGTATGTTTTTGGACTAAAACTATATTTAGTGTTCACTATAGAGAGAAAATCATTATCACTTTACTATTTTTCCTTCCTGTCTTTTTTTCTATTTATAAATAAATATATGTGATAATCTGTACATAGTTTTAAAGTTGGGCTCATATTGCACAGATTACTTTGTATCCTGTTTTCACTTTGAAGGGATAAACATTTCTCATATCGAATATTCTACAAAAACATTTTTAATGCCTAGCTAGTACTCCATGTTTGGGTGTTCCTTAATTTACTGGGCATTTGGGTTGCATCTGATTTTTCCTTATTAGAGATACTACTGTGATGACAACTTACGGAGATAACACTTTTTGTATTTCTGATTAGTTCTATAGGCTATGTTAGTTCTTTGATAAATGCAAAGTCAAAAGGATATAAATCCTTCATATCTAACACCTACCAGCTTTTCCTCACTGTATCAGCCCATGTGGATCATTTCTTCCTCTAAAGTTTTATAGCACTTGGTATAGACCACAAAGCTCAGCAAACATATGTCTCAATTTTTTTTAATACAGTTAGATTGTTATGAAAATTAGATAATATATGTAACACATCAAGCAAATGCTGACACATAAAAATACTCCCAGTTATTGGACAATGTTTTCTAGCTGTATTTTATCAAAATTTTAGTATTATTGCAGTCTTTTCATTTATTAACTTAAATATTAATAAGCTAAGTGCAATATATTCAGTAACTTGGCATCTTGACGTTTAAATACTTCAACATTTAATTAAGGAAGTAAGTTTAATAATAAAGGCTCAAGCAGGTTGAATTTAGAATTCATTCAGGTAAAAGGAAATGCCAGCTAAGCAGCATGAAATTGTTTTTTAACTAGAAAAGACATCTGGCAAAAGAAGTGATTCTCTACTATCATTTCTAAATAAAATTTATACAGATACAATATCAGCTATTCACCTCTTATGGTAATAGTAATTTTAATCATGACTTCTAAATAATATTTCTATGGTGTCTTAGAAATAGGCTAATAAAAACAAAATTTATTATTTTTTACATATTTAAGTATAAATTTATTCTAATATTTTATTTTTCAGGTAATTTAAGTGTAAATTATATTAAATATAAGAAAGTATATATTTAAATTGTATTTTGCAGAGATTCACTGATGTAAACAAGTAAAAAAACAAAAGAGGTTTAGTCCATGAAATATTTGCCTAAATTGAACAGAAGTAATAAAGTTACTGTACTTAAACATCTGAGTGAATTTCATACCCTTATTTATGTTTACAGTATCACCACAAAATACTTATGAAAATAGTGTGTTCAATTTCCGGGAAGATGGTGGAATAAGATAGGCCAAGTTCACCCAAGTTCATCCCTACCATGCCCCTCCCCCCAGCTCTGGGCAAGCCCTGACCTGTGCATTCGGGCCACACCCACCCCCAGTCCACGCAGGGCCCTGTCCCCCAAACCTGCACACACACACAGCCACATCCTCCACACTGGGCACCCACACATCCATGCACTGATCTCTTGACCTCTGCATCCCATCCCCGCTGCCCCGCATATGTACACACCCTTGCCCCAGGCCCCAGCACAATGCCCCGCTCCCACACCTGGCAGGTGCTCACATTCACATCTGTGCTACACAGCCCCAGCTGTGGACATGCATGCAACCCTGCCCCAATCCCCCCACACACCTACACAGACACACCAGGGCCCTGGCACCTGACAAAACACCCCTAATCCACGTCCTGCAAACCCCATGACCTGTTCCCTGCCCCTAAACACTCATGCATCCACATCCTGAGCCCCCTGGACCCCAACCCCTGTGCAAGGACACACCCGCACCCTGCCCTCCCTATGTCCCAAACTCTGTGCTCTGTACTCAACTGGCACTATGGTGGAAAAAAGGCATGGCATAATATATTTAAGATCCTGAAAGAAAAAGTCATCCAGCTAAGAATTCTGTACCCAGCCAAACTGTCCTTCAAAACTGAGGGAGATGGGGTACAAGGGCAAGTCAGTGGGAAAATGCCTACCTGCCACGTGGGAGACCTGTATTCTTGGTTCATGTACTTACCCCAATCAAATAAACAAGCAAAACAAACAAAAATTCAACAAATGGTGCTGCAATAATGGGATACTCACATGGAAAAATAAAGAAATGCAACCCCGCCATGCAGCCTACCAAAAAAAATGAGGGGAGATTAAAATTTCCATAGAGAAACAGATGCTGAGATAATATGTCATTAAGAGACCAGTCTTACAAGAAATACTAAAGGAAGTTCTGCCAGTTGAAAAAAAAGAGGCAGAAGAGGGAGGTCTGGAGGAGGGCACAGAATTGAAGAGTACAAGTAAGGGTAACTTAAAGAATAAAAGCAGAAAGGGGAAAAGAGTATATATATTTGACAAATAAAATCCAAAGGATAAGATGCTGCTTTTAAGAAACACCTTTAAAGTAACAACTTTGAATGTTAACAGACTAAACTTTCCAAATAAAAGACACAGATTGGCAGAATGAATTAAGAAATATAATCCAGCTATGTACTGCTTAAACAAGAGACTGAAGGCAGTTCATTAATGGGTCTAAAGTAATATTACCATATGGAAGGTGAACAGGATTGAAAGGGGTGTATAAACCCATGTGTTCTACTGATTAACACTACAAATATAAATAAGTTCTTGCATGAACTACAGCAAAGCTGTGAATCTTGCACAAAGAGTACATAAATTCAGGTTACAGGGGAAAAACTGTTGTTGCATGCTATGGGCTATTTTAACGGGAAAATATCAACAATACCATAGCAATACATGGGGTAAATAATGCAGAGGAAGGACAAGAGTAAAGGGAAAGCTTGGATTTTCTATTTTGTGAGGGTGTGTTTATTGATTTGGGAACAATAAAATCATCTAAAATTGAGAGTGTTGATGGATTGTGGACTTTGGACATTATACATGATCCCCAATGAATGCAGGTGGCTGAAGGATGCACTGACTGAGAAATAGATCGGCGAATGATTGTGCATACATATGATAGAATATTGTGCTGCTACAAAAAGGAACGAACTTGTGATGCATGCAACAACGTGAATGAACCTGTGGGACATTTGGTGAGGCAAAATAAGCCAGAAATGAAAGAACAATTATTGTATGTTCTTGTTTAGAAAAGACTTATAAGAAAACAGGGACCTAGATTATAAGTTCTTAAACAGTTGCATTTAGTCTGAAGCAATAATTGCTATTTCTGGATTCTGAGAGGCTGTTTTATATGTATATAACCTGGTATCTAGATAAGAATGAAGCCAATGAGATCAGGATTAAGAGGATTCAGAATACAGGGGTAAGGAAGGCATTGTCTATATTCTAGAACCTCATTTACTCTTTGAAACCAAAGGAAGAAAGGTTTATATTGTCCAGAACCTAAATTTTTCATAGCACATAATCTAACTCAACCTGTCCGGATAGATTATTTAAACAATCCAAACACAGGGAGCCCAGAATAAGAATGAGGGCCTTTAATCCTGTATAGCTTAATGTAATGCCTGGATACCTCCTAGAGTACATTAAGAAGACAATTAAAAGTATTGGCAAGGGCCCTTGAGGGATGCGAGAAAAAATATGGAACTATTAAACTTTACCACCAGGGAAACCCCTGATACTGTGTCAAACATTAGGGACACCCCAATTCAATAGGCCAATCCCTTGATCTTGAGGCTTGCTCTTGTGAAGCTTATGTACGTAGCAAAGCTCAGCCTACCCATAGGTATATCTAAGAGTTACTTTTGAAGGATCTTTTTTGTTGCTCAGATGTAGGCTCTCTCTGAGCCCAATTCTGCATGTAAAATCATTGCCCTTCACCCTACACGGGACATGACATCCAGGGGTGAAAGTCTCCCTGGCGGTGTGGGAGACGACTCTCAGAGATGGCCCTGGCACCATGGGATCAACAATGCCTTTCTGACCAAAAGGTGGAAAAGAAGTATAACAAATAAGGTATCAGTGACTGTGAGAGTTCAAATAGTCGAGAGGCTACTCTGGAGGTCACGCTTACAAAAGCTTTAGTTAGACAGTGCTAAACATCATAACCTGCCAAACTCCAACCAAAACTATTCCTGCTAATCCTAAAGAGTACCTACAGTGTTATATAAGACTTTACAAAGGTTTCATGCACTAGGGTAACCTTCCAGAAACCTACAACCTCCAGACAGCCCATGGACAAGATGAGTTCTGAAATGCAGAGGGTCCAGCCTCTCCAGAACATCTGCAAGCTTGATCTCTCTATCCCACAATATCGATAGCCCCTTCCAACATGAAAAAGTTAGAATGGGCATAGCCCAAATACCCCTAAAGAGGGGGAGAAAGATCAAAGGTGATAGTGGAGTTATACAGAGAAGGTAGGATTTAATAAATGAGTATGACTGCTGAATTATTATACTGATATTTCTTTTAGTCTCCAGTATCTTAGAACAGCTAGAAGTGGGCGGGCCATGGTGGCTGAACAGGCAGAGTTCTCACCTGCCATGCTGGAGATCCGGGTTCAATTCCCAGTGCCTGCCCATGCCAAAAAAAAAAAAACAAATAATAAGGAAAGAACAGCTAGAAGTAAAAACCTAAAATTGTGGAATTGTAGCCCATCCCAAACTCTGAACTCTGTTCTACAACTAATTGTTTTGATATGCTTTGAAATTTATTGTTTTGTATGTTATTTTTCACCAAAAAAGAAAAAAAAAAGTCAAGTGTGATGATAAAAAAAAAATTGTAATTAAAGACTAGTGTGTCCCCATTCAAATTTTTTATGAATTGTTTTCATTTATAGGTAATCTGTCTAGAAACTACTTCAGCTGATTAACTCATTTAAAATGTGTCATAAAGTGTATCTTGATCCTAAAAAACTCTAACATCTATCCCTGAACTAATTTCAAAATTTACTTCACTAATACTTGAAACTATTTAAACAGAACTTTCAAACAAGCAGAGACATTTGAAAACTAATCCCCGATACCTTAACAGAAAAAGAGAGAGCAAGAGTAATGAAAGATTACATTTATCCCTAGCAGTTGGCTATGGATTTCACAAATCCATTTCCTCATATAAATATTAAAGGGATTAATTTGTTTACAGAAAATACTTTATGTAGGCGGTATTATATAGTGGTTCAGAACATTGGCCCTGCAATCAGACAGCTTGCCAATTCTTCATTATACCAGCTATGTGGCCCTGGGCAAGTAACTTAACCTCTCTGTGCCTCTATTTTCTTCTCTGCAAATAGGAAAAATAAAAATACATATCTCAAAGGGCTACTATAAGGATTAAATGGATTAATACATATAAAATATTTAGAACAATACCTGCCATATTCAAGCACTTTAAAAAACTTTGTTTTCATTGTTATATTTTAAATTTCTACTTAAAAGTATGGGGAAAGGAAAGGCAATTCACTTTTTAAAAAGTGTTTTTACATTCTCCTTCATGTGGTTCTGTGTCTGTTTGTCTTTCATCAATCTATATATTTTCTGAATCATGTGAAATTAAGTTGTGAGCAATTGTTGAATTTTAGTGCTAAATAAATGGGTATTTATTATACTTTTCTTTAAAACGTTCTGTACATATTTAAAATTTTCTAATCAAATGTTGAAAAAATGACAGGGAGCAGTTTCATTGAAAACAGAAATGAAGTAAAATCAAATCAAATAAAATAGAAATTTTCAAAAGAGAAAATGAAAAAAGTCAAAAGGGAAATGCTAGAAGGACACTTGGTGTACTGGTTTGAAAGGAAGTGTGCCCCCTAGAAAAGCCATGTTTTAATCAAAATCCCATTTCATAAAGATAGAATAATCCCTATCCAATACTGTATCTTTGAAACTGTAATCAGATCATCTCCCTGGATGATGTGATTTAGTCAAAAGTGGTTGTTAAACTGGATTAGGTGATGACATGTCTCCACCCATTTGGGTGGGTCTTGATTAGCTTTTGAAGTCCTATAAAAGTGGAAGTATTTTGGAGAATGAGAGAGATTAGGAGAGAGCAGGGAATGCTGCAGCATGACGAAGTGGAGAGTCCATGAGCCAGTCACCTTTGCAGATGAAGAAGGAAAATGCCTCCCGGGGAGCTTCATGAAACAGGAAGCCAAGAGAAGAAGCTAGCAGATGATGCTGTGTTCACCATGTGCCCTTCCAGATGAGAGAGGAACCCTGACCGGGTTCACCATATGCCTTTCCAGATGAGAGAGAAACTCTATGTTTACCACATGCCCTTCCACTTGTGAGAGAAACCATGAATTTCATCAGCCTTCTTGAACCAAGGTATCTTTCCCTGGATGCCTTTGATTGGACATTTCTATAGACTTGTTTTATTGGTACATTTTTTCAGCCTTAGAACTGTAAACTAGCAATTTATTAAATTCCCCCTTTTAAATGCCATTCTGTTTCTGGTATTTTGCATTCTGGCAGCTAGCAAACTAGAACACTTTGAGATAGTAAAAAGGACAGCCACAACAATGGAACTGAACAAATACTATAATTCCAGAAAGCATTTGAATTATGACTTTTAAAGGACAGTCTGTAGGTATTTGAGAAACAGACTCACACTGGTCAACACTAAGGTCTATCACCAAAATAACATTTGGATTAAAAGTAATCAAAGGATTCTTTAGGAATACAAACAAAAAGACGAACTCGCTTATGATGAAAAGAAAATTGGAGAGACCTCAATTTCTTAACAGCAACATTCAATGTCAGAAAACAGTGGAGCAATATTTATAAGATATTCAAGGAGAGAAAGTGTAAGCCAAGAATAACAGAAGAAACAAAGAAGACATCATCAAGGAGATTCCTGACCCCTCCTAAGGCAGATGAAGTTTCTCTTCAGCAAGAAGACTGGTAGTATCGTCTGTGAGTTATTTTGGCTTACCTGACATGGTGTTTGATTTGATCTTTTCCTGTGATCTATAAGGTGTGCGTTGAGTTCAAAATGTCACATTTCTCTTGGCTTCCCTGTTGATCAAATATGTCAATTTCTGTAGCCCTTTAAACTCTGGTTATAGATTCCAAACCTCTCATGACATCAGGAAACTGCTCCACGGTATAAAACACACACACACACACACCCCAAAAGTAAAACACACACACACACACACACACACACACACACACCCCAAAAGTAGTTTTGTTAATCTGTGGCATTAAAGCTCTCCAACATTAAAAAATATATATGACTCCAATAGTGACTTTCCAGATATCAAAATCAAATAATTCCTTGGCTTCAGAGTACTTGTCACCAGTTTCCAACAAAATTGTTGAGGTTGGAAAAAAAAAGTGTTTTTAAATACTGAATATTAATATTAAGCACTAAACAGATGGTAATTCACTTTTCTGTCAGATTCAGATGCTGAAGGTTCTCATGAGTTGGGACCATTAAATCTCTTTTGCTCTAAAATGAAAAGGTAAAAGAAATTATTTATTTCTCTAGTCCAACTCATTTATCATTTTTTTCCTAAAATGAAAAGCAAATTCAGACGATAAAATAAGAATTTTTAAGCCCATCTTCCCCCTTTCCTACATTTTATACAAGTTGGAAAGAGCAGCTTTAGTCATAGGGCTTATTATCAATAACAAGGTTTGACCTGCTATTTACAGTCTACCTTTCCCCAGATACTTTTAAGAAATGTCGTAAGATGGATAATTTGTATTAAAACAGAAATGTATAATCAGATCCCAAGAAGTTATTGAGTAATAATGTATTCAGTGGCCCTTGGGTCACTATAGTTGCATCACTTTCTCCCAGATTTAAGGATATAATAACTGTTCTATCAGCAGAAGCAGTCAGTAGTTGATGGTTTTCTTCACACAATTTCAAGGAAGGAAGTGTAATAATAGCTGTTATCTTTTGAGTGTGTCCACTGAGTTCCACAAGTTTTTCTCCCGTCTGAAATACCAATAAATATGTTAAGAGACTCATATTTCACAATTTAAACAAACCTGACTGACAACATTAAGAAGAAACACCATCTAGAAAATGGGAAATACATACATTGCATTTAAAATTCATGGATTTAAATTTTAATTATTTAAATTTTAAGCAATCAATTAAAATTCTAAACAAGTGCTGAAAGAACAGGCATAACCAAATTTAATTACTGTCTAATATATAAATGGTAATTTTTACCATAGTTTTCTAGACACTGTAAAGGGATATTCTTTACTAATAGTTTTAAGAAAATAATTGTGTAAATTAAACAACCTGTAAGAAAAAACAGGGAGTCCTCATTACCCAAGTATTCATTACCTAAGTTCCCACAGCTATGAGGTTGTGGAAGGGAATAAAATTCAATTTAATAAAAAATGTACATCCACTAAAATATAAGCCACTCAGAAAGTCAGCATCCATTCCATCTCCCTCTACTTAACCCCAACATCTATTTCTACCTATACAGTGTCTTGGTTCATCTGTCTCTCACTGATTGTCCTATAAAATGCAAATCTTTACAGGTTGCAGGATTTAATGAAAGTGGTGAAAGTTATAGCAAAGGAACTTCTTTAATTGTAATCAACGCCATCGACAAATACAGATCTGGCAAAGAAAGACCAGATAACCTAAAATGAAGATGGGAGGAAAATAAATAATTAAGAAAAGAATAATTTAAGCATCAAAATATCAGGAAGAGAGGTTCTCAAAAACTTGGTGAAACCTTAGATATTTTTACAAAATTAGTTTTTATTACATTGCTAGCTAGAGCCAAATATGAGAAAAATGTTTCATTTTGCTAGCACACAATTTTGAAAGAAAAATTGTCTTCTACAAAAATTAACACGATTCATTTTAAGAATCAATGCATAGTTGTTCAATGAAATTAAAACTTTTATTTTCATAATTTGGCATTTTATTTCTCAGGAAAAATCTTAATAAAAGAAGTTCCCTATTTGTTATAAAATATTTGTCCCATTTTAACTGCATTAAGCCTAAGTAACACTTTTCAAGTATTTATTAGTCTCAAATACTATACGGTCCTACAGCTATATGCCCTGGATAGTATCTATAAATGAATATTCAACTATAAAATCCTGCCTTTATCACACAATTAACTTAGAATTGATACATACCTGAGCATTCCATACAACCACAATTCCATCATCACCAGCAGATGCAAATCTGGTTAGAGAAAAAAGGTTGAGGAAAAATCACTGGTGACATTTAATTGCTCAGAGTACTAAGAACAATCAGACTTTTCAATATATTTGACTTACTGCTATTAATGTAAATTAAATCATTTGAACTAATTTAACAGTACTTAAGGAATACTTTCTAGATTCTGGGCCAGGTACTGTGGATCCAAAGATAAACAAAACAGTGACAGAGTTACAATGAATAAACTGCCAGGAATGTAAAAATGAGCAAGATATATATCTATATAATCTTTATAGGCCTTCTTCGCTTTAAAATTATATGATTTTTAAAACACCCCTGACTAAAGTAAATGAAACCTAGCTGAGAAGCAGCTTCACTAACAGAAAATAATATTTCAAGAGTAGAATGTCCTCAGATAAACTCATTGTATCTATTATTTTCTCTGTAAATATATTTTAACACTATCATTTCAAGCCAAAACTTTGCCTTTCCTCATCTTAGCTCCTTGGTCTTTCCATGTTAATGTTACTTTCTTGGCTTGGAAGGTTGTTCTTGGGTTTTAATTCAAGTGCACATGATTGAAATGAAAAGAGATAAAGAAAGTTTGTTTCATAGAATGAAAGAAAAAGCTATGATGAGCTCATTTACAGCTTATCTCTCATCTCCCATTCAACACAGATAAAGGAACAATCATTTATATTCTATAAAGCAGAAGATATCTGTGGCACAAACAATATTGAAAGAAATAATTCACTGGACAGTATTTCATGCAAGTTGTAACCAAAAGAAAGCAAGAGCAGCTATACTAATCTCAGACAATAAAGACTTTAAATGTAAAGACATCATAAGAGACAAAGAAGGACACTATATAATAAAAGCAACAATTCACCAAGAAAAAATAACAATCATAAATGTTTATGCTTCCAATCAAGGAGCTCCAAAGTACATGAGACAAACATTGGGAGCAAAAAACTGAAGGGAGCAATAGCTGTATCAACAATAATAGTAGGAGACTTCAATACACCACTCTCCTCTACAGACAGAAGAACCAGACAGAAGATCAACAAGAAAATAGAGAAGTTAAACAACGTGATAAATGAACTAGACCTACAGACATGTATAGGTCATTACACCCCAAAACACCAGGGTATACATTCTTCTCTAGTGCTCATGGGACACTCTGCAGGATAGATCATATGCTGGGGCACAAAACAGGTCTTTATAAATTTAAAAACATTGAACTTATTCAAAGCACTTTCTCTGATCAAAATGGAATGAAGCTGAATATCAATAACCACCAAAGAATGAGAACTTTCACAAACAGATGGAGATTAAATAACACACTCTTAAATAAACAAGGGTCAAAGAAGAAATTGCTAGAGAAACCAGTCGCTATCTGGAAACGAATGAAAACGAGACTATAACATATCAGTACTTATGGGATGTGGCAAAGGCTGTACTGAGAGGGAAATTTATTGCCCTAAATGCCTATATTAAAAAACAAGAAAGAGCAAAAAGCAAGGACTTAACCTAGAAGAACTTAGAGAAAGAATGGTAAACTAACCCCAAAGCAAATAGAAGAAGAGAAATAACAAAGATTAAAGCAGAGATAAATGAATGGGGGAACAAAAGAACAATACAAAGAATCAATAAAACCAAAAGTTGGTTCTTTGAGAAAATCAAAATTGACAGCCACTAGCAAGGCTGACAAGAAAAGAGAAGATGCAAACAAACAAAATCAGAAATGAAAAGAGATGCATGGCTACAGACCCTGAAGAAATAAAAGAAATCATAAGAGGATACCTTGAACAACCACATGCCAACAAACTAGACAACTTGGATGAAATGGACAAATTCCTGGGTACATACAAATAAGCTATACTGACTCAGGAAGAAACAGAAAATGTGAACAAACCAATCACAAGCAGAAATTCAATCAGTTATCATAAATCTTCCTACAAAGAAAAGCCGTGGGCCAGACAGCTTCACAGGGGAGTTGTATCAAACATTCTAAAAACAACTAACACCAATCTTGCTCAAACTTCTCCAAAAAAAATGAGGAAAAAGGAACTCTAAATCATTTTATGAAGCTAATATTTTAATACCAAAACCATGTAATTAGCTATAAGTAAGGAAAACTATACAGACCAATCTCCCTAAGAACACAGATACAAAAATTCTCAACAAAATACTAGCTAATCTAATTCAACAACACAAAAAAAGAATTATACACCACGACCAAGTGGGATTCATACCAGGAATGTATGGATGGTTCAACAAAAGAAAATCAATTAATGTAATACAGCACATTAACAAATCAAAAGAGAAAAATCACATGATCATCTTGACTGATGCTGAAAAAGCATTCAACAAAATTCAACATCCTTTTCTGATAAAAACACTTCAAAAGATAGGAATCAAAGGTAACTTTCTCAATATGATAAAGGGCATATATGAAAAACGAAAGCCAGCATCATTCTCAATGGAGAGAGACTGAAAGCTGTTCCTCTAAGATCAAGAATGTGACAAGGATGCCCTGTCACAATTTACTATTCAGCATTGTACTAGATGTTCAAGGTAGGGCAATCAAATAGGACAAAAATAAAAGGCATCCAAATTGGAAAGGAAGAATTAAAACTTTCATTATTTGTAGATGACATAATACTATACTTGGAAAATTCTGAAAAATCTACAGCATAGTTACTTGAACTAATAAACAAATTCAGCAAGGTGGCAGGATATACAATTAACATGCAAAAATCACTAGCATTTCTATACACAAGCAATGACCTAACTAAGCAGTCAGTTAAGGAAAAAATTCCATTCAAAATAGCACCTAAAAGAATCAAGTACTTAGGAATGAACTTAACTAGAGATGTAAAGGACTTGTATACAGAAAACTACGTAACATAGCTAAAAGAAATCAAAGAAGATCTAAATAGATGGAAAGATATTCCCTGCTCATGGATAGGAAGGTTAAATAAAGTTAAGATGTCTAGTCTACCCAAAGTGATATACAGTTTCAATGCAGTACCAACCAAAATTCCAACAACCCATTTTGAAGATGTGGAAAAGCTAGTTATCAAATTCATCTGGAAGGTAAAGAAACCCTGAATAGCTAAAAGCATCCTAAAAATAGAAGTATAAGTTGGGAGTATTAACACTTTCTGCCTTTAAAACTTATTATAAAGCCAAAGTGGCCAAAACAGCACGGTATTAGCACAAACATAGAACTGCTGACCAATGGGATCGAATCGAGAGCACAAAGAGATCACCAAATCTATGGTCAACTGATTTTTGACAAGGCCACAAAATCCACTGAACTGGTACAAAATAGTCCTTTCAACAAATGGGCATAGGAGAACTGGATATCAATAGTCAAAATAATAAAAGAGGACCCTTACCTTATACCCTATACAAAAATTAACTCAAAGAGGATCAAACATCTAAATATAACAACTAGAACCATAAAGCTTCTAGATGAAAACGTAGGAAAACATCTTCAAGACCTAGTAATAGGAGGCAGCTTCCTAAACTTTACACCCAAAGCACAAGCAGCAAAAGAAAAAATAGATAAATGGCAACTCCTCAAAATCAAATGCTTCTGCACCTCAAGACTTTGTCTAAAAGGTGAAGATTCAGACAACTCAATGAGAAAAAATATTTGGAATCACACATCCAACAAAGGTTTTATATCCTATATACATAAAGAAATCATATCACTCAACAACAAACAACCCAATTATAAAATGGGCTAAAGATACAAATAAGCATTTTTCTGAAGAGCAAATATAGATGGCTCAAAAGCACATGAAGGGATGCTCATTTTCATGGCTATAGGGAAATGCAGATCAGGACTACAATGAGATACCCCCTCACACCTATAAGAATGGCTGCTATTAAACAAACAGGAAACTACAAATGTTGGAGAGGATGAAGGGGAACTTGGGATAAATTCTCACTGCTAGTGAGAATGCATGATAATAACAGCCTCTACGGAAGACAGTTTGACGGTTCCTTTAGACACTAAATTTTGAGTTGCCCTATGATCCAGCAACAGCACTACTTGGTATATACACAGAAGAGCTGAAAGCAGTGCCACAAACAGACATTTGCACATCAATGTTCATAACAGCATTATTCACAATCGCCAAAAGACGGAAACAATCCAAATGCCCAGCAAAAGACAAGTGGATTAACAAAATGTCGTATATACATATAATGGATTACTCTGCAGCAGTAAGACAAAATGACATCTGAAAGCACAAACTAGATGGATGAGCCTTGAGGACATAATGTTGAGTGAAGTTAGCCAGACAGAAAAGGATATAGATACTGTATGATTTCACTTTTATGACTATAGCAAAAGTAAAATCAGAGGCTTATAATATAGAATATAGGGGACTGACAGATACATAGAAGCTAGAGATGGGTGAACGGTTAGCAATAAGGTTGAAATCAAATGTAAGGGAATAGATAGAAGTGAAGGCAGTTCTTTAGTGGGTCTATAAGTAATATTACAATATGGAAGGTGAACATGTGTCAATGTCAGGTTCATGTGTCAACTTGGGCAAGTGGTGGTACCTGTTTTCTGCTTGAGCAAGTGCTGGCCTATCTTTTGATATGAGGACATGTCATAGAATTAAATCATGATCACATTGGCTACATCCACAGCTGATTTCATTTGTAATCAGCCAAGGGGAGTGTCTTCTTTAATGAGTGATGCTTAATCTAATCACTGGAAGCCTTTTAAGGAGGATTCAGAAGAGACAGGCTCTCTTCCTGCTTCAGCCAGCAAGCGTCTCCTGTGGAGTTCGGCCAGACCATCCATCAGAATCGTCAGCTTCACAGCCTGCCTACAGATTTTGGACTCTATGTTCCCACAGTTACGTGAGCCACTTTTATGAATTTTATATTTACGAATATTTCCTGTTGATTCTATTTCTCTAGAGAACCCTAATACAACATGATTGAAAGGGGTTGTATAGACCTATATGTCCCACTGATTAACACTACAAATATAAATAAGTTCTTGCATGAACTACTTCAAAGGTATGATTCTTATAGAAAGAGTGTTTAAGTTCAGGGTACAGAGGGACAACTGCTATTGAATGCTATGGGCTATGTTTAACAGGAAAAATCAGCAGTACCACAGCAACACCATGGGTAAATAATGGGAGGAGGGACAAGAGTTAAGAGGAGGTTTAGATTTCCTATTTGGTGAGGGTATGTTTATTGATCACCTTTCTCTTGGAAACAATGAAATTATCTAAAATTGAGAGTGTTGATGGACTGTGGACTTTGGACATTATACATGATGCCTAACAAATGCAGATGGCTGAAGGATGCACTGACCGAGAAGTAGATTGGAGAATAATGGTGTATACATGTGATTGAATATTGTGCTGCTACAAAAAGGGACAAAATTGTAAGGCATGCAACATTGTGAATGAACCTGTGGGACATTTGGTGAGGCAAAATAAGCCAGAAACAAAGGAACAATTATTGTATGCTCTCCTTTAGTAAAAGCTTATAAGAAAACAGGGACCTAGAATATAAACTCTTATAGCAGGTACATTTAGTCCAGAGTGGTAATTATTATTTCTGGATTTTGAGAGGCTCTTTTATATATGTATAACCTGGTATTTAGAGATAAGAGGGAAGCCGAGTAGGTCAGGATTAAGGTAATTCAGAATACAGAGGTAAGGAAGGCACTGTCTATATTTTATTTATTTTGTCTGTGTGTGTGTGTGTGTATCTGTTTGTTTGTTTTTGGCACTGTCTATATTTTAGAACCTTACCTACACTTTGAGACCAAAGGAAGAAAGGTTCTTTTGTTCAAAACCCAAATCTTCTGTTGCACATAATCTAATTCAACCTATCTGGATAATTCATTTAAACAATGAAAACACAGGGAGCCCAGAACAGAATGAGGTCCTTTAATTCGGTACAGCTTAATGCAATGCCTAGATACATCCTAGAATATATTTAAGCAGATAATCAAAAAGTATTGGCAAGGTCCCTTGAGAGTTGGGAGAAAAGATATGGAATTATTAAACTTTACCACCAGGGAAACCCCTGATACTATGTCAAACATTGGGGACACCCAAATTAACAGGCCAAGCCCTTGATCTTGATGCCTGCTCTTGTGAAGCTTATTTATGTACTGAAGAAGCTTAGGCTACTTAAAGGTATGCCTAAGAGTTACTTCTGGAGTACCTCTTCTGTTGCTCAGATATGGTCTCTCTCTCTCTAAGCCCAATTATGCAAGTGAAATCACTGCCCTCCCCACTATGTGGGATATGACATCCAGGAGTGAAAGTCTCCCTGGCGGCAATGGGAGATGACTTCCAGGGATGAGTCTGACCCTGGCACTGTGAGATCAACAACACCATCCTGACCAAAAGGGGGAAAAGAAGTGTAACTAACAAAGTATCAGTGGCTGAGAGAGTTCAACAGAGAGGCTACTCCAGAGGTCACTCTTATGCAAGCTTCAGTCAGACATTGCTACCTATCATAACTTACCAAACCCCAACCAAAACCATTCCGGCCAATCCTAAAGAACACCCAGGGCAATGTACAAGCAAAGGTTCCATGCACAAGGGTAACTTTTCAGAAACCTACAACCTCCAGATGGGTACCTAGACAAATAAGTCCTGAAATGCGGAGAGCCCAGCATCTCCAGAACATCAGCCAGATCCATCCCTCTAGTCCACATTAACGACAGCCCCTTCCAACATGAAAAAGTTAGAATGGGCATAGCCCAAATACCCCTAAAGAGTGGGACAGAAAAATCAAAGATGATGGTGGAGTTATACAGAGAAGGTACAGTTAAACAAATGAGCATGACTGCTGAATCATTATATTGATATTTCTTTTACTCTTCAGTATCTTAGAGCAGCTAGAAGTAAAAACCTAAAATTGTGGAGTTGTAACCCATATCAAACTCTGAAATCTGTTCTACAATTAATTGTTGGACATGCTTTCAAATTTATTGTTTTGTATATATGTTATTTTTCAAACACAAAAAAAGTCGATTGTGATAACAAAAAAATACTTACTCCTTCTAGCCTCTAATGTTCTGGAGCAGGTAGAAGAGAAAAACTGAGATGATGGTATGGTAGCCCATGACAAACTCTGGGATTTGCCCTGTTAACTACCTGGTGAAGAGTGCTTTGAAAACTATTGCTTTTTCCTGTCTTTCCTTTGTATATATGTTATATTACATGATTTTAAAAAAAAAGGTAAAAAAGAAAACATGCCATAGACTGTGCTTCCAGACCTGGGCCCAAAAGCCCTTTTCTCACACCTGAAGGAAACAGCAGCCTAATCCTTGCCTGGGGGACAGCTGAAAACTAGAACAGCTGGGGGAGTCCTCTGCCTCAAATAAAGTAGGGGACAGAGCACTACCAAGGGTCAGATTTTGGCCCTCAAAGTGAGGGTACAGGAACCCCACAGTTTCAGCTCTGAATAATACAATAAATGAACTAGACTTCGACATTTATAGGACACTGCAACCAAAAACAGCACGAAATACATTTTTCTCAAGTACTCACAGATCATTCTCCAGGACAGACCACATGTTGGCTCACAAAACAGGTCTCAATAAATTTTAAAAGACTGAAATTATACAAAGCATTTTCTCAGATCATAATGGAATGAAGCTGGAAATGAATAAACGGGGGAAGGTTGGAAATTCATAAATATATGGAGGCTAAAGCACATACTATTAAACAACGAGTGTGTCAAAGAAGAAATTATTAAAGAAATCAGTAAATATTTCAAGGCAAACGAAAATAAGAATACAACTTAAGGGATGAAGCAAAGGCAGTGCTGAGAGGGAAATTTATTGCCTTAATCACATATATTAAAAAAGAAGAAAGAGCAAAAATTGAGGAATTAACTTCTCACCCAGAGGAAGTTGAGAAAGAATAGCAAACCAACCCCAAAGAAAACAGAAAGAAAGAAATTACAAAGATTAGAACAGAAATAAATGAAACTAAGAACGTGAAAACAAAAGAGGGACTCAATAAACCAGAAGGTGGCTCTTTGAGAAAATCAAAATCAATGTACCCTTAACTAGGATGACAAAGAAAAAAGGAGAGAGGATGTAACTAAATAAAATTAGAATTGAAAGGGGGACATAACTACTGACCCCACAGAAATAATGAAGATAATGAGAAGATACTATGAACAATTCTATGCTAACAAACTGGACAACTTCAAAGAAATGGAGAACTTCCAAGAAATTCATGAACTAACATTGACTTGAGAAGAAATAGATGACTTCAACAAATCAATCACATGTAAACAGACTGAATCAGTCATCAAAAAAACTCCCAGAATTCTTGATATTCTCACAAGCAGGGGGGGCAACCAGAGCAATAGGCTGAGCCCCCCAATCTTAGGGTTTGTTCATAAGAAGCTTAACACCACAAAGGTAGGCTAAGCCTACTTAAAATTAGGCCTAAGAGTCACCCCCAAGAGAATCTCTTTTGTTGCTCAGATGTGGCCTCTCTCTCTCAGCCAACATGACAAGCAAACTCACTGTCCTCCCCTCTCTACCTGGGACATGACTACTAGGGGACATGACTTCCTGGCAGTGTGGGACAGAAATCCTAGAGTGAGTTGGGACTCAACACCAAGGGATTGAGAAAACCTTCTCAACCAAAACGGGGAAAAGTGAAATGAGACAAAATAAAGTGTCAATGGCTGAAAGATTCCAAACCAGTCTAGAGGTTATCCTGATGCATTAAATAGATATCACCTGTTTAGTTAAGGTGTAACGGAGAGGCTGGAGGGAACTGCCTGAAAATGTAGAGCTGTGCTCCAGTAGCCATGTTTCTTGAAGATAACTGTATAATAACATAGCTTTTGCAATGTGACTGTGTGGTTGTGAAAATCTTGTGTCTGATGCTCCTTTTATCTACCTTATCGACAAACGAGTAGAACATATGGATTAAAAATAAATAAATAACCAGGGGAACAAATGTTAAAATAAATTTAGTAGATTGAAATGCTAGTGATCAATGAAAGGGAAGGGTAAAGGGTATGGTATGTATGAGTTTTTTTCTGATTTCTTTTTACTTCTTTTTCTGAATTGATGCAAATGTTCTAAGAAATGATCATGATGATGAATATATAGCTATGTGATGATTTTGTGAGTTATTGATTATATAACAAGAATGGAATGATCATATGGTAAGAATGTTTGTGTTTGTATGTGGTCATGTTTCATAAAAAAAATGTGGTGAAGAATACACAACTATGTCATGATATTGTGAGCCACTGATTGTATACAACATATGGACTGTGAGTTTGTGAAGATTTGTCAATAAAAATATTTTTAAAAAAAACAACTCCCAAATAAGAGAAGTCCAGGACCAGATGGCTTCACATGTGAATTCTACCAAGCATTCAAGAAAGAATTAGTGCCAATCCTCCTCAAACTCTTCAAAAAAAGCTGAAGTGATAAAGCTACCTAATTCATCTTATGAAGCCAACATCACCCTATTACCAAAGTCAGACAAAGATACTACAAGAAGAGAAACTTGTAGACCAATTTCTTTAATGAACACAGGTACAAAAATATTCAGCAAAATACTGGCAAACTGAATCCAGCAGCACATTAAAAGAATTATACACCATGACCAAGTGGGATTTATTCCAGATATGCAGGGATGGATTGAACACAAGAAAAGCAATTAATGTAATACAGGAGATCGATAAATTAAAGAGGAAAAACTACATGATCATCTCAATTGATGCAGAAAAGGCATTTGACAAAATTCAGCATTCTTTCTTGATGAAAACACTTCAAAGGACAGGAATAGAAGGAAACTTCTTTAACATGATAGAGGAAATACATGAAAACCACACAGTTAATATCACACTCAATGGGGAAAGACTTCAGTGACAAAGTACCAGTTTCCCTGGAACTCTAGGTATCTGTGTGATACCTGAGACTCAGAGTTTGAGTTCTGCAGCTCTCTTCACCCCCAGTGAGCCTCTTTTGTTGCTCAGATGTAGCCTCTTTCTTTAATTTCATTTATTTCTGTTCTAATCTTTGTAAATTCTTTCACTTGTCTTGACAGTAAACAAGACAAGGATGCCTACTATCACCATTGCTAGTCAACAATGTGCTGGAAGTTCTAACTAGGGTAATTAGACAAGAAAAAGAAGAGGTATTGAGATTGGAAATGAAGAAGTAAAACCTTCACTGTGTGCAGCTGATATGATCCTCAAGCTGAAAAATCTACTGTAAAGTTATTAGAATTAATAAATGAGCATAGCAGACTTCCGGGAAGATGATGGATTAAAGTAGCTCAAGATCAGCCCTATCCCACAGAACAGATAAAGAAGATACAGGACAGCGACTGAAGCAGTGATTCGAGAGTGCGGCTGACCTGGGAGAGACTTCTGTACCACATGTAGCAGCCTTGGCTGCAGAGGCCAAGGAACTGAGAAGCAGAAAGCTGGAGTCTGGCACAGAGGAACAGAGCCACGGACCCTGGAGGAGTGCACAGATGGGAGCCAGGGACTAGGAGGTAAGGCCGCGTTCCCTAGGCACTCTGTCCCCACCGGTGCACCCCATGACTGGAAACTCACCCAAGACACCACACACCTGAGCCCCATCACCCACTCCCAGTCCCTGTGCTCCAGGCACCCCCATCCCACCAGACCCCAGTACACCTACCTGCCCCACACCTTCACCCCAAGTACAGCCCAACTCACCTCTCCTACAACCCTCCCAAGCATTATCTCCCCTCCCTGTTCCCTGCAGGCTGTTACCAGCGCATAAAGGCTGAAGGCACTAACCTCCATACCCAGGCTATCCCTGCCCCCACTGCCTACAGTGTGGAACAGCCTCACTCCACACCCCCAACTCTGTGCATCAGTTTATGGCACTCTTAGGCCCACGTATGCACATAGGCCCCCAATCACATCATTCAGCTATGGGAACCGCACTTTACAGCACTCCTAGAACCACACATGCTCATGGCACTCAGTCTCAGTTCCCAGCTCTGAGAAAATGCTGACATGCGCAGCTCAGTCACATCTGCCCTGAATCTACCAGAAGCATACGACACCAAATTTAAAGAGAAAGAAGAAAGAATAAATGATACAGAGGACAGGATAACTGATTTCAAAGACCAAAACAGCAAATAACTAGCATCCTGGAGGTCAGAAGGCAATGGTATGATATAGTCAAGATTCTGAAAAAGAAAGACGTCCAGGCAAGAATTCAGGTAGGTGTACTGGGGTCTGGTGGGATGGGGGTGACTGGAGCGCGGGGAACGGGAGTGGGTGATAGGGCTTAGGTGTGTGGTGTCTGGGGTGAGTTTCCAGTCATGGGGTGCACCGGTAGGGACAGAGTGCCTAGGGAACGCGGCCTTACTTACTTCCTAGTCCCTGGCTCCCAGTCCTTTATCTTCTCTATCTGTTCTGTGGGATAGGGCTGATCTCGAGCTACTCTAATCCATCATCTTCCCGGAAGTCTGCTATGCTCATTTATTAATTCCAATAACTTTACAGTAGATTTTTCAGCTTGAGGATCATGTCAGCTGCACACAGTGAAGGTTTTACTTCATTTCCAATTTTAATACCTTTTCTTTTTCTTGTCTAATTACCCTAGCTAGAACTTCCAGCACATTGTTGACTAGCAATGGTGATAGTAGGCATCCTTGTCTTGTTCACTGTCAAGACAAGTGAAAGAATTTACAAAGATTAGGCAAAAAAGATGTAAAAAATTGAATTCGATCTCAGGAAAATGATAGACAAAACAAGGGGCACAAGCATAAGAATCATCGGTGTCCCAGAAGGAGAAGAGAGGAGTAAAGGCCTAGGAAAAATAGTTGAGGATATAATGGGGGAATACTTCCCAACTCTCATAAAGGACATAAATATACAAGTCAAAGAACCCAACAAACTCCAAACAAAATAAATCCAAATAGGTCTTCACCAAGGCACATACTAATGAGTCTGTCAAATATTAAAGAGAAGGAGAAAATTTTGAAAGTGGCAAGAGAAAAAGAATCTACTACATACAAGGGAAACCAAATAAGACAGAGCTCAGACTACTCAACTAGCATCCTGGAAGTCAGAAGGCAATGGTATGATATAGTCAAGATTCTGAAAAAGAAAGACGTCTAGGCAAGAATTCTGTACCCAGCCAAATTATCCTTCAAAATTGAGGGAGAGATTAAAGTTTTCACAGACAAAGAAGTCCTGAAAACACTGTAAACAAGAGACTGGCCCTACAAGAAATACTAAAAGGAGTTCTGCTGGGTGAAAGAGAAAAAAGACAGGAGAGTCTGGAGGAGGGCATAGAATTGAAGAGTATCACTAAGGGTAATTTAAAGAATACAAAGAGAAAGAAGGAAAAGAATATCTCGATCTGACAAATAAAATAAAAAAGATAAGATGGTGGAATCAAGAAACACCTTTCCAGTAATAACTTCAAATGTTGATGAACTAAACTTACCAATTAAAAGATACAGGTTGGCAGAATGGATTAAGAAACATAATCCAGCTATATGCTGCTTACAAGAGACTCATTTTAGATACAAGGATACAAATAGATTGAAAGTGAAAGGATGGAAAAATATTTTCCATGCAAGTCGTAACCAAAAGAAAGCAGATATAGCTACACCAATATCAGACAAAAAAGACTTTAAATGTAAAGACATCATAAGAGACAAAGAAGGACACTACATACTAAGCAAAGGGTCAATTCAATAACAATCATAAATGCTTATGCTCCCAATCAAGGAGTTCCAAAATACATGACACAGACATTGGCAAAATCAAAGGGAGTGATAGATGTTTCAACAATAATAGTAGAAAACTTCAATAAACTGCTCTCCTCTATAGATAGAAAAACCAGACAGAAGAGACAAAAGAAAATAGAGAAGTTAAATAACTTGATAAATGAATTAGACCTAACAGACATACATAGGTCACCGCACCCCAAAGTACAAGGTTATATATTCTTCTCTACTGCTCGTGGAATATTCTCCAGGATACATCATATGCTGGCACAAAACATGTCTTCATAAACTTAAAAACATTGAAATCATTCAAAGCACTTTCTCTGATCACAATGGACAGAAGCTGGATCTCAATAACCACCAAAGAACAAGAATATTCACAAATATATGGAGATTAAATAGCATACACTTAAACAACCAGTGGGTCAAAGAAGAAATTGCTAGAGAAATCAGTAGCTATCTGGAGAACAATGAACATGAGAATACAACTTATCAGAACTTATGGGATGTGGCGAAGGCTGTGCTGAGAGGGATGTGTATTGCCCTAAATGCCTACATTAAAAAATAAGAAAGAGCAAAAATCAAGGACTTAAAAGCAAACCTGGGCGGGCCGCGGTGGCTCAGCGGGCAAAGTGCTTGCCTGCTATGCCGGAGGACCTCGGTTCGATTCCCGGCCCCAGCCCATGTAACAAAAATGGAGAAACAGAATACAATAAAACAAGAAAATGTTTAAAAATGTTTCCCTTTCTTCCTTCCTTCCTTCCTTCTATCCTTCCTTCCTTCTCTCTGTCTTTCCTTTAAAAAAAAAAAAAAAAAAAAAAAAAGCAAACCTGAAGGAACTTGAGAAAGAACAGCAAACTAACCCCAAAGCAAATAGGAGAAGAGAAATAAAGATTAAAGCAGAGGTAAATGAATGGGAGAAGAAAAGAACAACAGAAAGAATCAATGACGTCAAAAGTTGGTTCTTGGAGAAAATCAGTAAAACTGATGGGCTACTAGAAAGGCTGACAAAGAAAAAAGGAGAGAGGATGCAAATAAACAAAATCAGAAATGAGAAGTGGTGTGTTACCACAGACCCTGATGAAACAAAAGAAATCATAAGAGGATACTGTGAACAACTATATACCAGAAAACAAGTTAGATGAGATGGACAAATTCCTGGAGATTCACAAACAACCAATGCTGACTCAGGAAGAAATAGATGATCTCAAGAAACCAATCACAAGTAAAGAGATTCAATCAGTCATCAAAAATCTTCCTACCAAGAAAAGTTCAGACTACATGACTTCACAGGGAAATTTTATCAAACTAAGGAAACAGGAGCTCTACCTAACTCATTTTATGAAGTTAATATCATTTCAATACCAAAACCAGGTAAAGATCCTATAAGAAAGGAAAACTACAGGCCAATCTCCCTAATGAACATAGATGCAAAAATTCTCAATAAAATATTAGCACATCAAATCCAATAACATTAAAATAATTATACACCATGATCAAATGGGGTTTATAACAGGAATGCAAGGATGGTTCAACACAAGAAAATCAATTAATGTAATACAGCACATCAACAAATCGAATGGGAAAGTCACATGATCATCTCGATTAATGCTGAAAAAGCATTTGACAAAATTCAGCATCCTTTTCTGATAAAAACACTCTAAAAGACAGGAATCAAAGGTAACTACCTCAATATGATAAAGAGAATATATGAAAAAAACAATAGCCAGCGTTGTACTTAATGAAGAGAGACTGAAAGCCTTCCCCCTAAGATCAGAAACAAAGGATGCCTACTGTCACCACTATTATTCAACTTTGTGCTAGAAGTTCTAGCTAGAGCAGGACAAAGAAATAAAAGGCATCCAAATTGGAAAGGAAGAAGTATAACTCTCATTATTTGCAGAAATGATACTATACTTGGAAGATCCTGAGAAATCTATAACAAAGTTACCTGAAATGGGAGGATTACCACACCCTGACATCAAAACCTATTACAAAACCACAGAGGTCAAGACAGCATGGTACTGGCACAAAGACAGAAGCACTGATCAATGGAATAAAATCAAGAGTGCAGAAATAGAACACCAAATTGATGGTCACCTGATTTTTGACAAGGCCCCAAATCCTCTGAGCTGGGACAAAATAGTCTTTTCAATAATTGGGCACGGAAGAACTGGATATCAATAGCCAAGAGAATGAAAGAACCCTTATCTTACACCATACACAAAAATTAACTCAAAGTGGATCAAACACCTAAATATAAGAACTAGCACCACAAAGCTTCTAGAAGAAATTGTAGGAAAATATCTTCAATACCCAGTAATAGGGGTAGCTTCCTAAACTTTATGCCCAAAGCACTAGCAACAAAAGAAAAAATAGATAAATGGGAACTTCTCAAAATCAAGTGCTTATGCATTTCAAAAGACTGTCAAAAAGATGAAGAGGGGGCGGGCCACGGTGGCTCAGCAGGCAGGAATGCTTGGCTGCAATGCCAGAGGACCCGGGTTCGATTCCCCGATTCCCAGTTGGGCCTGCCAATGTAAAAAAAGATGAAGAGGCAGCCAACTCAATGGAAGAAAATATTTGGGAATCACATATTAGAGAAAGGTTTGATTTTCTGCATATACAAAGAAATCATACAATTCAACAACAAAAGAACAAACAACCCAATTATAAAATGGGCTAAAGATACGAATAGGCATTTTTTTCTGAAGAGCAAATACAGATGGCTCAAAAGCACATGAAGAGATGCTCATTTTCACTGGCTATAAGGGAAATGCAGATCAAGAGTACAATGAGATACCACCTCACACCTATAAGAATGGCTGCTATTAAACAAACAAGAAACCATAAATGTTGGAGAGGATGTGGAGAAACTGGGACACATATGCACTGCTGGTAGGAATGTACAATAGTGCAGCTAGTATGGAAGACTGGCGGTTCCTTAGGACACTAAATATCGAGGTGCCCTATGACCCAGCAATAGCACTACTTGGTATTTACCCAGAAGAGCTGAAAGCAACAACACAGACAGACATTTGCACATCAATGTTCATAACAGCATTATTCACAATTGCCAAAAGATGAAAACAAACCACATGCCCATCAACAGACAAGAGGATCAACAAAATGTAGTGTGTGTATATATATATATATATATATGATGGAATATCATGCAGCAGTAAAACAAAATGACGTCCTGAAGCACATGACAAGATGGATGAGCCTTGAGGACATAATGCTGAGTGAAATTAGCCAGAAAGAAAAGGATAGATTCTGTACGATTCTACTTTCATGACCAGAATAAAGGTATAATCAGAGGCTAATAATACAGAGTATAGGGGACTTAGAGATACACAGAAGCTAGAGACAGGTGAACCGATGGCTAATGAGGTTGAATTCCAATGTAAGGGAATAGATAGCAGTGAAGGTGCTTCTCTAGTGTGTTTATAATTAATATTACCATATTGAAGATGAACAAGATTGAAAGAGGCTGTACAGACCTACGTGCCCCACTGATTAACACTAGAAATATGAATTAGTTCTCACAAGAACAACTTCAAAGATATGATTCTTGTACAAAAAGTGTTTAAGTTCAGGGTATGGGGGAAAACTGCTATTCCATGCTATCAGCTATGGTCAAAAGGAAACCATTAGCACTACCACAGCAATAGCAGAGGTAAATAATGGGGGAGGGATAAGAGTTAAGAGGAGGTTTCAATTTCTTATTTGGCGAGGGTGTGTTTGTTGGTCTTCTCTCTCTTGGGAACAAAGAAATTATCTAAAATTGAGAATGCTGGTGGACTGTGGACTTTGAGCCCTCTACATGATGCCTGATGCAGGTGGCTGAAGGATGCACTGACATCAGTAGTAGACTGGCGAAGGATGGTATATACTTATGAATGAAGGTTGTGCTGCTACAAAAAGGAATAAAGTCGTGAGGCCTGCAACGATGTGAGTGAATATGTGAGACATTTGGTGAGACAAAATCAGTCAGCAACAAAAGAACACGAATGGTGTGGTCACCTTTAGAAACTGCTTATAAGAAAACAGGGGCTAGACTGTAAGCTTTTAGAGCAGACACATTAAGTCCAGAGTGGTGATTATTATTTCTGGATTTTGAGAGGCTGTTTTATATATATAACCTGATATTTAGAGATAAGAATGAAGCTGGGTTGCGGTTAAAGTAATTCAGAACATAGGAGCAAGGAAGACTGTCTATATTTTAGAACCACACATATTCTTTGAGACCAGTGGAAGAAAGGTTTATTTGATCTGGAACTGAAATTTTCTGTAGTGCATAATCAAATTCAACCTATCTGTATAGTTCATTTGACTGAAAAACTGGGAGCACAGAAAAAGAAAGAGGTCCTTTAATCCTGTATAGATTATTGTAATGCCTGGATACATCCTAGAGTATATTAAGCAAATAATCAAAAAGTACTACCAAAGAGCAATTAGACAAGAAAAAGAAATACAAGGCATCAAAATTGGAAAGGAAGTAGTAAAACTCCCACTGTTTGCAGATGATATGATACTATATGTCGAAAACCCTGAAAAATCCACAGCAAAACTACTAGAGCTAATAAATGAGTATAGCAAAGTAGTAGGTTACAAGATTAACACTCAAAACTCTGTAGTGTTTCGATACACTAGTAATGAACAATCTGAGGGGGAAATCAAGAAACAAATTCCATTTACAACTGCAACCAAAAGAATAAAATATTTAGGAATAAATTTAACTAATGAGACAAAAGACCTATACAGAGAAAACTATAAGAAACTGTTAAAAGAAATCACAGAAGACCTAAATAAATGGAAGGGCATACTGTGCTCATGGATTAGAAGACTAAATATAGTTAAAATGTCAGTTCTACCTAAATTGATGTACAGATTCAATGTAATACCAATTAAAATCCCAAAAAATTTACTTCTGAGCAATAGAAAAACCAATAACCAAATTTATCTGGAAGGGCAGGGTGCCCTGAATAGCTAAAACTATCCTGAGAAAGACAAATGAAGTTAGAGGTCTCACACTAACTGACTTCTAAGGCGCATTACGAAGCTACAGAGGTCAAAACAGCACGGTACTGGCATAAAGACAGATATACTGACCAATGGAATCAAATACAGTATTCAGATATAGACCCTCTCATCTATGGACAATTGATCTTTGATAAGGCAGTTAAGCCAACTCACCTGGGACAGAACAAACTCTTCAATAAACGGTGCCTAGAGAACTGGATATCCATGTGCAAAAGAATGAAAGAGGATATATATCTCATACCCTACACAAAAATTACCTCAAAATGGATCAAAGACCTAAACATTAGATCTAAGACCATAAAACTGTTTGAAGAAAATGTAGGGAAATATCTTATAAATCTTATAATAGGAGGTGATTTCCTAGACCTTACACCCAAAGCATGAAAATTGAAGAAAAAAAGAAATAAATGGGAACTCCTCAAAATTCAACACTTTTGTGCATCACAGAACTTCATCAAGAAAGTAAAAAGACAGCCTACACAATGGTAGACAATATTTGGAAATTTATTGTATGATAAATACATCAATATTTATTTGATGTATCAGATAAAGGTCTAGTATCCATATATATATAAATACATAAAGAGATTGTTCAACTCAACAACAAAAAGACAGACAATCCAATTACAAAATGGGCAAAAGACTTGAACAGACACTTCTCAGAAGAGGAAATACAAAGGGCCAAAAGGCACATGAAAAGATGCTCAACTTACCTGGCTACTAGGGAAATGCAAATCAAAACCACAATGAGATATCATCTCACACCCACCAGAATGGCCATTATCAATAAAACAGAAAACAGCAAGTGCTGGAGAGGATGTGGAGAAAGAGATACACTTATCCACTGTTGGTGGGAATGTTAAATGGTACAACCACTGTGGAAGGCAGTTTGGCAGTTCCTTAGGAAGCTAAGTATAGATTTGCCATATGACCTAGCAATACCATTGCTTGGTATCTACTCAGAGGACATGAGGGCAAAGACACAAATGGACATTTGCACACCAATGTTTATAGCAGCATTATTTACAATTGCCAAGAGATGGAAACAGCCCAAATGTCCATCAACAGATGAGTGGCTAAATAAGCTGTGGTATATACATATCATGGAATATTATGCAGTTGTAAGACAGAATAAAGTTATGAAGTACGTAACAACATAGATGGACCATAAGGACATTATGCTGAAGGAGATTAGTCAAAAACAAAAGGACAAATACTGTATGGTCTCACTGATATGAACTAATATTAATGAATGAACCTGGAGAATTTTAGTTAAGAACAGAGGTCATCAGGAGATAGAAACAGGGTAGATATTGGGTAATTGGAACTGAAGGAATATAGATTCTGGAACAGGATTGATTGCACAAATTCAGAAATGGATAGCACAATACTACGTAACTGTAATACAATAATGTTAGAACACTGAATGAAACTGAATGTGAGAATGATGGAGGAGGATTGGGGGCAAAATGAAATCAGAAGGAAAGATAGACGATAAAGACTGAGATGGTATAATCTAGGAATGCCTAGAATCTATAATGATAGTGACTAAATGCACAAATTTAAAAATGTTTTGCATGAGGAAGAACAAAGGAATGTCAATAATGCAGGTTGTTGAAAACAGATAGTAATTAATATTTTAAAACTTTAACTTATGTGTAAGACTAAAGCAAAAAATGTTTATTTGGTACAAAATTTTAAAAATTTATATTTTGACTAGTGCATTTCCTAATATAACTTATGTGGACAGCTTAATCGAACACCATAAGTATATGGAACCTTGAGTAGGGCATCAGATTTTGTAGGTTTGTCCAGACTGATTCCTCCCCGCTACATGGAACATGACATCCAGGGGTGAACGTCTCTGGCAATTTGGGAGATGACTCCCAGTGATGAATTCAGCCCTGGCATAGTGGGAGCAATAATTCCAACCTGACCAAAAGGGGGAAAAGAAGTGTAATTTAAAAAGTATCAGTGGCAGAGAGAGTTCAAATAGAGTTGAGAGGCTACTCTGGAGGCTGTTCTTATGCAAGCTTATTCTTATGCAAGCTTATGACATTGCTACCTATCATAACCTGCCAACCCCCAACTAGAATCATTCCAGACAATCCTAAAGAACACCTAGGGCAATAAATAAGATTCCACAAGAGTTCCATGCACTAGAGTAACTTTCCAGAAACCTATAACCTCCAAATGGGCCCCTGGTCCAGATAAGTCCTGAAACCTAGCTAGTCTCTCCAGAACATCAGATGGTTCCATCTTCCTAACCAATATTAGTGACACACCCTTCCAATATGAAAAATTAAGAATTGCCATAGCCCAAACACTCCTAAAGAGAGGGATGGAAAGATCAAAGATGATGTTGGAGTTATACAGAGAAGATGAGATTTAACAAATGAATATGAATGCTGAATCATTAAATTGATATTTCTTTTAGTCTCCAGTATTTTAGAGCAGCTAAAAGTGAAAACATAAAATTGTGAAACCGTAACCCGTGTCAAACTCTGAAATATGTTCTACAAATAACTGTGGTGCAGTGCTTTGAAATTTACAGTTTTTTTGTATATATATTATTTTTCACAAAAAAAGAAGGAAAAAAAGTTGATTGTGATTATAAAAAAATAGTTAAGCCCTCTAGCCTCCTATGTTCTGGAGCAGGTAGAAGGAAAAATCTGAGAGGATTATATGGCAGCCCATGACAACTGGGATCTGTCCTGTACCTACTCGTTGAAGAGTGCTTTGAAAACGATTGCTTTTTTATTTCTTTGCTGAGTATACGTGTTATACTATACAATAAAGAAAAGTTAAAAAAAAAAATGAGCACAGCAAAGTGGCAGGGTACAGGAGCAATAAGCAAAAATGAGTAGTGTTTCTACACACCAGCAATGAGCAATCTGTGGAGGAAATTAAGAAAAAAATTCCGTTTACAATAGCTACTAAAAGAATCAAAAATTTAGGCATAAACTTAACCAAGGACATAAAAGACCCATACACAGTAAACCACAAAACACTGCTAAAAGAAATCAAGGAAGTCCTAAATAAATGTGCATGGATTGGAAGATTAAATGTATTTAAGATGTCAATCCTACCTAAATTGATGTATAGATTCAATGCAATACAAATTAAAATCCCAACCACTTACTTTGCAGAAATCAAAAAAACAATAAACAAGTTTACTTGGAAGAGCAGGGTGCCCCAAATAGCTAAAAATTTCTTAAGAAAGAAAAATGAAGTGGGATGTCTAGCACTACCTGAGTTTAAAGCATATTACAAAGCTACAGTGCCCTCTGGACAGTAGTGTGGTGGTTCCACAGGAGGCTAAGTATAGGGTTGCCACATGATCCTGCAACCCCATTATTAAACAAAGACTTGAAGAACAGAAAACAGGGGTATCAATAGGCATTTGTACACTGGTGTTTATGGTGGCATTATTCACAATTTGCAATGGATGGAGCTGGCCTAAGGATGTATCAACTGATGAAAGAAGGGTGAACCATGGTATATGCATATGACAGAATACTGAATGGCTGCAGGAAGGAAGGAAGTCATGTGGAAAACAATTAGGTGAATGACCCTTGAGGACATTATGTTGAGTGAAATAAGACAGAAACAAAGTGACAAACAATGTATCATCTCATTAATAAAAACTAACTATAACGAGCAAACTCTGAACATTGAACTCCAGTGCGTAGGTTATTAGGGGACAAAAGTGGACAGAGACCGGGCAATCGATGACTTAATACAGAACATTCAAATAAGGCTCACTGTAAAGATCTCCTAGATTGTAAGCTCTTACAACAGTCACATCTATTCCTGAGTTTTAACTATTATTTTCAAATTCTGAGATGTTCTGCTCTTTCTGTATAACCTGGTAGTTCTCTGTAACTCTGGGGGTATCTGTTTGACACCTGAGACTCAGAGTTCAAGTTCTGCAGCTCTGAAAGTCAGCATTACTCCATACAGCAACTGTTAAAGAAGATGAAAAAGAGATCAGACTCCAATTAGAGATATGAATGAAATGGACCTGGCTAGGACTAAGTAAATCAGAATACAGGGTAAAGGATGATACTGTATTTTAAAACTTCAACTTCTACGTGAGACCAAAGGAGGAGATGTTTATTTCGTCCAAAATTTAAATTTTCTATAGCACACTAATTTAACCACTCTGGTCAATGTATTTAAACAACTTAATTACATGGAGCCTACAATAGGGAATGAGATCTTGTTACTCTGTACAGGTTAATGTAACAGCCTGATATATTCCTGAGCATTTGGGGCAGAAAATAAAAAGAAGTATCTGCAAAATTCCCTTGAGGAACTAGGGAGTGGGGTGGGGAGAATGTAGATTTATTAAACTTCCCCACCTGGGGAATTCCTGATATTCTTTCAGGCATTAAGGACTCCCAATTTAATAAGCTAACCCCTCAGTCTTAAGGCTTACCCTTATGAAACATTTCTACAGTGACAAAGCTAGGCCTGCATGTAATTATGTTTAAGTCACCCCCAAAAAGCCTCTTTTGTTGCTCAGATGTGGCCTCTTTCTTTAAGATAACTCTGCAAATAAAATCACTACCCTCCCCCCTCTACACAGGACATGACTCCCAGGGATATAAGTCTCCCAGGCATTATGGGACATTACTCCCAGGGATGGCACTGGCCTGGTGTCATGGGATTGAAAATGCCTTCTTAACCAAAAGGGGGACAAGAAATGGAAGTAAAGTTTCAGTGGCTAAGGCATTTCAAGTAGAGTTGAAAGGTCATTCTGGAGGTTACTCTTATAACAGCTTTAGCCAGATGCTGCAGACTACCATGGTATGCCAAGCCCCAACCAATAGTATTCCTGAAATACCTAGGGAATGCCCTCAGCTCTATCTAAGTCTGTATAAAAGTTTTTCTTTGTAAGTTTTTTTTTCTCAGAAACTTAAGGCCTCCAGATTGAGCCTATGCCAGATGAGCCCTAAAACCCAGAGGTAGCAGTCTCTTCAAGAACATCACCAGTTTCACACCTCTATCACATAAGGTCAACACCCCTTTCTAGCACAAAAAAAGCTAAACTGGTCATTACTCAGGTATCTCTGAAGTTTGAGAGAAAGATCAAATGAGAGAGAGGAGGTATCACTGAGAAAACAGGATTCAACAAATGACTGTGACTACAAATTCATTATATAAATAATATCTCTTTTTAGTGTTTAGTGTTTTAGAATAGCAAGAAGGAAATACCTGAACTTGCTGAACTGTAACACTGTAACCCAGTAGCTCTGATCTTTGATAATGATTGTATAACTGTACTGAACAAAAAAAAGAAAGTTGCCCATGTTTGTATGGATCTACTTCTGGATGTTTAGTTCTGTTCCAGTGATATATATATTATATATATAATATATATATATGACAATTCTACACTGTCTTAGTTAACCTACCTCTATTGTAAGTCTTAAAATTAGGTAGAGTCCAATACTAGCGGTCAATAAGAGGGAGGGGTGAGGGGTATGTTTGGGGTTTTCTTTTTTATTTTTATTTCTTTTTCTGGAGTAATGCAAATGTTCTAAAAATGATCATGGTCATGAATGTACAACTATGTGATGATATTGTATAGTATATATTCACATACTATACAATCTATCCAAAGTATACAATCAATGGTTGTATACTTTGGATGGATTGTATAGTATGTGAATAGATCTCAAAAAAGATATGTGAATATAACTCAAAAAAATTACATTTTAAAAAAAGATGGCGGGTGGGCCATGGTGGTTCAGTGGCAGAGTTCTCACCTGCCATGCCAGAAACCTGGGTTCGGTTCCCGGTACCTGCCCATGCGAAAAAAAAAAAAAAGAAAAACAAACAAACAATACAAGATGGAACATATTTCATGTTTTTAGTGAATTATAAAACTATACTGAGTTTGCTTAGCTCCCTGTTAATGTACAGCTTCACGAGGCATCTAGAGACACATTTTTTTCCAGATTGGCATTTCCTGGGTCACCCGGTTCTTTTCCAGTAATGATCACCATGCTATATAGACTTGTCTGCTTCCTAGAGGAGCAAGGAATGGTGAAATCAGCAACAGAGAAAACTATTCTTAAAATGTGTTATAAACTCAGTTTAGTTTAATGTGTCAAGTGCTAGAGTATTACACGCAATTTTAGCATAGTCCATTTTTTGGAGGACTCTTGCTGAGGCTGAGCTTTCTTTAGTGATCTCCCAATCAATATGACCCCCACTTCATGTTCAAAAAATACTAAAGAAGAAAAGAAAAGGCAGCTGTCTGTTAGGTTATACAGGATTTATGTGGTATCTTCAAAAACCAATCTGATAAAATTTTCCATTCACTGATTTTAGCTGAGCCACCAAGAAAACAAGAAAATCCTTCTGCAAAATTCTCAATAAGATATTTTCTAAAGACCTGAAGCGTGAAACCTGGATTACAATGGTTGACCAAAAAAAGAAAGTAATTCGTACAAAAACTAAATTAAAACATTAAACGTATAACAATATAAAATTTATTTTAAAACTGCAAAGATTTGACAATATATAAATACCTATGCAATGGTAAAAAATAATTTTTAAATATGTAAACTATAAAATTCAGAGTGAAAATGTTGAGCTTTTAATTCTATTTATAATATTTATATAATGTATAAATTTTTCTATGTTCTCCTTACCGAGAAACTTAAGTTCTTATTGATTGCAAGCTACATGATTTATAGTGCACCACAGAAATAGATGAAAAAAAAACAGACTGAAAGTTCTACAGATTTATCAACTGTACTTACATTATCACAAATATAACAGAAAAACGATTGAAAATCTTCATACCTAGTTATATGTAAATTTTTATACTGTAATGACTTGAGTTTGATATAGAAATGACAAAAGCAATAAAGTAGGCTTTTCCATCTATTCTACACATTTAGATTCACTGTGGTAGATAGCAAAAGGGCCAGAATTATTTCTCGTCTCGACATCCACCAGCCCCAGTAGCTCTACCAATTGACCCCAGATGCACAAACACCTAGCCACGATCAGCTGATCCTGACCCAGAGAAAAAGACCCATCCAGCTGAGCTGAGCCTATCCCTGAAGTATACAAAGTGTCTATCCTACAGAAAAATAAGCTAAATAAATGGTGATTATTCTAAGCCACTACATTTAGGGTAATGTTTTATAGAGCAGTAGATGACTGATACACTTTCTTACAGCTTTTTACCTTTACAGCACATTTGCTATGTCATTGAACAACTGAAGTATATATGAGCACCACTGTATGGAAAAAGCAATCATATACATATCGGCATTTGCATAATGAACATTATTTTACAAGCTAGCCTTCTCTGCATGTTCTTCTAACCATACAATGAGAATAGCTGAAAGGACCTCAGATCCATATTTCATCAAGAAGTAGAGGTATTTCTACTAAATGTTAGTAAATCTTGAAGCTTTTGTTTGTTTATAATATAAAATTCCCTAAAAAACTTTCCAAACAGTAGTCACTTAGATAACAGGAAACTCTTACCTATAATCATCTAACTGTACTAGAAAACGTACGATATCATGATGTGCTTTCAGTACCAGCAGTTCAGTATAGGGGTTCCGGGTTTGCTCTTCATCTACTGTCTGTAAAGAAGACTTCTTGCATTGGAAGAAAACAAAAACAGAAAGAAAGAGAGAGAAAAATTTATCTATGATAAACATCATGTTGGAATATTTTGTATAGAATACATCTAAGAATACAAGACTTAAAAAGCCTTAAGTTACCAAGTTATAATACTATCTATTACTTCCCACAGTATCAACTAAGTAACCATCAGTTCCACATAAAATATTTCTCTTACCACAAACCTAAAATAAATCTACCTTTTTTTGTGAAATATAACACATATTCAAAAAAGCAATAAATTTCCAAGTACATTTTAACGAGTAGTTATAGAACATTTTAAATTTTGGTATGGGTTATAGTTCCCTGGTTTTTTGTTTTTTTCTTCTAGCTGCTCCAAGACACTGGAGACCAAAAGAAACATCAGTATAATGATTCAGCAATCATACTCATTTGTCAAATTCTATCTTCTTTGCTATAGTTCCTTCTATTTTTCTTTTTTTTGTGAAAAATAACATATATACAAAAAAATCAATAAATTTCAAAGTATATTACAACAATTAGTTGTAGAACAAATTTCAGAGTTTGCGATGGGTTATAATTCCACAATTTTAGGTTTTTATTTCAAGGGCTCTAAGGTACTGGAGACTAAAAGAAATATCACTATAATGATTCAGTAGCCACACTTGTTTGTTAAACCCTACCTTCTCTGTATAACTCCACCATCATTTTTGATCTTTTGCCTACTCTTTAGGGGTATTTGAGCTATGCCCATTCTCAATTTTTCAAGTTGGACGAGGCTGTCGATAACATGGGATAGGAGGATGGAATTAGTTGATGTTCTAGAGAGGCTGGCCCCTCTGCATTTCAGGACTTATCTGGTCCAGGGACCCATGTGGAGGTTGTAGGTTTCTGGAAAGTTACTCAGTGCATGGAAGCTTTGTAGAATCTTATATAACGCCTTAGGTATTCTTTAGGATTGGCCAGGATAGTTTTAGTTGGGGTTTAGAAAGCAACTTCTAACCGCAGCTTGCATAAGCGTGACCTCCAGAATAGCCTCTCAACTCTATTCGAACTTTTCCAGCCACGGATATCTCATTTGTTGCACTTCTTTTCCCCCTTTTAGTCAGGATGGCATTGTTGATCCCATAGTGCCAGGGCCAGGCTCATCCCTGGGAGTCATCTCCCATGCCACCAGGGAGACTTTCATCCCTGAATGTCATGTACCACATAGTAGGGAGGGCAATGGTTTCACTTGCAGAATTGTGCTTAGAGAAAGAAAGCCTACATCTGAACAACAACAGAGGTCCTCTGGAGGTGACTCAGGCATACATCCATATTAAATTTTAATACTGCAACTCACTATAAATGTACACAATGGGTGAATTTTATTGTATATAAATTCCACCTCAATAAACTTGACTTTTAAAAAAAATTTCATGAGCCAATCCAACTTAATATTTTAAAATGGGCATTTCTTGATTAAAATTTGGCAGAAACAAAACTGCAGGTGAAAGGAATAAAATATAATAACAGTGCCTAGCCCATTCTAGGCATTCAATACGGATTTGCTAAATGAATAAAGGAAGGAATAAAATCATTTAGAGTCAATGAACTGAACTTTGGATAATAATGGACAACCTTTTTCAGCACAAAGAAGTTAGAATGGTCATTGCTGAGAAACCCTTAAAGATTGAGAGAATGATTAAATGAGAGGGAGGATATATAACTTAGAAGTTAAAATTTAACAAATGATTATGTCTACTGACTCATTATATAGATATTACTTTTTAGCTTCTGGTGTATCAAAATAGCCAGAAGGAAATACCTGAAATTGCTGAACTGTAATCCAGTAGCCCTGACTTTGATAATGATTGTATAACTACACAGCTTTAATCATTCTGACCAAGTGTTGTAAAAACTTTGTGAATGACACTCCCTTTATCCAGTGTATGAGTAGATGACTAATAAAGACATACATGAAAAATAATAATGATAATAATAATCATGATAACAGGTCAGAAATATGGGGGAAAATACCCCTACACAAACTACAGACAATAGTTAAAATACTATTTTAAAAATCTTTCATCAATTGTAACAAATGTGACTACTGTTAAAAAAAACAGAATTATTAAAAAAATGTTATCAATTGTAACAAATTTTCCACACCAATGCAAGTGTTGGTAGTGGGGTGGTGTTTGGGAATCTTGGTTTTTTCTCCATGATTGTTCTGGAAACCCAGAACTTCTCTAATAAATTTAAATAAAGAAAAACCTCTGTCCTTAACCTCTAAACCAGGGATTCCCAACCTTGACATTTTGGACAAAAAATTATTTATTGTTGGGGGCTGTCCTGTGCATTTTTGGCAGCATCCCTGGCCTCTATACATTAGATGCCAGTAGAAAACCCCACACACACATAGGTGTTGTCAATCAAAAATGTCTTCAGCCATTGCCAAATGGGGGGAGCTCAGTTGAGAACCACTGCTTAAACTATCTACAAATTAGGGAAAACCATAAATTCTGATAATGTACAAATTCACAACAGTTATAGAACTGAAGTACTCTTACATGAAGAAATGTACAAATAACATGCACAAATGTTTTCCAAAAAATTCACCCAGAAGCATTAATATTTTATTTATTCCCTGTCTCCTTTCTAGCAGAGGTTCTGATGAGAAAAGCAAAAGTTAGAAATCTGAACACTGTATAAACTGCTTCTCCCAATGAAAGCTTGACAGGCGGGGCAGAACTGGTTAATTAAATTACATGACTAGCCAAATAATCGGGTCAAAACAGAATAGCTATATATGTGTCATGTGTGGACTATTCAGTGATCCACAATTCTTCCATAATCTGATGGATTTCAGCCTAATCTGACATAAATACATTTGTTTTAAAATAGACTGTACACCTCAAATGCAAAGATAGGAGGAAGTTAAAACTGAGAAGTCTGCTTACCACAATTCAGCTTTTTTTTCACTTTTAACAGTCCAAATAAATATTTATGAGAAATAAGAGACTTACAAATTCAGTCGAGTGGTAGATCTCAACATTTTTAAAGTTGCAAAATTATTCTCAACATTTCAAATGTGAATCTCATTAAGGTCTATTCAATTATTCAGACCCCTGCCGGAAGTGTGACTATGGAACTAGAAATAGCAATTAATTATAGAAACATTTCTTTGATTCTGAAACAAATTATTAATTTTTAGAAATAATTATGTACGTTTTATCTTGAGAAAGCACCAGTTAATGCTGGGAAGAGGCACCCATTCAAATGCACCGAAAGTGGAAAGGCTGCATTCAGCACTGGCTCGTTTCTGGTAAATCGGCAGCTTTAAGCTGGCACGGGGCTGGTTTTAGGCGGCCAGAAGACCCAAGTTCTTCCAAGTCCCAACACCGCTGACGAGCAGCTGAGCGTCCTTGCGCCAGTCATTTCCGCCTGGGCTTTACTCTGCCCAGCCACTAGACAGGCCGGTGTGTCCAGGGCCCTGCGGCGGGCCGGCGCTCGGCTCGTCCACACCCGCAGGCCCCGCCTCCGGCCGAGACGCGCCTCGGGCCCCGCGAGCCCGGCTCCTACGGCAGCCAAGTCGGGCAGTTGAGGCCTGAGGGACTTACCTCGGCCAGCCCCTGGGGTTCTCGGCCTCCCCCGATCAGCCATCGCAGCATTCGGCGGCGGCGGCGTCTGGTCGGCGCAGGCCCGGCCGCCGGAACTCGGCAGTCAGCGCCAGACCAACGCCGGCCGGTGCCGCCCTCCACTCGCCCGCGGAACCAAGAGGTGCAGGGCTGAGACCACAGCCCAGAGATTCCTGTGGAGATTCAGTTTGCGCTCCGGGACAGCTGGAGGCCGAGGCGCCGCTACTGCGGCGGCGCGCGACGCGAAGTGAGCAGGCGCGGGGCCTCGAGCGCGCGCCAGGCCGGGAGATCGACCGGCCCCTGGCGGACGCACGCGCATCGCCGCCCAGGAACGGCCCCTCCCTCTGGAATCCTTCACTTAGCAGGTGGTCCAAGACACCTGCCCCCTTTTCCCAAAGAGATGGCTGGAGAAGGTGGAGAGCAGTAAACTTCTGCTTCCATACTGATGCGGGTGTACACGTGTACACCAGAAGAAATCTGACCAACATTTATTGTGTGCTGTGCTAAGGCTTTCCATAAATCCACACGGTAACTGTATATCCCCTATTTCATAGATAAAGAACTGAAGCTTTGAGAGGTTAAGTACTTTATCAGAAGTTAACATCTATGAAGGAGCACCAGTGGGATTGGAACCCGATCTCTTATACTGTATTATCTAACCAACATAGTCCTGAAGAATAGAAGGCATTTCACATCTTTTATTTTGTCTCCTAGATTTTCGTAGGAGGGCAAGGGCTCAGATTTTCTACCTGGCTGCATATAAGAATTATTTGAGTAGTTTTTAGAAATATAAATACCTGGTTTCCACTCCAGACTTATTAAAACATAATCTCTGTGGTTAGAACACAGGAATCAGAGTTTTGGAAAAGTTGTTTGGTTGATTCTGGTAAGTACCAAGATTTGAGAATCACTTGTCTAGGAACTACTTATACATATACTTATACATTATACTTACACATGAAAAGTTCTTGCATATATTCATATATGAATTTGTTACATTCAAAAGAGGCTGCAGTACCAAATTCTTGTAGGAATGGCCAGCCAATGCTTTAATTCAACAAATGTTTATTGTGCACAGATACACTACTGATGCAAAAAGGAATCAAATTAAAATCACAGCTCCCTATATTTTATGGTATGTTAGCTGTAGGCAGCTGCCCAACCCAATTGTGTCTAGAGATTTATGATCTACTGTGAGTTACCTTTGCATTCATTTTGAGTGCACTTGGCAAAAGGAACACTCCAAGGACAGAGAAGGTTGACTTTTGTATGCTAACCCCAGATCATAGTCTGCATGTAGTTGAAAACAGACAAAAATAAACTAGCTCCTAGAAAAGTGGGACTCATCGTTAGTGAAACAAAACCTAGATTTTAGTCCTGGAAAGACAATTTGCTCCAAAGAAAGTAAGGAAACATAGTTGTACACCAGCATAAATATTATCCCTCAGATTTTCCTTATTCTTTGGGGTTCTCTCACTACCACATTATTCTAATTTAAGGAACATGCTGCTGGCCCTTTAAAGCACTAGCCCAGTGGTGAATACTTCCTCCCTTGGTTCCTCTTAGGACAGCTAGAAAAGAATGTTCTAAAATATCATGTAAAATACTAACAGAGAGATGAAGAAGAAATAAAGATGTCTGACATACAAATAATTACCTCATAATATTTATTGAGTACTTATAATGTTCAAGGCACGGGCTAATTACTTTACTTGCTTTGGCCCTTTTGATCCTCACAACTCTGTAAGCACTAAGCACTATTACCTTAACAAGGAATGTGAGGCACAACAAAATTAAATATCTTGCCTAGGTCACACAGTAAGGAATGGAAGAGTCAAGATCCAAATCTAAATTCAGATCCTGTGCTCTTCTAAGGCATACCAGAGCTAGCTGGGCCTCAAGAACTTAGTTCAGTCCCCTGCCATGTGATTTTGTGAAATTTCTCAACAAAACCCTCAAAAAGTTGGCATAACTTTACGAGACAGCCTGGGTCCCTTACTTCCTAGATACTCACCTATCTGAAGTGCAGTTACCCTACCTACCAGCTATAATCTCTTTCCTACATACCATGATTCCTTTCTGGTCAAAACTAAGCCAAATTCCTTTCTTGTCCCAGTCTTAGACTTTCCTCATTGGTACAATTTACTATTTAAAAGACTTTCTTCTTCTTCAGGTTAATGACATCAACAAAGATTTCAAATAAAAACGAGTCCTTACAAAGCAAAGCATATACCTTTAGAAGTCTTAAGCAACTCTTAACTGGGTTTTGGAAGCTTCCTGTTGACAAAGAAGATGGTGTAAGAAGTTCCTGGGTGCCACTGCCTGACAGAATCTTTGAACTAGCAAAAACTGGCAGAGTCATCTTTCTCCAAACTCAAAAAAAAGATTAAAGGGCTGCAGTAACCGGGCAAGTGCCAAAATAAGAAATCACAGCTTTAAAAAATGGTAGGAGAAGTACATGGCACTCTTGCTGGCCCCTCCATCAACCCTCCCCAGCTCAATGCAGAGTCAGCTGCGCTCCCATTGTGCGTCCCTGACCTTGTTATGAAGGAAGCAGAGTAACCCCCATGCATGTGCACATACTGGGATACCTGTATGTCCATGCCAGCCTACCAGGCAGTGGCCTGCAAGACTAAACAAGAAAACTCTCTGCCTCAGTTAGAAAACTTGCCCTGCAGGCATAAGCAGCTTGCAGAAAGCTAATGCAGTATAAGAAACAAGTCAATGTGACCTAGGGCAAAGTATTACCTGCTTTAAGTTATACAACAGTGCATTTGGGAGGAGAAAATCTATTTCGTAGGGAGTTGAAGAGGCATTCAAATTCCTGTGAATAGGGAATTCCTAATGCCATGAGCAAGCACAACCCCAGAATAAGACTTGGGCTCAGAGAAGACTGAGAGGCTCTGCACTTATATTTGCCTCCTGGTGACCTTCTTGACAGCAGGGCTAAACTCTGAAAGAGAGCACTGGCTCTCTGTTGCACAGCCAATTTGCAATGACTGCAAAAAAATGTTTTCTGTGTTGGTTTGTTTTTATTAGTTCCTGACACTCAAGAAAATTACTATTGTATCACAAGCTGGAAACAAACTAAAGGAACACAATTCTCGGGGACTAAGACCCAGAGTTAACAATTTAAAATGTTAAAAAATTATATAGTGTGCAGAAAGATTGCAAAACAAACAGGAAATGACAGCCTTCCCAAGGAACAAAATACAAATACAGAAACCAACAAAGAAAACCAGATTTTGGACATACTGGAAAAAGACTTTTAAGAAGTAAATCTCAATATGCTCAAGAAATTAAAGGAGAAAACAAAGAAAGACTAAAGGATATCAGGAAAACAATGAAGAAACAATATAAGAATCTCAGTAAAGAGATGGATATTTTAAAAAGAAACAGCTGAAAACCACAATAACTGAAATGAAAATTTCCTTAGAGGGTTTCAACAGTAGAGCTAGCAAAAGAAAGTGTCAGTGAACTCCCATACATAATAATTGAAATGATTCCAAATGAAAAACAGAAAGAAAAATGAAAAAAAAAGTGAAAAGTAAGCAGAGCCCAAGAGACCTAGGGGACGCCATCATACCAATATATGTGTTACAGGAGTCTCAGAATGATAAGAGAGAATGGGCAGAAGGAATATTCAAGGAAATTAATGGCACAAAACTTAGCAAATTAAAGAAAGACATGAACATATATATTGAAGAAGCTGAAGAAACCCCAAACAAAACAAACTTGAAGAGAATCATGACAAGAGACACTCAAAATGTACAAATGCCAAGGACAAGAAGGTATGAAGGCAGAGGTATGAAATATTTAAGGTGCTAAAAGAAAGCAATTAAAAACCAAGAATTTTATACCCTTTGAGACTATCTTGCTAAAAGGAAAAAGAGATTAAGACTCCCATATAAACAAAAGCTAAGGGAATGTCAAACTTGCCATACATGAAATGCTAAAGAGTTCTTCAGACTAAAAGGAAAGAGCACTAGGCAATGGAGAGAAGTAGTATAAAGAAATAAAGATCTCTGGTAAAGGTAACTACATGGGTAATTATGAATGCATTTACTATAGTATTGCATTTTTTGGTGTGTAATGACACTTTTTACCTCTTACAGTTTTTGAAATGCAAATGCATAAAAGTAATGTGGTAGTTAGGTGCAGGTGTCAACTTGGTCAGGTGAAGGTGCCTAGTTCTGTTGCTGTGGACATAAGCCAATGGAATCTGAACCTCATCTGCTGCTGATTTCGTCTGCAGTTAGCTAGGAGGCGTGCCTGCTGCAATGAATGTTAGGTTTAATTGGCTGGTGCTTAAATGAGAGAGCTCAAGGTAGCACAGCCCAAGCAGCTTAGCATACCTCATCTTAGCACTCGCAGTTCACCCCAGGCCTTTGGAGATGCAGAAAGGAATCACCCCAGGGCAAGTTGTTGGAATCCAGAGGCCTGGAGAGAAGGCCAGCAGAGATCACCTTGTGCCTTCACGCATAAGAAAGAACCTCAGTTGAAAGTTGGCTGCCTTTCCTCTGAAGAACTACACGTTTTTAATGAAATAAATCCCCTTTTATTAAAAGCCCATCCATCTCTGGTGTGTTGCATTCTGTCAGCTAGCAAACTAGAACAACTAATGATAAACCTATGGTTTGGGGCCTATAGTGAATAAGATACAATTGGTAACAAATACAACAAAAAGGTGGGAGGAGACAGAGATATAGGAATAGTGTATGTGTATGCAATTGAAGTTAAGTTGGCATCAAATCAAATGTGATTGCTACAGGTTAAGTTGTTAAATTTAAGCCCTGTGGCAACCATAAAGAAAATATATGAAAAATATCTGCAGAAAGAAATGAGAAGGAGCTAAAAATGACATACAAAAAAATCAAATAAATGTGAAAGTAGGTATGCTGGTTTCAATTTGTTATGCACCCCAGAAAAGCCTATTTTCTTTTAACCCATTCCTGTGGGTGCAGACCTATAATGGGTAGAAATTTTTGGTTAGATTGTTTCCATGGAGATGTGATCCAGAGCATTCAAGGTGGGTCTTAATCCTTTCCTGGAGTCCTTTGAGAAAAGATAGACTGTAAAAGCCCAGGGAGCATAGAGAAAGAAAACCTCTCAGGAGAAGACAGAAGGACCCACAGGAGCTGGAAGAGCCATTTTAAAACCAGAATCCTGGAGAGAAGGACCAAAAACATCATCATGTGCCTTCCCATGTGATAGAGAAACCCTAAATGCCAGCAGTCTTTCCTCAGAAAAGCCATCTCCGCCTTAATGCCTTAATTCAGACATTCTCATGGCCTTAGAACTGTAAATTTTTAACCTAATAGTTCCCTTTGTAAAAGCCAGTCCATTTCTGGTATACTACATTCTGGCAGCTCTAGCAAACTGAAACAGTAGGCATTAATGGAAGAATTGAGGGATAAAAAAGGTGTAAGACTTATAAAGACCGAATAGCAAAATGACAGAGGAAAGTCCAAAATTATGTGTACTAACTTTAAATGTAAATGGATTAAACTCTCCAGTCAAAAGCCAGAGATTAGCTAATCAGATAAAAAAAGTATGACCCAATTATATGCTATTCACAAAAGACACCTTAAATTCAAACATAAGTAGGCTGAAAATGAATGGGTAGAAATTATATACTGTGCAATTAGGAACCAAAATCCATCTGAGGTAGCTATACTAATATCAGGTAAGATAGACTAAGAGACTAATATCAGGTAAAATACTGTTAAGGATACTGTATACCTATGAATGGACTGATACAACAAAAAGACGTAACTACATATACAGCTAATGGTAGAGCCCCAAGATATAAGAAGCAAATATTGATGAATTTGAAGGGAGAAATGAAAATGTCTATGTTAATAATAAGAGATTACAATACATCATTTCCAATAATGGATAGAACACCTAGACAGAAGATCAATAAGAAAATAGAATAATATAATAAATCAACTAGACCTAACTGACAACAGCATGAACATTTCCCAGGATCAAACATATGTTAGGTCACAAAACAAGTATCCCTAAATTCAAAAATACTAAAATCAATCCAACCATAATAGTACTATATCCTTAATATATAACTCCATTATTTAATTCCTATAAGAATCAGAATACAGTTGATCAAGAAAAAGGTTTATTTCCTGATAATGGACATGCAAAATCTAAAGAGGTAAAGTGGGACAAAAAAAAACAATATAAAGAGGATAAAGGCATATGAGAACAGAGAACGTGTATGCTATTGAAGGTAAGTTGGTATCTCTTCAAATTAGTAGGAAATTGATGTAGGTTGTGTAATATAAATCCAGGGTTAACAGAAAGAAGGCATTTTAAAAACATAGTGAAAAAGAAATGAAAAAGGATCAGCCAGATACATCACAAAAGATCAACTATACTGAAAAGGATATTGCAATAAAGGAAAAGAAAAAAAAAGACATGATGACTAAAAACCAAATACAATATGGCTAAAGTAAGCAATGCCTTTGCAGTATTTACTGAATCAATAGATTAAACTCCCCTGTCAAAAGATGCAAATTGGAAGAATGGATGAAAAGTCATGATCCAACTACACGTTGTTTACAAGTGACTCACTGAGGCCCCAAGACACAATAGGTTGAAAGAGAAAGGATGTAAAAAGATATTCCATGCAACTGTAACCAAAAAAGAGCTGGGATAGCTACACTAGTATCAGACAAAATAGACTTAAGTCAAAAGCAGTTATAAAGACTAGGAAAGACACTCTATATTAATACAAGGGCCAATCCACCAAGGAGAAATAATAATCATAAATATTTATGCACCTAACCATAGCCCTCCAAAATATATGAGACAGACACTGGCAAAACTCAAGTTAGAAATACTTGGAGACTTTGATACACTGCGCTCATCAATAGATAGAACATCGAGACAGAATATGAATAAGGAAACAGAGAACTTGAATAATATGGTAAATGAACTACATCCAACAGACATATACAGAACACTGCATCCCAAAATAGCAGGATTGCATTCTTATCAATCGCACATGGACTGACAGACAATCTATTGGATCGCAAAATAAGGCCCAATAAATTTACAAACATCGAAATTATACGAAGCATCTTCTCTGTCCAGAATGAAAAAGCTGGAAATCAACAGCAGGTAGGGAACTGGAAAATCCACAAATATATGGAAGTTAATTAACACATCCTTAAGCAATTAGTGAACCAAACAAGAAATTGCAAGGGAAATCATAAAATTTTGAGACAGTGGAAAACAAGAACACAACATATTAAAACTATTGGGATGCAGTGAAGACCATGCTGAGAGGCAAATGTATAGTCCCAAATACTTATATTTAAAAAAAGGAGCTGGGCAGGCCACGGTGGCTCACCAGGCAGAGTTCTTGCCTGCCATGCCAGAGACCCGGGTTCATTTCCCGGTGCCTGCCCACGAAAAAAAAATAATAATAAAAAAAGGAGCTAAAATCAAAGACTTAATTTCACACCTGGAGGAACTAGAGAAAGTATAGCAAATTAATCCTGAAGCAAGGAAAGGGGGGAAAAATTAGCAAAGATGAGAGCAGAAATAAATGAAGCTGAGAATAAAAAACAATAGAATTAACAAAATCAAAAGTTGGTTCTTCAAAAGATCAATGAAATTGAGAAACTCTGAAGTAGACTGTGCCAGTTTGAAAATATTATGTACCTTAGAAAAGCCAGGTTTTAATCCTGACTCAATCTTGTGAAGGTAGCTGCTTCTTTTAATCCTAATACTGTAGATTAGATTATATTTTGATTAGTTTTTGTCTCCATGGAGATGTGACACATGCAATTGTGGGTGTGAACTTTTGACTAGATGGAGATGTGACTCCACCCATTTGGGTGGGTCTTGATTAGTTTACTGGAATCCTTTAAAAGAAGGAACATTTTGGAGAGAGTCAGAAATGACAGAAACCTCAGAGCTGACAGAAACTTCACAGGAGAGCTGACACAGATGCGGACACGTAGAGAATAGACACAGATGTTTGGAGATGCGTGGAACCCAGCAGACATCACCATAAGATGTTAAGCAAGCCAGAACCTGGAGAAAGCCAAAAGAAGCCAAGAGATGAAAGCCAGCCTCAGAGTAACAAAGTGAGGAACCCCGACAGGAACAGAGGCTGAAGGTATTGGAGCTCAGGAGCAAGGGACCAGCAGATACCAGCCACATGACTCAGCTGACAGAGGTGTTCCTGACTGTGCTGGTTTGAAAGGATGTATGGACCCTAGAAAAGCCATGTTTTAATCAAAATCCCATTTCATACAATGGCAGAATAATACCTGTTCAATACTGTATATTTGAAACTGTAATCAGATCATCTCCCTGGAGATGTGTTTTAATCAACAGTGGTTGTTAAGCTGGATTAGGTGACGACATATCTCCACCCATTTGGGTGGGTCTTGAAAAGTTTCTGGAGTCCTATAGAAGAGGAAACATTTTGGAGAATGAAGGAGATTCGGAGAGAGCAGAGAACAATGCAGCCACGAGAAGCAGAGCCCACCACCCATTGACCTTTGGAGATGAAGAAGGAAAATATCTCCTGGGGAGCTTCAGGAAACAGGAAGCCAGGAGAAGAAGCTAGCAGATGATGCTGTGTTCACCATGTGCCTTCTCACCAGAGAGAAACCCTGAACTTCATCAGCCTTCTTGAACCAAGGTATCTTTCCCTGGATGCCTTTGATTGGACATTTCTATAGACTTGTTGTAATTGGGACATTTTCTTGGCCTTAGAACTGCAAACTAGCAACTTATTAAATCCCCCTTTTTGAAAGCCATTCTGTTTCTGGTATATTGTATTCCAGCAGCTAGCAAACTAGAAAACTGACACATCTGCCTTTCTTGAGTAAAGGTAACCTCTTGTTGGTACCTTAATTTGGACACTTTCACTTCCTTAGAACTGTAAACTTGTAGCTTATTAATTCCCTTTCATAAAAGCTGTTCCAGTTCTAGTATATCACATTCTGGCAGCTTGCAAACTACCACATAAACTGACAAAGGAAAAAAGAGAGAAGATGCAAATAAATAAATAAATGAGGGGGGAACATTGCTACATTAAATTAAAGGGATCATAAGATGATACTATGAACAACTGTACGCCAACAAATTAGACAACCTAGTTGAAATGAACAAATGCCTAGAAACACACAAACAGGATATGCTGACCAAAAAAGAAATAGAAGACCTCAACAGACCAATTATAAGTAGAGACTGAATCGGTCATCAGAAAAAGAAAACCCCAAGACCAGATGGCTTCACAGAAGAGTCTACCAAACATTCCGAGAAGAATTAATAACAATCCATCTCAAATTCTTCCAAAACATTGAACAGGAAGGAATACTACCTAACTAATTCTATGAGGCATACATCACCTCAATACTGAAGCCAGATAAAGATACTACAAAAAAAGAAAATTACAGAGCAACTTCTCTTATGAATAAAGATGAATAAATTGGGGGTGCACAGGTAGTTCAGTGGTTAGAATGCCCACCTTTCATGCAGGAGACCCAGGTTTGATTCCTGGATCATGCAACAACAAAAAAATCCTCAACAAAATACTGTCAAGTTGAATCCAATGGCACATTAAAAGAATTATACATCATGATTGGTTGGGTTTTATTCTAGGTGTGCAAGGGTGGTTCAATATAAGAAAATCAATTAATATAATATGCCACATTAAGAGAATGAATGGGGAAAAATATACGATCATCTAAATTGACAAAGGAATTTGATAAAACTCAATACCCACTTTTAATGCAATTTTATTGAGATATATTATATATTCACATACAGTATAATCATCCAAAGTGTACAACTAGTGGTTCATAATATCATAATAGAGCTGTGCATTCATCACAATTGATTTTTTTATCTACACACTGGATAAAGGGAGTGTTCTAGTTTGAAAGCTGCCAGAATGCAATATACCTAAAATGGAATGGCTTTTAAAAAGGGGAATTTATTAAGTTGCAAGTTTACAGTTCTAAGGCTATGAAAATGTCCAGTTTAAGGTATCCATGGAAAGATACCTTCATTCAAGAACAGGGTTTCTCTCTCAGCTGGAAAGGCACATGGCAAGATCTGTAGCTTGCTCTTCAGTGGCTTCCCCACTGGGCTCTGTCTGTTCTGTTGGCTCTCGTGGCTCTTGTGCCTCTAAAGCTTTTTCCAAAATGGCTCCCTCTTAAAGGACTCCTGTAAGCAACCTCACCTTGAATGGGTGGAGACACATCTCCATGGAAACCATCTAATCAAAAGTTATCACCCATAATTGGATGGGTCACATCCCCATGGAAACAATCAAAAAGGTCCCACCCAGCAATACTGAATGAGGATTAAAGGACATGGCTTTTCTGGGGTACACATCATATTCACACTGGCACAGGGAGCATCAATCATAATGTTTTTACAATCACACAGTCAACACCCATCTTGATAGAACATTTAGAAAAATAGGAATAGAAGGAAATTACCTCAACATGGTAAGGGACATATATGAAAAAAACACAGGTAACACAATACTCAATGGTGAGAGACTAAAAGCCTTCTCTCCAGATCCATACCAGGACAAGACTGCTCACTGTCGCCACCAAAAGGCATCACTGCCCTGAAAGTGCTAGCGAGAGCAAGTAGTCAAGAGAAAAAACAAAATGCATCCAAATAGGAAAGGAAAAGTAAAACTTTCCTATTTACCAATAACATGATCATGCACACAAAAAATCCTGAAAAATCCACAAAAAATTTACTAGAGCTAATAAATTCAGCAACATGGTGTGGCACAAGAGCAAAAACCAAAAAATCAGTTGCATCTATATGTAGGTAATAAACAGTCTGAAGGTGAAATCAAGAAGATAATCTCACTTATAACAGCAACTAAAAGTGGCAACCAAATATCAACAAAAAATTTAATCAACGATGTTAATGGAAAACTACACAACATTGCTCAAAATAAAGTAAAGAAGACCTAAATAAATTGAAGGAAATTCTGTGTTCATGGATTGGAAGACTAAACATTGTTAAGATGTGAAGTCAATCCAAACCAATTCACATATTCAATGCAATTCCAATCAAAATTCCATGAGCGTACTTTGCAGAAGTGGAAAAGCCAATCACTATATTGCAAATAGCCAAAAACATCTTGAAAAAGAAAAAAAAAATTGGAGGATTCATACTTACTGATTTTAAAGCTTAATTACAGAAAGACAGAGGAAGATCCCTGACTGGAGTAGCTCGAGATTAGCCCTGTTCCACAGGAGGGCAACCGAGGCGGCGATTCAGGAGTGGTGCTGACCTGGGAGAGCCTTCTGCACCACATGCAGCAGCCCTGGTTGCAGAGGCTGAGGAACTGAGAGGCAGAAAGCTGGAGTCTGGAGTGGAGGCGAGGAGGCGAGGAGCTATGGAGCCTGCGGGCGTGCACGGATGGGAATGCTGGACTAGAAAGTAAGCCAGACCGCGTCCTTTGGTCGCTTTACCCACACCAGCATAGCCACGTGACCGGTGATTCACCCCACACCCTATGCACCTGAACCCCCTCACCCTCTCCAATTTCCCACACTGCAGGTGCCCTCACCCCACCAGCCCCCAGTGCACATACCTGCCCCCCACCCCCACCCCAAGGGCAGCCCAACCCACCTCTCCTGCAACCTTCCCAAGCACTGCTTCTCCCTCCCTGTTCCCTGCAGGCTGTTGCCAGGGCATAAAGGTTGTGGGCACTAACCTCCATACCTAGCCTACCCCTGCCCCACCCCCACCCTGCCCATTGTATTGCATAGCCTCAACCCGCCCTCCCTGAGCTCAGAGAATCCATTTAAGGCACTCCCAGGCCCACACATGTGCACGGCCCCCAGTCACGTCATTCAGCTCTGGGAACTGCACTTTACACAGTCCTAGAACCGCACATGCGCACAGCCCTCAGCCTCACTTCCCACCTCTGAGAAAATGCCGACCTGTACAGCCAGGTCACAGCTGCTGCCAATCCACGAAGGTGTAATGCTGACCTGCTGCCACAGCTCTACACATGCGCAGAAAGAGCCCCATGCCCTAGACCCGCGCACACCAGGGTTACACACCCCAGAACGGTGCACCCACACAGCTACATCCTCCTGGCCGCTGGGCGACCACATTCACAAGCATCAGCATAACATCCCCAACCTGTGCCTATGCCTATACCTGCCCTGAAACAAATCACCACACTGAGCGCTCCACCCCATGCCCTGCTCCCTGCTGTACAACCATCCTGCAAACACAAGGCCTTAGACTACTGAAAGAAATCAACTCCCAAAGTAAATCAATCAGGATATCTACATGCCACAGAGACAGGAGGAGATCACTAAGCATATCACAATGCAGACACATATAGCCCTAACTAATGACCAAATCAAAACACCACAGGAGACACAGACGTTAGAACAACTAATCAAAGATGTTCATACAACTCTACTTAATAAAATGAGTGGGATAGCAAATGACATAAAGGAGCTCAAAGAGACAGTGGAAGAGCACAAGAAGAATTTGAAATAATACATAGAAAAATAGCAGATATCACAGAGATAAAAGACTTTGTTGACCAAATAAAAACATACTAGAGGCATACAACAACAGATTTGAAGAGAAAGAAGAAAGAATAAGTGATATAGAGGACAGGATAACTGATTTCGAAGACTCAAAACAGCAAAAGGCAAAAAAGATGGAAAAAACTGAATTTGATCTCAGGGAAACAATAGACAAAACAAAGTACACAAATATAAACATCATTGGTGTCCCAAAAGGAAAAGAGAGGAGTAAACGGCTAGGAGTAGTAGTTGAGGATATAATGGGGGGAAACTTTGCAACCCTCATAAAGGACATAAATATACACGTCAAAGAAGCCCAACAAACTCCAAACAGAATAAATCCAAATAGGCCTTCATCAAGGCACACACTAATCAGTCTATCAAATGTTGAAGACAAGCAGAAAATCCTGAAAGTGGCAAGAGAAAACCAATCTACTACATACAAGGGAAACCTAATAAGACTGAGTTCAGACTACTCAACTAGCACCCTGGAGGCTAGAAGGTAATTGTATGATATATTCAAGATCCTGAAGGAGAAACAGTTCCAGCCAAGAATTCTGTACCCAGCCAAATTGTCCTTCAAAATTGAGGGAGAGATTAAAGTTTTCATAGGCAAAGAAGTCTTGAAAGAATGTGTCAACAAGAGACTGGTCCTACAAGACATACTAAAAGGAGTTCTGCCTGCTGAAAGAACAAAAGACAGGAGAGGGAGGTCTGGAGGAGGGCACAGAATTGAAGATTACCAATAAGGGTAATTTGAAGAATACAAAGAGAAAAAGGGAAAAGAATACACAGATGTTACAAATAAAAAAGATAAAATGGTAGAATCAAGAAATACCTTTTCAGTAATAACTTTGAATGTTAACAGACTAAATTTACCAATTAAAAGATACAGATTGGCAAGATGGATTAAGAAACATAATCCTGCTGTATGCTGCTTACAAGAGACATATCTTAGACACAAGATTACAAATAGATTAAAGTAAAAGGATGGAAAAGATTTTTCACGCAAGTTGTAACCAAAAGAAAGCAGGTATAGCTACATTAATACCAGGCAAAATAGACTTTAAATGTAAAGACATCATAAGAGACAAAGGAGGACACTATATACTAATTAAAAGGTCAATTCACCAGCAAGATATAACAATGATAAATGTCTATGCTCCCAATCAAGGAGCTCCAAAGTACATGAGACAGACATTGGCAAAACTGAAGGGAGTGATAGATGTTTCAACAATAATAGTAGGAGACTTCAATAAACCACTCTCCTCTATAGATAGAACAACCAGTAAGAACAGCAACAAGAAAACAGAGAAGATAAACAACTTGATAAATGAATTAGACCTAACAGACATACATATGTCTTTGTACCTCAAAGCACAAGGTTATACATTCTTCTCTAGTGCTCATGGAACATTCTCTAGGATAGATCATATGCTGGGGCACAAATAACATCTTTATTAACTTTAAAATATTAAAATTATTCGAAGCACTTACTCTGATCACAATGGGATGAATCTGGATTCATGTTCAAAGAATGAGAACATTCACAAATATATAGAGATTAAATAACACACTCTTAAACAACCAGTGGATCAAAGAAGAAATTGCTAGAGAAATCAGGAGCTATCTGGAGATAAATGAAAATGAGACTACAACTTATCAGAACTTATGGGATGTGGCAAAGGCTGTGCTGAGAGGGAAATTTATTGCCCTAAATGCCTATATTCAAAAACAAGAAAGGGCAAAAACTGAGGACTTAACAGCAGACCTAGAGTAACTTGAGAAAGAACAGCAAACTAACCCCAAAGCAAATAGGAGAAGAGAAATAACAAAAATTAAAGCAGAGATAAATGAATGGGAGAACAAAAGAACAATAGAAAGAATCAACAAAAATCAAAAGTTGGTTCTTTGAGAAAATCAATAAAATTGATGGGCCACTAGCAAGACTGACAAAGAAAAAAGAGAGAGGATACAAATAAACAAAATCAGAAATGAAAAGGGATGTGTTTCCACAGATCCTGAAGAAATAAAAGAAATCATAAGATGATACTGTGAACAACTATACATCAACAAACTAGACAACTTGGAAGAAATGGACAAATTCCTGGAATCACACAAACAAGCTACACTGACTCAGAAAGAAATAGAAGAGCTCAACAAACCAATCACAAGTAAAGAAATTTAATCAGTCATCAAAAATCTTCCTGCAAAGAAAAGCCCAGGACCAGATGACTTCACAGGGGAATTTTATCAAACATTCCAGAAAGAACTAACACTAATCTGCTCAAACTTTTCCAAAAAATTGAGGAAAAAGGAACTCTACCTAACTCATTTTATGAAGCTAATTTCATTTTAATACCAAAACCAGGTAAAGATGCTATAAGGAAAACTACAGGCCAATCTCCCTAATGAACACAGATGCAAAAATTCTCAATAAAATATTAGCAAATCGAATTCAACAGCACAATAAAATAATTATACACCATGACCAAGTGGAGTTTATACCAGGAATGCAAGGAAGGTTTAACACAAGAAAATCAATTAATATAATACAGCACATCAATAAATTGAAAGGGAAAAATCACATGATCATCTCGATTGATGCTGAAAAAGCATTCGAAAAAATTCAACATCCTTTTCTGATAAAAGCACTCCGAAAAATAGGAATCAAAGGTAACTACCTCAATATGATAAAGGGAATATATGAAAAACCAATAGCCAGCATCGTACTCAATGGAGAGAGAGACTGAAAGCCTCCCCCCTAAGATCAGGTATAAGAAAAGGATGCCCACTCTCACCACTATTATTCAACATTGTGCTAGAAGTTCTAACTAGAGCAATTAGGAAGGACAAAGAAATAAAAGGCATCCAAATTGGAAAGGAAGAAGTAAACTCTCATTATTTACAGATGATATAATACTGTACTTGGAAGATCCTAAGAAATCTATAGCAAAGTTACTTGAACTAATAAACAAATTCAGCAAAGTGGCAAGATATAAAATTAATGTGCAAATATCACTAACATTTCTATACACAAACAATGACCTAGCTGAGGAGTCAGTTAAGGGAAAAATTCCATTCAAAATAGCAACAAAAAGAATCAAATACTTAAGAATGAACTTAACTAGGGACATAAAGGGTTTGTACATAGATAATGACATAACATTGCTAAAAGAAATCAAAGGAGATCTAAATAGGTGGAAAGACATTCCCTGCTCATAGATAGGAAGGCTAAATATAGTTAAGATGTCAGTTCTCCCCAAATGATCTGCAGATTCAACACAGTACCAATCAAAATTCCAACAACCTACTTTGAAGACTTGGAAAAGCTAACTACCAAATTCATCTGGAAGGGAAAGAGACTCCAAATAGCTAAAAGCATCCTAAAACCTATTTTCAATAATTGGGCATGGAAGAACTGGATATCAATAGCCAAGAGAATGAAAGAGGACCCCTATCTTACACCCCACACAAAAATTAACTCAAAGTGAATGAAACACCTAAATATAAGAACTAGCACCATAAAGCTTCTAGAAGAAAATGTAGGAAAACATATTCAAGACCTAATAGTAGGAGGTAGCTTCCTAAATTTACACACAAAGCACAAGCAACAGAAGAAAAGATCGATAAATGGGAAATCCTCAAAATCAAATGCTCTGTACCTCAAAAGACTTTGTCAAAAAAGTGAAGAGGCAGTCAACTCAATGGAAGAAAATATTTGGAAATCACATATAAGAGAAAGGTTTGATTTTCTGCATATACAAAGAAATCACACAACTCAACAACAAAAGAACAAACAACCCAGTTTAAAAATGGGCTAAAGATATGAATAGGCATTTTTCTGAAGAGCAAATACAGATGGCTCAAAAGCACATGAAGAGATGCTCATTTTCACTGGCTATAAGGGAAATGCAGATCAAAACCACAAATAAGATATCACCTCAAACCTATAAGAATGGTTGCTATTAAACAAACAGGAAACTATAAATGTTGGAGAGGAGGGGAGAAACTGGGACACTTATGTACTGCTGGTAGGAATGTACAATAGTGCAGCTACTATGGAAGACTGTTTGGCAGTTCCTTAGGACACTAAATATTGAGGTGCCCTATGACCCAGTAATAGCACTACTTGGTATATACCCAGAAGAGCTGAAAGTAAAGACACAAACAGACATTTGCACACCAATGTTCATAACAGCATTATTCACAATCGCCAAAAGATGGAAACAAACCACATGCTGATCAACAGATGAGTGGATCAACAAAATGTGGTATATACATATGATGGAATACTATGCAGCAGTAAGTCAAAAATGACGTCCTGAAGCACATGACAAGATGGATGGGCCTTGAGGACATAATGCTGAGTGAAATTAGCCAGACAGAAAAGGATAGACACTGTATAATTCCACTTTCATGACCAGCATTAAGGTATAATCAGAGACTTATAATACAGAATATAGGGGACTTAGAGATACATAGAAGCTAGAGATGGGTGAACCGTTAGCTAATGAGGTTGAATTCTAACGTAAGGCAATAGATAGGAGCAAAGGTGATTCTCTAGTGGGTCCAGAAGTAATATTACCATATTGAAGGCAAACAAGATTGAAAAAGGTGGTATAGACGTATGTGTCCCACTGATTCACACTAGAAATATGAATGAGTTTTCATAAGAAGTACTTCAAAGATATGATCCTTGTATAGAGTGTTTAGGTCCAGGATACAGGGGGAAAACTGCTATGGCATGCTATCAGCTATGTTTAAAAGGAAACCATCAGCCCTACCACAGCAACAGCAGAGACAATTATAGGAGTGAGGGACAAGAGTTAAGAGGAGGTTTAGATTTCCTATTTGGCGGGGGTGTGTTTATCAGTTTTCTGTCTCTTGGGAGCAATGAAATTATCTAAAATTGAGAATGTTGATGGACTGTGAACTTTGGGCCTTCTACACAATGCCCAATGAATGCAGGTGGCTGAAGGATGCATTGAGGGAGAAGTAGATTGGTGGACGATGGTGTATACTTATGAACGAAGGCTGTGCTACTACAAAAACTAACAAAGTCGTGAGGCATCCAATGATGTGAATGAACAGGTGGGACATTGGGTGAGACAAAATAAGCCAGAAACAATAGAACAGGAATGGTATGGTCACCTTTAGAAAATGCTTATAAGAAAACAGGGGCCTAGATTGTAAGCTTTCAGACAGGCACTTTAAGTCCGGAGTGGTGATTATTATTTCTGGATTTGGAGAGGCTGTTTTATATATGTAAGCTGATATTTAGAGATAAGAATGAAGCCGAACAGGTTGGGGCTAAAGTAATTCAGAACGTAGGTAAGGAAGACAGTATCTATATTTTAGAACCACACATACTCTTTGAGACTAATGGAAGAAAGGTTTTTGATCTGGAACTGAAATTTTCTGTACTGCATAATCAAATTCAACCTATCTGTATAGCTCATTTGAACAACTGAAACACAGGAAGCATAAATAAGAAAGAGGTCCTTTATCCTGTATAGATTTTTATAATGCCTGGGTTCATTCTAGAGTATATTAAGCAGATAATCAAAAAATATTGGCAAAGTCCTCTGAGGGAGGGGAGGAAGAATATGAAACTATTAAACCTTACCATCAGGGAATCCCCTGATACTGTATCAAACTTTAGGCCAAATCAATAGGCCATGCCCTCGATCACGAGGCTTACTCTTGTGAAGCTTATGTAGATAGTGGAGGAGCTTAGACCACTTATAGGCATGCCTGAGAGTTACTTCTGGAGGACCTCTGTTGTTGCTCAGATATGGCCTCAGTATCTGTAAGCCCAACTCTGCAAGTGAAATCATTGCGCTCCCCCCTACATAGGACATGACATCCAGGGATGAACTTCTCCTTGTCGATGTGGGAGATGACTTCAGGAATGAATCCAGATATGGCACCATGGGATCAACAATTCCGTACTGACCAAAAGGGGGAAAAGATGTGTAATTAATAAAGTATCAGTGGCAGAGAGAGTTCAAATAGAGTTGAGAGGCTACTCTGGAGGATGCTTTTATACAAGTTTCAGGTAGACATTGCTACCTATCATAACCTGCCAAACCCCAACCAGGACCATTCCAGCCAATCCTAAAAAACACCTAGGGTAATATATAAGATTCCACAAGGGTTCCAGGTACTAGAGTAAGTTTCTAGAAACCTATGACCTCCAGATGGGTCCCTGGTCCAGATAAGTCCTGAAACCTAGCCTAGCCTCTCCAGAACATCAGATAGTTCCATCTCCCTACCCCATATTAGTGACAGACCCTTCCAGTATCAAAAATTTAGAATTGCCATAGCCCAAACACCACTTAAAAGAGGGATGGAAAAATCAAAGGTGATGGTGGAATTATACATAGAAGGTAAGACTTAACAAATGAATATGAATGCCAAATCATTAAATTGGTATCTCTTTTAGTCTCCAATATTTTAGAGCAGCTAGAAGTAAAAATCTAAAACTGTGAAATTGTAACCCATGTCAAAGTCTTAAATATGTTCTACAACAAATTTTAGTGCTGTGCTTTGAAATTTATAGCTTTTTTGTATATATGTTACCGTTTACCAAAAAAAGAAGGAAAAAAAAGTCGATTGTGATGATAAAAAAAGTATTTAAGCCCATAGCCTCCTATATTCTGGAGCAACTAGAAGGAAAAATATGAGGGGACCGTATGGTAGCCCATGACACAGTCTGGGATATGTCCTGCAACCACTTGTTGAAGAGTGCTTTGAAAACTATTGCTTTTTTATTTCTTTGCTTTGTATATATGTTATATTATACAATAAAAAAGTTATTAAAAAACTTAATTACAACAAAGACAGTGTAATCAAAACAGCATGATACTAGCACAAAAAGAGAAACATAGACATGTGGAATTGAATTTAGAGTTCAGAAATAAACCCTCACATTTATGGCCAGTTGATTTTTGACCAGGCTATAAAGTGCATTCATGGGGAAAGGATAGTCTCTTCAATAAATGGTGCTGGGAAAACTGGATATCAATATGAAAAAAATGGAATATTTTTAGTCCATTTTATTCAAAATGGAATAAAGACTTAAACACAAGAACCAAAACTATAAAACTCGTAGAAGAAAATATAGGGGACCACCTTCAGGTTCTTGTGTTAGACAATGGTTCTTCGACTTTGCACCAAAAGCACAAGCAACAAAGACAAAAATAGATAAATGAGACATCAAAAATAACATTTTTTGTGCAATATAGGACATCATCAACAAAGTGGAAATATAACCTCAAAACAGGAGAAAATATTTGGAAACCACATATTCAATAATGATTTAATCCAGAATATACAAAGAAATCCTATGACTCAACAACAAGAAAAAAAGACAAATAAGCCAACGAAAAATGGGCAAAGATTTGAATAGACATTTCTCTAAAAAGACATACAAATACCAATAAACATATGAACAGATGCTCCTCATAATTAGCCATTAGGATTTTCTCTGGAACTATTCTGTTTCTCCAGGTATAGAACTTACCATCTCATGCCTATTAGTATAAAACTGGAAGTTGGTGTCTTAAGAGATTTTGGAGGAAAGTCTTTGAGAAGATATGAGGTAATTAATATGTTGCTGCACTGAAATAAATTGGGAGACCTAAGAAGCATTTTTACAAAATTAACACCATATCATGTATCTTTTAGAACATTTATTTTGGGCTTAATAGATTAAGTACAATGCTAAATATGTTACATAGATGAACTAATTTAAACTTTACAACACCCTACAAAGTAGATATTGTTGTTATCATCATTTTACAAATGATGAAATTGAAGCTTAGGAAATTAATTATCAATACCTGTGTAAGGTCCAAGAGCTAATAAATAATGGACCTGTGATTTGAACCCAAAGTCTATACCCTCCGTTATATTTCAACATACATTTTTAAAAGTTAGGCCATTAAGATATTTTGGCAACTTACAGTTGTAACTGAATCTTTCTACTTACTTTGTCAGCATATAGAGTAAATCTTTAACAGAATCTCTTCAGAGACATCCCCTCACATCTCTTTGGCCAAGACTGGGTCCCCTTCCCCTTCCTAAACCAATCACTAGTATGGAACTGGGATCACTAGTATTGGATCAATTAGAACTTACTTCTATGAGTGGATACCAAAAATCAAGAATCTGCCAGCAAGAAAGGAGGGAGATACCAAAAAGGGGAAAGTAAATGGGAGTTTTAAATAAGAACTGTGAGTTGGAAGATCTCTCAGTGGGAAATTCTAAAAATTATGAAAATAAGACTCTGTATAGCCCAAATTCCATTTAGTAGGGGCATGGTTTTCAAATTCTAATTAAAAACATTGAACTTGGAGTCATAAAAGCCTGTGTTCAAGTCTTGGCTCTATCACTTAATAGACAGTGCAACCATGGTTAAGTCACTTTACATCTTTGAGACTAATTTTTCAGTCTCATCATCTGTAAAATGTAGCCATTTTTCCTGCCAATCTCATAGAATCTGGGCGGGACACGGTGGCTCAGTAGGTAAGAGTGCTTGCCTGCCCCATACCCAAGGACCTGGGTTCGATTCCCAGTACCTGCCCATGTTAAAAAAAATAATAATAATTAAGAATCTGCCAGCAAGAAAGGAGGGAGAAATGTTGGACAGGCTGTCAATACTGTCTGCCACACACTTAGCATTTTCAGGTTTCAAAGTACATTTCTTTCCACTACCTTAATTTTTCCTCAGAAACACCCTATGAGATTGGCAGGAAAAATGGCTACATTTTACAGATGATGAGACTGAAAAATTAGTCTCAAAGATGTAAAGTGACTTAACCATGGTTGCACTGTCTATTAAGTGATAGAGCCAAGACTTGAACACAGGCTTTTATGACTCCAAGTTCAATGTTTTTAATTAGAATTTGAAAACCATGCCCCTACTAAATGGAATTTGGGCTATACAGAGTCTTATTTTCATAATTTTTAGAATTTCCCACTGAGAGATCTTCCAACTCACAGTTCTTATTTAAAACTCCCATTTACTTTCCCCTTTAACAAACACAACCAGTTCATTCTTTCCAGCTGACCTGAATACACTCCACTGCACCAATATATCCAGTGTTCTTGTTCAAACAAGGAATTGTTTGGCTAAGGCTTTTTGCAGTCCTGCTAAAGAATTTATTGTATATTTCAGGGAATTAAGCAGAATGCAGTAGCATTTTAAATTGAGTTCCCTGTCTCTATCTCTAATGGCTTTTCATTCATAATTACAGTATTTGTAATAAGTGCATTGGTGATGACAGAAATTCAGCGTAACATATTCCATTGTCTGAATTAGCTTCAGACTCTTATTTAATGACTTATTAATCAACCACAGTCAGTCAATAGTGTATCACATTATACCTCTAAACAACACAGGCAAAGAATTTTTATTTTCTATCCATGTTATGGAGCAATCATTAATAATATGAATCTGTTCAAACATCCATCTATAGTTCTATTACATCTGCAGTTCTATTAGTAAAGGTCAGCTTAGGTTAGTTCACTGTCAGCACCTAGAAAGTTGCAAGAATAGATGAGCTTAATTGTTTTATTGTTACTATCACTGTGCCTGTTTAAAATTCTGGTACATAAAACTTCTGACATATTAACTCTCCAGTTAGGATACCAAGAAACACCATTTAAGTTTGGATTCTTATCCAGAAACTATCCTAATTATTAATACTACAGATGAGCACATTTAAGACACTTCATAAATCAGTAATAGGTAGTGTATATTATAATTATGTTACCACCTATTCCATTTCTTCCATCCTTAGAGGTTTAAGCAGTAATTAATCAATGGTTACAATATTCCATTGGGCATTCATAGCCAGTAACATAGATCCAGAACAGCAGTATTATTCCTTTAGCTAAATTAAATAGAGAAAACTACAATGAATCTATAATTTTGCTAGTTTCTTCTTTATCTAGCACAGTGAGTCTCAACCTTGCTGTACAATGGAATCACCAGGAGAGCTTTAAAAATTGATGCCTGGGTTCCATCCATAATTTGATGATTATAATTGGTATAGGAAGAAGCCTGGCATCAAATTTTTTTAAGTTTCCTACATGACTGTAACATGCATTCAAAGTTGAGAAACAATATGGTCCATAATTATGTGTAATTGTTTGTGTGTGTGTGTGTGTGTGTGTGTGTGTGTAGGGAGAAGCTGAGAAAGAGAACTTTTAGCAGTCTTTCAGATATTACATAGGGCAAAGGAAACTCAACTTTTAGCAGTCTTTCAGATATTACATAGGGCAAAGGAAACTCAACTTACCTAGGAGGGAACTGACTAAAATATTCTGAATAGAAGTTAATTAATTTATAAATGCATTATTTTACTCAACATTAATATAGTAAATTCTTATTACATGCCAAGTCCTCTTCCAATTTAAGGATTCTGAGATTCCTTTATCCTCAGTGAGTCATAACAGGAGGACTATTTTTTAATGGCAGAAGAAAAAGGCTTATGTTTTTCCTGCCTGACTGAAAGCAAAATGCTAAATTTAAATAATTATGATTCATTCTACAAATGTTGGCTAAAGCACACCTAAGTGACTGTCATATTTGAGCATATATGGATGAGCAACTGCAAGTGAACTACATGGCATATATACCTTTCAATTCTTCTGTTAATTTCTGCTGAATGAAATTTTATAAAACTTCCTGAGCTTAATTCATAAAATCCAGTGTCTTATTTTTTAAAAATATTTTTATTGATAAATCTTCACGCATATTCCATTCATGGTATACAACCAGTGGCTCACAATTTTCATCACCTAGTTCTGTATTGATCACCATGATAATTTTTAGAACATTTGCATTACTCCAAAAAAAAAAAGATAAAAGAAAAAACTCATACATACCATACTCCTTACCCCCACCCCCATTGGCCACTAGTACTTCCATCTCCCAATTTATTTTACCCTTTGACCCCCTTTTTATTTTTTATCCATTTTTTTTTTTTACTTATCTACCCATACCCTGGATAAAAAGAGCAACAGACACAAGGTTTTCACTATCCCCAGTGTTTTATTATTGCTTGGCACTCTGTAAGTCTGTGCACATGCGAGTGATAACTTGAATTTTCCAGTGGCCTTGCCTTTCTCTTGTTGCTAGGGGGTCAGCATTCACCAGTTACCTTAATTAGCTCCTAAACTAAAGAAAAATATATATATATGATCTGTAATGCAACTTCTTCTTTCTTTCAAGATTAGAAAATAATAGCAAAAAATTCACAGCTTTCTAGATATATTGCCATAGCCACAGATCCTGAAACTGTCTCTTTTCCCAATTACTAAAAGGTTTCCTTGGGAACCAAATTACTATTCTTTATTCCTCTATAGTCCTTGTTCTTCCTTGCATTCAGTGATGGTATAAAAGTTATTTTGCATACAATGTTAGAGATGACAAAAAGAAACTGCATGTTTTTTTCTAAACCAGCCCTTTGAAAGGGCTGCTTATTCCTTTTTCTTTCATAAAATTTTAAACATATTTAACAGAACACTTTCCAAAAACTGTTAAATCTTTTCTACATAGTTTTTGCTAGATTTTAAGTCTGCTTTTTTTTTCTTTTTTGTATGTTGTATGGCAGGGTCACATTTCATTATTTTTCCAAGTGAGTATCCCGTTATTGCAGCACCATTTGTTGAATTTTTGTTTGTTTGATTGGTTTTTGTTTGTTCTGCTTGTCTGTTTTTTTGGGGGTAGTGCATGGACCGGGAACTGAACCCAGGTCCCCCACATGGCAGCTGAGAATTCCACCACTGAACTGCCCTTGCACCCCCTGCATTTCTTTTTAATCAACTATGTATAACCTTAACCATTCTAATAATATGGCAAAGCTTCTAGGCTGAGAGGATGGACAAAATTAAAAGGTAGATAAACTTACGTATATAATTTATAAAATTAATTTGAAAACATATAAATACACTTTCAGTAAATGTGACCAACAAATGAATCTTCATGGTAACTGTCTTAGTTGACATTAGATTCAGCTGCAGCTTTTAGAAAGCCCAAATTAAAAGTGCCGTAATAGGAGTTAGCTTCTGTCCCCGGCACCACAGCACTCCACAGTGTCAAGGCCTCTGGCTGCCCCTAAATACTTTACTCTGCGTGGCTACTAGCACCAGGCCCAAGACACGAGCATCTTTGTTCCAGGCTACAGGACAGATGACAGGATGAAGAAGAGGCAAATGGCATATGCTACCTCTCTCTAAAGAATTTTTTCCAAAAGTTACCACAAGAAAGTGCATTAACTGCTGCAGGGGCATTTTAAAACAAGCAGAATAGTAAAATTTACAACCCACTGGCCAGAATTTAGTCATATGACACAGGCAACTGCAAGGGAAGCTGGGGAATGTAACCTCTATATTGGGCAAATGTCCAGCTAATAATTCCATCATTGAGGGGAAAAAAGATGGATATTGAGGAACATCTGTTAATCTCTGCCACAGTAATATAATACAGCTTTTAAAATCTACAGATAATTTACAAATCTTCATCTTTAAACATAATAAATCTCATGAACTTCTAATCAGAGCTTCCAACAGATGCACTATTGACCAGTTGGCCAAAAAAAAAAAAAAAAAAGGATCCGATTCTGATGCAAATTTTACTATTCTGCTTGTTTTAAAATGCCCCTGCAGCAGTTAATGCACTTTCTTTGCCCTTGAACACTCCCACAAAATGGCTACAGAGCCAGGCTGCAACCAGAGGAGCAAACCCTTCACCCCACAGAACTAGCCTCTGTCTACTTCATCTCTTCTCAATTCCCTTTATGATATGTATTTTCTGCTTAGTACAATTAGAAAACTCCAAAATATTGACTTCATTTATTTACATTTACTAAGCATTTATTATATACCAGTCTCTTAGGTCATCAGCAGAAAGCTAAAAAGGTGTGAATGAACTGAAAAATTGAGTAATGAACTTCTAATTAAATATGACATTGCTTACAGCAAGAGAAACTTGAAAATCACTCAGATGGGTAATATACAGTGAGAGCCTGGATCGCCAAAATGGTTGCCAGAATCATAAAAAAGTCAACATTTTATTGTAAAACAAAACAAAGAAAAATAGTGTAGATAAGGATATTAGCAGCACTTATGTTTTTACTCTTATATATATTGCATATACCATCTCCTGACAGCACAAAGGTCCTTCATTTTTTTAAACAATATTTGGCACAATACACAATCAGTAAAAGCTGCTAATTGATGAATGCACGTGAACTCCCTCAAAAATGAGTGTTGCACTGTAACCACTTTTCAAATGCTACGAAGTGGATCTGCTGGTATAACCAACCTTCCATGTGTTTTTAAGGTTAGCATGCAAAAAGGACATATTTTCAGTGCATATTAGCATATGTGTTTTGTTTCAGTTTGCCCTTATTTGGCACGACCCTGTAATTCTATAGATCATCTTTGTATTTGCATTTCATAACAGTATAAAATTTTAGACATCTTATGTTTTACATATCCTGCCTCTTGAAGAGGGAAAAAATTGCATAGTTACAAGAAAGAAATATCTTGGTAATGTAGATTATAGAAAATAGGATAATATTTTAAGCTATTATTCCTTTTGTGTAATTACTATAATAATGAAAAGGGAAAAATAAGTGGCAATTATTGCTGTGAAGGGCAAATGGAGGTAATTATAAATTATCCCATAAGTTTCTTAGTTTCACTGAACTGTGATGTCACCAAAAACCCCCAGATGGCATTATAGCCTTGTTTTTTCTAAGTCATTTGTTTTTATATGGCATAGATTAGAATCATTTTTAACAAGGAATTTTCTTTGCCCCCATGATAAATATGAATATGAAAAATAATATTTTCTTAATGTTTTAACTTTTTCATTTTAAGTAATTTCTCTTAATTATGAACTAGCTATGAATTTGAAAGGTATTTTGGTTAAAACAATAAGATAAAACATTTTCCAAATAAAATAGTTCATAGACCAAAATTTCCAGAAAGAACAAAATATGACTTTTTTCCTTAGGGATGCTACTTTATCATAAAGAATCTAATAACATATTTAAACAAATATATATATACCCTGTATAAATATGATCTAAAAAAAATCTCAAAAGTAATTTATGTGCAACTGTTACTAACTTTCCATGTGATCTCTGAAACAAAATGCTAATTTTCTAAGACTCAGTTTCTCTGACTTTCAGAGCAAGAACAGCACAATTATTAAACTGAATAACACTTTTGAGATCTTTAAATAGTAGAGGCAGGTATGAATAACATACTTTTCAGTTAATATTAAATAATGGAATTTGTGAATTCAATAAATATAATTTCAGGCACCTGACCAATATAATCCATAGTGAATTTATGTAATGAATACTAAAATGAAAATAATTATCTATTACAGTGTGCAAACTGGCGATTTATATTCAGCACACTCATTTACTTGCATATGTAATAAGTTTTTACATTGTAAATTTCGTGTAAAGTATTTTAAATGCATATAATATAAAACCTATAAAACTGTACTTGAGTAGTATACACCACAATCAATAACACTATAGGGACATTAATTTTTGTCTTGTACTTTATTTATTAAATAATCAACATGATAAAAAAATTGAAGGTTCAGATTGCGATTTAGCTCTGAATACTTAGTCTTTGTTCTTTCCAAATTTAATCTAGTCACTGCTCTAACAAATTATCTCTAAGTTAATGTACTAAGAGATTCAAACAAAATTCTATTTATTGAGAAGTAATTATTTAAGATTCAAAATGAAAAAAGTTTCGTGTAAAGACTTGTACCTTCAAAATTTCCTAAAACAATATTGATAGTAACAACCTAGTTTGCATTTAAATTGGATAATTAAAAAGATATATTTAATCTTTTCTTTTTCATCTTTATTAAATGGGTTTGCATTTTTATGATAAATACAAAGTTCATGCCAAAATTAGTCCAGTTCTAGGTATACACTTAAAATTTTCTTGAATTTTATTTGTAACTTTTATGGTAACAGAAAGTATGGAATCTTTTCTGTTTTCTATCACACAGACACACACAAGAAAGTTATTATACTCAAAGTCCTAGAAGATTAATTAATCTAAGACCCTGCATTACTCATTGAAAATATTAAAGGAAATTATTCTCAATATTATATATATATATTTGAAAATGCTTTCCCAGTATATTAAAATTTCATATTTATTAATAAATTTTCATATTTATCATATTTTATATAAAATTTTTGACTTTTTATTAAGTCAAAAAATAATAAAACCTTTACAAATTGAGGTTCCTAAATTACATTCCTTATAGAACACTTAATATGTTTTCAAAGGACCCATGCATGTGACTGGGAAAAATCAGATAATTAGAGAACTAATACTCAAATGAGAGAGCCAAGACTATGACTATCTTGCTCTTTTGGTGTAAAGCCATCTCTCTTACTGGGTTTCAGGCCCAGTTAGAATGGATTGACTAAATAAAATTGGATGTGTTAAATTGGAAAGCTTGAAAAATATCTATTCTCTATATAAACATGCATTAACAGTATTTTAGTAATCACTGTAGGACCATTATTCCAGATTGCTATGATTCATAACAGTACTTTTATCTAGGATCTTTAAGCTCTTTTCCAGCATTAACTCACTAATTTTCACTCTCTGTGAGACACTAAGATGTTATGGTGGTCAGTTTCATTTTCTATACAAGAAAACCAAATCACGAAGAAGTGAATTTACTACAAGTCACACAAGCAATGCCAACAGATGAAACAGCTCAAAGAACCAAATCTCAACTAAGTAAGTAGGAGATGCTTTGTACACAAAGGGTGACCATCCTTAGCACTAAATTTACTAGTCTCATTGCCATGTAATTGAGCTTTTCCTTGTGTTCCACCCCGCCCCCACCCACAAATGCTCTTTTTCTGCTGCTGATCCAGGCTGGAAATGAGCTCCTTTCAGATCCAAACTCCCCAAGGCTGCAGGTCATTTCGCTCCCTGTTTCCAACAGGGAGTGTCATGGAGTGTTCTATATAGCTGTTAAAAAGGGCCACTTGAGAATTCTTGATATTCTAACAAGCAGTGGGGACAACCAAAGCAATAGGCTCAGGCCCCAATCTTGGGGTTTGTTCATATGAAACTTAACCCTGCAAAGGATAGGCTAAGTCTACTTTAAAATAGGCCTAAGAGAACCTCTTTTGTTGCTCAGATGTGGCCACTCTCTCTCAGCCAACACGACGGGCAAACTCACTGCCCTCCCTCTCATTGTGTGGGACATGACCCCCAGGGATGTGGACCTTCCTGGCAATGTGGGACAGAAATCCTAGAATGAGCTGGGACTCAGCACCAAGGGACTGAGAAAACCTTCTAGACCAAAAGGGGGAAGAGAGAAATGAGACAAAATGTCAATGGCTGAGAGATTCCAAACAGAGTCGAGAGGTTATCCTGGAGGTTATTCTTATGCATTAAATAGATATCACCTTTTTAGTTAAGATGTAACAGAGAGGCTGGAGAGAACTGCTTGAAAATGTAGAGCCGTGTTCCAGTAGCCATGTTTCTTGAAGGTAATTGTATAATGACATAGCTTTCGCAGTGTGACTGTGTGATTGTGAAAACCTTGTGTCTGATGCTTCTTTTATCTATCTTATGGACAGATGAGTAAAACATATGGATTAAAAATAAATAAATAATCGGGGAAACAAATGTTAAAATTTAAAAAAGAACTAAAAGACAATAAATCTGGATTGTTTACAAAAAAAGAGCCACTTGTAGGTAAGTGAGTAGGTACATTGTTTAGATTATATTTGATATTGTTTAACATATTCTCAAGGCCTAACTGTAGTCTTTATTTTAAAAAAAAAAGCAGAAAACTTTGTTTGAAAATGAATGCAATTTAGTATCTAACAAACCTGGATATTAATCCAGCTCTGCCACTCACTCTAAATTTAAGTTACTTAATCTTTTTAAATCTCAGTTTCTACATCTATAACACTAGAAATAATTCTACTTCTTTACTGGTGTGTTAACAGTTATTTAAGGTTATGTAAAAAATGGGAATCCTATGAAGTACATGCACATTGCTGATATTTAGTAAAAACCAAAAGTTCTCAGAAGAATTGAACAAATGAGATTATTTGGACTAAAATCCTTGTTTTTGGGCCATGATATTTGACCATTTTATACTGCCACAAATAAGTAATTATTAGTTTCCCACTTTATATTCTTAATATAGACCTATATTAAGTATATAATGTATATACTTATCACTATCATAAACTTATCCTTGCCCATCCATCTAGATAGGAGAAAAATGGTTGTTATGCCCACTCTCCATTGAGGAAAAATGTATGCCTGTACTTTCTTTAGCCAACTCAGACCTTCCCTGCCTTCATATGCCTTTGTTTCATCCCTCCTAACTAACTAAATTCTTAGCCTGCTGCAACCACAGCCTACCAAAATGCAGAAATTTGAGATAAGGATCTTGATAAGGCAGATAGGCTGGGTATATAAAAAAAATTGTAGATGAAAAACTAGGCCATAATCATAGCATTTGAGAAATGAAAGGAGCCTTTGCAGTAATTCACTGAATCTCCTTTTTCACAGTTAGAGAAACTAAATTATGACCAAATATAAAACTTAAAAACTGACATTCTAAATTATTACTCATTTAAGTCTATCATTTGGTGGCTTTTATTACTTCCTCACTACAAAGGCCCATAAACAACCCTTAAAACCCAAATAACTAAGGTGAGGTGATGTGGAAAGAATAAAGAAGATAAGAGATCAAAAAAGCAGCATTTTCTTAATCAGGCAACTCTCCATTTAATCCTCATAACTATCTGAAAACACACATCCTTCAACCTTATGTTCCCCATGTCTCCAGATCATCTCACTGGCTGAATAATACCACCTAAATTTCTAGTCCTCACCCCCAATCTGTTAGAACCTCTATGTACTAGGAGATTGACTACCTTGTGAATCTGCCCCAAACGAGTTGTTATTATCTCCAGGTTCCCTCTTTTCTCCCCAAAATTCCCTTTGCCGTACAAAAAAAAAAAAAAAAAAAAAAAAAAAAAGCCGCCCATCTGTCCAGTGAAAATGTTGTATCAAAATTACAAACATTTATTCTAAATGATTAAATATGGATAAACAATCCCTTATCCATAATACAAATCCAAAACTCCCTCAAGACTGAAAAATTTTTGTAACTCATTTGGCAGCAAAATCTCACCTGATCTTAGCACATTTTATGGCAAAACCTGACCTGAACTGATGATAGGCTTTAAAAAAAAAAAACACAGTTTTTACTATGAAATATAACATATATACAAAAAAGCAATATATTTTAAAGTACTGTAACAAGTATTCTAACAAGTAGTTACAAAACAGATTTCAGAGTTTGGTATGGGTTACTGTTCTACAATTTTAAGTTTTTTATTCTAGCTGCTCCAAGACACTGGAAACTAAAAAAAATATCAATATAGTGATTCAGCAGTCATACTCATTTGTTACATCCTATCTTCTCTGTTATAACTTCTCCTTTGATACTTCTCCCACTCTTTAGGGGTATTTGGGCTAGGCCCATTCTAAGTTTTTCCTGTGGGCAAGGGCTAACGATAATATGGGATGGGGGAATGGAACTAGTTGATGTACTCGGAGAACCTGGTTCCTCTGGGTTTCAGGACTTATCTGGCCAAGGTTGTAGGCTTCTGGAAAGTAATCTTAGTAGAGGGAAGGGTAATGATTTCACTTGCAAGGTTAGGTTTAGAGGGAGAGAGAAATGCCACATCTGAGCAACAAAAGAGGTTTTCTGGAAGTACTTTCTGGGCATAATTATAGGTAAGCTTAGCTTCTCCTTTACAAAAATATTTCATAAGAGCAAGCCTCAGGATCAAGGGCTTTGCCTACTAACTTGGGAGTTCTTATGTTTGAGAGAGTATCAGGGATTTCCCAAGTGGGAAATTTTAATAGTTACACATTTTTTCTCCACTCCCTCAAGGAACTTTGCCAATACTTTAAAATTAACATCCTCTGGAATGGATCAGGTATTGTATTAAGCTATAGAGAATTGCAAGATCTCATTCCCAATTCTAGGTTCCACACGTTTAGGTTGTTTAACTGACCAGGCCAGACCGGCTAAGTTAGATTTTATGCTACAGTAAATTTAGGTTTGGGATAAAATGAACCTCTCTTCCTTTGGTCTCATATAGTAGGTGAAGTTCTAAAATACAAACAATGTCATCCTTTACCCTGTATTCTGATTTACCTCTAATTGAAGACTGATCTCTTGCAAATCTTTTGCAAGTTTTATTCCTAGGTGTTTGACTTTGTTGTGATCCTCTTTGTAAATGGCATTTTAAAATATCTATTTGTCAATTCATTGTTGGTAAATAGAAATAAAGTTGAGTTTCGTTTATTGCCATCATATTACAGCAATGTGAGTAACACTGCTATTTTTCTAATAGTTTATCTGTAGATTATTTTGCCTTTTCTGTAAATTCAGTGATACATATCAACTGTGACTAAAGACAATTTTATTTATTTCCAATCCTTATATCTCTAAGATTTTTTCTTGCCTTATTATACTTGTAGGCTGTCCAGTATTAATTTAAATAAAAGTAATGACAGTAGGCATCCTTATTTCATCTCCCATTTCAAAGGGAGATGTACTTACTATTTCATCAAGTACAATGTTGTTGAGGGTCTTTTAAAAATACATAATCTTTAGATTAAGGAAATGCAGTTCTACACCTGGTTTCAACTTTTTAAAAAAATCATGGCTGGTTGTCAAATTTGTCAAATTTTATCAAATAATTTTTCTATATATTGAGATGATAATGTAATTTCTTTGTCACATTGTTAATCTTCTGAATAATATTGATTAGTTTCAGAAACTTAGTCCAATATTGCATTTCTGAAATAAAAGTGACTTGTTGATGACATATCATCTATTCTATAGACTGCTGGTTTTGTTTGCTCATATTTTTTGTTTTGGATTTTGACATATATGTTCATAAATTAGATTGGCTGGTAATTTTCCTTTCTCAAAATATCCTACTCAGGCTTTGTTATTAAGGTTATTTCAGTCTAACAAAAGAAATTAGGAATTAGTCCTTGTTTTTCTATTTCCTGGAATTTATATAAAATTGACATAATATTCTTTCCTATTTGGTAGAACCAATCTGCAAAGCTACCTGGGCATGAAATTTTCTTTATGGATTAAATTTTCTTTAAATACTGAACTCTTTAGACGTTCTACTTTTTGTACCATTTTGTTAAGCTATATTTTATAAGCTATTTTCCAGAATCTAAAATTTCAAATTTGTTGTCATAAAGTTTTTCATAATATCCTCTTAATATTAATTTAATGATTGATATTTGTAGTTCATTTCTTCTTTCAGCTTCCTGTATTGGATATCTGTGCCTTCTTCACACACACACACACACAACTTGATCACTTTGAGCTAGGGGGTTATTAATTTTTATAGTATTTTCAGTGAATCAACTTTGCTTTGTTGAATTTCTGTTATATTTTGTTTTATTAATTTTTGATCTGACTTTTAGTATTTCCTTCTTTTTAAAGTTTAATTTACTATTCTTTCCCTAATCTCTTGTGAATAATTCTTACCCCATTAATTTTCAGTCTTACTTTTTTTTTCTAGTACACATTTCATACTATAAATTTCTCTTGAAGCAATACTTTAAACTGCTTCTCACAAGTTTTGATATTTAGTATTTTCAGCTCAAAAAAAACATATGATTTCTTTGTTTGTCCTTCCATCATTTAGAGGTAGATTTCTTATTTTGCAAATATATGAGAATTTTCTAATTGTCTTAGTTTGTATTGACTTTTGTTTAGTTGCATTGTGGTCATAAAACATAGTCTGTATGATTTCAATTCTTTGAAAATTTGTTGAGACTTGCTTTGTAACACATGCTCGATTTTTTAAAATATTCCATATGTGTTTGAGTGGTTGGCTGCAGCGTTCTATTAGGTCAAGTTTTTTTTTGTTGTTATATTATTTTTCTCTGTATATTCTATATTTGTGATGTAGATTTTTCTCCTTTGCCCTCTAGTTCTGTAACTTTGCTTTATATATTTTGAGGCCCCATTATTAGATACTTGCAAACTGTTATAACTTTATAACTTCCATATGAATTGTGCTCTTTATTTTTATGAAGTATCTCTTTCTTACTATGGCATTATTGCCTTAAATACTCCTTTGCTGATATTACTATAGATATGCTAGTTTCCTTTTTATTTATCTATTTTTTGCATGGGCAGGCTCTGGGAATTGAACCCTGGGTCTCCAGCATGGCAGGTGAGAATTCTGCCACTGGCTCAGTGCAATGGCCACCATTGCACTGTTCCAATTTTTGCATGCCAGCTTCCTTTTTGTAGGTGTTTGCAGGGCATGTGTTTTTCTTTCCTTTCACTTTTAATCCTTTTATCGCCTTCTTAAATTGTGTTTTGTTATGTGTGTATGTGAACAGCATAGAATTGGGCTTTGTTTTTTAAATAAAGGGTTTTTTGCTAGAGCATTTAGTCTATTGATGTTTATTTATATAAAACTGGTATCTCTGCTTTGCTAGGAGGACCTGGAGTTATGCTTTTATTTAGCTAAGGCTAATAAATTCTGAGGTATTTCTTGTGGGTTCGAATTTTCTAGCTGTGTCACATATATCTTGAGAAAACTTCCATTTTTATTTTAAAATACTCTGTGAAAAAGGAAGACAGTGGATATGGTGTAAAGCTTAGGTTTAAAGAAATCAGATTCTATAAGGGATAGCTATCAGAAGCACTGACCAAGAAGGAGCCATATCAAGTTTTCAAATACAGCTAACTTCAGTCATTACTTTGGCATTGACAGAGCCAGAAAATATCTACGTTTATTGAATTGTAATTACAGCTATATAAATCAAACACCACAATATATATACCTAATGTGATTTTTATCTGTGATATTAAAAGGTCCTTTTTAGTGGAGTATTACTATAACTTTAATAGACTGGAGAAAGTAATGAGGAAGTCATAGCTTGTGTGTATTGGGGTGAAAAAGCAGGAAGGATATTTGAATTAATCACTGAAGTGTTAAAAATATATTAAGGCTGGGACCAGGATTGGGGAGGTGTGCCTGTGAAGTTAATGGCTTATGTATAACTAAGGTACCAGTTCAGAATAGAAGTTTGAAAAAAGTAAGAAAAATAGGATTACTGAATTGAACCATTAAATACTGTTTTGTAGTGAAAGAGAAATAAATATTTAAAAATGACTATAATAACTGTAAAATTATGTTTTTGATACAATTGAAATCATTTGAATATAAATTGGGTATTAGATGATATTAAGGAATCATTGTTAATATTTTAAGTGTGGCTGAATTGCGATTATATAAGAAATTGCCTTCATTTTTCAGCAATGCACCTGGAAGTATTTAGGGTTGAAATGATATAGAAATAATAACAGGAATTTGTTTTATAATGCTGCTTTAACAAAGAGAAAGAAAGAGGAAAAGGAGAAATAAAGCGGGCTAAAATGCTAAAAATTTTTGAATCTGAGAGTTTATTATAGAGTTTTCTCCACTTCAGTGTTTTGAAAATGGTAATAATAAAAATGTATTTCTGGAAATTAAAGCATTTCCTTAATGTTAAAAGATTTAAACACTTTCATCATGGATAAAATTTTTTGTATAATATCTGAAAAACAATTGGAGGCTAGAAAACGAACCAGAGGAGGCTGAAGGCGGTGTTGGGATTTGTTGCAGTGGGACAGGTAGTAGATACTGGCATGGATAGACTTTAAGCACCATTAAGAAGCTCCACTCTATTTGGCATGACAGTTTCTTCTTGGGGCTTCAGTTTTTTTTAAATTTTTAACAAGAGGGCATTGACCCTAAATGAGCCCAAAAGTCCTTCTCAGCTCTTAAAATCTATAGTTTATATATCTAAATGTTTATCATATAAATATACAGTATTTGTACTGGGATTGTTGGAATTTTTTTGTCCTAAATACCTGAAACACAGCCTGGCATGTAAAGGGGCATAATGAATGTCTGTTGAATGAACGGATGGATGAATTAGTGAAGGGATGAATAAATGAAATCAACCCAGGAGGATTTTGAGATATTTAATATAATTTCATGGAATATAATATTAAGCTTAGAAAATTAAACTTTGGTTTTTTTTCTCTTTTGCCTCCTTATTCCACCCTCCTTGGTAATCCTCAGCATTACATTCTTTTGTCTCTTGAAGGACTCATTTGATCAAAAGGCATTAAGTCCTACGTCATCACCTAAACTCCTAACGCTGTTGTTTCAAAATTGAGGCTGACCTTTCTGCTACGTGGGATATGACATCCAGGGGTGAAAGTCTCCCTGGCAGCGTGGGAGATGACTTCCAGGGATGAGTCTGGCCCTGGCACCGTGGGATCAGCAATTCCATCCTGACCAAAAGGTGGAAAAAAGTGTAACTAATAAAGTATCAGTGGCAGAGAGAGTTCAAATAGTCGAGAGGCTACCCTGGGGGTCACTCTATACAAGCTTCAGTTAGACATTGCTATCTATCACAACTTGCCAAACCCCAACCAAAACCATTCCAGCCAATCCTAAAGAACACCTAGGGCAATAAAAGGAATTTATGAAGTATGTAACAACACAGATGGACCTTGAGAACATTATGCTGAGTGAGACTAGTCAAAAACAAAAGGACAAATACTGTATGGTCTCACTGATATGAACTGACATTAGTGAATAAACTTGGAATGTTTCATTGGTAACAGAGACCATCAGGAGATAGAAATAGGGTGAGATATTGGGCAATTGGAGCTGAAGGGATCAGACTGTGCAACAGGACTGAATACAAAAACTCAGAAATGGACAGCACAATACTACCTAACTGTAATACAATGATGTTAAAACAGTGAATGAGGCTGCATGTGAGAATGATAGAGGGAGGAGGGCTGGGGACATAAATGAAATCAGAAAGAAAGATAGACGTTAAAGATTAAGATGGTATAATCTAGGAATGCCTAGAGTGTATAATAATAGTGACTAAATGTGCAAATTTTAAAAATGTTTTTGCATAAGGAAGAACAAAGGAATGTTATTATTGCAGGGTGCTGGAAATAGATGGTAATTAATATTTTAAAATGTCACCCTATGTGTGAGACTAAAGCAAAAAATGTTTATTTGTTACAAAATTTATATTTTGACTACTGCATTTCCTAATATAACTTATGTAGACAGTTTCATTGAACACCATAAGTACTTGGAATCTCAGGTAGTTCATGAGATTTTGTTGGTTTGTCCAGAGTGATGCCCTGATGAATCCCAGAGTGATTTCATCAGTGAGTGGAAAAGTATTTGCAAAGTCCCCTTCAGGGAATGGTGAGAACGGGGAGTAATGCAACTTCCCCAAGTTGAATTCTTGATATTCTCACAAGCAGTGTGGACAACCAAAGCTATAGGCTGAGCCCCCAGTCTTGGGGTTTGTTCATATGAAACTTAACCCCACAAAGGACAGGTCAAGTCTACTTACAATTTAGGCCTGAGTCACCCCCAAGAGAGTCTCTTTTGTTGCTCAGATGTGGCCTCTCTCTGCACCAACACAACAAGCAATCTCACCACCCTCCCCCTGTCTACATGGGACATGACTCCCAGGTGTGTGGACCTTCCTGGCAACGTGGGACAGAAATCCTAGAATGAGCTGAGACTCAGCATCAAGGGATTGAGAAAAACCCTAGAATGAGCTGAGATTTAGCATCAAGGGATTGAGAAAACCTTCTCGATCAAAAGGGGGAAGAGTGAAATGAGACAAAGTATCAATGGCTGAGAGATTCCAAACAGAGTCGAGAGGTCTGGAGGTTATTCTTATGCATTAAGTAGATATCATCTTGTTATTCAAGATGTAGTAGAGAGGCTGGAGGGAACTGCCTGAAAATGTAGAGCTGTGTTCCAGTAGCCATGTTTCTTGAGGATGATTGAATAATGATATAGCTGTCACAATGTGACTGTGTGATTGTGAAAACCTTGTATCTGATGCTCCTTTTATCTACCTTGTCAAAAAACGAGTAGAACATATGGAATAAAAATGAATAATAGGGGGAAAATGTTAAAATAGATTTAGTTTGAAATGCTAGTGATAGATGGGGGTGAGGGGTGAGGGGCATGGTATGCATAATCTTTTTTTTTCTATTATTGCTTTATTTCTTTTTCTGTTGTCTTTTTATTTCTTTTTCTGGATTGATGCAAATGTTCTAAGAAATGATGAATATGCAACTATGTCATGATATTGAGAATTACTGAATATATATGTAGAATGGAATTATATGTTAATGTTTTTGTTTGTTCTTAATTTTTTTTAATTAATAAACTTTTTTAAAAAAGAGTCAACAAAGGTACCATGCACTAGAGTAACTTTCCAGACACCTAAAACCTCCAGATGAGTCCCTGGACTAGGTAAGTCATGAAACCTAGAGGGCCCAGACTCTCCAGAACGTCAGCTAGTGCCAGCCCCCTACCCCATATAACTGACAGCCCCTTCCAACATGAAACAGTTAGAATGGCCATACCAAAATACCCCTAAAGAGAGGGATAAAAAGATCAAAGGTGAAGGTGATTGTACAGAGAAGATAGGATTTAACACACAAATACGAATGCTGAATCATTAAATTGGTATCTTTTAGTCTCCAGTATCTTTAAAAACCTAAAATTGTGGAATTGTAGCCCATGCCAAACTCTGAAATCTGTTCTACAGCTAACTGTGGTATTGTCCTTTGAAATTTATTGCTTTTTTTGTACATATGTTGTTTTTCACAAAAAAGAAAAAAAAAGTCGAATGTGATGATAAAATATTTATTCCTTCTAGCCTCCTATATTCTGGAGCAGCTAGAAGGAAAAATTTGAGATGATGGTGTGGTAGCCCATGACAAACTCTGAGATCTGTCCTGTAACTACTTTTGAAGAGTGCTTTGAAAACTACTGCTTGTTTCTTGCTTTGTTTTGTATACATGTTATATTATACTATTAAAAAAAAGGTTAAAAAATAAAAAGAAAAAAAGTGAGGCTGAGGGTTCAGAAGGTTGGGGAAGCCATAGAATTGTGGTACATCTTCTAGAAGGTTGATTTTAGTCAAAGACTTAAAGAAATAAAATGTAATTGATAGATTAATTTAAAGCATTATTTTATATTAAAAACAGATATATTAAGGAGTAGATTTTTAAAGTAATATGAAATTTTTAAGATATACCTGGAGATTGCTAAGATCACTTTGAGCATGTACTGTCCTCTCCTCCCCACTCCTGGCTCAGTGATTTATTCTTTGCTATGGGCACTTTAGTAGAAAATGTCTGAGTATTCCTAACAAGATATATAAAAACCCAAGAGATATCATAAGAGAAAACAAGTTATTCATTCTATTTTTAAAGTAGTCTATCATATTTTAGGACTAACCTGATTGTTTTGTCCCTGTTATGAACACATGGGCCTGCTGTTTTGAGCTGTGAAATATAATTTATAAAAAGTGTAAGAAAACACGTTAAGTAAAATTCTAGTCAGCGGATAGAAGTTTTTTAATAGCAGATAATTTGAATTAAATGGATAAATTGAATAAAATAGCTGATAAATCGATAATTTGAAAGAATTATAATTCTCCAGATAACTAGATGTCCCATTGCTCTTTAATAAAAGGCTTGGATAATTCAAATCCAGTTAGTTCATTCAGGTCTGTTTTGTTTTGTTTAAAATTTGTCTCCCTAAATTTCAAATGTGTGGACTTTTACTTGAGTCGATGTAGTCAGTTTTCAATGTTCAAAATGGTCTTTTAAATTGTAATTTGATCTCTATTTTTATATTCAGTTTTCTTGTGTATATGTGGACATATTTAAATCCATTTTTCACTATTTGTAAGATAGGTTGAACTAAAAAAAAAGCCCCGTACTCAAGAGGTTTGTGTAGCTTGTAGTGACATGTACTAAATCCAAATACTCAGCTCAGTTAAAAAAAAAAAAAAAAAATTGAGCACTGACTAGTTCCAGGCACTTTAATAGGTGTGGCACTGTAGCACTAGCATGGCCATCTAAATTTAATAGGTTATCTGAAAAGGCTAGCTAAATAACAATAATAATAGTAATGGACAGTTAAAACACTTAAATTCATTGTGCCTTTGTTCCTTCAACTGTCAGATACAGTTACTTCCCCTCACAAAATTATAAAGTAGTATAATAAATTAGATGTACTCCAAGCACTTGGAAAATATAAAAAAATTGTTATTAAGGGGAGAGATGTTAGAATATCCCTTAGAAGTAGAAAATATGCCATTACATTTTATTTTTCAAATGCAGAGATGGCTAAAATTATTTACTTTTCTAATTTTCCTTTGCTTAGATGAATATTAGTTGTTATTCCTTCTCAAATAAGTGCTCTGTACCTGCTGCCTTCATTTCCTCACCTCTATACTATCAGAATCTCCAGTGTCTCCCTTCTAGGCAAATTAAATGCCCTTTGCTCAGAGCCTCATATTCACTATCATTTTGAAGAATTTAATTTTTCAGGAAACTCTTGTCTTATCTTGGCTTTTAGGATGCTGTGTTTCTTGGCCTTCTTACTATCTCTTGGAAGATCCTTTCTCTGTTTCTTTTAAAGGTTCCTTTCCTCCTAATTGTTGCTATTCTCTGGGACTATATTCCTTGAGACTTTTCCCTTGGAAAAGCCTCAAAGGTAAACTTTTTAGTTCTGTTTTCCTTAGAGCCAAGGCTGTAGCTCCTGACACCCGCAGAACTACAGTCTATATGTACCTGGGCCTGAAGGGCATCTTCACCTGTTACCTCAAATGCAAACAGGTGTGAAATTGAAAACATCTCAGGCTTGTTTCCTTCCTTCTTCACTTCTGATGCTTTTGTCACCTATAGTTCTTGAAGTTCTATTGATTATTCTGGAAAAATAACTCATGTCATTATTCCAAACTCAGTGGTAGTCAAATGGCCCATCCAAAGTTACTGACTATTCTAGTTTGCTAGCTGCCAGAATGCTATATACCAGAAACCGAATGGCTTTTAAAAGGGGGAGTTCATTAAGTTGCAAGTTTACAGTACTAAACCATGATATGTCCCAGTTAAAGCAAGTCTATAGCAACATCCAAATTAAGGCACCAACAAGAGGAACCTTCACTCAAGAAAGGCCAGTGAAGTTCAGGGTTTCTCTCTCAACTGGAAAGGCATATAGCAAACATGGTGACTTCTGCTAGCTTTCTCTCCAGGCATCTTGTTTCATGAAACTCCCCCAGGGACGTTTTCCTTCTTCATCTCCAAAGGTCTCTGGCTGCATGGGCTCTCAGCTCTCGTGGATCTCTCTCTCTCTCTCCAAAATGCTTCCTCTTTTAAAGGATTCCAGTAAACTAATCAAGACCCTCCTGGGATGGGTGGAGTCACATCTCCCTCAAATCAAAGGTTAATACCCACAATTGGGTGTGTCACATCTTCATGGAGAAAATCTAATCAACCTACAACACTGAATACAGATTAAAAGAAATGGCTGCCTCCACAAGATGGATCAGAATTAAAACATGTCTTTTCTGGTATAAAAATCCTTTCAAACTGGCACACTGACCTAGTAGGCAGACCCAGGAGTCAAGCTCAAGTCTTCAAACCTGATAAAGACCTATTGCTTATAAGGCCCAAGGTATCTTACCTGAAATCCTTGGTACCAGATGTAGTTCAGAATTTATACTTCTTCACAGTTTATAAAGATAAATGTCTATTAGCTAACACCCTCTGTGGGCAGCACAGGAGCCATAATCAAACATATTATTTATTACTTCTGCAGTAAAATATGTGAATATTCACAGGAAATATGATAAATTAAGACTACATAATACCCTGCATCACATACTCTAACTTAACCTGTCTGGAAGCTCATTTAAACAACACAACACATGGAGAATGGGAATGAGGGCTTATAATGGCAATGTGACTGTGTGATTGTGAAAGCCTTGTGTCTGATGCTTCTTTTATCTGCCTTATCAACAGACGAGTAAAACAAATGGGTTAAAAATACATAAATAATTGAGAGAACAAATGTTAAAATAAATTTAGTAGATTGAAATGCTAGTGATCAATGAAAGGGAGAGGTAAGGGGTATGGTATATATGAATTTTTTTCTGTTTTCTTTTAATTTCTTTTTCTGAATTGATGCAAATATTCTAAGAAATGATCATGATGATGAATATACAACTATGTGATGATATTGTGAGTTATTGATTTATAACAAGAATGGAATGATCATATGGTAAGAACGTTTGTGTTTGTACGTGGTTATGTTTCACAAAAAAAACAGTAGTGGTCAATGAGAAGGTGGGGTAAGGGGTATGGGATGTAAGAGTTTTTCTTTTCTCTTTTTATTTCTTTTTCTGGAGTGATGCAGATGTTCTAAAATGATCATAATGATGAAGACACAACTATGCGATAATATTGTGAGCCAATGATTGTATACTATGTGTGGACTACATATGTGTGAAGATTTCCCAATAAAAATATTTTAAAAAAATAAATAAGGGGCTAAACTATATGGATAAATATGGGTAAATCTCAAAAATACAATGTTGCCTGAAAAAAAAGAAAGTTGAAAAATGACAACAAAGTATCAAACCATTTATGTGAATTAAAAACACATAGAATAATGTATGTTGTTAATGGGTATATACATATATAGTCACAGTTTTGAAATACAGATACCATGTTCAGAACAGTCATTAATACATCAATTATAAGCCAGAAGGTTGAAGAAGCTGGCCCCAGAAGAATATAAACTAATAACTGTATTATTTCAGCACCATGTATTTTCATTTCTGTATATTCCTTTCTCAAACTCCTACCTTGGTCCTTTTGAAAAGATGCACAACTAGTATGGCTGGCCCTCTTCCAGGACATGCAGAAGCTGTCCCAAGATGAGTAAAGTAGAAGCCTGGACCCCATGAACGCCACACGGCACTGGAGAGGAACCTGAACCACACCCTTTTGTATCTGCACACCATGCCAACACCCGTGTTCTGCCTGCACAGACCCTCATCTCTGTGACTTCCTGGAGACCTACTTTCTAGAAGAGGAGGTAAAACTCTTCAAGAAGGTGGGCAACCACCGGACCAACCTCTGCAAGCAGGCTAGCCCACAGCCCAGGCTGGGCAATTGTTCACCCTCAAAGGGAGAGGCTCATCCTCAAGCACAATTAGGAGCCTCCAGAGTCCAGAGGACTTTGTTGGGGCGGGGGGGAGGGCTCACTCTGCATTCCCTGGCATCCAGGTATCTTTTTTAACCAACCATCCTGCAGCCCTCTGACAAGCCATGAACCAGGTGTAAACAACAAAGCTTTTGGCGGGGGAAAAAAGAAAGGAAAAAACAATATCTTGGCAGCTTGATTCATAATAGCCCAAAACTTTTGGAAACCCGAATATCTATCAACAGTAGAATGGATAAATAAATTGTGGTATACAATCATACAACAGAACATTATGCAACAGTAAAAATGAATAAAATATAGCAATACAAAACATGGTCAAATCTCCTAAACATGGTACCAAGTGAAAGAAGCCAAACTCAAAAGAATATATATATGATTCAAAAATAGGCAAAACTAAATTATAGTGAATATGGATGATTACTTGGGTAGTAAAGGTATAAAGAGAAGCAAGGGAGTTATTATTATAAAAATAAGGATAGTAGTTATGCATAGGGAAAGAAAAGGCATGTGGAAAGGGCATTCAGAGGTTTGGGGGATGCTAGCAATGTTCTATTTCTTTACCTGAGTGAATAAGGTTTTACTTTTTAATAACTGATTAAGTTGTATATTTATGTTATACATTTTTCTGCATGTGTATTTTATTTCACAAATTTTATATGCTTAATAATAATAAACTACATATATGTTGGACAGGGTATCAGAATATGGAATCCCTTATGCATTGCTGGTGGGACTACAAACCAATGCAGACATTCTGAAGTGCTCAGCATTGCCAGTGAAAATCAGTAGCTTCTCTGTCACCAGCAATCCCATTTCTGGATATACATCCCAAAGGAATTCATTCACAGGTACAAGGCTGTTCTTTGCAACGTTTTGGTTTGTTTTTGGATTTTGTTGTTTTATCAGTGAGTACTGGAGACAACCTAGGTGTTTGAGAATAGGAACTGCTAATTGAACCCTGATGGATGTATACTAATGAAAGTTAAGAAGTGTTAGCAGCAATGAACTAAAAGGAGCACAATCACATGGACTGATTTTTTAAAAAATATTTTGAAGTATGAAAAAGGTAATAAAATGAGATCTAGAGTACGATTTCCTTTACATAAATGTACATACATAAGATAAATTTTTCAAAAATGCATACTTATCCAAGTACAAACATATTTACCTACCTACATTCATATATACATACATTAAATATGTTAAAGCAGGGGATGCCTCTTGGAAGGAGAGAAATGGAAGTGGTGCTCAGGGATGGAGGTGTAAAAATGATTAAATAAAATGAGATAAGTCCTGAATGGATGACGATAGCAGTATGCTATGAACAGAAGAATATAATTAACTCAGTTCTCTGCTCTTAAGGTCCACAGAAAAAACAACAACAAAAAGGCAATATATGAATATTATTGTTACTAACCTGGAGAGCCCTCAGGCCAGTATGAGGGTTCCTTCCAAATCTCTAAATTTTACCAGATTTCTTTCTTAAGGTTCCCTTTGCAGTGGCTACTTCCTTATATTTTGTCTGTGCTTTCCAAAATATTAAAGCAGTTGGTCTCAACTGCCCTACATCTTCCTTTGCAAGACATATGAAATAATTTTGTGGAGCTATTACAATATATCAAAGCAATAAATTCTACAAATATCATATATGTGCATGATTTTTGAAAAGCATACTACTTTCACAGCTATTACATGAATTGGGGGGGGCTTGTTTCTTTTTTTGTTTATGTTTTTTTGTTTTTATTTTGTTACATAAATATTAACTTAAAAAATATAATATAACATTTCTGGTGAAAAGATAAACCACTCAGCTAAATCTAAAGATCTTATTCAAGAATACAGTTTTATTGTCTTAATTTAATATTATATATTTAAAAGCAAATAATGAGTTTTTATTTGCTTTTAAGTTTACAATATTGTTTTTTTAATCATCTCATAAACTAGTAGAATATCCTTTTAAATCAGAATCTTTACATTTACATAGTCCTATGCAAAAATTAGGTTTAAAACATAATGCATATAAACTATTAAATATGGAAAACAGCTTATAGGAAAAAAATAAAGAACCAAAGGTAACTGAACAGAGACTATGAAAATCAGTTTTGAATAAAGCACCTACAAATTTTCAATTTAACCATTTGTTAAGCATTTCATGTGAGATAGGAATGGGCTAAGGAGCTGTGGATAGCAGCATAAATTGAAGTATAGGTCCTGCCTCAGGGACCAAAGTCTAAACATCTAAGTGATATGCGGCAGTGGTGGTGGTGCTTTTAATGTCTTTACTCCCCACATAAAAAGGAATGTTTTCACTATATTTATAAAATGTGCACAAATTAAGGTAAAATAGTTTTGAGGTTATTTTAAAGAGGAGTTTGTGATCCCAGTGCTTATATTTAAACACGTACATAGCACTTTGATTGTTTTGGGCAAATACCAGAGACATTCATGGATCCAGTGATTTCTGAATTATTTTTTAAGAGTCATGGTTAATTTTAGCTAGACAAATTCTGAGTCAGGTCATTATTATCTTGCTAAATTCCCTTTACCATATCAACTGGGCCCTGCATCCTTCATTTCCTATCTTAAATGGTCTCCCTTGTGTTCCATGCTTGGTGTAGAGAAGAATTTTAGCTTTTAATTGTCTGGGGTCAGATCCTCCCATTCCATCTTTTCTTTCTGCACTGAACACTTCATGCCTATGAAAACTCAAGAGCCTAGAGAAAAGGCTGTTGTAACCCTACAAAGGGTGGTTATTATTACTGATGTTTCTCATAAACACTGGGATTTAGAAAGTCAAAAGTAATGTCAGGCACTAAGGTAACAACAAGGTTTTCTTTCTTGGGAAGCTATTGCATTATGTCTGCTTTGGTGTCTATTATGTCTGTATTATACACAAACACTTTGCTGTAAGCTCAGCTCAGAGGCAGAGATGACTAGTCTAGAAGGCTAATAACAAAGACTTTATTTTCTGCCATATTTCACCAGTTAAGTAGTTCCCTCAATGTTACCTGAGTCACAAAATACCAGAGCATTCAACTCCATAAAGGGCAGAAAAAGGAACAGTTGGCAAAGCTTCAACTGCTTATCCTAGACTCACAAAATCTGTCTTTATTCATTTGTCAAATCTTCACCAATCACCAATATTAATGAATAGCTGCCAGATGACAAGGCCAAATTGCCTCTGCCCTTGGATTAGACCAGAGTATTATGTTACCAGCTCAATAGAAGAAGTTTAAATTATGAAAATGAAGACAAAGCCCACTGGCTAAGCTATACCAACTCTGCTCATATAAGACCAGTTTAGCTCTAAAAATCGTTACTGAACAATTTCCAGCGAGTATTTTTTTTCTTTCATCTGCCCTTTACAGACAAATCATAATGCAGTCAAATTTTTTGCCCAAGGATTTTGTTTTCAAACTTATAATTCTGAAATAATTTCAAACTGACAGGGCCAGTGCGAAAATAATATAAAACCCAAACAGAAAACTCCAACCTATCCCTTCCATCCAGATATCAAGATTCACCAACTTTTAACATTTTGCCACTTTTATTATATCCTTCTATTATCTGCCTGGCTGGCTATCTATTTATCTATTTCCTAAACATTTGAGAGTAGGTTTTATACATCATATTCCTTGAACACTTAATACTTCCATGTACATTTCCTGAGAACAGCAGTGAATACTTATGTAACCACCTTAAGTGCTTGGTTCAAGTTCAGGCTATTTAACATTGATATAAAGCTTATAGTCCAGGAAGTCCAGTCCAGTTTTTTTTTCATATGTCCCAATAATGTCCTTTTGGGCCTTTTCTCCTTCATTATTATCTCCAGTTGTAGATCATGGATTATATTTCATTGTCACTGTCTCTTTAGTCACTCTTTTTTTTTTTAATTATGGAAACATAAGTTTCCCATCTCAACCACTCCCAAGCATACCATTCAGTGGGATCAATCACGTTTACAATACTACTACACTAGTTATACTATACTCACCACCATCCATTACCAGAACTTTCCCATCACCACAAACAGAAAACCCACACTCATTACACATTAAATCCCCATTCCCCATACCCACCTCTACTCCTAGTAAACTACACTATACTTTGTCTCTATGAATTTGCATATTCTAATTATTTCATATAAGTGATATCAAACAATATTTGTCCTTTCGTGTCTGTTTTATTTCACTCAGCATGATGTCTTCAAGGTTCAAGGTTGTAGTATTTATCAGAACGTCATTCCTTTTTACAGCTGAATAATATTCCTTGATGTGTAAATACCATATTCATTCATCCACTGATGGACTCTCAGGTTGCTTCTGCCTTTTGGAATAATGCTGCTGTGAACACTAGGATACAGATGTCTGTCCAAGCACCTGCTTTCAAGTTTGGGGGTATATACCTAGAAGTAGGATAGCCGGGTCATAAAGTAGTACTATATTTAACTTTTTGAGAAATCATCAAATTATTTTGGCTACTTAATCAGTACTTATTTTCTGCCTTTAACAATAATAATAATAATACCATTCTTACTGAGTGTGAGGTGGTTCCTCACTGTGGTTTTAATGTGCATTTCCCTGATAGCTAACGCTGTTGAACATGTTGAGCGTGTTTTTGTGTGCTTATTGGCCATTTGTATCCTGCTTTGGAGAAATTCCTTTTCTGCATCAATTGAGAATATTGTATGTTTTTTTCTTTCATTCTATTGATGGGTGTATTAATTAATTTCTTCTGTTGAAACACCCATGCATTCCTGGAATAAATCCCATTTGATCACAATGTATAATCGTTTTGATGAACAGTTAGCTTGGTTTGCTAGTATTTTGTTATGGAATTGTGCCTCTATTTTCATAAGGCATAATGGTTAGTAATTTTCTATTCTTATGAAAAAATATCTCTAACTGATTCTGATATGAGGGCCTCCTCTTGAATTTTCTGGAAGAGTTTGATAAGGACTAATGTTTACTCTTCTTTGAATGTTTTGGTAAAATTCACTGGTAAAGTCAATCTGGTCCTGGACTTTTCTTTGTTGGGAGGTTTTTGGTTACTGATTCAATCTCAACTTTCTGTTGGTCTTCTGAGGTCTTACATTTCTTCTTGAGTCAGTTAGTGTGTTTTTAGGAATTTGTCTATTTCAGCTAGATTGTCAAATTTGTTGGTATACAGTTGTTCATAATATCCTCTTTTAATCTTATCATTTCTGTAAGGTCAGTACTAATGTCCCCCATTCATTTCTGATTTTTGTTATTTGTATCCTTTTTCTTTTTTGTCTGTCTAGCTAGAGGTTTTTTGTCAATTTTATTGATCTTTTATAATAACCAACTTTTGTTTTTGTTGACTCTCTCAATTGTTTTTCTATTCTCTATTTCATTTATCTTGGCACTACTATTTTTTTCTTCTGCTCACTTTGAGTTTGCTTGCTCCTCTTTTACTAGCAACTCCAGGTATGAGGTTAGATTTCTGATTTGAGTTATTTTTTTAATGTAGGTATTTAGAACTGTAATTTTCCTTCTTTTGTCAATGCTTCATCTTACAAGGGAATGATATGTTGTGTTCCTATTTTCATTTGCCTCAAGATATTTTCTAATTTCCTTTGTGATTTCTTCTTTGACCTATTAGTTATTTAAGCATGTATTGTTTAATTTCCACAATTTTGTGAAACTTCCAGTTCTCCCTCTGTTATTGACTGCTAGCTTCATTCCACAATGGTCAGAGAAGATATTTCTTATGTTTTCAATCTTTTAAACTTTACTGAGACTTGTTTTGTAACCTAATATATGGTCTATTCTAGAGAATGTTCCATGTGCACTTGAGAAGTTTGCCTACTCTGCTGTTTGCCCAGGATTTTACCGTGACAAGGAAGCTGGACTATCCAGGTCTGAGTTGGAGAATGTTTTAAATTGATTGGTCTAAACAGTTTCCCATTCTTATGAATATACTAAAGAATGCTACACCCTGGTCTGTTGGCGTAATGCAAATTTCCACATTTACTATTCGTGGATGCCAGTTCATACTAATCTATGATGACAATTTTATCTAGGACTTGCTTAGATTCCAAGAAGTAAGTCCTTCTGCAACTCTCCTGATGATTAATCTGTCATTTTACTTTGCTATTTACTGAGACCTTGCTATGTGTGAGGTACGATGCTAGGTGCTAGGGATACAAATATAAATATACTCCTTGATTTAAAAAAGTATAGAGTGTAATAAAGGAGATAAGTATGTGAACTACCTGTTAATGAAGCAAAATGAAATAAGGACACTAACAGATGTATAAGAAAAATGCATGGAAAAATGCATGTATAAGGAAAATGAATGGAATTTACCTAGAAAGATCAGAGAAGTCTCCATGGATGTTGTAGTAGTTAAGCTAGAAATGAGATTTCAAAAATCACAGGAGAGAAGACAAAGGGCATTATGAACAAAGTCAAAAGAACTCAAGAGTTAAGTTCAGAATTATATTTAAAATAGAAAGGGCACTGGACTTTAAGTCTCAATACTGAGTTCCTGCCTATTTCTTGTTCTTTATGGAAACTTGAGTGAAAGAAAAATGGGATTGGGATTTACCTACATTCAAAATCTTTGAAACGGGATAACGTATGTGTAAGGTTTAAGGAGGCAAAAGACAGAAGAGGCAGACCAAAAAAACCTTAGAGTGAGCGAGTTTATTCCTGCGCTCCCGGGCAGAGCTCACAGAATTCCAAGTAGGGAGTTGTGAGCTCGCTGCTGGGTCCTGGTGCAGGCGGTTTTTAAGCAAGGGGGTTAGGTGACGTCTAGAAGGGGCAGCACATTTTACACAGCTTGAGTCATGGTGACCTTCCCTGTTCCCCCGACCTAACATTATGGACAATGACCAATCAAAACTAATGTTAACTGTAATAATTTGTATGGATATCTTGGTACATAACAAGCAAATAGCAATTGGTATTACCTACATCTTTTTTCTACTTTTCCACCTTCCACTTCTAAATGTAGGCTTCATAAGGGTAATCACTGCTCTGCAATGCCTTCAGCAAGGCCAGTAAGTTGTAAGTGCTCAATAAATATTTGTTATATGGTGAATGAGTGAATGAAGGATTTCTTAAATATAACTGAAGTACAGAATAGATGGAAACATGTAGTGGGAGTAGGACTGAAAAGATTTATGAAATCAAATGGGAAGCCATGCGTGGCATGTTGGTCTTATATAAGAAAGTTAAACTTAACTTTCACACAAGATGGCGCACAACAAAAGAAATAGAACTTACTGAACAAAAGGCTGCAAGACAGCTCAAATCAGTCTTGCAGGCAGGGAAAGGAGATGGCCTCTGAAACAAACCTAGAATTAGCACCAAATCCTTAAATAGGTAGAAACAAGTTTAAATAAATAATGGCCAAAGTCACTGAAATATAAAATATAATCAAAATTGGGAACCTTCAGCAGGAAATTTGAATTAGACTATCCAGATAGCTGTAACCTCTGGAGTATCTAATCAGTGGAGAAACAGGAGAGGGACCCTCATGTTAGGGTTAGGGTATAAAATCTGTGGCATTCTATTGCTTGGCATGCCAGCCGTCATTTTTTCAGTTAAGCGCCCATTCTTGCAAGATCGTGTATAAATCCTTTTCTTCTCCACAATCGAACAAGCATTTGTTTTCTTTCAGGTACTGCTTTCTTTCTAACACTTATGGCAAATTTTAAAGTATTTATTGAATGTCTATGGTGTGTTCTGTTATGAAATCAGAATAATTATTTTGGCCGGCCAGGTAATAACTGGAAAACTAGAGAGGTATCCTCTGTTTACTTTCTCTCAAAAACTTTTTCTGTATTACTACATACCATCTGTAGACAAAAGTTGAAATTATTCTTTTACAAATACAAGTTCATATTCTACCTCCTCCAGAATGTCTTTCCAGACCAAGCTAATCTGCTGCTTTTATGTTCTGTTTCAGCACAGTGCTTCTCAAACCTTACTGTTCCTTCAAATCACTTGGGCACTTTGTTAAAATGCACATTGTGATTCAGCAAGTCTGGGATGGGGCATAGGCTTTCTAACAAGCTCTCACATGATGCCTGCACTACTGGTTGGTGGACTACATTTTGAAAAGTGAGGTTTTAGAGGACAGATATTGTCTATTAGCAAGGCAGTATTAATACACAGAACTGGTTAAGAGTAAGTTGGATTCGAATCCAAGTTCTACAGCATGCGGCTTCTGACAAGCTAATCTCTCTATGCCTCAATTTTCATAAAATAGGGATATTAATATCTACTTCGAAGGGTTTCTCTAAAAGGCTTAGCATAGTACCTTATACATAGCAATACCTCAAAACATACTTCAATATAATAATAATAATAACAACAGTAATATTCAAGATGGAAGGATGTCCTCACAAACCAGTGATTCTTCTGGACAACTTGAAGGTCAAGATCTTGAAGACTCTAAACTGGTCTCTGCCCTCCACCAACTCACTTAAAGAAAACTTGATAGTCTAAGATTAGGCTAAGTTAAGATTAATTCTCTCCACCCAGGGGTAGAACCATGAGTAGCTTCCTTTCCCTCTATATGAGTCAGCCTATAAAGAGAACACAATGTAAAATGTAAGCAATGTTTAAGACTATTTCATAACTTCCTTCAACCCAGCAAGGAGGAAAAAGTGAAGATACCCAGGTAAAGAGGGAAATGAAAGATTATAGTATCTCATCACTCCTGGAAGAATTCTGTATATGCTGTTAAAGGGTGAGTCAGCATATGGAATGACTCTTGGTTTGATTTTTCTACTTTTTATCTCAGCAGATGCAATAGCAGCAGCAGCAAGAACTCTGACTGTTTTTGTCACCTCAGGTTACCTTTGGAAAGTGATCACAGAAATCTCACTGTCATAAAAGATAGTCTTGGAACTTTTCAAAAGTGTAGAAATTTTTAAGAGTGGCCATTTAGAGGTCATGCTTCCCAGTCCTATAATCCATTAATCCTTTAAATATATACTGCTGAAAGCCAATCACCAGTTTTTACATTTCAAATACAGTTTTGTGTCTAAATTCAAACTGTGGCATTACAATCAACTTTTATCAAATTTTTTTCTCATTTTAGACCTACCAGCTTCAACTAATGGAGGGGATAGTCTGATCACTAATATGAGAAAATCTTGGTACAAACTGGCAGATACAAGGGGAGCCAAAGCACTGGAAAAAGAAGTTTTTCCAAGACTCCTGCCAATACAGAACCTGAGTCTACTGCTATAACCACAATCTTCATAAATGTGTTGCTAATTCACCTAAGAGTTATTACACTAAATTTGAGGAATAAGACATCTCAAGCCAACCTACATAAATAAGACTTTTGATAGTTAAAGATCTGCATACTCTATCATCCAGAAATCATATTTAAAATAATCTCATATTTAGAAGAAAAAACAAAAAAGAGGCAGAAACTCATGTTCAACAAAGTTTATGCCAGTAGTATACTAAACACAAAGAAGAATTGGAAACAACCTAAATGCAAATAAATTAAAGAGGAAGAAAAACAATATATTCATTCAATGGAATATAATCCAGCTCTTACTGCCTCCAGTCATTACCAACCTCAGCTCTTAGGGTATCCTGATTGTACAAAGGAAATAGTACCTTCATAGGATTGCTTCAAGGAATATCTCATACTTCATTATAAAAACTGTACAGGGGGGGCCGCGGTGGCTCAGCGGGCAAGAGTGCTTGCCTGCCGTGCCGGAGGACCCCGGTTCGATTCCCGGCCCCAGCCCATGTAAAAAACAAACAAACAAACAAAATATAATAAAACAAGAAAATGTTTAAAAATGTTTCCCTTTCTTCCTCCCTTCCTTCCTTCTCTGTCTTTCCTTCCTTTCCTCCCTCTCTCTTTAAAAAAAAAAAAAAAAAAAAAAAAAAAAAACTGTACAAAAAAATGGAAAAGAAGCTAAATAGTACAAATCTTCCCTTTTGGTTTAAGCATTTGATTTTGCAGATATAATTATAGAGGAGTTTCCTCTTCTCCCAAATCCATGCAGAACAGATCAGTTATTTAGTTATATACCTTTCATTAATTTTGAACCAAAGTATTTATCTTACTTATAGAAATGATTTCAACCCCTTGTGATAACTCATAAAAATGGCCATGACCTTCATTTTAATTACCTTCATAAGAAAAATGAACTTTTGTTTCTAGAAGTATGAATACCTGCTTGACCTCCACTTGAAAACATTAAAATGCAGATAAAGTATTAAAATATTAAAATATTCTTGTTAAGGGCATCAAGATATTAAGGAATATTCAGTAATCAAAACTAAGTGGATATGGGAACCCAGAGAGGTGAATGGAACACTAAAACCACCTTTTTTCTTGAGGGTATAGCTAACTAAATGACCCTGAACTTACATTTTTACAGCCTTCCAGGAGTTTAGAGAGAGGAGAAAATGACCTCAGCCTGATCAAATGAAGCAGCAAATGAGGTGATCCCCCCAATAAAAATGGGACCACAAAGTTTTACCTTCTATGCAAAGGTATACTAAAAATAATCCCAATCTCTCTCCCAAGCCCCAAAGGAAAACAACAGGGAAAACTGCCTGACATTAGTGCTAAATAAATGGAGAGTGCAAAAAAAAAATCCTAAATATTAGTGATCACAGCAGCCCTCTCATTGTCTACATCTTGAATTCACACAACCTCAGTGATCTGAAAGCCTCAAGCCAAAAAGTGGTCCCAGTCACACAAGAGAAGCAAATATAAACCCTCTCTGAGTAACTCAACTTTCATCTCAGACCTCAAAGAATCACTCTATTCCAAGAAATATCACACTCATAAAAATTCATAAAACACAAGGAAACAAGGCAATTTGAGTAAAAGCCAGCAGAAATAAGAGAGATAAAATTCATCTAGGAAAACTTTAGATACTGAAAAATAAGTGCTTTAATATATAGTGAAATTTAAAACGAGAAAATAAAGTATAACCAAACAATTTAAAATGAACAAACTATGTAATAATTTAAATGTAAAAATCAACAAGTAAGTTCTATTAACAGATTAAATACAGCTAAAGAGAGAATTAGTTAACTGGAAATGGACTGCAGTAATTTACCAGAATGCAGCCCAGAGACAAAGCAAATATGAAAGAAAGAAACATAACAAATGATGAGAATGAAAGACACAATAGAAGAGATTAAAAATACCTTAGAGGCATACAGCAACATATCTGAACAGGCAGAAGAAAGAAAGTGCAAGCTAGTAGAACAGTTGGAATACTATGGACGGAAAAACAGATAGAGAAAAGAATAGGAAAATTGAGTACAATCTCAGGAATCTGAATGACAGCACAAAGCACACAAACATGTACATGATGGATGTCCCAGAAAGAGAAGAGAAGGGAAAAGGGGCAGAAAGACTATCTGAGGAAATAATGGCCCAAAATTTCCCAACTCTTATGAAAGACACAAATATACACATTCAAGAAATACAACATACTCCAAACGGAATGAATCCTAATAAACCTACTCTAAGACACATACTAATCAGAATATCAAATACCGAAGATAAAGAGAGAATCCTGAAAGCAGCAAGAGAAAAGTTATTCATGACTGTTCTAGTTTGCTAGCTGCCGGAATGCAATATACCAGAAACAGAATGGCTTTTAAAAAGGGGAATTTAATAAGCTGCTAGTTTACAGTTCTAAGGCCAAGAAAATGTCCCAATTAAAACAAGTCTATAGAAACCTCCAATCAAAGGAAAGATCAATCCAGGGAAGATACCTTGGTTCAAGAAGGCCGATGAAGTTCAGGGTTTCTCTCTCAAGTGAGAAGGCACATGGCGAACACAGTCAGGGCTTTTCTCTCAGCTGGAAGGACACATGGCAAACACGACGTCATCTGCTAGCTTTCTCTCCTGGCTTCCGGTTTCATGAAGCTCCCCGGGAGGCATTTTTCTTCTTCATCTCCAAAGGTTGCTAGCTGGTAGACTCTTCTTCTCACGGTTACGTCGTTCTGCTCTGCTCTCTCTGAATCACTTTCATTCTCCAAAATGTTTCCTCTTTTATAGGACTCCAGAAACTTATCAAGACCCACCCAAATGGGTGGAGACATGTCGTCACCTAATACAGTTTAACAACCACTCTTAATTAAATCACATCTCCAGGGAGATGATCTGATTACAGTTTTAAACATACAGTATTGAATAGGAATTATTCTGCCTTTATGAAATGGGATTTAGATTAAAATATGTCTTTTCTAGGGGACATACATCCTTTCAAACCAGCACAATGACATACAAGAGAAATGCAATAAGGCTAAGTGCTGATTTCTCATAAAAACCATGGAGGCAAGAAGGCAGTGGTATGGTATATTTAAGAAACTGAAAAAGAAAAACTGTCAGTCAAAAATTCTTTATCTGTCAAAAAGTATTGGCAAAGTCCCTTGAGGAATGGGAGAAAAAAATGTGACTATAAATTTTACCACTGGGGAACCCCCAATACTGTGTCAAACATTAGGGACACCCAAACCAATAGTACAAGCCCTTGATCTTGAGGCTTGCTCTTGTGAAGCTTATGTATGTAGTAGAGAAGCTTAGCCTATATACAGGTATGCCTAAGAGTTGCTTCTGGAAAAGTGCTTCTGTTGCTCAGATGTGGCCTCTCTCTCTCTCTAAGCCCAACTCTGTAAGTGAAACCGTTGCCCTTCCAACTGCATGGGACATGATATCCAGGGGTGAAAGTCTCCCTAGTGGCATAGGAGGTGACTCCCAGGGATGAGCCTGGCCCTAGCACCAAGGGATCAACAATGCCATCCTGACCAAAAGGGGGAAAAGAAGTGTAACAAATAAGGTTATCAGTGGCTGAGAGTACAAATAGAGTGGAAAGGCTACTCTGGAGGTCACTCTTATGCAAACTTCAGTCAGACATTGCTACTTATTATAGCTTCCCAAACCCCAACCAAAATCATTCCTACCAATCCTGCAGAACACCTAGAGCATTATATAAGGTTCTATCAAGGTTCCATGCACTAGGGTAACTTTCCAGAAACATACAACCTCCAGATGTGTCCCAGAACCAGATAAGTCCTGAAACCTAGAGGGCCCAGCCTCTCCAGAACATCAGCTAGTTCAGTACCCCATCTCATATTATCGACAGCGCCTTCCAATGTGAGAAAGTTAGAATGGGTATAGCCCAAATACCCATAAAGAGTGGGAGAAAGATCAAAGGTTATGGTGGAGTTGGACAGAAAAGGTAGGGGGTTACAAATGAGTATGATTGCTGAATCATTATATTGATATTTCTTTTAGTCTCCAGTATCTTAGAGCGGCTAGAAATAAAAACCTAAAATTGTAGAATTGTAACTCATACCAAACTCTGAAATCTGTTCTACAATTAACTGTTACGATGTACTCTGAAATTTATTGCTTTTTTTGTATATATGTTGTTTTTCATAAAAAAGAAAAAGAATTCTTTATCCAGCAAAACTGTCCTTCAGAACTAAGGGAGAGTTTAAAATATTCAGAGATAAACAAAAATTTATGAATGAGAGAATTTGTCAATAAGAGTCCTACCCTACAAGAAACACTATAGGGAGTTTTGCAGACATAAAGGAAAAACAGGAGAGAGAGGTTTGGAAAGAGTGTAGAAATGAAGATTATCAGTAAGGGTAACTAAAGGGATAAAAAGAGAGACAAAAATACGATATGACATATGAAAACCAAAAGATGAAATGGCTGAAGTATTGCCTATACAGTAATTGAGTGTTAATGGATTAAACATTAATTGTTAATGGATTAAACAATAGAGTATTGAGTGTTAATGGATTAAACACCCCAATCAAAAGACACAGATTGGCAAAAGGGATTTAAAAAGTATGATCCATCTATATGCTATTTACAGGTGACTCACCCAAGCATACAAATAGATTGAAAGTGAAAGTTTGGAAAAAGATATTCCATGCAAACACTAAGCAAAAAGAACTGGAGTAGCTATACTAGTATCAGACGAAACAGACTTTAAAGCAAACCTGTTATAAGAGATAAAGATGGACACTATACATTAATAAAAGGGGTAATCCATGAGGAAGAAACAACAATTTTAAATAGTTATACACCTAATCAGGGTGCCCCTAAATATATGAGGAAAATACTGGTGAAACTGAGGAGAGAAACAGATGTCTCTAAATAATAGTTGGAAACTCCAATATACTCCTCTCATCGAAAGATGGAATATCTAGACAAAGGCTCAATAAGGAAACAGAGAACTTGCATAATATGATAAGACATATACAAAATATTGTACACCAGAACATCAGGATACACATTCTTCTCAAGTGTTCATGGATCATTCTCCAGGATAGACCACATGTTGGGTCACAAAACAAGTCTCAATAAGTTTAAAATGATTGAAAATATACAAAGCACCTACTCTGACCACAATGGAATGAAGCTGGAAATCAGCAACAGGAAGAAAACTGGAAAATTAACAAACATATAGAGGTTAAAAAACACATTCTTAAACAACTGGTGAATCAAAAAATTGCAAGGAAAATCAGTAAATATCTTGAGACAAAAAAATGAGAATAAACACATGAAAACTTATGTGATGTGGTAAAGGCAGTGTTGCAAAGCAAATTTATAGCCCTCATCGCCTACATTAAAAAAGAAGAAAACACTAAAATCAAAGACCTAACTGCATACCTGGAGGAACTAGAAAAAGAACAGCAAACTAAACACATAGCAGAAGGAAAGAAATAAAAATTAGAGCAGAAATGAATGAAAGAGAATAAAAAAATACAGAAAATCGACAAAACCAAAAGTTGGTTTTTGAAATCAATGAAATTGGTAAACCCTTGACTAGACTGAAAAAAGAGGTGAAATAAATAAAATCAGAAATGAAAATACTGAACTCAGAGAAATGGAAGACCATAAGGATATGATGAACAACAATTAAACAACCTAGATGAAATGGACAAATTCACATGAACAACCCATACTGACTCTAGAAGAAATAAAGATCTCAACAGACCAATAATGAGTAAAAACATTGAATCAGTCATCAAAAACCTATCATTAAAGAAAAGTCCAGGACCAGATGGTTTCACAAGTGAATTCTACCAATCATTATAAGAATAAATACCAATCCTGCTAAACTCTTCCAAAAAACTAAAGAGGACAGAAAGCTACATAACTCATTCTATGAAGCCAACATCACCTTAATACCAAAGCCAGATAAAAATACTATAAGAAAAGAAAATTATAGACCAAGTTTTCTTATGAATATAGATGAAAAATCCTCAACAAAATACTTGCAAATCAAATCCAAAAAATATTAAAAGAATTATACACCATAATCAAGTGGGGCATATTCCAAGCATGCAAAGGTAGGTTAACACAAGAAAATCAATTCATGTAATATATCACATTAACAGATCATAGGGGAGACTTCCGGAGAAGATGGCGGCTTAGTAAGACGCGCGGGTCTTAGTTCCTCCTCCAGAAAAGCAACTAAAGAAACAGAAACAATACGAAACAGCTCCCGGAGTCACGACAGAGACCAAAAAGACAGCGTACCCCACTCTGGAACAGCTGAACAGGCAGGGAGAATCCGCTGTGGTGAGATACTCGAGGGGCGCGTGTTTTCCCGGCCGGGGCGGCTGGCGACAGGGGTCCCCTCCACGCACGTGGCTCCCCGGTCTGACTGGGAACGTTGGATAGCGGGGCCCTCCCGTCACGCTTGGCGTTTCGGGCCAGCTGGGCAATTAGGACCGGCACTCTCCCAAGCCGCGGCGGCCAGCGACCCCCGCCTTCACGCTCGGTTTCCCGGGCCGACTGCCGTGCAGACAGACGAGCGCCACGAGCGCCACCTACTGGGCAGGAAAAGAAAAACAGAGCCCAGAGATTTCACAGAAAAACCTTTCAACCAGCTGGGTCCCACACCCAGGGAAATCTGATCAAATGCCCAGACACCAGCAGAAAATAATGGATGACGCTCGGAAAATTGAAGATATGGCCCAGTCAAAGGAACAAACCAATAGTTCAAATGAGATACAGGAGCTGAGACAACTAATGCTGAATATACTAACAGAAATGGAAGAAGTCTTCAAAAACCAAATCAATAAATTGAGGGAGGACATGAAGAAGACATGGGCTGAACAAAAAGAAGGAATAGAAAATCTGAAAAAACAAATCACAGAACTTATGGGAGTGAAGGACAAAGAAGAAAAAATGGAAAAAACAATGGATACCTACAATGGTAGATCTAAAGAGACAGAAGCTACAATTAGTGAACTGGAGGATGGAACATCTGAATTCCAAAAAGAAACAGAAACTATAGGGAAAAGAATGGAAAAACTTGAGCAGGGGATCAGGGAACTGAATGACAATATGAAGCGCACAAATATACGTGTTGTGGGTGTCCCAGAAGGAGAAGAGAAGGGAAAAGGAGGAGAAAAACTAATGGAAGAAATTATCACTGAAAATTTCCCAACTCTTATGAAAGACCTAAATTTGCAGATCCAAGAAGTGCAGCGCACCCCAAAGAGAATAGACCCAAATAGGCGTTCTCCAAGACACTTACTAGTTAGAATGTCAGAGGTCAAAGAGAAAGAGAGGATCTTGAAAGCAGCAAGAGAAAAACAATCTGTCACATACAAGGGAAACCCAATAAGACTATGTGTAGATTTCTCAGCAGAAACCATGGAAGCTAGAAGACAGTGGGATGATATATTTAAATTACTAAAAGAGAAAAACTGCCAACCAAGACTCCTATATCCAGCAAAATTGTCCTTCAAAAATGAAGGAGAAATTAAAACATTTATAGACAAAAAGTCACTGAGAGAATTTGTGACCAAGAGACCAGCTCTGCAAGAAATACTAAAGGGAGCACTAAAGTCAGATACGAAAAGACAGAAAAGAGAGGTGTGGAGTAAAGTGTAGAAAGAAGGAAAATCAGATATGATATATATAATACAAAAGCCAAAATGGTAGAGGAAAATATTATCCAAACAGTAATAATACTAAAAGTTAATGGACTGAATTTCCCAATCAAAAGACGTAGAATGGCAGAATGGATTACGACCCAGCAATACCACTGCTAGGTATCTACTCAAAGGACTTAAGGGCAAAGACACAGACGGACATTTGCACACCAGTGTTTATAGCAGCATTATCTACAATTGCAAAGAGATGGAAACAGCCAAAATGTTCATCAACAGACGAGTGGCTAAACAAACTGTGGCGTATACCTACGATGGAATATTATGCAGCTTTAAGACAGACTAAACTTATGAAGCATGTAGTAACATGGATGGACCTAGAGAACATTATGCTGAGTGAGTCTAGCCCAAAACTAAAGGACAAATACTGTAAGGTCCCACTGATGTGAACCGACATTCGAGAATCAGCTTGGACTATATCATTGGTAACAGAGACCAGCAGGAGTTAGAAACAGGGTAAGATAATGGGTAATTGGAGCTGAAGGGATACAGACTGTGCAACAGGACTAGATACAAAAACTCAAAAATGGACAGCACAATAATACCTAGGTGTAATGTAACTAGGTTGGAACACTGAATGAAGCGGCACCTGAAATATGGTTTTTTGTTTGTTTGTGTGTTGGTATCTTTTGTTTTTGTTTTTTTCTTTTTCCTTTATATATATATATATATGTATTTTATTAGTATTATTATTTTAATTCTCTTCTCTATATTAACATTCTATATCTTTTTCTGCTGTTTTGCTAGTTCTTTTCCTAAAGCGATGCAAATGTACTAAGAAATGATGATCATACATCTATGTGATGATACTAAGAATTACTGAGTGCATTTGTAGAATGGAATGATTTCTAAATGTTACGTTAATTTCTTTTCTTTTTTTTGATTAATAAAAAAAATTTTTTAAAAAAATCACCCTGGTTGGGAAAGAAAAAAAAAAAACAGATCATAGGGGGAAAAAAGCCACATGATCATCTCAATTGACACAGAAAATGCATATGACAATATTCAGCATACTTTCTTGATAAAAACACATAGAAATATATGAATAGAAGGAAATTTCCACAACAGGATAAGAGGCATACATGAAAACTCACAGCTAAATTATACTCAATGGTTAAAGACTGAACACTTTCCCTCTAAGTTCAGAAAAAAGACAAGTATGCCCACTGATACCACTGTTTTTCAACATTGTGCTAGAAGTTCTAGCCAGAGCAGTTAGGGAAGAAAAAGAAATAAAATGCATCTACATGGGAAAGAAGAAGTGAAACTTTCACTGTTTTCAGATGACATGATCCTGTATATAGAAAGTCCCAACAAAGCTATTACAGCTAATAAACAATTTCAGCAAAATGGCAGATACAAAAATCAGTAGTATTTCTATACACTAGTAGTGAGTAATCTAAGGAGGAAGTCAAGAAAAAAATTCCATTTATGATAGCAACTAAAAGAATCAAATATCTAGGATTAATTTAATCAAGGATAAGAAGGACCTGTACATAGAAAACTACAAAACATTGCCAGAAGATATCAAAAGAGCCCTAAATAAATGGAAGTACATCCTGTGATCATGGATTGGTCAGTTCTATGCAGATCGATTTGCAGATTTAATGCAATCCCAATAAGAACTTCAACAGCCTACTTTGAAGTAAGAAAAACCCAATCATCAAACTACTTAGAAAGGTAAGAGACCCCAAATAGCCAAAACATCTTGAAAGAGAAGAGTTAGAGGACTCTCACTTCCTGACTTTAAAGCATATTACAAAGCTACAGCAGTCAAAACAGCATTGTACTGTCATAAAGATAAATATATTGACCAATGGAACTGAATTGAGAGTGCAGAAATACACCCTTACATCTATGGTCAATTGAGTTTTGACAAGGTTGCCAAGTCCATTCAACTGGGACAGGACAGTCTCTTCAACAAATGGTGCCGGGAGAACTGGATATCCACTTACAAAAGGATGAAAAAGGAACACCTTATACAAAAATTAACTCAACATGGATCAAACACCCAAATGTATGATCCAGGACTATAACACTCCTAGAAGAAAATGTAGGGAGGAATCTTCAGACCTTGTGGTAGGTTAATGGTTTCTTAGACTTTATACCCAAAGCACAAGCAATGAAAGAGAAAATAGATAAAATGCTTCAAAATACTTTCGTGCATCGAAAGACGATGTCAAGAAAGTGAAAAGGGAAAAATATTTGGAAAACACTTTCTGATAAGGGTTTAATATCTAGAATATATAAAGTTAACTCAGTTTTAAAATCAGCAAAATCAACTGAGAGCTACTTGTGAGATACAAGGAGAAAACAAAAGTAATAATGCAGACTTATAGTAAACCTTGAAATTCCATTTTACCCAGGCAAACCTGTTTAATGAACAGAAAGCAAGTGGTTATGCAAGATTTACATCTCCTCAGCTATTATGATAACCTCTATGTTGCTGCAAATTGTCTATTACATGTATAACATGTAAATATCTTAGTTAATCCTTAAAAATGGTGATTACTATTTCCATTTTACAGATGAAGAAACAGAGGTTAGAGAAAATCAGTGACTTACCAGCGATTACTCAACTGAAAAGTGGCAGCACTTGAACTCAGATCTCCTCACTCCAGATCTTAGACTCTTGCTATTATGCAGTATGCACCTCTTTTCCTTCACATAATGGAGGTTCCTTGATCACTTGTAAGAATGCCCTTTGTTAACTAGCTTGTCCTTTTGCTTTAAATGAATGAGAAAACAAGGCCATGCTAATTATTTCATTGTGGAAGTCAATTCTATGTCTACATGTCCATGTGTACAGAGCAAGGTAACATGAATACTATGACTATGAATAAGATGTACTCAACTTCCTAATGGTTGGTCTTTGTTTCTCACACCAAAAGGTTACAACCACAAGCTTTAGATTGTTAACTTTTGTCTTCTCCTTATCATACCTGCAATGTGTGATATGACATATCCATGCCATAAGCTTAAATAGATTTTTTAATTAAAAAAAAATCAATGGGCAAAATATTTTAATAGACATTTTTCCAAAGAGGAAATACAAATGGTTAAAACACACATGAAAAGATGCTCAACATCACTAGCTATTAGGGAAATGCAAATCAAAACCACAATGAGATACCATCTGACACCTACTATTGAAAAAACAGAACACTACAAATGCTGGAGAGATGTGGAGAAATATGAACACTCATTCATTTCTGGTGGGAATGTAAAATGGTGCAGCCACTGTGGGAAACAGTTTGGCAGTTCCTCAGGAAGTAAGGCATAGAACTTCCATACAATCCAGCAATCCCTCTACTAGATTTACACCCAGAAGAACTGAAAGCAGGGATGTGAACAGACGTTTGCACACCAATGTTCACAGCAGCATTATTCACAATTGACAAAAGACATAAGTAATCCAAGTGTCCATCAACCTTAAAGGGTAAACAAAATGTGGTGTATAAATACAACAGATTATTAAGCTGTAAGAATGAATGAAGTCCTGATGCATGCAACAACATGGATGAACCTTAAGGACATTATGTCAAGTGAAATAAGCCAGACACAAAAGGACAAATATTGTATGATCACGATATTATTATCTAATTATAATAAGCAAACTCATCGAATTAAAAATCTAGAATATAGATTACCAGGAGATAGAATGAGGGTAGAAATGGGGAGCTTTTGCTTAATCTGTGCAGTATTTTTAATTAGGTTGAACTGTAAATGTTTGGAGCTAGATAGAGGTGATGGTATCAATTATTGTTTAAGTGTGACTAACAGTGCTGAATTATGTGTGTCATCGTGGTTGAAGGGGAAGTTTAGGGTTTAGGGTAGTGTATATCACTAGCTACAGGATAAAACATGGGGCTGTATAACATAGTGAACCTTGTGGAAGATGACCGGGGTTAATAGTACAAAAATAACAATGTACTTTCATGAAGTAGAACAAAAGTACACTACTGTTACCAGGTGCTAACAACAGGGTGGTATACAGAAAAAATACACCTAATGCAAACTATGGACTAGAGTTAACAGTAATAATTTAACATTTTTTCACCTGTGAATAACAAAGGAGTCACACCAAAGCTAAGTGTCAATAATAATGGGATTTAAGGAGTATGGGTTTTTCTTTTTTGGAGTAATGAAAATGTTCTAAATTGATTGTAAAGATAAATACACAACTCTGAGAAATTTACTGAGAGTTATGGATTGTATACTTTGAATGGATTGTATGGTGTGAGAATATGATCTCAATAAAACTGGTTTAAAAAAAAAAAGAAATGGCTGAGAATTTTTCAAAACTGATGACAGACATCAATTCACAGATTTATGAAGCCCAGATTCCCAAGCAGGAATTCCATACCCTGCCATATTAAGCAATGGCAAAAATTATAAATTTTTTTTTCCTTGACATGGGCAGGCTCTGGGAATTGAATCTGGGTCTCCAGTATGGTACATTATATAACATTCTTTTAATGACAAAAATTTCAGAGGTGTATGTATAACTGCCTTTTTTGGAAAACAGTTACCAATAACAAGGAGGTATGAGGAGAGGGAGAGAAGTGGTGTGTTTATAAAAGGGCAACAGGAAGGATCCTTGTGGTGTTGGAACTGTTCAACATTTTGAAGAGTGGTGGTGGATACATGAACATACATAGGTGATAAAAGTTTACAGAACTTAATACACACACACACACACAAACACACAAATACATAGAAATAAAACTGGGGAAATGTGAATAATATCAGTGGATATCAAAATTCTGGTTCTAATATACTATAGTTTTGTAAATTTTATCATTGGAGGAAACTGACCAAACGGCACAGGGATCTCTATTTTTTTCTTACAACTACATGTGAATGTACAATTATCTTTAAAAAAAAAAGATGCTAATTACAGTAGCATCAAAAAATGTAAAGTGTCTAAAACAAATCTAACAAGTAGAGGTTAACATCTTTATATAGAAATTATAAAATCTTATTGAAAGATATTAAAGAACTAAATAGAGATATAGATTGGAATCATCTCTCATGGACTGGAACAATTAAGATCATAAATATGTCAAAATTCAATGTAATTAAATTAAAATGTGGCTTCTTTCTCTAAGCCAACTCTGCAAGGGGAACTCACTGTCCCCCCCCCCCCCCCATGGAACACGACTCCCAGAGGTGTAAATCTCCTTGGCAACCTGGAACGGGACTCCTGGGATGAGCTGGATCCCAGTGTCATGGAACTGAGAAAGGCTTCTTGACCAAAAGGAGGAAGAGAGAAATGAGACAAAATAAAGTTTCAGTGACTGAGAAATTTCAAACAGAGTCAAGAGGTTATCCTGGAGGTTATTCTTATGCATTATACAGATACCCCTTTTAGTTTATGGTGTATGGGAGTGGCTGGAGAGAAGTACCTGAAACTGTTGAACTGTGTTCCAGTAGCCCTGATTCTTGAAAACAACTATATAACCATATAGCTTTTACAGGATGACCATGTGATTGTGAAAACCTTGTGTCTGATGCTCCTTTTATCCAGGGTATAGAAAGATGAGTAAAAAATAAGGAAAATACATACATAATGGATAGGGGTTTAAGGGGTAAAAAAAAAATTGGATAGATTGAAATACTAGAGATCAATGGGAGGGAGGGGTAAGGGGTATGGGATGTGTGAGTTTTTTCTTTTTATTTCTTTTTATGGAGTGATGCAAATGTTCTAAAAATCATAGTGACAAATACACAACCATGTGATGCTATTGCAAGCTATTATTGTACACTATGTATGGACTGCATGTGTGTGAATATTTCTTAATAAAGTTATTTTTTTGGACTTCCTGGAAGATGGCGGCTTAGTAAGACGCGCGGATCTTAGTTTCTTCTCCAGGACACCTACTAGGGGAGTAGAAACGATACAGAAAGCGCCCAAAGCCACAACAGAGATAAAAAAAGACAGCGTACCCCATCCTGGAACGGCTGGCTGGCTGAGAGAAGCAGCTCGGGTGAGATCGCCGAGGCGCGCGGGCCTTACCGGGCAGGGTGGCAAGCGGCCGGAGTTACTCCCTTCCCCCTTCCCGGGCCGGCTGGGAGAATTGCAGAGGCGGTCCCCTGAAACAAAGACGGCTGGCGCCCACACCACGCGCAACCCCCGGACCAACTGAGAGAATTGGATCGGAAACCCCCAGGCCGCGGAGAACGGTGACGGGTGGGGGAGGCCCCTTCCAAACCCGTGACTCCCGGGGAACGTGCACTCTCTCGGGCGGGCCGCTGCCGCTGGCGCCCTCCCGCCACGCTTGTTGCCCAGGGCCGACTAGGAAATTCGGACGGGCTCTTTCCCTGGCTGCGGCGACCAGCAACCCTCCCTGCGTTCGGACCGAGGGCCGGCTCAAGCCGCTTCGGCTAGCGAACCCCCAGGACGGCGAGAGTTTTCCAAAGTTTAAGGTCCCACAGCACCTTTTACTGGTGGGACCCGCAGACAAACGTGTGCCACGAGCGCCACCTACTGGGCAGGATAAGAAAAACAGAACCCAGAGATTTCACAGAAAAATATTACAACCTTGCTGGGTCCAACACCAAGAGAAATCTGAATAAATGCCCAGACGCCAGCAGCAGAAGATAACTGTCCACGCTCAAAAGATTGAGAATATGGCTCAGTCAAAGGAACAAACCAATAGCTCAAATGAGACACAAGAGCTGAGACAACTAATGCTGAATATACGAACAGAAATGGAAAACCTCTTCAAAAATGAAATCGATAAATTGAGGGAGGACATGAAGAGGACATGGGCTGAACATAAAGAAGAAATAGAAAAACTGAAAAAACAAATCGCAGAACTTATGGAAGTGAAGGATAAAGTAGCAAACATAGAAAAAATAATGGATAGCTACAATGATAGATTTAAAGAGACAGAAGATAGAATTAGTGATTTGGAGGATGGAACATCTGAATTCCAAAAAGAAACAGAAACTATAGGGAAAAGAATGGAAAAATCTGAACAGGGTATCAGGGAACTCAAGGACAATATGAACCGCACAAATATACGTGTTGTGGGTGTCCCAGAAGGAGAAGAGAAGGGAAAAGGAGGAGAAAAACTAATGGAAGAAATTATCACTGAAAATTTCCCAACTCTTATGAAAGACCTAAAATTACAGATCCAAGAAGTGCAGCGCACCCCAAAGAGATTAGACCCAAATAGGCGTTCTCCAAGACACTTACTAGTTAGAATGTCAGAGGTCAAAGAGAAAGAGAAGATCTTGAAAGCAGCAAGAGAAAAACAATCCATTACATACAAGGGAAACCCAATAAGATTTTGTGTAGATTTCTCAGCAGAAACCATGGAAGCTAGAAGACAGTGGGATGATATATTTAAAATACTAAAAGAGAAAAACTGCCAACCAAGACTCCTATATCCAGCAAAATTATCCTTCAAAAATGAGGGAGAAATTAAAACATTCTCAGACAAAAAGTCACTGAAAGAATTTGTGACCAAGAGACCAGCTCTGCAAGAAATACTAAAGGGAGCACTAGAGTCAGATACAAAAAGACAGAAGAGAGAGATATGGAAAAGAGTGTAGAAAGAAGGAAAATCAGATATGATATATATAATACAAAAGGCAAAATGGTAGAGGAAAATATTATCCAAACAGTAATAACACTAAATGTCAATGGACTGAATTCCCCAATCAAAAGACATAGATTGGCAGAATGGATTAAAAAACAGGATCCTTCTATATGCTGTCTACAGGAAACACATCTTAGACCCAAAGATAAACATAGGTTGAAAGTGAAAGGTTGGGAAAAGATATTTCATGCAAATAACAACCAGAAAAGAGCAGGAGTGGCTATACTAATATCCAACAAATTAGACTTCAAATGTAAAACAGTTAAAAGAGACAAAGAAGGACACTATATACTAATAAAAGGAACAATTAAACAAGAAGACATAACAATCATAAATATTTACGCACCAAATCAGAATGCCCCAAAATACGTGAGGAATATACTGGAAACATTGAAAAGGGAAATAGACTCATATACCATAATAGTTGGAGACTTCAACTCACCACTCTCATCAAGGGACAGAACATCTAGACAGAGGATCAACAAAGAAATAGAGAATCTGAATATTACTATAAATGAACTAGACTTAATAGACATTTATAGGACATTACATCCCACAACAGCAGGATACACCTTTTTCTCAAGTGCTCATGGATCATTCTCAAAGATAGACCATATGCTGGGTCACAAAGCAAGTCTTAACAAATTTAAAAAGATTGAAATCTTACACAACACTTTCTCGGACCATAAAGGAATGATGTTGGAAATCAATAATAGGCAGAGTGCCAGAAAATTCACAAATACGTGGAGGCTCAACAACACACTCCTAAACAACGACTGGGTCAAAGAAGAAATTGCAAGGGAAATTAGCAAATACCTTGAGGCGAATGAAAATGAAAACACAACATATCAAAACTTATGGGACGCAGCAAAGGCAGTGCTAACAGGGAAATTTATTGCCCTAAATGCCTATATCAGAAAAGAAGAAAAGGCAAAAATTCAGGAATTAACTATCCATTTGGAAGAACTGGAGAAAGAACAGCAAGCTAACCCCAAAGCAAGCAAAAGGAAAGAAATAACAAAGATTAGAGCACAAATAAATGAAATTGAAAACATGAAAACAATAGAGAATATCAATAAGGCCAGAAGTTGGTTCTATGAGAAAATCAATAAGATTGATGGGCCCTTAGCAAGATTGACAAAAAGAAGAAGAGAGAGGATGCAAATAAATAAGATCAGAAATGGAAGAGGAGACATAACTACTGACCTCACAGAAATAAAGGAGGTAATAACAGGATATTATGAACAACTTTACGCTAATAAATACAACAATTTAGAGGAAATGGACGGGTTCCTGGAAAGACATGAACAACCAACTGTGACTCAAGAAGACATAGATGACCTCAACAAACCAATCACAAGTAAAGAAATTGAATTAGTCATTCAAAAGCTTCCTAAAAAGAAAAGTCCAGGACCAGATGGCTTCACATGTGAATTCTACCAAACGTTCCAGAAAGAATTAGTACCAATTCTCTTCAAACTCTTCAAAAAAATCAAAGTGGAGGGAAAACTACCTAATTCATTCTATGAAGCCAACATCACCCTCATACCAAAACCAGGCAAAGATATTACAAAAAAAGAAAACTACAGACCAATCTCTCTAATGAATACAGATGCAAAAATCCTCAATAAAATTCTAGCAAATCGTATCCAACAGCACATTAAAAGAATTATACATCATGACCAAGTAGGATTCATCCCAGGTATGCAAGGATGGTTCAACATAAGAAAATCAATTAATGTAATACACCATATCAACAAATCAAAGCAGAAAAATCACATGATCATCTCAATCGATGCAGAGAAGGCATTCGACAAGATTCAACATCCTTTCCTGTTGAAAACACTTCAAAAGATAGGAATACAAGGGAACTTCCTTAAAATGATAGAGGGAATATATGAAAAACCCACAGCTAATATCATCCTCAATGGGGAAAAATTGAAAACTTTCCCCCTAAGATCAGGAACAAGACAAGGATGTCCACTATCACCACTATTATTCAACATTGTGTTGGAGGTTCTAGCCAGAGCAATTAGACAAGAAAAAGAAATACAAGGCATCAAAATTGGAAAGGAAGAAGTAAAACTATCACTGTTTGCAGACGATATGATACTATACGTCGAAAACCCGGAAAAATCCACAACAAAACTACTAGAGCTAATAAATGAGTACAGCAAAGTAGCAGGTTACAAGATCAACATTCAAAAATCTGTAGCATTTCTATACACTAGTAATGAACAAGCTGAGGGGGAAATCAAGAAACGAATCCCATTTACAATTGCAACTAAAAGAATAAAATACCTAGGAATAAATTTAACTAAAGAGACAAAAAACCTATATAAAGAAAACTACAAAAAACTGCTAAAAGAAATCACAGAAGACCTAAATAGATGGAAGGGCATACCGTGTTCATGGATTGGAAGACTAAATATAGTTAAGATGTCAATCCTACCTAAATTGATTTACAGATTCAATGCAATACCAATCAAAATCCCAACAACTTATTTTTCAGAAATAGAAAAACCAATAAGCAAATTTATCTGGAAGGGCAGGGTGCCCCGAATTGCTAAAAACATCTTGAGGAAAAAAAACGAAGCTGGAGGTCTCACGCTGCCTGACTTTAAGGCATATTATGAAGCCACAGTGGTCAAAACAGCATGGTATTGGCATAAAGATAGATATATCGACCAATGGAATCGAATAGAGTGCTCAGATATAGACCCTCTCATCTATGGACATTTGATCTTTGATAAGGCAGTCAAGCCAACTCACCTGGGACAGAGCAGTCTCTTCAATAAATGGTGCCTAGAGAACTGGATATCCATATGCAAAAGAATGAAAGAAGACCCATCTCTCACACCCTATGCAAAAGTTAACTCAAAATGGATCAAAGATCTAAACATTAGGTCTAAGACCATAAAACAGTTAGAGGAAAATGTTGGGAGATATCTTATGGATCTTACAACTGGAGGCGGTTTTATGGACCTTAAACCTAAAGCAAGAGCACTGAAGAAGGAAATAAATAAATGGGAACTCCTCAAAATTAAACACTTTTGTGCATCAAAGAACTTCATCAAGAAAGTAGAAAGACAGCCTTCACAATGGGAGACAATATTTGGAAATGATATATCAGATAAAGGTCTAGTATCCAGAATTTATAAAGAGATTGTTCATCTCAACAACAAAAAGACAGCCAACCCAATTACAAAATGGGAAAAAGACTTGAACAGACACCTCTCAGAAGAGGAAATACGGATGGCCAAGAGGCACATGAAGAGATGCTCAATGTCCCTGGCCATTAGAGAAATGCAAATCAAAACCACAATGAGATATCATCTCACACCCACCAGAATGGCCATTATCAACAAAACAGAAAATGACAAGTGCTGGAGAGGATGCGGAGAAAGAGGCACCCTTATCCACTGTTGGTGGGAATGTCAAAGGGTGCAACCACTGTGGAAGGCAGTTTGGCGGTTCCTCAAAAAGCTGAATATAGAACTGCCATACGACCCAGCAATACCATTGCTAGGTATCTACTCAAAGGACTTAAGGGCAAAGACACAAACGGACATTTGCACACCAATGTTTATAGCAGCATTATTTACAATTGCAAAGAGATGGAAACAGCCAAAATCTCCATCAACAGAAGAGTGGCTAAACAAACTGTGGTATATACATACGATGGAATATTATGCAGCTTTAAGACAAGATAAACTTATGAACCATGTAATAACATGGATGGACCTAGAGAATATTATGCTGAGTGAATCCAGCCAAAAACTAAAGGACAAATACTGTATGGTCCCACTGATGTGAACGGACATTCGAGAATAAACTTGAAATATGTCATTGGTAACAGAGTTCAGCAGGAGTTAGAAACAGGGTAAGACAATGGGTAATTGAAGCTGAAGGGATACAGACTGTGCAACAGGACTAGATACAAAAACTCAAAAATGGACAGCACAATAATACCTAATTGTAAAGTAATCATGTTAAAACACTGAATGAAGCTGCATCTGAGCTATAGGTTTTTGTTTTGTTTTGTGTTGTTTTGTTTTGATTTTACTATTATTACTTTTATTTTTTTCTCTATATTAACATTCTATATCTTTTTCGGTTATGTTGCTAGTTCTTCTAAACCAATGCAAATGTACTAAGAAATGATGATCATGCATCTATGTGATGATGTTAAGAATTAATGATTGCATGTGTAGAATGGTATGATCTCTAAATGTTGGGTTAATTTCCTTTTTTCCGTTAATTAAAAAAAAAAAAAAAAGAGAAGGGATAATTGGAGATGAAGGGATACAGACTGTACAACGGGACTGGATATAAAAACTCAGAAATGGACAGCACAATACTACCCAATTGTAATGCAATTATGTTAAAACACTGAATGAAGCTGCATGTGAGGTATAGGTTTTTTGTTTTTGTTTTTTTTGTTTTTTTTCTTTCTATTATTGTTTTAATTCTTATTCTGTTGTCTTTTTATTTCTTTTTCTAAATCGATGCAAATGTACTAAGAAATGATGAATATGCAACTATGTGATGTTATTAATAATTACTGATTGTACATGTAGATTGGAATGATTTCTAATTGTTTTGTTAATTCTTTTTTTAATTAATAAAAAAAAAAAGTTATTTTTTTTAAATTCCAATAAAAATCCTAACAAGTCTTCTTTGTGGAAACTGACAAGCTGATTCTAAAATTCATGTGAAAAGAAAAGGACCAAGCATAGTCTAGATGCTTCTAAAGAAGAAAAACAAAGGAAGAGACTCGCCTTACTAGATATCAAATGAATTATAGAGCTAAGACACAGAAATAGACAAAATAACCAACAAAGAGCTCATAACAGAGTTGATTTTTGGGAAAGATGGCATTGCAACTCAGTGGGGAAAAGATGGACTTTTTAATAAATAGCACTGAGATGATTAAAAATCCATGTGAAAAAAATGCAATTGGATTTTATTTTCTGGTTGCCCCATGGAGGGCAAGATCAATTACCCACCCAAAACTGGTTCAGATGTCGATACTGATAACAGCACACATACCCAAGGAGTGTATGAAAATGAGATTATTATTCATGTAATGAGGCTTTCTATGGAAAGCAAAGCACAAGCCAGTCCAAAATAGCTTTAGGAAGGGAGGGGCAAGTGACTTTGATTTTTACTGTGGTTAGAGGGTGGATTCAGGATGAAGATCTCTACTAGTGGGCTAGAGTTTATGTGATTTGAACTTCTCAATTAGCACCAAGGGAGGGGTGACCTAGGTTTTCTTACATCTTTGCCCAGATGCCATGCAAGAAGGAAATTTCGGGGGAGGGGTGGAGTCAGAAAACTCTGCAAGCATCAAAAATGGAGTCACACTCTATTACAGATCCTGTTACACATATAAACAAAGGAAAAAAGTCTTCCTAGATTAAAGAGTTAAATATTAAAGGCAAAACTATAAAACTTTTAAAAGATTATGTTGCAGAATAATTTTATGACCTCAGGGTAGTGAAAGAGTTCCTACAAATAACACATAAAGAAAAGAGTGATAAATTTGACTATATTTAAATTAAGAACATTTATTCACAAAAGACACCATAAAAAGAATAAGTAGATACTGGTTAAATATCATGTCTTATATTCATTGGATTTTCTTGCATGAAATTTTGTTGACCACCAACTAGATTGATTCCTCAGTGGTTGAAACTTTGGCCTTTATAACATTCAAAGTGCTTGAGCATAATAAACAGTCATATGCTTGTTAAAAAAAAAAAAGAATAAGTAGATAAATCACATACTGGGTGAAATTAACTGCCAAAAACTTGGACCCAAAAGATATAGAGAACTACTCTAAATCAATAAGAAAAAGACACACAACACAATAGAAAATGGATGGAATACTTGAACAAGCATTTCACAAAAGAAGAAGCACAAGTAGCCAAAAATAAAAAAGTGAAAGATGCTCACAATGGCACTATTCATAAAAGAGAAAACTGAAAAAAAAAAACCTATATGTTCACCTACAAGAGAATGAATAATTAAATTGTGGCATAGTCATACAATGGAATACTATATAACACTAAAAATTGATTACTTATGGTAGACGCAATAAAGTAACAGGATATATACAGTATAATTCTCTTTATATAAAGGTGAAAGCAAGAAAAATAAATCATACAGTGTTAAGAGAAAAACATGATAAAACAGTGGGTAAAAGCAAGCAAATGAAGACCCCTAGTCAGTATAATGGTCATCTCTAAGTAGGGAGGGAAGGGATAGTCATTTGGAGACTTCAAATGTTCTTCAAAAGCAAAGATAGTAAGTACATAGGTCATTATCAAAATGTTATTCTTCAGACTTTAACATTTTAAATTCATATTTAACTTAAAAATAAAAATTTTAATGGAAAAAATCATGGGTCTTAAATTTCCTTTTTTGTCTAGGAGAAGAAATTTTTCCCTGGTTACATCCTTAATGGATTATGAATTATTTCCTATCAGTGAGTACAAAACTAGGAAAAATAAGAGTAAGAAAACAGAAAATTCATACATAAGTGCTAGACAACAGAAGATAGCCCACCTTTTCCACAAAGGATCTGTGGGAGCACAGCAGATTGGTGCATTCACCAGGAGAGCCTCATTAACCCATGCTGCCTTCCCCAGAGAATCAAGGCCTTACGTATTTTTGCACCAGTAGCCCTTTCAGGGTCAGCTAAGGTCACTTGCTATTTGAAAATGACCTTGGATCACAAGCGGAAGTTTTAAATTTGTTTACTCTGACTACTAAGTATCTTGAGGTATGATGAACAAATCTTCTACACAGAGAAATAAGTTTAGTTCTAGAAAGATGTTCTTTGGCAAAATTCTGTTTACCCTGTTGCATTAAGGTTATTCCACAAACTAGTTTTTCTAGCAACATTCTAATTTCAGCATCTAATCTCAGTTCTTTGTAAACCAATATGCAAGGCACAAACTGCTTAGTAAATTACAAACATGTGGTAAATGTGCTACTTTCAAAATATTGAACTCATTGAGAACTGTTAAACAATTTTCTGTATTTTCCAAATTTTTTATTACACTAGGAGAAAAAAAATCTGACTTTTTAAGTTTAACAAGAAATTTTGGATTGTTTCCCTGGAATTCAAATATACACTGCACTTTTTATAAAAGGGTTTCTGAAAACTGTTGTTACTCTCTTAGGAGAGTCCAAGAATAAATAACAGAGAACATGCACTGAGGTACTCAGTGTAGTACAAATAAAGAGACAGTGGTGGGCAGGGTAGATGGTTAACAACTGACTATGGGTACGGGAGCCCTGACTGGTAACCTTTGTCAGTTGCTGTGTTGTAAATATTCCCACCATGGTCAATTCCAAGCTACCAATTTGATGTCACTGAATGTGGCACTGGGAAGAAAAGCACTGTGGCACACAATCATCTGGTATTTTCACCATATAGATAAAATAGATGTATATAACCTTAAGAATAGATAAAAATAAACTGTAACACAATAATTAGGAAGTGATAAGTTTTAAGCATTTATCAACTTTTTAAAATATATAATTCATTCTATCATTTGATTTTTTAAAAATTTATAATCTATGTGATTTGATTTTAAATAATTACTGTGTAACAACAAGCTCACAAAATTCCTGAAACCCTTTGCTCCATACCACCCAGTACATGAATATGATTATATAAACTTCTACACACTCATGAACCTGTATGCAGGACAGAATTATAAAACTTACCTATAAGGTAATTGCTTGGGGAACTGTATACACAATTCAGAGAAGACCATGCTAATGGATTGTTTTCCAGATAACGGACTTACATTTCAGAATTTACCCCTTAGTTTGGCAGGACTATGAAGCAATGAAACACAATTCTGGAACCCTAAAAGTTGTCTTGCACACCTGAAAGACCTCCAGTGTCATTCTCAATCTGTCTAGTCAGTGTGCGAGACACAAGATGGGAAAAAAAAAGGCAGGGGGAGAGAAGGACCCCCACAGAATCCCTCTCACAATTAATTATGCAAAACACAAAGAAATTAGACACTGAAAATGTAAAAATGATTGAAAGGCTTGCTCAAATTGCTTTAACTCTGATTCATAAACCAATCACTCAGATTCATATGTTAGGTACATTTTTAAAAATCAGAAAGATGTAGAATGGAATAAGATTATCTTAATTTAAATGTAAAAGACATGGTTGCTGAAGTATGAGTTTCTTACACTATTAGCACTAGCCCATCAGATGTTAACAAAATCTGATATGCAATAGTTTTACATATCCCCTTGTGGGAGAAAGATCAACTTGTGATCTGCTTTATAAATCAGCTACAGTGTTAAAGCTAGGCTACTGTAGCTAAATGGCTTTTAGATATGCTTCCTGTTTTAAGCTACCATATTTACAAATGAAAGCTTTTTCAAACCATGGCTTTTAATATAATTTGCATATTTAGTAATACATTGATTAAAATTAAACACGGATTATTGCAATTTATTTCAGAAACAGATGGGATGCATTAAGTGAAAAGCCAGAGCTTTTAAACAGAGCAGACTCACTGGCAGACTACTGATGAATGATGAATACAAAAACTTCATTAATTGCAAAAATTTAAAAAGTAAAAAAACCTTTGTGCCCATTTCAAGGTTTTCCTGACTAGTGATTAAATGAAATTGGTAATAGTTAATTTTAATTTCAAATGAATAAATAATATCAAAATATGTAGCAATTTAATGAGATCTGGTTTCTCAAAAGAAAAATGCTATCACAAACTTTGACTCTCCCCTCCATATATGTCCTCAGATTTTTTTAATTAGATATGGACTTGATAGGGTTCACCAGCAGATGGCATTCTTCTATTACATACACTCCTGCTGAACTCTTGTGATTTAAGTTTCTCAAGAAACTTCACCAGCTAGTGAAAATTAACTAGGAATTCACACAATGTTACAGATATTTGGGTCCAAGTATTTGTTTCTGAAATGGCACAGTCTCAATATAACCTTAGTCGCTATGAACCTGATCAGAACGTAAGGAGTATTTCATTTTTTACTCTGCTCTCTGTCTCAGTTTCTTTGTTGAGTATCATCCACAAAAGCTTATTTTGGTAAGAGTAACATATATATATCTTATGTTAGCCACCGAGTCAGTTATTTTATCAAAGGTAGAAGAACTGAGCTTTTGTGTCACTCACCATCCATAGCCTTGGGACGTAATCTAATTCTTTTCAGAATATATTAATATAATAGTTAAACTTAGAACACCTTATATATAAGTTTTTCATTTTGTAAAGCACAGGCATGTTATAAAGTTAATTTAGCAAAATCTGCCTAAATTTGCTTAGTTATCCCAAACTGCTTATTAATCTATGCAATTAATTGTTGGGATGCCACAAAAGAAAATCCATGAAGTAAATATGAGTTATAATTCAATTTTGATGCATTTTTCCTCCCTTTTTTTTGAATCAGAGATAAAGAAGGAATTTGATTCACAACATTTAAAAATGTTCATATTATTCAAAACTTTCAGTTGACTGTAGAGAGATCCTATTAATTTGCAGCCTCAAATATACCAACTTCAGCTGAACTGGATTGCTGAAGGTGGACTTGCACTAAAGTTAGACTAGGTCCTAATATCTCCTATTTATGATAAATGCTAATTATAAATTCCCAGAATAAGCAAAACTAGTCAGTTTAAAGCACAAACTGTTCATTTCTTAATGGAGCAAATGGCACATTTTCCCAAGCAAGAAATCAAATGAAAACTATTTTTAACTGAAGCCTCTAATGAGTGTTTCTTAAAAGTATACATGCATATAAAAAAATAAGAAATTTCTTCATCACAACCCTGATTACAGTAATACCATGCAGTAGAGGTTTTGTTTTGTTTTAATGTAAAATATTAACAAAAATTACCTCCAGCTTTTCCAAGTTTGATTAAATACTCAAAAGTACTTAAAAGGTCAGTTCCCAGTTTCACTGCTATGGATTACTCTAACATGACATGTTTGTCACCTATTTTGAGTTGTGAAAATCCCCCTGTATCCAATGTGTTTTGTTTGGATTGAGATGGCATGCAGTTGATGGCTGTGACCTTCATGGTGGCTTAGATCCCTGGCTGGCACTGATTTTTGATTTAGTGCCGATCTGCTGCGCTTGTCACAGGCTGCAAGGTGCTTTCCATGCACTAATGGAATAGCTCAAGGGCAGAGAGGCCCTGTAAATGTCTATCTCTCACCAACCACAGGCTAAATAGAGAGGTGAGTTTTCTACATGTGAATGACAGACACTGAGACTACATGTAGGAAGTAATGCAGTTTTAAAACCTGCACAGACTTGGCAAAAATAACAAGCATTTGCAAAGTGCAAACTCTAAGGTTATTCTGTCTGCTAATGAATATATATCTGTACTTTAAAATGGAATATTTAACACAAATACAGAGAATAAATCTTCATTTGGTATCATGGAACTAACAATCAGTTGATGTGTCCTTTGGTTCAACTATCCTTGTTAATAAATTCTACTACTTAATGTTGCCTTCAACAGAAAATTGCATATGTCCAAACTTTCTCCTTGTAACAAAACACAAAATAATATGATAATTTTTCTAGAAAGAGATAAATTTAGAGATATAACATCTGGCCTATATATCATCTTGGCTAGGCATCTTGACCACTGAAGTGTGTTCCAGATATGCAGCATAAAACAAATAGGTGAATTTTGCCTTCTAAACCTACATGGGACTCGCTCTGGATGAGATGAGAGCAACTCATGCCAAGAGGCTAATAAACATAATACTAGTACTTCTAAAAATTGACCAAATCCTATTCATCCTTCAGGCTCAGCTCAAATGCTATCTCCTCCAGCAGCAATTCCCGATTCTCCCAAAACAAAATAATCTCTCTTTCCCTGAACTTCCACAATATTTGATCTGTGTATATCTTACTTATATACTTATATCTTACTTATTGCTCTTTACCTTGTATAATAAACATGTTTTATCTCATTTCCTGCAATAGACTATAAACTCCTTAAGGGCAAGTACCATAGCTATTTTATCTTTATAAGCATCACCTTACCTAGCCTTGTGCCTGGCATATTATAAGTGCTCAATCTATGCTTGCTGAAGGAATGTGTGATAAATATGTACCTAGAAACCAGCAGCCTCTAATTTGATGAAATTTAAAACTATCAAATATTTGTGGTGATTTTCACATTAACATTAATGCCTGGTTGACTTACTCTATCTCCACTTCTTCAATTACCACATACAGGTAAATGACCCCTCTACACCCATCTTACTTTAGGGTTTCTCATTGCTCTCTGACTGTGCCTCCTCAGTAAGACCACGTTAAAGAGCTCTAGAATCAACCTCACCAAACCAATACTTTTCTATGCGTTCTATTGAAATCACTCCTATATATGACTTGCTTAGATTCCGTCACCTAATCAGAGAGTAATTCACAGGACATAAATTCCATCCATTTCTGAGAAGTCTTTGAAACAATCCATGTGTAATCGCCTTTTTAGTATCTTAATTGCTTTTTCTGACTCTTTTATTCCTACTTTAATTCATCAAGTATTTGCTGAGTGCCTACTATGCACCAGGCACTGAGAGCTAAGTAAAATAGAGTATTGTGCACCCCCCAAAAAGAATCAGCCAATGTATCATGGAATACCTGAGGCCCCTAGAGAAATACAGTACATCTTTTTGGATAGGTAAATTGAGTAATTTTAAAAATTATTGTCATACTAAAATAAACACAAATAGAATGAAGAATTTACATGAATTTTTAAGAGGAAACATGAGAATTCCAAAAAATCCTACTTCCAGTGGACTGCTTTGATTTTTCTACCATTCGAGATAATTCAGTGGGAAAATTGTGATAAGCTCTGTGAAAGAACACGTTTTGGAATAAGGAAGTCTCAATTAGAATCCAAACTACTCCTCTTCCTAATTATGTATATATATGAGTGAGTTAATCACCTGGTACCTAAATGTTCTCTTCTATAAAATGTGCATAATAATACCTACCTTTCAGAGTAACTATAAGAGTTAAATAAATTAATACATGTAAAGTACAAAGACATTAGGTTTTTTTTCCTCCGTTTTCATTTTCTCCCTTTGGGAACTTCATCCATCTCCTATAGAGACCTATCCGATTCTAATACTATTTAGCACTTCTGCCACTTCTACTCCTTGTACTTGAACCATCAAACTGACGTACTAAACTATCAAATAGCATTCCTTTATAATAAATTCATATTCTACACATAGAATGGCCCGGTAAGACTTCATGGACACCACTCAGATGATCTACATAGCTTCTTACCCACTTTCAAACTTTCAGAAGTCTCCAGTGCAATCATCTCACCTTCTAAATGGCTGAAATTCTTTGTCTCCAATTCTTTGGATAGGTATCATACAAGGTTCCACTCTTGGCATTGTCTCTCCTGTTTCTATACTCATTCCCCTTGGGTAAGGGTATCTACTTCAAGATACACTCAACCATCAACCCTATGCCAACGACCCCAAAATCTCTTGTTTCCAGTCCTGGCCTTTCATTTGTGCGTTTGTCTTTAGGCTCCACTGCTTACAGGATATATCATTAAATGAAATACCACCTACTCACACTCAACTAACCCACAATTTATCTCAGCATGCCTTCCTTCAAAGTACCTTTTATTCTCTCAAGACAGAAATTTAAAAGTAATCTTTGACTCTTGTCACTTGTTTAATCCCCTATAGTCAATCTATTACCAATTTTTTTCTTTCTTTAAAACATCACTGCAATCTGAATGGTCATTTCCATTTCCATCACCATGACTCTAGCCCAGGCCCTCATGACTTCATTCCCAAACTGTTGCAAAAGCTTCCCAATTCAGTGCTTCTCAATCCTGGCTGCAAGTCACAATAATTTGAAGGTACTTTGCAAAACTATAAATTCCCAGGTCAATCCAGGCTTAAGGAATCAGAGGTTAAAGCTCTCCAATTGATCTACATTCACAACTAGATTTAGAATCACTGTTACAATGGATTCTATGTCTCTATTCCTTCCCATTTCAACCAATTTTATCACAATATAAAATTTTTAAGTTTTTAAGAACTTTCTAATGGTCTGCTCCTGCCAATCACACTAAGCTAAAACTCTTCTGCCTATTTTGTACAGTTTCCATATCAAGCCCTACCTTACTTCTTCAAATTTAATTCTTAGCCTGTAAAGTACAGTCTCCTCAATCTTATTCCCTTCTGAACTTTGATTCACTGCTTAAATCCATTTCTTCTCCAACCACCCACTAACCTAAACACAATCCATCCTTCACCTACTTTTTCACCAAGTATCCTCGGTCATACTCCTCAATACTCTCTTCTCTGCCTCCTACTGTGAATTTAAGTCAGTAGCATGCTGTTTTATGATTATTCTTTAATCACATTTTTGTAAATCTCCTCTCCATACATAGATTGTAAATGTTATGAAGAAAAGAACTACGTCAAAAAAATTTTGTCATGTTTCTCCCATATCTCAAACAATGCAAGGCACATTACAGGTGCACAACAGATTGTTATAGTTAATTACTATTCTCTGAATACTTACTATATAAATCATTAACACATTTGTCTTCTCAAAAACCCTATGAAGATTAACATAAAACTCATGTTTTTAATAGATGAGGAAATAAAGAAAGGGGTTAAATAACATCACATTTACACAGTTCACAAGTAGAAAGCTGAAATTCAAAGCTAGGCAGACTGCTTCCAAAACTTATGCTCTTAACCACTACATCATAGAATCATAGAATATCAGCACCAGAAAGGGTTTGGTGGCCATCTAATTCAACCCCCTAGTATTAAGATCTATTTTTTCTTTATTAAATCTTATGCATTTGTTTATTTAATGGCACCTGTCCTCTGCACTTGACAACTGAAACTCTCTTGATTTATACTGTAAACTCCTAAGAGTCTGTCTAGAAAACTTTAAAAAATACATTACATTAAAACATGCTTCTGGGTGGGCCACAGTGGCTCAGCAGGCAGAGTTCTCGCCTGCCACGCCAGAAACCAAGGTTTGGTTCCCAGTGCCTGCCCATGCAAAAAACAACAACAACAACAAAAACAAAAACATGCTTCTAATATTATCAAGCAAGTCCAGAGATACTGCATACACTTTAAATGGTTTTAATGTATTACTTGTGTGATGAGTAACAAACTACTGTAACAAAAAAATGCAAATAAAAATTTCCCCTAAACCAAACTGTCCATTTTGAAGGATATTTTAAAAGGCTAAGACATATAATTTACTATAAGGCTTCCTTTTCAATATTTCTGGTCCTTTGCTGCCATTTTTAAAAAGGTATTTGTTAATTCAATGAGCAGCTATTGTTATGGCTATGCGTGTATATGTTTAGGTGGCAGAATGCACAGGAGCTAGGAGTTAGTTAAAAGAATATGGTTTTGAAAGTAGGTATCAAAATTTATGTCAGAGTAATAAATTACTTGTTCTCTGCCCTGTTTATGCGTTGTACACTTCTTCTGACTCACAGACCTGCCATACCTCGGGGTACATGAGTTAACTGCAATCAAAAGCCTATGCACGTGTCTAGGCCTGGGGGTCTGATTTTCCTGACAGTCAGCATGATCTGAAGGGCACCAGAAATCACTAGAGTTAAATGCCACACCATGTGATTGAATAAGACACTTCTATCAGCTCATGTCAATGGGAAAAAAATAAGTTCCAACATTCAGAGGAGCATCCAATATGGTAGTACATGAGCCAGATTTCATATCTTGGGCCAGACCATTTGAAAATCTGAGCCATATTAAAATGCTAAAATCAAATGAGGCAGAGAGACACTGTCCATTGTTCTATTTACACCACTAGTCGTTTTCACATACTTAGTGGTAGCTCTACTAAAATAGATAAGAAGCTCTAGATTTTTCATGCTTTGGAGTTTTTAAGTAGCATGAATAATGGAAGTCCACAGATAATACCAAATTTAATTTTAACGAGGGTACTAAGCCATCATCTCCTTTTCAAAGCCTTTATTATCTAGGGCTAACAAATAGCATTTCAGCTTTTAGGTTTTTTCCTATACCTTCTAGGGTCCTTGGGTAGATGTTATTGAGCCCAGAAAAGATAGCTTTGCACTCTCACCAGGCCCACTATAACCAACTACTGTCTATGCATTTGTAAGATGGCTGGTTGATGTTGAGGTTGAAACAGGAAAACCGCTCTTCATCCTCACAGAACTACTTAATCCATGAAAATAGCAACATTACAGAGTTAGTATGAACCCCTCATTCCCAAACAGTAGTACAAATACGTTAGGAGCAAAAAAAATTTTAATCACTTATGAAGTGGCATCTTCATTGACTAATTATGTACTAAAATAAAAGTGACACAGTAACCTAAAACAGCTATTTTCAAAAATTCAAGGCAAGGCTCTATTGCTATTCTGAATCACTTAAGAATCCTCTTTAAAATAAGGATCCTTAAACAATCTCTAGAGAGTCTGACTCAAAGATTTGGGTCCAAAAATCTGCACTTTATTAAGTACCCCTCCCTTTCTCTGCCACCTATCCCATCCCTCAGACCCCCGTGATCCAGGTATGGAGGGCCCCTGGACCACACTTTAAAATCACTGCCTAGGGCATGAAAACAGAGTTGGATATTCCTGCAGTTGTTTCCATAAGCAAGAGATCTTTTCTTCTGGTTTCACAACACCCAGGTGAGGGGAGCTGGATCAGCTATGCTGATTTAAAGACCATGTTAAAGATCAGATACGTTTGTCCTCTAAAGAAAGAGATGATAAAAGCATTCACTTCCAGGGTGCATGGAGGTTTAAGGTAGAGCCTTGAGGGCTACTTAGGGGCAGTATCAAGCTTATAGTTAATAAAATATAAAGATAGTGATAATGTCCAACAAGAATATGATTCTGCCATGTTGTGATCCAACCAGAAAAAGAAGTTGCTGAGGCCAAAACATGACAAGGAGTATATTTGCCCGTGACATTGAGAATTTATTCAAGAACAGTTCTCCTTTGTGCCAGGATTTCCACTGAATAGCTGCAAAGGTCACTTAGTCCTTGGATCATCTGCTATTTAAACTTTCTTAAATGCCTAAGACAAAGCTAGCCACTTTTTCTAGACTAAAAAGAAATATCTTTGCTGGGGACTAAACCCCTTGTCCCTAGTTTCTCTGGTTCATATACTATGAACAAAATCATTTTGTGGTAACTGTAAATTATCCAAATAGCAACTTCTAGCACAGGAACTATGAGTTGGGTATAAATAACTTCCCCTAAAGGTCACATAGACCACATGGATCTTTGTGAAGATTAAACGATATAATACCCATTAATGTACTCTGCATATCTGAAAACACTAGAAATTATTAAATAGTATTCTGCAGAAAGAACTCAAATTGTAAATGTCCCACAAAAAAAGGTGACTATAATACAGAAGTTGATCAACAGACCATCCTGTCCTAGAAAAGCTTCTCTTTGTATGTTTGGCTTCCCCAACCCCTAATCTGAAAGTACAAACGGTATGTACTACATGTGCTGATTTCTTTGGACTGTAAAGAAAAACCTGAGCAACGAGATAAAAATTTTTTTCTGTCATTTCAACAATAACAGACTGTAATGGTATCGAGTGTTTCCAGTACAGGGGCATCTCATCAGACTTTGCCACATCTCTGTGCCTTCCCTTTCTCTGGTACTTTCCCACTGTTCAAGCACTTTGACACTTTGTGGATTATGTTTTCAGGTTCTTTCATCAATTTAACATTAAAATTCCTGTGAAATATTAATGAAATAATGCTAAAAAAAAAAAAGAAAAATGTCCCTATGATACTGAAACATTTTAATGCCTCATTAAAATCATTAGCAATGCTAATACTAAAGAACTTACTTCATCTTTCAAGGAGCCAAAAAATAAATCATAATAAAATGTTTGTTAATGTTACATCTGGAGAAATAAATTATACAATGCCTTTCTATGCAGGCTTTACACACTCTAAAGATGACACACTAAGGTCACACTATTAAGTATATGCAACTAGTTTTATCTTTGGAAACCATCTTATATTGTATTATTTTATAATACTCATTAAACACTGAGAATATTGTTTGTTTTTTATTTATGAGAAAAATATATAGTGTGCCTATCAACCAGCTTCATGGAATTCAGACTGCAAACAATGACATGCCTCACTGACTTGAATGACTTACAAAAGCCATTTATATTCAGTACTCTCATTTGTGCTATCTTTAAAAATGAGTAAGAAACATACATTAATAGCAAGGAACTAGTGGGACGATTGCATCACTACCCATCTCGACACATTGCAACATTTCATTCTCCAACAGTTGGACTGACATGGAAATGTAAATGTCACATACAATAGTCATATGAAATTTTACCACATGAGTAATGAAGGCAAGTATGACAATTTTCTTATCTTTGTTGATCAACTTTTATTTGGAAAACAAAGGGGCTAATGATACGGCAAAGTTCTAGCTGGTATGTTATCAAAGGAAATTTCTTACCGTCAGCTGGAATAAGTGGGGGAAGAAGGTTTTCTTAAATAAATCCACATACCCTGTGGGGATTGCAAAATGCAATATGATCTCAGCAAATGGGCAGATCCAGAAGATTTTAGAATCTCCTATTCTCTCTCAGAATAATCCAGTATATATTCTTGTAGATAGATTCAAAGATTAGGACAAACTAGCAAAACAAATAAAAACTCCATCCATAAAAGTGTTCCCATACCTCCCTAGATAAAAATAAACATCAGGAACCCAGGCAAATCCAATCTTCCAGCCACAATTATTTGATGCTTTATTCTGTTGAAAATTAATACTTGCTAACAGTATAATTTTCACTTGGGCCTGATTTCTCTTAGGCTCTTCATCATGCAATATTCTATTTGAATGTTTCTTTAGGAGTAAATATTAACCAAGGATTTATATCTTTTCTCATGAAATGATATCAAACAAATGTTTATTATTATTTACTATTAACAATTATCATCATTATTTTAATCATTATATAACTAAAAGATGATTGTTTTCATTCAATGGTGAGAATTGCAAGAGCTGGGGACAACTCATCTCTTACAAATGAAACCAGAATAAATTATTTGGAAAATGCAGCATTCATCAAGAAGAGGGAACAATTGTACAGTACGATAAAATATCATGTAGTATGTAATAATATATTTCAGATGTTGCTAATTTTTATACTAGTATGACTAAATAGTTTTGAAATTTTAAATTAGCACAGCAATGCCATTTCAAAAAGCAAAGGTAATCCTAAATTCTAAAAATACAAAGATTTAAAGGTATGACTTCCAAATCAGAGAACTCAGCTTAGCACTCTCAATTCAAATTATCCTTTGGTTTACACAGATTGATAGTTAATTAAGGGTTTTTAAAATCACAAATTTAAAACATTTGGAAATGGGCAAGCTCTAAAAATGATAAAATCATTTATTAAAAACTTCAACTACGTCTTCCTTAGTCATCTGTCCCTTCAGAGAGCAAATTAATTGTTCCAATCTAGTAAGCAAGAAAAGAAATAGTCGACAAAGGGTGAAATATGAACATCAATGGTAAGTTTTGAATTTACCCTATTTATCTTGAATGTAAGATCTCATGACCCACTAAAACTCAGTTCACAGTGTTTTATGAAAAATAATGGCTGAAATTGAATGTCTTAATTTACATTTAATGCAATTAAGAATGGTTTAAATTATGACTGATGAAGAGCACACACAGATGTCAGTCAGTTTCATCAGAATAAATTGAAGTCAGTGTTAATGAATGCTCCACTGATAAATCCCACTTTACATAAAATTAATAAAAATAAGGAAATATAATCCTTAACTAATTGCAAAATGGTCTGGAATTCCCCTGAATTTTGGAGGAGAAAACGCTTGTAACTGAGAAAACCACAGTGTTGTTTGGAAAAGTTTTTTTTTTTTTAATAGTCAGAGAATACCCAAAGTGACTCTATCCCAGCAAAGTAACCTTAAGGAGTTGTAGGACACAGAATCTACACTGAATTATGCAAATATTTGTAGCAGAAGGCAACATAAATAAAAGAAGAAGAAAATGGGAATAGCATTTGTGAAATGAATGCATTTCGCAGAACTTGTTTCAGGTGGCTGCACTTCCAAATATCCTTAGCCAGCCTTATGCCTAACAGTAAGCTCACATCTTGCTTTATTAAGAATTCTCCACATTTTTGCCGGAAATGATCTTCTTCAATGTTTTAAAGCCAAGCAAAGACTGTGGACTCAACTGCTGGCTAAATTTTTAGTTTGCAGAGAGCATGCTCATCCTCTGTGGTAGACTCTGAAGCTTTGTGGACTAGAGCAGATGTTGCTGCTTTTGATGCTAATAGAAACTTTATGGACCATTTTTCACTCTCTCTTCCAGGAGCAAATGTCAACCGTAGTTTTGATCAAAACCTGAATTCTTGGCTCAAGTACTAATTGCTGCTAATGTGTTTAAGTCCCAATTCTCAGAGAAAGGTGTTGTTGGTTTTTTCCAATGGAAGAAACTGGGTTAATATTTGCATTCTTAGTGCCAGAGTAAGCAAGAAAGAGGCTAGGCTTCTGAGCCACACAATTCTGCAAACAACCATTGGTTTAGGAAGGCCCCCAAACCAAGTTTCTCTACACTTAATGGGCTAGGGTTAGGGCGTTTTGGATAAAATGGATCTTGAAACTTGAAAGAATATGTAAAACTTTAAAGGGAAACTGTTTGAAAAGGAGATGAGAAGATTCATTTTATAAACCTATCTTTAACAATAACAACAAACATTACTCCTTAGTCTTTTACAGCACTTTCGAACTAGCAACACAGTTCTATTGTGAGAAATATTATTTATTTTAATGATCGCAATAACTATGATGTAGATTTTATTCTACCTACTTCACAGATGGACAAGTACTCAGAAACAGACACAGGATGCAGCAATGCTGAAACTTCACTTCAAATCTTGTGTTCTATTTTGTTTATATGCATCAGCTCCAATTATGTGAATTAGTAGCAAAAAGAAAAGCTCCCATGATTATGAGATTAGTAATCTCCGCTGCTTTACAAGAGCTATAACTCTAAAAAAATGTTAGTTCAAGGTGGGGTTCATTTTCTTGTTTAACGTTGTAGACTTTTAAACTAATCTGGAATTCCTAACATCTGATAAATAGTACTAAGTAATTAGAGAGACATTTCCCAATAACAATATTTACCTAACCACTTCTTAATTTCCTGACTTAGTCTGAGAATAAATGAACACATAGCCTTCTTAAGGTAAGTGGAAAAATATATAGCTCTCAAAATTACTAAAGTTTTGCCAATCCAAATTTTATCAATCAAGAACCATCTTTCCCATTGTCTGGAAACTCTAATATTCCAAAACATTTATTTGAATTAAGGCAAACTTTCTCAAAGTAGTAAACATTATTGAACAATTCTTCAACCTAGCTGTTTGGCATTTATTAGATCCAAATATCCCCAAATGAGTTTTTCAGTAATCATAAGTCTTTGATTTTCAGGTGTATCTCCTTCTTCATATCAATACAACCCCAAAAGTGATATACAAAGGAATGAGTTGTTCCTGTGCATTTTCTATGCTTTCTGTCCCCCTTCACCAATTCCCTTCTTCTATCACACCAATCAAACAAAAAAAATGCATGTATTCACTATACAAGTGTACATGGTACCACCAAGCCACTATTTAGACATGTCTCCAACATCAAAGGACTTACAATCAAAGGTCCAGGACAAAGCTGTTTTCACTACTTTTTCCCAGCTACCTGCAAGGCTAAGGGAGTCCAGAAACTAATGGATCTTAAGAGACTAAACCAGGCAGAAGTCAAGTATTGGGCTTGCCCTTGTCTACTTTAAGATACTCATTTGATGGGTTTTTCAGAATACTATTAGAACATTCATAGCACTCAGTCAATACAGAAATTATATAGGTTAAAGGTTATTCAACTTTATCCCTATCCTCTAAACTTGCAGAAGGTACTCCTTTACAGAAGAATCAAATATAAAACTTATCCCAAGTTGCTAACTCTAGTAATTCTTTCTCCTATCAACTATGATTTCTCCTTTTTCTTTTGATAGGTCAGGGAACTTTTCTATCTGCAGACACAAAATTTCCAAGTATAGCTACTAATGCCGGCCCAGCATTGACTGTAAAGCTTAGAAGTGCATTTCAGCAGTTTTATATGAGTGGGGAAGGATTAGGAAGAGTTAGCAGGATTAAAAGATACTGCCTGCAGAGGGACATCGAAGGACACACAACGAACTAAATAAACCTTGGGAGCAATGGGATGTGCAAAACAAGCCAGAAACAAAAGAACAAGCATGCTAAGATCTGTCTCAGAAAATACTTATTTAAAAATGGAGGACTAAATTGTGGGTCCTTATAGCAACCACATTTGGTCTGAAGTTGTAGATGTATTTCTGGATTCTGAGACACTGAGGTATATGTATATTAGTTGGCATTTCTCTGGAACTCTGAGTAGCTTTGTGACACCTTGGTCCCAGAAATGGAATGTTGCAGAACCTGAAAGTTAGCATAGCTATAATAACAGTCAAAGTAACTGAAAAAGAGATCAGGCCTCAATTAGAGTAAAACAAAACCAACCTGGCTGGGTCTAAGGTAAATTAGAAAGCAGGGTAAAAGATGATGAGGTAAAGATGAGAGTGTGTATTCCAGACCTTTACCTATTGTATGAGATCAAAGGCAGAGAGGTTTATTATGTCTAGAACCTAAATTTTCTGTAACACAATCTAAATCAACCCCTCTGGAAAGTTAATTTAAACAATCCAAACACCTGGAGCCCAGAAAGGGAACAAAGGCTTTTAATTCTCTATAGTTAAAATAATATCAGGATATGTCTTAGATTATGGTGGTAATTAAAAGCATTGGTAGAATCCCTTGAGGATCTAAAGGGGAAAAAATTATTTATATATATATGGAAGTACTAAACTCTCCCATCTGGGAAGCCCAAGTACCTTTCAACCACTGGGGACTCCCAATAGGCCAAGCCCCAGATTTTGCGGCTTGCTCTAATGAAACTTATTTCTGTGGCCCCTCTCTGTCTAAGCCCAACTCTGCAAGGAAAATCGTTGCCTTCTCCCCAACGTGGTACAAGCCGTTCAGGGGTGAAAATCTTCCTGACAACATGGGGCATGACTTCTGGGGATGAGTCTGGCCCTGGTACCATGGAACTGACAATGTCTTCCTAACTAAAAGAAGAAAAGAAATGTAATAAGACACCAGTAGCCAATACAGATCAAATGGAATCAAGAGGCTATTCTGGAGGCTGCTGCTATATAAGCTTCAGTTAGATGGTGCTAATTGCCATGGTTTGCTAGACCCCAATCAACATCACTCCTGTTGACTCAAGAACACATAGGGCTTGAACTGAGACTCTACAAAGTTTTCATGCACTAGGTTTGCCTTCCTGGAACATGTAATTCCCAGAACATATAATTATCCTAGGTCAGATAAATTCTGAAACTCAGAGGGACCAATCTCTCAAGGATTATCAATTAATTACATTCCCCTATCTTTTAGTGTGGACACCGCTATTCAACAAGAAAAAGTCAGAACAGGTATTGCCCAAAGATCCCCATAGATTGGGAGAAGGATTAAAGAAGAAGTAGACAGCATAACAGGAAAAAAACAAACAATCGAGTTTTTAACAAGGATTTAACAAACGACTATGGCTGCTGAATCACTATATTAATAATATTCCTTCTAGTCTGTAGTTTTGGAGCAGCTAAAAGGAAAAATCTGAGATGATGGTATGGTAATCCGTTTCAAACTCTGAAATCTGTTCTGTGACTACTCATTGAAGCGTGCTTTGAATATTATTGCTTTTTTCTTTCTTTGCTTTGTATATATCTTATATTATACAATTTTAAAAAATTAAAGAGAGAGAGAGAGAGACTGCCTTCAGAAATTTCCATCAGAACTAGATGTGGGCCAGGGTCCATCCAAGACTCCTTCCCAATACTACCTCGGTCTCAGCACCTCTCTGAGCATCATTTTGAATAAATTTATGGGTAGATCATATAACCTAATTGACCCAATTTTCATATCTGCCTCCTCGGTCAATTTTCTAGGAAAGAGAACCACAGCTTCATCATTTCTTGGTTTCCCCCTACCTACTCCCCATCCCACCCAGGTAAGGAGATATTTTGCAACAAAGTTCCTTCTTAATTAAATCCCTATTGGACAGTGATTGTGGCTGGCAAACTAGTTTCTGATCTCACATCCTCCTCCACACCAACCTACTGGAATCACATCATTTGTGGAGCGAGTACTCAAAAAGGGAAGAATTCAGACATCTTAAGTGCTCAGCATGGGTGACATATAAGCCAATAAACACTATGTAGCTTTTTTATGTACATTTCTTTCATTTGACTTCAAGGCATCATTAGTCAATGCTATTTTTCATATTGAAGAATCTAGGGTTAATACTCAGACTTGATTTTAAAGACTGAATTTTTTCTGCTGGTATAAATAGTATGGACACAGTAAAAGTACTTGAGAGAGCCTAATGAACCGTTTCTTACACCCCATTACCTTTAGTCTGATATGACTGAGAGTGCAGGCACTAATTATCCTCTCTTTCACAGACACCGACATAGATCTACACAATTTTCAACACAACTCAACACTTCCTTGCATAATACATTCTTGTGTTTTTCTTCTTATTACATTTTAGATGAGAAAGGCAAAGTTCGTATCTTCCTATAACTTCTTCTAAATACAAAGTGCATTAGCGTTAATGATATTCCTTAATCCTCAGAGACTAAGTGTAAAATTATTCACAACTGGAAATGAGGATTTTTTTTAATCACAAAAATACCATTTCACAAAAGTATCTATCCATGAGAGAATGGCCTAAAATACACTATTGAAATTAAAAAACAGTGATAATTTATTTCCTATTGGAATATATGAATTATTTTATCATATTGAGCCTTATTTATCAATGTATTAAATATACATTACAGCATAATGTTTGGTGTAATGATTATGCTTTCTCATAGCATTATACCACTTCAACTTGTAAAAGAAAGATCCTTGTAGTTTCTGAAAGAAAAGGAGTCAAAGAATAAGATATGACACTTATAGCAGACTTGAAATAGCAAGAAACAGTAAAGGACTTGACAATGAGATCATAACCCCATAAGATACATTTGAATATGGATGGTTGTTTAAGATAGTATATGCATTTATGAAGAATACATGTAAGGTAACAGCAAACCATCTGCTTTTAGTATTTAAGCATCCTTCCATATAACACATTGAATAGTTTTGATAAATATTTTAATGATAGGAGAGACAAGTCCTTTATAATAAATTAGAAATTGAAAAGAAATTAAAGTGTAAAGAAATATACCTTTAAAGCAGAGATCCCAACTGGTATGCCATGGCACAACAGTGTGCCCAGATTGTGTTACAAGCGTGCCCATGTGTGCCTGAGATATTGAAGTCCATAGTCTTTACAGCATTTAGGCCTGACAGTTGTAAGCAGTCCATTTGCCCCAGTGTTGAAGACAAATAACTATAACTTTCGTTGCATCTTGATATAGAAAATGGTTGGGGAATACTGCAAGAGACCCTGCTCAGTTCATAGGACATCCTGCTGAAGAACTGAGGCCTTTCTCATGGAATTTGTATATGGAGATATGGAAAAAGTGTAAGGTCAGCAAGACTTATTTTCTGCACTACCCCCTATATTTTAATACACTTGAGGAAATAGGGCCTAAAATCTGCATCAAGCCTACAAAATCCTTGATCCCAAGGGCTATGAGGTGGCAAAGCATAATACTGTGGTTCCCTGAGTATTCTAGGTACTCTGATAAGCTGTCTGACACAAGATCTATAATGAACTTTCTTGATGAAGTTTTCCCTTTAACCACAAAGATTTACTAGCTCTCTCCTTTGTAACCTCCTACCATTTTGTACTTACTTCATAGCATGTCTTAAATAGTATAATTATCATCTGCCATGTGATAAAACACATCCATATTCTCTTTCCGTCTTTAAAGAAAAGGATAACTCCCATCTGCCCCATTCCCTCCTGTCTCCTAGAATCATGTTCTCTTTTGCCTATCTCTGTTGCTTCTCCTTCTGGATCCTTTCCTTCACGTATAAATATGCACAAGTTTCCCACATCTTTAATGGGGCCCCCCAACCTGGTATCTCCCAGCAAATATTATCTTTCTGCTTCCTTTCACGTCAAGTTCCTCAAAAATAATAGTCTGCACTCCTTCTAGCCTTCCTAACTTCCCATTTACTCCTTGATTATTCTCAGTCTTATTTAGTTTAATGCCAAATATTAACTAGCCAGGGTCACTGATAACCCCCTCATTATCAAATCTTGATTTGACTTGTATTTAACTATTCCATCCTTGAAACTCAGGCTTCATCTTACTTGTTCATTCTGTTAATTATTCCTTCCTTCGTGAATCTTTTTTAATTCTCCTCCTAGAACTCTGGTTACCTTATCTTAGATCTTTTTATTTTTCCTCTTCCTTTCCTTTAAGGGTTAATGTTTGTGATTGCCAGGGATGAGCTTGGCCCTGGCACCATGGGATCAATAATGCTTTCTGGACCAAAAGTGGGGAACAAGATATTAATGGTTAAGAGAGTTCAAATAGAGTCAAGAGACTATCCTGGAGGCTACTCTTGTATAAGCTTTAGCTAAATAGCTAATTGCCATGGTTTACCAAACCCCAACCAACATCATACCTATTAACCATAAAGAACACCTAGGACTCCAACCAAGACTCTATAAAAATTTCATGCACTAAGTCTACTTTCCTGAAACCCATTACCTTTAGAGAGCTCCTACGCTACATAAGCCCTGAAACCCAGAGGGGCCAGCCTCTCTAAGAATATCAACTAATTCTACACCCGTATCCTAAATTATTGATACCCCTTTACATCATGAAAAAGTTAGAAAGGACATAGCTCACAGATCCTTATACAGTGTGAGAAGGATCAAAGGAAAAGGAGGGTTTATAATAGAGAAGATAGGATTTAACAAATGAGTATGACTGCTGGATCATTATATTGATATTTCTTTTAGCCTCCACTGTTTTGAAGAGGCTAAAGAGAAAAGAACTGAAACTATGAAATGAAACCCATATCAGACTATGGAATCTGTTCTGTAGCTGCTTGTTGGGGTGTACTTTGAAAATTATTGCTTTCCTTTTTTTTTTTTGTAAAAATGTCATATTTCACAATTAAAAAAAATTTTTTTTAAAGTCACCTGCCTTTAATCGATATCTCTTTTAGCCTCCAGTATTTTAGAGCAGCTAGAAGTAAAAACCTAAAATTGTGAAATTGTAACCCATGTCAACTCTGAAATACATTCTACAGCTAATTGTGGTGCTGCGCTTTGAAATTTATAGCTTTTTTGCATGTATGTTATTGTTCACAAAAAAAAAGAAAGAAAGAAAAAGTCGATTGTGATGATAAAAAAGTATTTAAGCCCTCTAGCCTCCTATATTCTGGAGTAGTTAGAAGGAAAAATATAAGAGGATCATACCGTAGCCCTGGGATCTGTCCTGTAAGCACTTTCTGAAGAGTGCTTTGAAAACTATTGCTTTTTTATTTCTTTGCTTTGTATATATGTTATACTAAACAATAATAAAAGTTTTTTAAAAAATCACCTGGTAGAGGGGCAGGGGCAGGCAGTGCCTGTAAGCTCCTGGGGGAGTAGAGTTTCCCTGAAGGCATCCTTGGATTCTGTGGAGGGTCTGGTTACCCCATTCAATGCTGAGACCACCATGTAAAGTGATATGAAAACAACCTTTTAATAGAACACAAAGCCCTCCAGGTTTGATTAAAAAAAAAAAAAAGCCACAGGAAGGAGGGTCTCCAAGGTAGGAAAGATAAATTATGCAAATGACCTCAACTTTTCCCTTTAGACTCACTCCTTGTGAAATTTGGCTCTTGCTCCTGCCACCAAACCCAGCCCTCAGGCACAGGCACAAGCTACTGTATCTTTAAAACTCCAACCCAAGCAGGAACACAGCCCCTTCCTTTCTTCTGAGTTCCCTTGGCCTAGCTACCAGTAACAGAAAACTTAAAAAACAAACTACAATTTAAAAAAAACAAGAATATAAAGGAGACGATTATAGGCTATAAGAACAGTATAAAAAGTGAACCTTCCCAAATCCAAGTTTCTTTCTTTTTTTTTTTTATATTTTTACTGAGAAATCTTCAGACATATATACATTCATTCCATATATAGTGTATAATCAATGGCTCACCATATCATCACATAGCTGTGCATTCATCACCATGATCATTTTTTAAGAATATTTGCCTCACTCCAGAAAAAGAAATAAAGAGAAAAAACACATACACACCATACTCCTTACCCCTTCCTTTCATTAACCACTAGTATTTCCATCTACCCAGTTTATTTTACCCTTTGTCCCCTCTATTATTTACATAATTTTTAATCCATATTTTTTACTCATCTGTCCACACTCTGGATAAAAGGAGCAACAGACACAAGGTTTTCAATCCCACAGTCACACTGTAAAAGTTATATCTTTATGTCATCATCTTCAAGAATCAATGCTATTGGAACACAGCTCAACAGTTTCAGGTACTTCCCTCTAGCCACTCCAATACACCATAAATTAAGAAGGGATATCTATATAATGCATAAGAATAACCTCCTAGGTAACCTCTCAACTCTGTTTGAAATTGCTCAGCAACTGAAATGTTATTTTGTCTCATTTTTCTCTTCCCCCTTTTGGTCAAAAAGACTTTCTCAATCCCTTGATGCCAGGTTCCAACTCATCGTGAGATTTCTGTCCGATGTTGCCAGGGAGATTTACAGTAACACTGAGAGTCATGTCCCATGTACGAAGGAGGGCAGTGAGTTCACCTTCTGAGTTGGCTTAGAGAGAGAGGCCACATCTAAGCAACAAAAGAGGTTCTCTGGGGGTGACTCTTGGTCATAATTTTAAGTAGGTTTAGCGTATCCTCTGCAGGAATAAGTTTCTTAGGGGAAAACCCTAAGATCGAGGGCTCAGCCTATTGATTTGGTTGTCCCCACTGCCTGTGAAAATATCAGAAATTCTCCAAATAGGGAACTTGAATATTTCTTCCTTTCTCCCCAATCCCCCAAGGGGATCTTGCAAATACTTCTTTATTCACTGCCCAAATTACTCTGGGATATATCGGGGCATAATACGAACCTGGACAAACCAACAAGATCTCACGTCCTATTCAAGATTTCATGTACTTATAGTGTTCAACTAAACTGACCATAAAAGTTAAATTACAAAATATACTACCCAAAGTATAAATTTTGGACCAAATACCAAACCCAGGTTTCTGAACCAAATGAAATCGAGCCTCAAATGTCCAGGAGCTTGGCAGACACCTGCTGTCCCTGCCAGGTGGCCTCAGTTCTTATCCTGTCTTCTTAGCTGGTCTGCAGGTCACTCATGTTCCACCCCTGGGATGAGCAGAAGAAAGTATTCCTCTCTTCCCTCCACTCCCTATATACCAAATTTGTAGATTTTTCTACTTAACATTATGAATGCCTATTCTCAGAGAAGGAAAAAAGAAAAATGCTAATTTTCCCACTAAAAAGAGTTAACGTACTATTCTTAGTCTTTATCACACTTCACATGCTTCCTAGAGAGCTCTACTTGAATACTCCAAAGGAAACACAACTTAACACATCCAAGACTGCACCAGTTATCTTCCCTCTAAACTCGCTACCTGCTCTCTCTCCTGGTATCCCCATCTTAGCTAGTGACACTAGCAGAGCAATTACCCAGGTTGGAAATTTGACAATTGTATTAAAGGGCTTTTAAAATTTGTTTCTGTGGTAGAAACAACAGAAATTGTCTCCATATAGTATAAAAAGTTTTAAATGTAGGTGAGTTTTAGAAAGATACTGAGAGATTTCACAGAATCACAGGAAGAGTTGGAATCAGGACAACCATGGGGACTTCAGAAGAAAGACACCATAATTATTCCTCGAGAGCCCTACAAACATAACTCCCAGTCTCTGTCTCTTTGTGTTCTAAGTTTCTTTCCGGGAAAGAATTCTGTTGGCCCAGCTTGAATCATGTGTCACTTGTAGGTCAATAAGCTATGGCCCCAAAATTGGAAGAATAAATTGGTAACCCACATATAACCCATAAGATATTAATACTAGAATATAAAGATTTCCTAGAATCATTCTCCCCATGCCATTCTTTCCCCACCACCAAAACAAAAAACAACCACACAAAAATGGACAAAGTGTATGTAAGCAAACAATTGTCAAAACAGGAAAGAAGTATTGTGAATGAAAACATAACAAGCTGCCCAATCTCAATAGCTATAAAAGAAATGTAAATTAATCAAAGAAAGAGAATCATTTCACACTAATCATAATTGCAAAAGTTATTAAGTCTGATAAGACTGATGCTGAGGATGGCAGAAGTGTAAATTCATCTAAACACTTTTGAGGGCAATTTGGCATTACTAAGTAAAGTTGACCATAACATTATCCAATAACCTAGAAATATTACTTTTCAGTGTTTAGAGAACCTTTACACATGTGTGCAAAGAGATATACATAAAAATGTACACTACAGCACTGTTTCTAAGAGTGGACGCACCATAATTATCCCTCAGGAGGGAAATGGCTAAATAAACTGTGCTTTATTCATATAATAGAATAATATACAGTAGTGGTAGAATAGTATACAGTATTAAAAGTGAATCGACTAGTGCTATATCCATCAACTAGAGTAAATCTAAAAAAAAAAAAAATGTTGAGAGAAAAAACAGTCCTGAAGATATTCTCTGGTGTAATCTTTCAGAAGTTTACCTTTCACATTTAGACCCAAACTCCATTTAGAAATCATTTGGTGTGTGCTACAAGATAGAAGCAACATCATTTTTAAATTCAATTTGGATGTTCAATTGGCCCAGAGTCCTTTACTGAAGGAAAAAAAAAAAAAACCTTTTCCATGCATCCCCGTGGCAAGTTTGGTATAATCAACTATCAATCTTATTCTGTATTCTGTTCCATTGGTCTATAGACCCATCTTATGCCAGTCGCATTCTGTCATCTTTACTGCAGTTTTATGAGTCGACATCCAGTTGTGTAAATTCTTCATTTGTTGTTATTCTTCAAAACTGTCAGAGCTACTCTTGATCCTTTACATTAATACATTTTACAATCAACTTATCAATCTTAAAGAAAAAGCTTCTAGGAATTTTGAATGAGATTGCATAACATTAAAAAGAAAAGCTATAAGGAAGACTGTGGAAAGATTGTGGAGTAGAAAACTCAAGGAATCAGTCCCTCTACCAGAACAACCATTAAACTGGCTAGAAATGTCTGAATCAACTATTTTGAAACTCTGGAGTCTAGTACGATACTACACAGCATTAATGGGAGAGGAGGAAGAAAAGGCTGTTAATTTCAGTTAATACCAGCGAATTTCAGTCTCCACGCAGCAGCTAACATCCCCTAAATCACAGTCTAAAGGCAGGCAGCAGTGGGATCCTCAAACTCGGCTCCTAGTAAAGCCTGCTACTGCTGGGGTAGAATATAAAGACTTAGCTCCCAAGATCTGGGGTTGTACAGTCTGATCACTGCTTACTGCTTTTGATCAGCTACTTCAGATGGCTAGTGACCGAGCTCTAAGAACATCCAATTTAATACCTACCTCCAACAAAAGCAAAAGAGGAGTGGTAAAGATAGTACCCTTTCTCAAAACTATGGAAAATAGTTAAAGGTTGCATTAACTGGGCATGTACCAAATAAAGAAAATTCAGTTTCAAAAGCCATGGGTGAGGCTCCTGGCATCCTTGCTGACTCCTCCCTTGCCCCCTCCCCAGCACAGGAGTATGCACTCCCATTGTGGGTCCCTGCTGTGTTCAGCTGGGAAAGATTGGCCCAGGAAATGTCTCTGGCTTGCCCCTTCACTAACATCTTCCCTTTAAAGCAGCCTGGAATAGTTGAAGCAGTGTTACAAAAATTAAGTCAAGCAGTCTGAAGCAAACAAAGGCTTACCTGCTTTAAGCCTTACAATAGAGCATCCTGGAGAAGCAGAAAGTCAATTTCAGTGGGAGCAGAGAAGACATTCAAATTCCTATAAACAGGGAACATCTTAAGGCTACCAACAAGCACAAGCCCAAGCAAGACACAGGCTCAGAAAAGATAGGGTGGGAACTTCCAGAAAGATGGCAGAGCAGAGTGGAGTGAGTTCACTCTTTTTTTTTTTTATTAGTTAAAAAAAAATTAACTAACACAACATTTAGAAATCATTCCATTATACATATGCAATCAGTAATTCTTAATATCATCACATAGATATATGATCATCATTTCTTAGTACATTTGCATCAATTTAGAAAAAGAAATAGCAAGACAACAGAAAAAGAAATAAAATGATAATAGAGAAAAAAATAAAAATAAAAAATAAAAAATAAATACATAAAAAAACAGAACAAACAAACAAAAAAGCAAACTATAGCTCAGATGTAGCTTCATTCAGTGTTTTAACATAATTACATTACACTTAGGTAGTATTGTGCTGTCCATTTTTGAGTTTTTGTATCTAGTCCTGTTGCACAGTCTGCATCCCTTCAGCTCCAATTACCTATTATCTTACCCTATTTCTAACTTCTGATGGTCTCTGTTACCAATGACATATTCCAAGTTTATTCTCTAATGTCGGTTCACATCAGTGAGACCATACAGTATTTGTCCTTTAGTTTTTGGCTAGTCTCACTCAGCATAATGTTCTCTAGGTCCATCCATGTTATTACATGCTTCATAAGTTTATTCTGTCTTAAAGCTGCATAATATTCCATCGTATGTATATACCACAGATTGTTTAGCCACTCGTCTGTTGATGGACATTTTGGCTGTTTCCATCTCTTTGCAATTGTAAATAACGCTGCTATAAACATTGGTGTGCAAATGTCTGTTTGTGTCTTTGCCCTTAAGTCCTTTGAGTAGATACCTAGCAATGGTATTGCTGGGTCGTATGGCAATTCTATATTCAGCTTTTTGAGGAACTGCCAAACTGCCTTCAACAGTGGTTGCACCATTTGACATTCCCACCAACAGTGGATAAGTGTGCCTCTTTCTCCACATCCTCTCCAGCACTTGTCATTTTCTGTTTTGTTGATAATGGCCATTCCGGTGGGTGTGAGATGATATCTCATTGTGGTTTTGATTTGCATTTCTCTAATAGCCAGGGACATTGAGCATCTCTTCATGTGCCTTTTGGCCATTTGTATTTCCTCTTCTGGTAGGTGTCTGTTCAAGTCTTTTTCCCATTTTGTAATTGGGTTGGCTGTCTTTTTGTTGTTGAGTTGAACAATCTCTTTATAAATTCTGGATACTAGACCTTTATCTGATATGTCGTTTCCAAATATTGTCTCCCATTGTGTAGGCTGTCTTTCTACTTTCTTGATGAAGTTCTTTGATGCACAGAAGTGTTTAATTTTGAGGAGCTCCCATTTATTTATTTCTTTCTTCAGTGCTCTTGCTTTAGGTTTAAGGTCCATAAAACCGCCTCCAATTGTAAGATTCATAAGATATCTCCCTACATTTTCCTCTAACTGTTTTATGGTCTTAGACCTAATGTTTAGATCTTTGATCCATTTTGAGTTAACTTTTGTATAGGGTGTGAGATACGGGTTCTCCTTCATTCTTTTGCATATGGATATTCAGTTCTCTAGGCACCATTTATTGAAGAGACTGTTCTGTCCCAGGTGAGTTGGCTTGACTGCCTTATCAAAGATCAAATGTCCATAGATGAGAGGGTCTATATCTGAGCACTGTATTCAATTCCATTGGTCGATATATCTATCTTTATGCCAGTACCATGCTATTTTGACCACTGTGGCTTCACAGTATCCCTTAAAGTCTGGCAGCGTCAGACCTCCAGCTTCGTTTTTTTTCCTCAAGATATTTTTAGCAATTCGGGGCAACCTGCCCTTCCAGATAAATTTGCTTATTGGTTTTTCTATTTCTGAAGAATAAGTTGTTGGGATTTTGATTGGTATTGCGTTAAATCTGTAAATCAATTTAGGTAGAATTGATATCTTAACTATATTTAGTCTTCCAATCCATGAACACGGTATGCCCTTCCATCTATTTAGATCTTCTGTGATTTCTTTTAACAGTTTTTTGTAGTTTTCTTTGTATAGATCTTTTGTCTCTTTAGTTAAATTTATTCCTAAGTATTTTATTCTTTTAGTTGCAATTGTAAATGGAATTCGTTTCTTGATTTCCCCCTCAGCGTGTGTATAGTTCATTGCTAGTGTATAGAAACACTACAGATTTTTGAATGTTGATCTTGTAACCTGCTACTCTGCTGTACTCATTTATTAGCTCTAGTAGTTTTGTTGTGAATTATTCCAGGTTTTCGACGTATAGTATCATATCGTCTGCAAACAGTGATAGTTTCACTTCTTCCTTTCCAATTTTGATGCCTTGTATTTCTTTTTCTTGTCTAATTGCTCTGGCTAGAACTTTCAACATGATGTTGAATAATAGTGGTGATAATGGACATCCTTGTCTTGTTCCTGATCTTAGGGGGAAAGTTTTCAATTTTTCCCCATTGAGGACGATATTAGCTGTGGGTTTTTCATATATTCCCTTTATCATTTTAAGGAAGTTCCCTTGTATTCCTATCCTTTGAAGTGTTTTCAACAGGAAAGGATGCTGAATCTTGTCAAATGCCTTCTCTGCATCAACTGAGATGATCATGTGATTTTTCTGCTTTGATTTGTTGATATGGTGTATTACATTAATTGATTTTCTTATGTTGAACCATCCTTGCATACCTGGGATGAATCCTACTTGGTCATGATGTATAATTCTTTTAATGTGTTGCTGGATTCGATTTGCTAGAATTTTGTTGAGGATTTTTGCATCTATATTCATTAGAGAGATTGGTCTGTAGTTTTCTTTTTTTGTAATATCTTTGCCTGGTTTTGGTATGAGGGTGATGTTGGCTTCATAGAATGAACTAGGTAGCTTTCCCTCCACTTCAATTTTTTTGAAGAGTTTGAGCAGAGTTGGTACTAATTCTTTCTGGATGTTTGGTAGAATTCACATGTGAAGCCGTCTGGTCCTGGACTTTTCTTTTTGGGAAGCTTTTGAATGACTGATTCAATTTCTTTACTTGTGATTGGTTTGTTGAGGTCATCTATTTCTTCTTGAGTCAAAGTTGGTTGTTCATGCCTTTCTAGGAACTTGTCCATTTCATCTACATTGTTGTATTTATTAGGGTAAAGTTGTTCATAGTATCCTGTTATTACCTCCTTTATTTCTGTGAGGTCAGTGGTTATGTCTCCTCTTCAATTTCTGATCTTATTTATTTGCGTCCTCTCTCTTCTTCTTTTTGTCAATCTTGCTAACGGCCCATCAATCTTGTTCATTTTCTCATAGAACCAACTTCTCGTCTTATTGATTTTCTCTATTGTTTTCATGTTCTCAATTTCATTTATTTCTGCTCTAATCTTTGTTATTTCTTTCCTTTTGCTTGCTTTGGGGTTGGTTTGCTGTTCTTTCTCCAGTTCTTCCAAGTGGACAGTTAATTCCTGAATTTTTGCCCTTTCTTCTTTTCTGATATAGGCATTTAGGGCAATAAATTTCCCTCTTAGCGCTGCCTTTGCTGAGTCCCATAGGTTTTGATATGTTGTGTTTTCATTTTCATTCACCTAGAGATATTTACTGATTTCTCTTGTAATTTCTTCCTTGACCCATTGGTTGTTTAAGAGGGCGTTGTTGAGCCTCCACGTATTTGTGAATTTTCTGGCACTCTGCCTATTATTGATTTCCAACTTCATTCCTTTATGATCTGAGAAAAGTGTTGGGTATGATTTCAGTCTTTTTAAATTTGTTGAGACTTGCTTTGTGACCCAGCATATGGTCTTTGAGAATGATCCATGAGCACTTGAGAAAAAGGTGTATCCTGCTGTTGTGGGATGTAATGTTCTATAAATGTCTGTTAAGTCTAGCTCATTTCTTGTAATATTCAAATTCTCTGTTTCTTTATTGATCCTCTGTCTAGATGTTCTGTCCATTGATGAGAGTGGGGAATTAAATTCTCCAACTATTATGGTAGATGTGTCTATTTCCCTTTTCAGTAATTGCAGTGTATTCCTCACATATTTTGGGGCATTCTGATTCGGTGCGTAAATATTTATGATTGTTAAGTCTTCTTGTTTAATTGTTCCTTTTATTAGTAGATAGTATCCTTCTTTGTCTCTTTTAACTGTTTTACATTTGAAGTCTAATTTGTTGGATATTAGTATAGCTACTCCTGCTTTTTTCTGGTTGCTATTTGCATGAAATATCTTTTCCCAACTTTTCACTTTCAACCTATGTTTATCTTTGGGTCTAAGATGTGTTTCCTGTAGACAGCATATAGAAGGATCCTGTTTTTCAATCCATTCTGCCAGTCTATGTCTTTTGATTGGGGAATTCAGTCCATTAACATTTAGTGTTATTACTGTTTGGGTAATATTTTCCTCTACCATTTTGCCTTTTGTATTATATATATCATATCTGACTTTCCTTCTTTCTACACTCTTCTCCATACCTCTCTCTTCTGTCTTTTCGTATCTGACTCTAGTGCTCCCTTTAGTATTTCTTGCAGAGCTGGTCTCTTGGTCACAAATTCTCTCAGTGACTTTTTGTCTGAAAATGTTTTGATTTCTCCCTCATTTTTGAAGGACAATTTTGCTGGATATAGAAGTCTTGGTTGACAGTTTTTCTCTTTTAGTAATTTAAATATATCATCCCACTGTCTTCTCGCCTCCATGGTTTCTGCTGAGAAATCTATACATAGTCTTATTGGGTTTCCCTTGTATGTGATGGATTGTTTTTCTCTTGCTGCTTTCAAGATCCTCTCTTTCTCTTTGACCTCTGACATTCTAACTAGTAAGTGTCTTGGAGAACACCTATTTGGATCTATTCTTCTTTGGGGTGCACTGCACTTCTTGGATCTGAAATTTTAGGTCTTTCATAAGAGTTGGGAAATTTTCAGTGATAATTTCCTCCATTAGTTTTTCTCCTCCTTTTCCCTTCTCTTCTCCTTCTGGGACACCCACAACACGTATATTTGTGCACTTCATATTATCATTCAATTCCCTAAGCCCCTGCTCAAATTTTTCCATTCTTTCCCCTATAGTTTCTGTTTCTTTTTGGATTTCAGATGTTCCATCCTCCAGTTCACTAATTCTGACCTCTGTCTCTTGAAATCTACCATTGTAGGTTTCCATTGTTTTTTCATCTCTTCTACTGTATCTTTCATTTCCATAAATTCTGTGATTTCTTTTTTCAGACTTTCCATTTCTTCTTTTTGTTCATCCCATGCCTTCTTCATGTCCTCCCTCAATTTATTGATTTGGTTTTTGAAGAGGTTTTCCATTTCTGTTTGTATATTCAGAATTAGTTGTCTCAGCTCCTGTATCTCATTTGAGCTATTGGTTTGTTCCTTTGACTGGGCCATATATTCAATTTTCCTGGTGTGATTTGTTATTTTTTGCTGGTCTCTGGGCATTTAATCAGATTTCCCTGAGTGTGGGACCCAGCAGGTTGAAAGACTTTCCTGTGAAGTCTCTGGGCTTTGTTTTCCTTATCCTGCCCAGTATGTGGTGCTTGTCTGTCTGTAGGTCCCACCAGCAAAAGATGTTGTGGCTCCTTTAACTTTGGAAGACTCTCGCTGCTGGGTGTGTGGTGGAGACAGAGGAAAGGTTGTAGGTTGGTTTTAATGGCTTCAAATTGTGAAGTCCTGGGATCTGAATTCCTTGAGAGAGGGATTCCACCTGAGTTCCGTTTCACCCCTCCCGCGGGGAAGGTTCAGGTGGTAGAGAGCCCTGAAAGCAGCCTGTTTCTGCGTTAGGGGCAGTTGCAACCTGTGTAATCCCAGCGCTGAGCCCAGAGGCAACCAAGCCTCCGTAGAAACAGCTGCAGAAGGCTCTGTTTCGCCCCCTTTCCTCTTTTTCAGTTAGCCCAACCGGCGACTTCCGCCTTGATCAGTTTCACCTGAGCTGAGGGCCTATTTTTAGTAGTCAGAAGTTGTTCATTAATGCCACTATGGGTGTTAGGTTGGGCTCAGTCTCTACTACTGTTGGAGACTCTTTCCTTTCCCTCCGGGAAGTCGCCTGTGGGGGAGGGGCGCAGGCCGCCGCGGCTTGGGGAACTGCTGATCCGAGGCTCCCAGCCAGCCGGGGAAGCTGCGTGTGTGGGAGGGGCTCTGGTCGCCGGGCCCCGCAGCTTGGGGAACCGCTGATCTGAGGCTCCCAGCCGGCCCGTGAAGCCGTCTGTGGGAGGGGCGCTGGCCGCCGGCCGCTGCGGCTTGGGAAACCACTGATCCGAGGCTCCCAGCCGGCCCAGGAAGCCGCGTGTGTGGGTGGGGTGCCAGTCACCGGCCGCTGCATCTTGGGGAACCGCCAATCGGGGGCTCCCACCCGGCCCAGGAAGCGGCATGTGTGGGAGGGGCTCCGGTTGCCGGCCACTGCTGCTTGGGGAACCGCTGATCCGAGGGTCCCAGTCGGCCCAGGAAGCCACGCGTGGGGGAGGGGCGCCGGCCGCCGCGGCTTGGGGAACTGCTGATCCGAAGCTCCCAGCCGGCCGGGGAAGGAGGGAGGGAGGGGCTCCGGCTGCCAACCGCCGCGGCCCGGGGAAGCGCCGCGGCCCGGGGAAGTGCGCGCCACTCGGGGACCTCACTGCAGCGGAGTCTCTTAGCTGGTCCAGCCGGTCCAGACTAGGGTACACTATGTGTCTGGTCTCTGTTGTGGCCCCGGGAGCTGTTCTGTACTGTTTCTAGTTATTTAGTAGTTGTTCTGGAGGAGGAACTAAGACGCACGCACCTTACTAAGCCGCCATCTTCTCCGGAAGTCCCGTGAGTTTACTCTTGATCCATGAAATAAGATAGGGGATCGGGAGAAAATAACCGGGACTGAGGTCCCAGCGTGTGAGTAAATAACAGGGTCTTTAAACAGTTTTGGGGGGGAGAGCAGGGGAGTGGGGTGGGGATCGGGACGGGGAGAGCAAGTGGATCTGGTGACCGAGATCCCCACTGGGTAGGCTGTGGTGCACGGGGAGGTGTCATAGAAGGGAGCTGACCATCCTCGGCTCCAGCCTTACTCAACTGCTAGCTGGGGAAACCTCCCCACATGGTTGTAGTGGACAGCGCCCAAGCCCACGAGGAAATGGGAGGTGGGCCGATTGTCCACCACAGACCAGGTGTCAGGGCTGGGGGGAGAGAGCACCCAGCCAGGTGCAGGAATAGCCGGTTTGCAAGCGCAATGTCTGGCAGACCCCCCAGGTGCTGGTCAGCTCCTAAGTCGCCCAGGCAGAGATTGGGCAACTGGCTGCCCCTAGCCAGGAATACCACCACTCCCCACCCCTCTCACCCAGCGTGCTGACCTTGAACTGCTTGGGCCAGGAGGTAGGGGATAGGCTGAGTGAGGAGACTCAGACACACCACCTGCTGGTGAGACCAGTAAGTGCAGGTCAGTGTCACCAGACAGGAGGGAGGAACCTGAGGGAGAGGAGCTTTGCAGTTGCCACTTGCTGGGAGGAAGGAAGAAGTGGAGGTAGGATAACTTCCTAACTTCCTAGGTCTTTATTTTTATTTTATTCTTTTCTCATTCTTTTTTTCTTTTCCCCTTTTTAAAATACATTCTTTCTATACATTTATATTAATAGTACAACTGTTCTTTCCATTTTAAAATTTTTATAGATTTATTTTTATTCTTAATTTTCTATTTCATATTTTTATTATTCTATTTCATTTATTTTTATTATTATTATCAATATTTTTCTCTTAAATTATTTTTCCCTTTAGTGGGCACCAGCCTGACTTCACTCCTAGTATATCCTGAGGTGTCTCCTTTTGATGCTGGGGCCTACTACTGCTGAGGTGTTTTGTTGTTCTTGTTTTTGTGTTTCATAATTTTATTATATTATTATTATCTCTCTCTTTTTTTTTTTTTTTTTTTTTGGTGCATGGGCTGGAAGTCAAGCCTGGGTCTCCTACATGTTGGGCAGACATTTTGCCACTGAAGCACCTGTGCAACATGGCCTAGCTTCTAATAGGCCCTTAAGTGAACTGTATCCCTATATGAGATCTGGACCTTGATTTAGTGGAGAATAACAAATCAAGTGCAAAAGGAAAATATGCATGAAAAGTGTATGAAACTGTAGAGCTGTGTTCGAGCAGTCATGTTTCTTGAAGATGATTGTATAATGATATATCTTTCACAGTGTGACTATGTGAGTGTGAAAACCTTGTGTCTGATGCTCCTTTTATCTCTGGTATGGACAGATGAGTAAAAAAATACGGATTAAAAATAAATAAATAATAGGGGGAACAAATGTTAAAAAAGAAGAAGAAGAAGAAAATGTTCCTCTGTGGCCATACTCCAATCAAAATTGTGACAGAAATTATAGCTCCTTCTTATTTGCCTTATATACTGCTGAATAATATGCCTAATATCATAAAAAGAACAGTTAGCTAGATCATGAATTTTCTGTTTCCTCTTCAAAAGAACAATTGTGTTTCTTTACCTACCTATTTCTTTACTTTGATTTGAGATCATTGTTGACTCTTAATAAATTATATTATGTTTGGTAACAGTTGCATACCATTTGAATTTTATAAGCCTTCTATTTCTCACCTGGAGAACAAGCTTAGTCAACACTTGCACGTGAAAAAATAAAAAAAAAGGAAAACATGCAGCAAAAAAAAGTATATATAAAATTTCAGAAGAATAAAGTAAACCAACTTGCAAATTAACCATATCAAGGTAATCAAATGCCCCAAACACAGTAGAAAAATCACAAAGCACATGAAGATCCAAGCCGAAATGGCCCAACCAAATGACCAAATAAAAATCCAGGGGAGACACAGAATATGGAACAACTACTCAAGGATATTTATAAAGAAATAAAGGATATCAGGAAGACACTAGAAGAGTGTGAAGAAGAATTCAGGAGGTTAAACAGAAAAATGGCAGATCTCACAGAAATGAAAGACACAGTAGACCAAATTAAAAATATATTGGAGACAGAGGATAGCAGATTTGAAGAAGCAGAAGGTAATATAAGTAGCTAGAGATGGAACAATTAAACTAGAGTGCACAAAAGAACACATGGCAAGAAAGATAGAAAAAAGGCAACTGGATCTTAGGGAAATGAAGGATAAAAAGAGGGACACAAATAAAAGAATTATTGGCATACTATAAGAAGAAGAGAAGAGTAAAGGGTTGGGAAAGTTAGTTGAGGATACAATCAGTGAAAAATTCCCAACCTTATAAAAGACATGAATATGAAAGTCAGAGGCCCAGCGAACTCCACATAGAATAAATCTGATCAGGCCTACTCCAAGACACATACTAATTAGACTGTCAGCTGTTGAAGAGATACAGACAGTCCTGAAAGCAGCACGAGAAAGCAATCTACTACATACAGGGAAAACACTTAAGAATGACTTCAGACTACACAACAGGTACCATGGAAGCAAGAAGGCAGTGGTACAATATATTTAAGATCCTGAACAAGAAAGGCTTTGAACCACGAATTCTTTATCCACCCAAATTACCCTTCAAAACTGAGGGAGATTAAAATCTACAAAGACAAAGAAAGATTAAGAGAACTAGTCAACAAGAAAACAGCCCTACAAGAAATAATAAAGGGAGTCCTGTCAGCTGATAAAAAAAGACAGGAAAGGGAGGTCTGGAGGAGAACACAAAATTGAAGAAAATGAGTGCTCTAGTTTGCTAGCTGCCCGAATGCAATATACCAGAAATGTTATGGCTTTTTAAAAGGGGGATTTAATAAGTTGCTAGTTTACAGTTCTAAGGCCAAGAAAATGTCCCAATTAAAACAAGTCTATAGAAATGTCAAGCCAAGGCATCCAGGGAAAGATATCTTGGTTCAAGAAGGCCTACGAAGTTCAGGGTTTCTCTCTCAAGTGAGAAGGCACATGGCAAACATGGTCAGGGTTTCTCTCTCATCTGGAAAGGCACATGGTGAACATGGCATCATCTGCTAGCTTTCTCTCCTGGCTTCCTGTTTCATGAAGCTCCCTGGAGGCATTTTCCTTCTTCATCTCCAAAGGTCGCTGGCTGGTAGACTCTCTGCTTCTCATGGTTATGTCATTCTTCTCTGCTCTCTCTGAATCTCCTTTTTTCCGAAATGTTTCCTCTTTTATAGAATTCCAGTAAACTAATCAAGACCCACCTGAAATGGGTAGCACACCCACAGCTTAACAACCACTATTGACTGAGTCACATCTCCAGGGAGATGATTTAATTAAAGTTACAAACATACAGTACTGAATAGGGATTAGGAAAAATGGCTGCCTTTATAAAATGGGATTAGGATTAAAACATGGCTTTTCTAGGGTACATACATCCTTTCAAACTGGCACAATGAGTAATGATAATTTAAAGGAAAAAAGAGAGAGAAGGAAAATAATATAAAGGTCTGACAAATAAAAACTAAAGGGCAAGATGGTAAAGTCAAAAACTGCCTTTACAATAACTACTTTGAATGTTAATGGACTAAACTCACCAATTAAAAGATGCAGACTGGCAGAATGGATTAAAAAAACATAATCTATCTATATACTGTTTACAAGAGATGCACCTTAAACTCAGGAAATAGACTGAAAGTGAAAGGATGGAAAAAGATCTTTTGTGAAAGCTAAAACCGTAAGAAAGCAGGAGTACCTATACTAACACTAGACAAAATAGACTTTAAATGTAAAGTTGTCATAAGAGACAAATAAGGATACTACATATTAATAAAAGAGAAAATTCACCAAGAATAAATAACAATCATAAATATGTATGCTCCCAATCAAGGAGCTCCAAAGTACAAGAGGCACATACTAGAAAAAATGAAAGGAGCTACAGACATATCAACAGTAATAGTGGGAGAATTCAACACACCACTCTCCACTAAGATAGAACAACCCACAAAGGATCGGCAAGGAAATAGAGAGCCCAAACAATGGGATAAATGAATTAAATCTAATAGACATATATAGATCAGTATACCCCAAAACACTAAGATATACATTCTTCTCCAGCGCACATGGAATGTTTTCCAGAATAGATCATATATTTTTAAGTCTTTATATAATTAATAAGATTGAAATTATTCAAAGCACTTTCTCTGATCACAACAGAATAAAGCTGGAAATTAATAATCACCAAAGAATCAGAGCTTTCACAAATATATGGAGATTAAACAACACACTCTTAAATAGTCAGTGGCTCAAGAAAGAAATTGTTAGAGAAATAGGTAAATATCAGGAGATGAATGATAATGAGAATGCAACATATAAAAACTTATGGGATGTGGAAAAGGCAGTGCCGAGACAGAAATTTATTGCCCTAAATGCCTATATTAAAAAACAAAAATGAGCAAAACTTGAGGATGCTCACCTGGAGAATTTAGAGAAAGAACAGCAAATTAACCCCAAAGCAAATAAAAGAAGAGAAATAATAAAGACTAAAGCAGAAATAAACAAACTGAAGAACAATGAAACAATAGAAAGAATAATAAAACTAAAAGTTGGTTCTTGGAGAAAAATCAATAAAATTGATGGTCCCCTAGCTAGGCTAACGAACAAAAAAGGAGGACTGAAATAAACAAAATCAGAAATGAGAGGGGGGTTGTTACCACAGATCATGAAGAAATTCTAAAAAATTATAAGATAATATTATGAACAAATATGTGCCAACAAACTAGAAAACTTACATGTAATGGACAAATTCCTAAAAATAAATGAATTACCTATACCGACTGGAGAAGAAACTGAATATCTCAACAAACCAATTACTAGTAATGAGATTTAATGTCATTAAAAATCATCCGCCCCACACAAAAAAAGCCCAGGACTAGATGGCTTCACAGGGAAATTTTATCAAACGTTTCAAAATGAGCTTACACCAATCCTGCTCACTCTTCCAAAAATGTGAGGGAAAAGGAACACTACCTGACTCATTTAAGGATGCTAACATCACTCTAATACCATAATCAGACAAAGATAATACAAGAAAACTACAGACCAATCTTCCTAGATGAAAAATTCTTAGCAAAATACTAGCTAATGGTATCCAACGCCACATTAAAAGAATCATACATAATGACAAAGTGGGATACCAGGAATTCGAGGGTGGTTCAATATAAGAAAATCAATCAACATAATCTAGCACATTAACATACTGAGACGGAAAAATTACATGATCATATTGATTGATGCTGAAAAAGCATTTGAGAAAATCCAGCATCATTTCCTGATAAAAACATTCCAGAAGTTAGGAATTGAAGGAAACATTCTCAATATCAAAAGTGCATATATGAAAAACCTATAGCAAGCATCATTCTTAATGGTGAGAAATTGAAAGCATTCCCTTGAAGATCAGGAATCAAACAAGATGGCCAGTGTCACCACGATTATTCAACATTGTATTAGAAGTACTAATACAAGCAGCCCCACCCCATGGCCCCACATCCTGTGCTCCATGCAACCAAGCACCCTCCCTGGTACCCCAAGCCTCGCTAACCAGATACCCTCCTGCATCCTGGGTGCCCATATCCCAGGTGCCCACATTCCAGGTATTCATGCCCCCCACACACGTGTCCATCTGAGCCCCACCCTCACCACCCCAACCAGCACACAACCGCACCTAGAATCCCAAAGACACCACACACATGCACACCCACATCACAGTGCCCCCCACACCCTGCACAACTGACCCCTGTGCCCTGCTGCCGATACCCCATGCATATGCACACCCACTCCCTGATCCCCCCACATGTGCCCACATACACATCCATGCCTCAACCCCCAGCCACATACACATATATACTCAAGCCCAGCTTCCCCAACACACACCCCGCCCCCCAATGACATGCACACATGCACCCCACTCCCCCAAGCCTGCACACAGTGTATGTATGTACACTCTCACCCCTCCCCCTAACCACAGCACTCCTGCACAAATATCCCGTGACCCATATCCTGACCTCTTCACCTTGTGTCAGTTTGAATCTGTGGTAGACCCCAGAAAAGCCATGTCCTTTAATCTTCATTCAATATTGCTATGTGGGAGCATTTTGATTGTTTCCATGGAGATATGACCCACCCAGTTGTGTGTGTTTAGGCCAGGGTCTGAAATCAAGAAGCCTCAGATCAGGAGAGTGGACCCACCCAAGCCTGTGAAGAGGGTGAGTTTGCCCCAAAGGCAGAGGATGGGCCTTTCACCTCATTGCAGTGGAAGAGTTATGCTGCCTCAGGCCTTGGAGAGGGTGAAGCACATTCCTTGGGGTTTGGGGAAAGCCTGGCTGCCACCACATGGAGGGGTTGAGCTTATGCCCCAGAGAAGGCAGAGAGCCTGGATGCAGCCCCGATCCTTGAAGAGGGTGGAGCCAAGAAAAAGGTGGTCTCCCCAATATCTCCCAAGGTTACGTTCAGAGAGAGGAAGGCCTATGCGTAGGCCCTTGGAAAGTGTGGGACTGCTGCTTTCTAAAGCCCCAAAGATAAATGACTCTCAGACCCTGAAATCTAATGGGCTTTGCCCTGCGGGTTTTTGAAACTGTATAGGTCCAATGACCCCTGTGTTCCTTCCTCCCTATGGAAATGGGTATATGTATCCTATGAATGTTCCTCTTTTATATGTTGGCAGTAAATAACATGTTCTGAATTTTACCGGTCCAGAGCCAGAGGAGAATTTTGCCTCGGGGCAGACCATACCTGTAATTGACTTGATAAGATTTTATACTGTTTCTAACTTTGCATTTAAATGTATTGCTACTGAAATGGTTTAAGGCTTTCTGATATTGTTTTGGAATTAGCGTATTTTGCATTTGGAAAGAGCATGTCTTTTGGGGGTCCAAAGGGTAGAATATGCCAGTTTGAATCTGTGTAGACTGCAGAAAAGCCATGTCCTTTAATCTTCACTCAATATTGCTGGGTGGGAGCATTTTGATAGTTTCCATGGAGATGTGACCCACTCAATTGTGGATGGTAACTTTTGATTAGATGACTTCCATGGAGGTTTGTCGCCGCCTACTGAAGGTGGCGTTGCTGGAGTCCTATAAAAGAGGAAACATTTTGGAGAGAGTCCCTTTTGTAGAGCCATGAAAAAGCCAGTAGACGCTGCCATGTTCACCATGTGCCCTTCCAGCTGAGAGAAAAATGTTGAATATCATCGGCCTTCTTGAACCAAGGTATCTTTCCCCAAATGCCTTAAATTGGACATTTCTATAAACTTGTTTTAATTGGGACATTTTCTCAGCCTTAGAACCGTAAACTAGCAACTTATTAAATTCCTCTCTTTAAAAGCAATTCCGTTTCTGTTATACTGCATTCAGGCAACTAGCAAACTAGGAAACACCCCAAACCCCACACCCTAATGCCAACTTCTGCATCACAGGCACATGCGCACACATGCACTGCTGAACACTCACATACACACCCAAGCCCTGCTATCCTGTTCCTGGCACCCCGCTCCACTCTCTGCACTCTGCCCCATTTTGTATTTGTATCCTACAAATACAAAACCATAGACAACTGATGGAAATCAATTTCTAAAGTAACCCTATCAAGATAATTAAATGCCTGAAGTCAACAGAAAGTCAAAAAGCACATCAAGATGCAGACAGATATAGCCTACACTAATGACCAAATTAAAACACCAGAAGAGACACAGACTTTGGAACAACTAATCAAAGATATTCATACAACTCTACTAAATAAATTCAATGGGTTGGCTAATGACATAAAGGAGATCAATAAGACATTAGAAGAGCATAAAGAATATTATAAAATAACAGAAAAATAGCAGAAACCAGAGAGATGAAAGATACTGTAGACCTAATAAAAATTATTCTAGAGACATACAACAGCAGATTTGAAGAGGCAAAAGAAGAATGAGTGGAGTAGAGGAAAAGGCAACTGATTTTTTTATTTTGTACCAAAACCGAGTGATGAACCAGGGTAATTGATTTTGAATGCACAAAACAACAAATAGCAAAAAAGATGGACAAATTTGAATTGGATCTCAGAGAAATGAGATAGACAACACAAAGTGCACAAATAAAGGAATTATCAGGGTCACAGAAGGAGAAGAGAAGAGAAAAGGGCTAGGAAGATTAGTTGAGGAGATAATGGGAGAAAACTTCCCAACCCTTAAAAAGACATAAACATATAAATCAATGAAGCCCCTGAATCCCAAATATAATAAAGCCAAATAAGGCTACTCAAGTGTGCTGGTTTGAATCTGTGGTATGCCCAGAAAAGCCATGTCCTTTAATCATCATTCATTATTGCTGGGTGGAAACTTGATTAGATATCTCCATGGAGGTGTGACTCACCGAACTATGGGTATTAACATTTGATCAGATGGAGTTGTGACTCCACCCATTCCAGGTGGGTCTTGATCAGTTTACTGTGAATTCTTTAAAAGAGGAAACATTTTGGAAACAGAGAGAGCAATAGAGCCACAAGAATCACAAAAAGCCCAAACAGTTAGAGACCTTTAGAGATGCAAAAGGAAAACATCCCCAGAGGAGCTTCATGAAAGAAGAAGCCTGGAGAGAAAGCTAGCAGAAGTCATCTTCCCCATGCACCCTTCCAGTTGAGAGAGAAATCCTGAACTTCACTGGCCTTTCTTGAGTAAAGGCAACCTCTTATTGGTGCCTTAATTTGGACTCTTTTTTTTTACATGGCTAGGCACTGGGAATCGAACCCGGGGAGAATAAATTAGACCTAAAAAATCTACACAGATTGTTATATAAAACACCTGGATATACATTCTTCTCTAGTGCTCATGGAACATTCTCCACAATAGATCACATTGGGGCACAAAACAGGTCTTTATAAATTTTAAAAGAATGAAATTATTCAAATTACTTTCTCTGATCACAATGGAATGAAGCTGGAAATCAACAATCACCAAAGAACCAGAACTTTCACAAACATATCAAGATTAAATAATGTACTCTTAAACAACCAGTAGGTCAAAGAAGAAGTTGCTAGAGAATTGGGTACATATTTCATTGAGACAAATGAAAATGAGAATACAACATATCAAAACTTAGGGGATGTGGCAAAAGCAGAGCTGAGAGGGAAATTTATTGCCCTAAATACATATATTAAAAAAGAAGAAAGCAAAAACTGAGGACTTAACTGCTCACCTGGACGAACTAGAGAACAGCAAACTAACCTCAAAGGAAAGAGAAGAGAAATAACAAAGATTAAAGCAGAATTAAATGAATTGGAGAACAACAGAAAGAATAAATAAAACCAAAAGTTGTTTCTTTGAGAAAATCAATAAAATTGATGGACCCCTAGCTAGACTGACAAAAAAAAAAAAAAAAAAGGAAAAAGAATGCAAATAAACAAAATCAGAAATAAGAAGGGGGTTGTCACCAAGGGTCCTGAGGAAATTATAAAAAATAAATCGCAAGAGGATACTATGAACAACTATATGCAAAAAAACTAAGTAACGTAGTTGAAATGGACAAATTCTGGAAACATATGAAAAACTACACTGATTAGAGAAGAAATAGAAGATCTCAACAAACAACTTGTGATTTGGTCAGTCATTAAAAATCTTTCTACAGGCAGTATGACAGTGGCTCAGTGGGAGAATTCTCACCTGCCATGCTGGAGACCCAGGTTCGATTCCCAGTGCCTGCCTATGCAAAAAAAAAAATTTCCTATAAAGAAAAGCCCAGGACCAGATGGTTTCACAGGGGAATTTTATCAAATATTACAAAAAGAACCAAAACTAATCCTCCTCAAACTTTTCCAAAAAAAAAGAGGAAAATGAACACCATCTAACTCATTTTATGAAGCTAACGTCACTCTAATACCAAAACCAGGTAAAGATGCTATAAGAAAGGAAAACTAGAGACTTCCGGAGAAGATGGCGGCTTAGTAAGACGTGCGGGTCTTAGTTCCTCCTCCAGAAAAGCAACTAAAGAAACAGAAACAATACGAAACAGCTCCCGGAGCCACAACAGAGACCAAAAAGACAGCGTACCCCATTCTGGAACAGCTGAACGGGCAGGGAGAATCTGCTGCAGTGAGATACCCGAGGGGCGCGCGTTTTCCCGGCCGGGGCGGCTGGCGACTGGGGTCCCCTCCACGCACGTGGCTCCCCGGTCTGACTGGGAACGTTGGATAGCGGGGCCCTCCCGTCACGCTTGGCGTTTCGGGCCAGCTGGGCAATTAGGACCGGCACTCTCCCAAGCTGCGGCGGCCAGCGACCCCCGCCTCCACGCGCGGTTTCCCGGGCCGACTGCCGTGCAGACAGACGAGCGCCACGAACGCCACCTACTGGGCAGGAAAAGAAAACAGAGCCCAGAGATTTCACAGAAAAACCTTTCAACCAGCTGGGTCCCACACCCAGGGAAATCTGATCAAATGCCCAGACACCAGCAAAAGATAATGGATGACGCTCGGAAAATTGAAGATATGGCCCAGTCAAAGGAACAAACCAATAGTTCAAATGAGATACAGGAGCTGAGACAACTAATGCTGAATATACTAACAGAAATGGAAGAAGTCTTCAAAAACCAAATCAATAAATTGAGGGAGGACATGAAGAAGACATGGGCTGAACAAAAAGAAGGAATAGAAAATCTGAAAAAACAAATCACAGAACTTATGGGAGTGAAGGACAAAGAAGAAAAAATGGAAAAAACAATGGATACCTACAATGGTAGATCTAAAGAGACAGAAGCTACAATTAGTGAACTGGAGGATGGAACATCTGAATTCCAAAAAGAAACAGAAACTATAGGGAAAAGAATGGAAAAACTTGAGCAGGGGATCAGGGAACTGAATGACAATATAAAGCGCACAAATATACGTGTTGTGGGTGTCCCAGAAGGAGAAGAGAAGGGAAAAGGAGGAGAAAAACAATGGAAGAAATTATCACTGAAAATTTCCCAACTCTTATGAAAGACCTAAATTTGCAGATCCAAGAAGTGCAGCGCACCCCAAAGAGAATAGACCCAAATAGGCGTTCTCCAAGACACTTACTAGTTAGAATGTCAGAGGTCAAAGAGAAAGAGAGGATCTTGAAAGCAGCAAGAGAAAAACAATCTGTCACATACAAGGGAAACCCAATAAGACTATGTGTAGATTTCTCAGCAGAAACCATGGAAGCTAGAAGACAGTGGGATGATATATTTAAATTACTAAAAGAGAAAAACTGCCAACCAAGACTCCTATATCCAGCAAAATTGTCCTTCAAAAATGAAGGAGAAATTAAAACATTTATAGACAAAAAGTCACTGAGAGAATTTGTGACCAAGAGACCAGCTCTGCAAGAAATACTAAAGGGAGCACTAGAGTCAGATACGAAAAGACAGAAGAGAGAGGTATGGAGTAAAGTGTAGAAAGAAGGAAAATCAGATATGATATATATAATACAAAAGCCAAAATGGTAGAGGAAAATATTATCCAAACAGTAGTAACACTAAAAGTTAATGGACTGAATTTCCCAATCAAAAGACATAGAATGGCAGAATGGATTACGACCCAGCAATACCACTGCTAGGTATCTACTCAAAGGACTTAAGGGCAAAGACACAGACGGACATTTGCACACCAGTGTTTATAGCAGCATTATCTACAATTGCAAAGAGATGGAAACAGCCAAAATGTTCATCAACAGACGAGTGGCTAAACAAACTGTGGCGTATACCTACGATGGAATATTATGCAGCTTTAAGACAGACTAAACTTATGAAGCACGTAATAACATGGATGGACCTAGAGAACATTATGCTGAGTGAGCCTAGCCCAAAACTAAAGGACAAATACTGTAAGGTCCCACTGATGTGAACCGACATTCGAGAATCAGCTTGGACTATATCATTGGTAACAGAGACCAGCAGGAGTTAGAAACAGGGTAAGATAATGGGTAATTGGAGCTGAATGGATACAGACTGTGCAACAGGACTAGATACAAAAACTCAAAAATGGACAGCACAATAATACCTAAGTGTAATGTAACTAGGTTGGAACACTGAATGAAGCTGCACCTGAAATATGGTTTTTTGTTTGTTTGTTTGTGTGTTTGTATCTTTTGTTTTTGTTTTTTCTTTTTCCTTTTTATATATATATATATTATTAGTATTATTATTTTAATTCTCTCCTCTATATTAACATTCTATATCTTTTTCTGCTGTTTTGCTAGTTCTTTTCCTAAATCGATGCAAATGTATTAAGAAATGATGATCATACATCTATGTGATGATACTAAGAATTACTGAGTGCATTTGTAGAATGGAATGATTTCTAAATGTTGTGTTAATTTCTTTTCTTTTTTTTGATTAATAAAAAAAATTAAAAAAAAAAAAAAAGAAAGGAAAACTACAGGTCAATCTTCCTAATGAATAGAGATGCAAAAACTCTCAGCAAAATACTAACAGATGGACTCCAATAACACATTAAAAGAATTATACAACATGACCAAGTGGGGTTTCTACCACGAATGCAAAGGTGGCTTAATACAAGGAAATAAATCAATGTAATACAGCACATCAACAAATCAAAAGGGAAAAAACACATGATCATTTCAATTGATGCTGAAAAAGCATTTGAAAAAATTCAACATCCTTTTCTAATAAAAACATTTCAAAAGGTAGGAATCAATGGAAACTTCCAAAGGGCATATATGAAAGCCAGCATTGTACTCAATGGTGAGAGACTGAAAGCCTTGCCCCTAAGATTGGGAACACGACAAGGATGCCCCCTGTGACCATTATTATTCAACATTATGCTAGAAGTTCTAGCTAGAGCAATGAGGCAGGAAAAAGAAATAAAAGGCATCCAAATTGGAAAAAAAGAAGTAAGATTTTCATTATTTGCCAGTTGACATATGCGCTGGTTTGAATTTGTGGACCCCAGAAAAGCCATATCCTTTAATCCTCATTCAGTATTGCTGGGTGGGAGTTTTTTAACTATCCATGGAGATGTGACCCAATTGTGGGTGGTAACTTTTGATTAGATGATTTCCATGGAGGTTGTCTCCACCCATTCAAGGTGGGGTTGCTTACTGGAGCCCTTTAAGAGGGAACCATTTTGGAAAGAGCTAAAGAGCCCTCATAGCCAGAGACCTCTGGAGATGAAGAAGGAAGACACCCCGGGGGAGCTTCATCAAATAAGAAGCCGGGAGAGAAAGACAGCTGACGCCACCATATTCACCATGTACCTTTCCAGTTGACAGAGAAACCCTGAATAACATCAGCTTTCTTGAACCAAGGTATTTTTCTTCCCTTGATGCCTTAGGTTGGACTTTTCTATAGCTTAGTTGGGACATTTTCACTGCCTTAGAATTGTGGACGTGCAACTTAATAAATCCCTTTAAAAGCCATTCTGTTTCTGGCATATCACATTACAGCAGCTAGCAAACCAGAACAACATACTATACTTGGAAAATCCTGAGAATTCTATGACAAAGCTTCCTGAGCTAATAAACAAATTCAGCAAAGTGGCAGGATATAAGATTAAGGTGCAAAAATCAGTAATGTTTCTAATACAGAAGAAATGATCTACCTGAGGAGACAGTTAAGGAAAAAATTCCATTCAGAATAGCAACTAAAAGAATCAAGTATCTAAAAATAAATTTAACCAGGGATGTAAAGGACATGTACACAGAAAACTACTAACATTGCTAAGAAATCAAAGAAGATCTAAATTGGTGGAAAGACGTTCCCTGCTCATGTAGAGAAAGGTTAAATATAGTTAAGATGTCAGTTTTCCCCAAACTGATCTACAGATTCAATAAAAATTCCAACAACCTACTTTGAAGATATGAAAAACCTAGTTACCAAATTCATTTGGAAGGGAAATGGACCTTGAATAGCTAAAAATATACTAAAAAGGAAGAACGAAGTGGGAGGATTAACACTTCCTGATTTTAAAGCTTATTATAAAGCCACAATGGTCAAAATATCATGGTAGTGGCACAAAGACAAATGTATTGACCAATAGAACTGAACTGATAGCGCAGAAATAGACCACCCAATCTGTGGCCAACTAATCTTTGAAAAGGCCTCCCAATCCACTGAACTGGGACAAAATAGTATTTGCAATAAATGGGCATGGGATAACTGGATATCAGTAGACAAAATAACAAAAAGAGGACCCTTACCTTACACCCTATATAAAAATTAACTCAGAGTGGGTTAAAGACCTAAATGCAAGAGCGAGCATACTACTCCTAGAAAAAAATAAAGGGAAACATCTTTAAGACCTAGTGTTCTAGTTCAGAAGCTGCTGGAATGAGACATACCAGAAATGGGATAGATTATTATTATTTTTTTTTTGGAACGGCTTTTAAAAAGGGGAATTTATTAAGTTCTAAGGTAGTGAAAATGTCCAAATTAAAGGAAGGCTATAGAAATGTCCAATCTAAGGCATCCAGGGAGAGATATTGTGCTGGTTTGAAAGGAAGTATGCCCCCTAAGAAAGCCATGTTTTAATCAAAATATCATTTCGTAAAGGTAGAATAATCTCTATTCAATACTGTATGTTTGAAACTGTAATCAGATCATCTCCCTGGATGATATGATTTAGTCAAGGGTGGTTGTTAAACTGGATTAAGGGATGACATGTCTCCACCCATTTGTGTGGGCCTTGATTGGTTATTGGAGTCCTATAAAAAAGGAAATATTTTGGAGAATGAGAGATTCAGAGAGAGCAGCACCATGAAGCAGAGTCCACCAGCCAGCGACCTTTGGAGATAAAGAAGGAAAACGCCTCCCAGGGAGCTTCATGGAACAGGGAAGCCAGGAGAGAAAGCTAGCAGATGACGCCATGTTCACCATGTGTCCTTCAAGCTGAGAGAGAGAAGCCCTGACTGTGTTCGCCATGTGCCCTCCCACTTGAGAAAGAAACCCTGAACTTCATGGGCTTTCTTGAACCAAGGTATCTTTCCCCAGATGCCTTAGACTAGACATTGCTATAGACTTGCTTTAATTGGGACATTTTCTTGGCCTTAGAACTGTAAACTAGCAGCTCATTAAATTACCCCTTTTAAAAGCCATTCCATTTCTGGTGTATTGCATTCGGCAGCTAGCAAACTAGAACAGATATCTTGGTTCAAGAAGGCCGATGATGTTTAAGGTTTCTCTTTCAACTGGAAAGACACATGGTGAACCTGGCGTTGTCTGCTAACTTTCTCTCCAGGCTTCCCTGTTCCATGAAGCTCCCTGGGAGGCGTTTTCCTTCTTCATCTCCAAAGGTCTCTGGCTACATGGGGTCTCATGATTTTTGTGGCTCTGGATCTTTCCAAATTGTTTCCTCTTTTAAAGGATTCCACTAAGCTAATCAAGACCCACCTGGAATGGGTGGAGTCACATCTCCCTCTAATCAAAGATTAATAACCACAATTAGGTGTGTCATATCTCTGTGGAGATAATCTAATCAATCTTTCAACCTACAGTGCTGAATAGGGATTAAAAGAAAGAGCTGCCTTCACAAGATGGATCAAGATGAAAACATGACTTTTATAGGGTATATAATCCTTTCAAACCAGCATACCTAGTAATAGAAGGTGGTTTCCTAAAGCTTTTATACCCAAAGCACAAGCAACAAAAGAAAAAATAGATGAATGGGAACTACTCAATATCAAATAATAGGACCTAATAATAGGAGCTAGCTTTTTAAATTTTACACCCAAAGCACAAGCAACAAAAGGAAAAAAAAAAAAACAGATGAATGGGAACTCCTTAAAATCAAAAGCTTCTGTGCCTCAAAAGACTTTGTCAAAAGTTGAAGAGGCAGCCAACTTAATGGGAAAAAAATATTTGGAAATCATGTATTAGATAAAGATTTGATATCGTGCATACACAAAGAAATCATACAACTCAACAACAAAACAAGCAACCCAATTATAAAATGGGCTAAAGATATGAATAGACATTTTTCTGAAGAGCAAATACATGACTAAACAGCACATGAAGAGATGCTCCTTTTCATCAGCTAAAAGGGAAATAGAGATCAAGACTACAATGAGATACCACCTTCCACCTATAAGAATGGCTGCTATTAAACAAGAAACTACAAATGTTGGAGAGGATGTGGAGATATTGGGACACTTAGGTACTGCTGGTTGGAATGTATAGCCACTATGAAAGAGAGTTTGGTGGTTCCTTAGAAAACTAAATATGAAGTTGCCCTATGACCCAGCAATAGCAGTACTCAGCAAATACTCAGAAGAGCTGAAAGCAGTGACAAACAGACATTTGCACACCAATGTTCACAGCAGCATTATTTATAACTGCCAGAAAACAGAAACAATCCAAATGCCCATTAACAGACAAGCGGATAAACAAAACGTGGTATATACATATGATAGAATATTATGCAACAGTAAGAGAAAATGACATCCTGAATGAAAAGTTTATCTGCTGCAGCATAGCATTTTCAGCAACAGTCCCTTAAATGATATCCTGAGACCAGTTTCCTACATAGAAAAACAAAGCTTGCCCCTCCACGCTGCTGGTCTGACAGAATTCAGCACATTGGAAAATCTGGAAAAGAATATTCTCACTTAGGATTAAAATCACTGGTTTTATCAATTATCAGTAGAATGGTTTAATTCTCTTCTCTCTTGCTAACCATTCTAGAAACTGCCCTGCAGACAGAAGCAGCTTGTGAACAGATAAAGCAGTGAAAGAAACAGTTAAGAAATTGGCCAGGAGCAAAGGATTATCTGCTTACAGTTATACAATAAAGCATCTGGAACAAGAAGAAACTATTTCAGAGAGAGTTGAAGGGGCATTTGAATTCCTATAAATGATGAAATTCCTAGCATTACAAGTAAGCACAGTCAAGACAAGACCAAGTCTCAGAAAAGACAAGGAGGACATGGTACTTCCCATTCAATTGGGGCTGAATTTCTTGATAGAAGGGCTAAAATCTAAAGGAAGGCACCTGCCAATACTCAGGCAATTTGCAAAATCTGTTGTTCTAGTTTGCTAACTGTCAGAATGCAATATACCAGAAATGGAACTCCTTTTAAAAAGGGGATTTTATTAAGTTGCAAGTTTACAGTTCTAAGACTGTGAAAATGTCCCAATTAAAGCAAGTCTAGGGTGGGTCACAGTGGCTCAACAGGCAAAGTTCTTGCCTGCCATGCCGGAGACCCGGGTTCGATTCCCAGTGCCTGTCCATGCAAAAAAAAAAAGTATAAAGCAAGTCTATAAAAATGTCCAATTTAAGGCACCAAGAGGTTTCCTTCACACACAAAAAGGCTTATGATGTTCAGGGTTTCTCTCTCAACTGGAAAGGCACATGGAGAACACGGTGAACTTTTCTCTCCAGGCTCCTTGTTTCATGAAGCTCCCCCAGCCTGCATTTTCCTTCTTCATCTCCAAAGGTCTCTGATTGCGTGGGCTTTCGTGGTTCTCATGGCTCTCCCTCTCTCCAAAAGACTTCCTCTTTTAAGGGATTCCAGTAAATGAATCAAGACCCACCTGGAATTTGGTGGAGTCAGATCTCCATCTAATCAAGAAGTTAATACCCACAATTGGGCATGTCACATCTCCATGTAAATAATCTAATTAGAAAATTCCAACCTACATTATTGAATAGGTATTAAAAGAAATGGTCGCTCCCACAAGACTGGGTCAGGATTAAAACATGGCTTTTCTAGAGCACATAATCCTTTCAAACCAGAACACCTATGAAAGGTGATTTTTGCATCTATTTATTTATTTTTGTTAGTTTCTAGCACTCAAAGAAATCTCTGTTATATCACTAGCTGAATACAAACTTAAGAAAGATAGCTCTGGAACTAAATCCAAGTATTAACACTTTAAAATATTAAAATATACAATGTGAAACAAAATATTAAAAGAGAAACAAATAAACAGGAAATTAATGCCCATGAAAAGGAACAAAGTAAAAATCTAGAAAGAATTAAGACCAGTCTTTGGACATACTAGAGAAAGACTGTTAAAAAAGATCCTTGTTCTAGTGTGCTAGCTGCTGGAATGTACTATACCAGAAATGGAATGGCTTTCAAAAAGGGGAACTTAATGAGTTGCTAGTTTACAGTTCTAAGGCTGAGAAAATGTCCCAAATCAAACCAGTCTATAGAAATGGCCAATCAAAAGCATCCAGGGAAAGATACCTTGGTTCAAGGAGGACAATGAAGTTCAGGGTTTCTCTCTCAAGTGAGAAGGCACTTGGATAACACAATCAGGGTTCCTCTCTCATCTGGAAAGGCAAACGGTGAACGCAGCATCATCTGCTAGCTTCCTCTCCTGGCTTCCTGTTTCATGAAGGCCCCTGGGAAGCATTTTCCTTCCTCATCTCCAAAGGTCATTGTCTGGTGGGCTCTCTGCTTCTCGCGGCTATGTCGTTCTGTTCTCTCAGAATTTCTTATTCTCCAAAATGTTTCCTCTGTTATAGAACTTCAGAAACTAATCAAGACCCACCCAAATGGGTGGAGATACACCTCCAGCTAATCCAGTTTAACAACCACTCTTCATTAAATCACATCTCCAGGGAGATGATCTAATTACGGTTTCAAACATACAATACTGAATAGGGATTAGAAGAAACGGCTGCCTTTACAAAATGGGATTAGGATTAAAGCATGGCTTTTCTAGGATATATAAATCATTTCAAACCAGCACAATCTTCAATATGCTCTAAGAGATAAATAAAATCACAGAGAAAGAACTTAAAGATGTTAGAAAACAATGAATGAACAATATAAGAATCATAATAAAGAGATAAAAATTTTAAAAATAAATACTAGAATTGAAGACCACATTAAGCAGATTAATTTGGCAGAAGAAAAGAATCAGTAAACTCAAAACCAAAATGATTGAAATGATTCAGGCTCAGAGGCAGAAAGAAAGTCTGAAAAAGTGAATAGAACTTAAGAGATCTTCTGGAGCACAATCAAGCGTACCAATAAACACATTTCCCAAGTCCCAAAAGGAGAAGAAAGAGAGAAAGAGGAGGGAATATTCAGATAAATAGTGGCAGGAAACTTATTTGGATATGCACATTCAAGAAGCCAAATAAACTCGATAAGCTCAGAGAGAACCATGCCAACACACACCAAAGCCAAACTATTGAATGAGAAGGACAAGGAGAGAGTTCTGAAAGCTGCAAGAGAAACACAGCATGTTATTTAAAAGGGAGTACCAAACAGACTAAGTGCCAATTTCGCAGCAGAAGGCCAGCAGATAAAATATTTCAAGTACAGAAAGAAAAATATTATCAGGAAGAATTTTGTACCTGGTGTGGCCATGTTTCAAAAATGAAGGAGACAGTGGGGCAAGATGGCAGCATAGTAAGGTCTGGAGTTCATCCTCCAGGGCACCTATTAAATAGCCAGGAACTGATGTTAGGGGGACATCAGTGGTGGACACGTATCATACATCAGTCTGGAATAGGTAGAACGGCTGAGACCCCACACAGGACTGTAAGAATCCCAAGCCACAGAAGCCAGTGCCCCTTCCCCACAGGCATAGCAGGCTGGCTCTTGAGGGTAAAAGAAATAGACCCTACTATGAGAAAGGAAGGTAGTTCAACCAAGCTCGAATTGCAGAATTAGAACACATTCAGACTGCTGAAAACAGGTCCCAAGCACAGATAAACCTGGGGTAAGCACTAAAGGAACGAGGAGGGTTTACTCTGGCAGAGGAGCCAGGGCTGAAAGAAAAAAAAAAAAAACAGAAGTTTTTTAGTTGAACAGCTCAAAATACTGGAAAGGGGGGCACATAGAGCCTGGGGACACATGCAGCCACATACCAACTACAACTCTTGATTGGCAAACCCGAAGAGCTGGAGTCTGGCACTGAAAAGGTTCTTTCTCTCTCTCTCTTTTTTACTTCTTAACAGCTCATTAGATAGAATTGCAAGCACTCTCAGGCTTCAGTACTGCCACAGGAAGGGCAGAATTAAGGCATATCTGAGAAACAAAGTGTGCAAATTTGAAAGGATTATGTGTCCTAGAAAAGCCTTATTTAATCCTGATCTAATCTTGTGGGAGCAACCATTTCTTTTAATCCCTATTCAGTACTATAGATTGGAAACTCGATTAGATTATCTTTAAAGAGAAATGACTCACCTAATTGTGGGTATTAACCTTGGATTAGAGGGAGATGTGACTCCCCCCATTCCAGGTGGGTCTTGATTAGTTTACTGGAATCCTTTAAAAGAGAAAGCATTTTGAGACAGCCATGAGCAGAAGGACAGAATGATGACAGAGCCACAAGAATCACAGAGCTCACACAATCAGAGACTTTCGGAGATGAAGAAGGAATATGCCCTAGGGGGAGCTTCATGAAGCAAGAAGCCTGGAGAGAAAGCTAGCAGACATCACAATGTTTGCCATGTGTCTTTCCAGTTGAGAGAGAAACCCTGAATGTCATTGGCCTTCTAGGACCAAGGTATCTTTCCCTGGATGCCTTAGAGTGGACATTTCTATAGCCATGCTTTACTATTGGACATTTTCACAATCTTAGAACTGTAAACTAGCAACTGAATAAATCAGATTTTTTTTGACATAGGCAAGCCCCAGGAACCAAACCCAGGTCTCCTGCATGGCAGGCGAAAATTATGCCACTGAACCACCATTGCCCAAATTAGCCTTTTTAAAAGCCATTCTATTTCTGGTATATCAAATTCTGGCAGCTAGCAAACTAGAACACGAAGTAACTGACTAGTCAGAGGAATGGGGATAATTCCCTAAAGGGTATATTCTCCCCAAGGAAAGGGGGTGGGGCCCATCTTAGGTGATTGCCTTCATTCAGGGAATTCAGGCCCCAGGGGCTGGAAAACTGAAGCAATCTAAACCTGCCTACTACCTCAGCCTCTGTCTTAACCACACCACTGGCAGGGAGGGGCTACAGATCATAAAAGGTACTGCATAAATTTACGCTTGTAGGAAACTGCACAACAAGCAGCACTACAAGCTGGGCAGGATAGGAAATGCAGAGTCCACAGACTTGATTGGAAAATCTGACAACCTGCTGGGTCTCACCTTCAGGGAAACTTCATACAAGATACACCCTCCTCCTGAGACATGGGCCTGTCTGATCTTGGAAAATCTGCCTGGGGTTGATCATATCTGAGAAGAACCTCCTGAAAAAAAAGGTTCCTTTTGGGCATGGCAAGAACCAGAAAAATCAGAGCTGAAAAATTCTGATCAGTTAAACAGAAGGTATGTTAGAGGTCTAAAATAAATTGAAATGAATGCAAAAAAAAAAAAAAAAAAAAAACAGAGAACAAAGCCAAATAACAAGAATACCCTAAGTAAAAGAGTGAAAACTTCTAGAATGAACTAATTAAGGAAATCAAATACTTGGATACCAGCAAAAATAACAAGTCATACTAGGAAAATTGAAGATATGGCCCAAAAGAACAAATCAGCATTTCAAATGAGATACAGGTGTTGAAATAACAACTAATTCAGGATGTTCGGACAGGCATGAAAAATCACATCAATGAATTGAGGGAAGATATAGCTAAAGAGATGAAGGATATAAAGAAGACACTGGGCAAAAGAAAAGAAGAACTCAAAAGCTTGAAAAAACAAAGAGAAGAACTTATGGAAATGAAAGACACTATAGAAGAGATGAAAAAAAAAACAATGGAGACTTACAACAGCAGACTTGAAGAGGCAGAAGAAAGAATTAGTGAACTAGAGTGACAGAACATCTGAAATCCTACACGTAAAAGAACAAGATAGAGAAAAGAATGGAAAAATATGAGCAGGGCCTAGGGAATTAAACGACAACATGAAGGACACAAATAGGTATGTTATGGGTGTCCCAGAAGGAGAAGAGAAGGGAAAAGGGCAGAAAGACTAATGGAGAAAATAATCACTAAAAATTTCCCATCTTCTATGAGAGACATAAAATTACAGATCAAAGAAGAGAAGTACCCCAAACAGAATAGATCCAAATAGATCTACTCCAAGACACTTACTAATCAGATTGTCAACTGTCAAAGACAAAGAGTTCTTAATGCAGCAAGAGAATATCACTCCATCACATACAAAAGAAGACTATGTGAGGATTTCTCAGCAGAAACCATGGAGGTAAGAAGGCAGTGGTATGATATATTTAAGATTCTGGAAGAGAAAAACTGCCAACCAAGAATTCTATACCCAGAAAAACTGTCCTTCAAAAAAGAAGGGAGTTTAAAATATTTTCAGACAAACAGTCACTGGGAGAGTTTGTGACTAAGAGACCAACTCTACAAGAAATACTAAAGGGAGCACTTCAGGCAGATAAGAACAGACAAGAGAGAGAAGTCTGGAGAACATTGTAGAAATGAAGACTATCAGTAAAGGTAATGTCATATTCAAGTTCATGTGTCAACTTGGCCAGGTAATGGTGCCTGGTTGTCTGGACAGGCAAGTGCTGGCCTGTCTGTTGCTATAAGGACATTACATGGACTTAATGATTATGTTGACTGCATTCACAGCTGATTGCGTTTTTAATCAGCTAAGGGGATTGTCTTCTGCAATGAGTGATGCTTAATCTAATAAGGAGGATTCAGAAGAGACTGTCATTCTTCCTGCTTCAGCCAGCAAGCCTCTCCTGTGGAGTTCATCCAGGCCCTTCATCAGAGTCACCAGCTTCACAGCCTGTCCTACAGATTTCAGACTCTTCTATTCCCAGAGTTGTTCAGCCAGCCTCTCCTGAGAGTTCACTGAGGATCTTCATCGGAGTTACCAGCTTGCGGCCTGCCCTACAAAAGTTGGACTCTATAGCCCCATGGTTATGTGAGACACTCTTTTAAATCTTATATCTATGGATATCTCCTGCTGATTCTCTTTCTCTAGAGAACCCTAGCTAATACAGCGAGTAAGAGGAAAAACAAGAAGATATGACTTATAAAATCCAAAAGACAAATGATAGAAGAAAATACTGCTTTTTACAGTAATAACATTAAGTGTTAATGGATTCAACTCCCCAATCAAAAGACACAGACTGGCAAAATGGATTAAAAAACAGGACCCATCTATATGCTGTCTACAAGAGACTCACTTTAGGCCCAAGGACAAAAACAGATTGAAAATGAAAGGTTGAAAAAGATATTTCACATAAACAACAATCAGAAAAGAGTGGAGGTAGCTACATTAATATCCAACAAATTGGACGTCAAATATAAAACAACAAAAAGAGACAAGGAAGGGCACAATGCATTAACAAACAGAACAATTCATCAGGATGACATAACAATCATAAATATTCATGCACAGAACCAGAATATCCCAAAATACATGAGGCAAACACTTAAGGGAGAAGTAGACACCTCTACAATAATAATTGGAGACTTTAATTCATTGCTTTCAACAATGTGTAGAAGTTCTAGACAGAAGATCAATAAGGAAACAGAGATTTTGAATAACAGGATAAATGAACTAGACTTAACTGACATTTACAGAACATTACACAACAGCAGGATACACATTTTTCTCAAGTACTCATTCTCAAGGATAGACCATATGCAGGATCACAAAACAAGTCTCAATAAATGTAAAAAGACAAATTATACAAAATACTTTCTCAGATTATAATGGAATGAAATTTGACATCAATAACAAGCACAAAGGGCCAGAAAACTCATGAATATATGAAGGCTAAATAGCACTCTTTTAAAAAAAAAAAAGTCACATATTTATTTTGGACCTTATTTTATCACACTGCCATGACATATGATTTTCCTTCCCCCAAGCTTCTTTCCTGTTTCCTTTAAACTTCCATGCTTTATTAAATTAAAAAATATTTTTTCCTGAAAGAGTAAAAATTACTCTCACCAGGAGGGTAACAATAAGAACACAAACTATAAGAAAGTCTACAATTAGGTTACATAAACACCAGGGATGTTAGAGGGAAAAAAGAAGGATGAAAGGAGGGAGACTAAAGGCCAAAGAAAAGTCATAGGAAACTTTTAGAAATACATTTTTGGTCTATTATCAATTTTCTTTAGAAATTGGGACAATTAAATAACACATTCTTAAACAAGTGAGTCAAGGAAGAAGTTACAAGAAAAATCAGTAAATATCTCAAGACAAATGAAAATGAAAACACAACATATCAAAACCTATGGTATGTATGAAAGGAGATACTGAGAGGGAAATTTATTGCCCTAAATAACTATACAAAAAAAGAAGAAAGAGCAAAAATCAAGAAATTAACTGTTCACCTGGAAGAACAGAGAAAGAGCAGCAAACTAACTTCAAAGCAACAGAAGAAATAATGAACAATAGAGCAAAAATAAATGAAATTGAGAATATGAAAATAGAAAAAAAAATCAACAAAACCAGAAGTTGTTCTTTGAGAAAATCAATAAAATCGATGAACCCTTAGCTAGGCTGACAGGAAAAAAAAAAGAAAAAAAACCAGAGAGAGGCTGCAAATAAATAAAACCAGAAATGGAAGAGGGGACCCTGCAGAAGGAAAGGAGGCAATGAAAGGATACTATGAGCAATTATATGTTAATCAACTACACAACTTAGATAAAATGGACAACTTCCTAGAAAAGCATGAACAACCCACACTGACTTAAAAAGAAATAAATGACCTCAAGTAAAGAAATGGAATCAGTTATCAAGACACTAGCAAAAAAGAAAAGTCCAGGACTACATGGCTTCACATGTGAATTCTACCAAACATTCAAAAATTACTACAAATACTGCTCAAATTCTTCAAAAAAATGAAGAGGGAAAACTACTTAACTCATTCTATGAAGCCAGCATCACCCTAATACCAAAGCCAAAAGTACTATAAGAAAAGAAAATTACACATCAATCTCTTTAATGACCATAGATATAAAAATCCTCAATAAAATACTTGTAAATCAAATACAGCAGTGCATTAAAAGTATTATACACCATGACCATGTGGGATTTATTCCAGGTATGCAAGGCTGGTTCACCACAAGAAAATCAATTAATGTACTACATCATATCAATAAATCAAAGCAGAAAAAAAAAATCTCAATCGATGCAGGAAAGGCATCTGAAAAAATTCAACATCCTTTCTTGATGAGAACACTTCAAAGGATAGGAATAGAAGGAAACTTCCTCAACATGATAAAGGGAATGTATGAAAAACCCACAGCATCTATCATACTCAATGGGGAAACACTGAAAACTTTCCCTTTAAGGTCAGGAACAAGACAAGGATGTCCACTGTCACCACTGTTATTCAACATTGTGTTGGAAGTTCTAGCCAGAGTAATTACACAAGAAAAAGAAATAAAAGCTATCCAAATTGGAAAGGAAAAAGTGAAACTCGCATTGTTTGCAGATGACATGATACAAATATCAAAAATCCCGAAAAATCGACAACAAATCTTCTAGAGCTAATAAATGAGTACAACAAAGTGGCAGGTTCAAGAACAATACCCAAAAATCACTAGTGTTTCTATACACTAGTAATGAGCAATCTGAGGGGGAAATCAAGAAAAACTCCATTTATAATAGCAACCAAAATAATCAAATATTTAGGAATAAATTTAACTAAGGACACAAAAGACCTATACAGAGGAAACTACAAGAAATTGCTAAAAGACATCATGGGAGACCTAAATAAATAGAAGAGCATACTGTGTTCATGGACTAGAAAACTAAACATAAATAAGATGTCAATTCTACAAAAATTGATACATAGATTCAATGCAATAACAATTAAAACCCCAAACACTTGCTTTGCAGAAATAGAAAAACTAATAACCAAATTTATTTGGAAGGACAGGGTGCTCTGAATAGCTAAAAATAGCTTGAGAAAGAAAAATGAAGTGGGAAGTCTCACACAACTTGACTTTAAAGAATCCTACAAAGCAACAGGAGTCAAAATATCATGGCACTGCTCTTTGTCCGCCGGCCCGGCGCACAGCGCCCATGCCCTGCTGCAGCTGGCCCGCCCACCCTCCTCTCCCCTCTTCCCCCTCCTGCTCAGGCGGCTCTCCAACCACCACCGTACCCTCTTCCGCCTTCACCGGCTCCTCCGCCACCGGCCTCGACAGCCTTGCCACCCTCACCTTTCCTCCTCCAGAACAGCTACTTGGGGAGTGGAGACAATACAGAGCAGCTCCCGGAGCCACGACAGAGATCAAAGGGACGGTGTACCCCATCCTGGAACGGCTGACTGTCTGGGGGAAACAGCTCCGGTGAGATCACCGAGGGGCGCGGGCTTTCCCGGGCAGGACAGCAAGCGGCCGGAGTCCCTCCCTTCCTCCTTCCCAGGCCAGCTAGCAGAATTGGGCAGGCGGTCCCCTTGGGCCGCGGCGGCTGGCGCCCCCATCACACGAGGCCCCCCGGACCAACTGAGAGAGTTGGGTCGGAAATCTCCAGACTGCGGAGAACGGTGACCGGGGTAGGTCCCTTCCAAACACATGACTCCCCGGTCTGGCTGGGAACAGTGCACTCTCCCGGGCTGCGACAGCTGGCGCCCTCCCGCCACGCTTGGTGCCCCGGGCCGACTAGGAAATTCGGTCGGGCTCTCTCCCGTGCTGCGGCGGCTGGCGACCCTTCCCGCGTTCGGAACCCCGGGCTGGCTGGCACTCTTCCAAGACGCTTCGGCTGCCGAACCTCCTCTACGGCGAGAATTTTCAGAGTTAAAGGACCCACAGCAACTTTCACTGGTGGAACCCATAGACAAACATGTGCCACAAGGGCCACCTACTGGGCAGGATAAGAAAAAAAGAACCCAGAGATTTCACAGGAAAATCTTTCAACCTGTGGGGTCCAACACCCAGGGAAATCTGACTAAATGCCCAGACGCCAGCAGAAGATAACGGATCACGCTCAGAAAATTGAAAATATGGCCCAGTCAAAGGAACAAACCAATAGTTCAAATGAGATACAGGAGCTGAGACAACTAATGCTGAATATACGAACAGAAATGGAAAACCTCTTCAAAAACAAAATCGATAAATTGAGGGAGGACATGAAGAAGACATGGGCTGATCAAAAAGAAGAAATAGAAAAACTGAAAAAACAAATAACAGAGCTTATGGAAGTGAAGGATGAAGTAGAAAAGATGGAAAAAACAATGGTTACCTACAATGATAGATTTAAAGAGACAGAAGATAGAATTAGTGATTTGGAGGATGGAACATCTGAATTCCAAAAAGAAACAGAAACTATCGGGAAAAGAATGGAAAAATTTGAACAGGGTATCAGGGAACTCAAGGACAATGTGAACCGCACAAATATACGTGTTGTGGGTGTCCCAGAAGGAGAAGAGAAGGGAAAAGGAGGAGAAAAACTAATGGAAGAAATTATCACTGAAAATTTCCCAACTCTTATGAAAGAGTGTAGGTCTTTATAAAAGACCTAAAATTACAGATCCAAGAAGTGCAGCGTACCCCAAAGAGATTAGACCCAAATAGGCGTTCCCCAAGACACTTACTAGTTAGAATGTCAGAGGTCAAAGAGAAAGAGAGGATCTTGAAAGCAGCGAGAGAGAAGCAATCCATCACACACAAGGAAAACCCAATAAGACTATGTGTAGATTTCTCAGCAGAAACCATGGAAGCTAGAAGACAGTGAGATGATATATTTAAGTTACCAAAAGAGAAAAACTGTCAACCAAGACTCCTATATCTAGCAAAAATGTCCTTCAAAAATGAGGGAGAAATTAAAACATTCTCAGACAAAAAGTCACTGAGAGAATTTGTGACCAAGAGACCAGCTCTGTAAGAAATCCTAAAGAGAGCACTAGAGTCAGATACAAAAAGACAGAAGAGAGAGGCATGGAGAAGAGTGTAGAAAGAAGGAAAGTCAGATATGATATATATAATACAAAAGGCAAAATGGTAGAGGAAAATATTATCCAAACAGTAATAACTCTAAATGTTAATGGGCTGAATTTCCCAATCAAAAGACATAGACTGGCAGAATGGATTAAAAAACAGGATCCTTCTATATGCTGTCTACAGGAAACACATCTTAGACCCAAAGATAAATACAGGTTGAAAGTGAAAGGTTGGGAAAAGATATTTCATGCAAATAACAACCAGAAAAGAGCAGGAGTGGCTATACTAATATCCAACAAATTAGACTTCAAATGTAAAACAGTTAAAAGAGACAAAGAAGGACACTATATACTAATAAAAGGAACAATTAAACAAGAAGACATAACAATCAAAATATTTACGCACCGAACCAGAATGCCCCAAAATACGTGAGGAATACACTGTAAACACTGAAAAGGGAAATGGACTCATATACCATAATAGTTGGAGACTTCAATTCACCACTCTCATCAATGGACAGAACATCTAGACAGAGGATCAATAAAAAAATAGAGAATCGGAATATTACTATAAATGAGCTAGACTTAACAGACATTTATAGGACATTACATCCCACAACAGCAGGATACCCCTTTTTTTCAAGTGCTCATGGATCATTCTCAAAGATAGACCATATGCTGGGTCACAAAGCAAGTCTTAACAAATTTAAAAAGATTGAAATCATACACAACACTTTCTCGGATCATAAAGGAATGAAGTTGGAAATCAATAATAGGCGGAGTGCCAGAAAATTCACAAATACGTGGAGGCTCAACAACACGCTCTTAAACAACAAGTGGGTCAAAGAAGAAATTGCAAGAGAAATTAGTAAATACCTAGAGGCGAATGAAAATGAAAACACAACATATCAAAACTTATGGGACTCAGCAAAGGCAGTGCTAAGAGGGAAATTTATTGCCCTAAATGCCTTTATCAGAAAAGAAGAAAAGGCATAAATGCAGGAATTAACTGTCCACTTGGAAGAACTGGAGAAAGAACAGCAAACTAATCCCAAAGCAAGCAAAAGGAAAGAAATAACAAAGATTAGAGCAGAAATAAATGAAATTGAAAACATGAAAACAATAGAGAAAATCAATAAGACCACAAGTTGGTTCTATGAGAAAATTAATAAGATTGATGGGCCCTTTGCAAGATTGACAAAAAGAAGAAGAGAGAGGATGCAAATAAATAAGATCAGAAATGGAAGAGGAGACATAACTACTGACCCCACAGAAATAAAGGAGGTAATAACAGGATACTATGAACAACTTTACACTAATAAATACAACAATTTAGAGGAAATGGGCGGGTTCCTGGAAAGACATGAACAACCAACTTTGACTCAAGAAGAAATAGATGACCTCAACAAACCAATCACAAGTAAAGAGATTGAATTAGTCATTCAAAAGCTCCCTAAAAAGAAAACTCCAGGACCAGACGGCTTCACATGTGAATTCTATCAAACATTCCAGAAAGAATTAGTACCAACTCTCCTCAAACTCTTCAAAATAATAGAAGTGGAGGGAAAACTACCTAATTCATTCTATGAAGCCAACATCACCCTCATACCAAAACCAGGCAAAGATATTACAAAAAAAAGAAAACTACAGACCAATCTCTCTAATGAATATAGATGCAAAAATCCTCAATAAAATTCTAGCAAATCGCATCCAAAAACACATTAAAAGAATTATACATCATGACCAAGTAGGATTCATCCCAGGTATGCAAGGATGGTTCAACATAAGTCAATTAATATAATACACCACATCAACAAATCAAAGCAGAAAAATCACATGATCATTTCAATTGATGCAGAGAAGACATTTGACAATATTCAACCTCCTTTCCTGTTGAAAACACTTCAAAAGATAGGAATACAAGGGAACTTCCTTAAAATGATAGAGGGAATATATGAAAAACCCAAGCTAATATCATCCTCAATGGGGAAAAATTGAAAACTTTCCCCCTAAGATCAGGAACAAGACAAGGATGTCCATTATCACCACTATTATTCAACATTGTGTTGGAAGCTCTAGCCAAAGTAATTAGACAAGAAAAAGAAATACAAGGCATCAAAATTGGAAAGGAAGAAGTCAAACTATCACTGTTTGCAGACGATATGATACTATACGTAGAAAACCCAGAAAAATCCACAACAAAATTACTAGAGCTAATAAATGAGTACAGCAAAGTAGCAGGTTACAAGATCAACATTCAAAAATCTGTAGCTTTTCTATACACTAGTAATGAACAAGCTGAGGGGGAAATCAAGAAACGAATCCCATTTACAATCGCAACTAAAAGAATAAAATACCTAGGAATAAATTTAACCAAAGAGACAAAAAACCTATATAAAGAAAACTACAAAAAACTGCTAAAAGAAATCACAGAAGACCTAAATAGATGGAAGGGCATACCGTGTTCATGGATTGGAAGGCTAAATATAATTAAGATGTCAATCCTACCTAAACTGATCTACAGATTCAATGCAATACCAATCAAAATCCCAACAACTTATTTTTCAGAATTAGAAAAACCAATAAGCAAATTTATCTGGAAGGGCAGGTTGCCCCGAATTGCTAAAAACATCTTGAGGAAAAAAAACGAAGCTGGAGGTCTTGCACTGCCTGACTTTAAGGCATATTATGAAGCCACAGTGGTCAAAACAGCATGGTATTGGCATAAAGATAGATATATCGACCAATGGAATCGAATAGAGTGCTCAGATATAGACCCTCTCATCTATGGACATTTGATCTTTGATAAGGCAGTCAAGCCAACTCACCTGGGACAGAACAGTCTCTTCAATAAATGGTGCCTAAAGAACTGGATATCCATATGTAAAAGAATGAAAGAAGACCCGTATCTCACACCTTATACAAAAGTTAACTCAAAATGGATCAAAGATCTAAACATTAGGTCTAAGACCATAAAACAGTTAGAGGAAAATGTAGGGAGATATCTTATGAATCTTACAATTAGAGGCGGTTTTATGGACCTTAAACCTAAAGCAAGAGCACTGAAGAAAGAAATAAATAAATGGGAGCTCCTCAAAATTAAACACTTTTGTGCATCAAAGAACTTCATCAAGAAAGTAGAAAGACAGCCTACACAATGGAAGATAATATTTGGAAATGACATATCAGATAAAGTTATAGTATCCAGAATTTATAAAGAGATTGTTCAACTCAACAACAAAAAGACAGTCAACCCAATTACAAAATGGGAAAAAGACTTGAACAGACACCTACCAGAAGAGGAAATACGGATGGCCAAGAGGCACATGAAGAGATGCTCAATGTCCCTGGCCATTAGAGAAATGCAAATCAAAACCACAATGAGATATCATCTCACACCCACCAGAATGGCCATTATCAACAAAACAGAAAATGACAAGTGCTGGAGAGGATGCAGAGAAAGAGGCACACTTATCCACTGTTGGTGGGAATGTCAAATGGTGCAACCACTGTGGAAGGCAGTTTGGCAGTTCCTCAAAAAGCTGAATATAGAATTGCCATACCACCCAGCAATACCATTGCTAGGTATCTACTCAAAGGACTTAAGGGCAAAGACACAAACGGACATTTGCACACCAATGTTTATAGCAGCGTTATTTACAATTGCAAAGAGATGGAAACAGCCAAAATGTCCATCAACAGAAGAATGGCTAAACAAACTGTGGTATATACATACGATGGAATATTATGCAGCTTTAAGACAAGATAAACTTATGAAGCATGTAATAACATGGATGGACCTAGAGAATATTATGCTGAGTGAGTCCAGCCAAAAACTAAAGGACAAATACTGTATGGTCCCACTGACGTGAACGGACATTCGAGAATAAACTTGAAATATGTCATTGGTAACAGAGTCCAGCAGGAGTTAGAAACAGGGTAAGACAATGGGTAATTGAAGCTGAAGGGATACAGACTGTGCAACAGGACTAGATACAAAAACTCAAAAATGGACAGCACAATAATACCTAATTGTAAAGTAATCATGTTAAAACACTGAATGAAGCTGCATCTGAGCTATAGGGTTTTTTTTTTTGTTTTTTTTGGTTTTTTTTTTACTATTATTACTACTTTTATTTCTTTTCTCTATATTAACATTTTATATCTTTTTCTGTTGTGTTGCTAGTTCCTCTAAACCGATGCAAATGTACTAAGAAACGATGATCATGCATCTATGTGATGATGTTAAGAATTACTGCGTGCATATGTAGAATGGTATGATTTCTAAATGTTGCGTTAATTTCTTTTTTTTTTTCTTTCCGTTAATAAAAAAATATATATATCATGGTACTGGCATAAAGACAGATATACTACCAATAGAATTGAATTGAGCGTTCAGAAATAAACTCATCTACAGATAACTGATCTGTGATAAGGCAGTAAAGTCAATGCACTTGGGACACAGCAGTCTCTTCAAAACATGGTGTTTGGAGAACTGTCTATCCGTATGCAAAAGAATGCAAGAGGACCCATATCTCACACTCTAAACAAAAGTCAACTCAAAATGGATCAAAGTCCTAAATATTAGAGCTAAAACCATTAAAATTCTAAAAGAAAAGGTAGGGAAATATCTTATAAATCTTGTGATAGGAGGTGGTTTCCTAGATACCCAAGGCACGAGCAACAAAAAAAGAAATAGATAAGTGGGATCTCCTCAAAATTAAACACTTACACCCAAAGCATGAGCAACAACAACAACAAAAGAAATAGATAAATGGGATCTCCTCAAAATTAAACACTTCTGTACACCAAAGAAATTTGTCAGGAAAGTAAAAAGGTAGCCCATGCAATGGGAGATAATATTTGGAAACCACATATCAGATAAGGATTTAATATCCAGAATATATAGAGACTCTACAACTCAACAACAAAGAGACAAACAACTCAATTTTAAAATGGGCAAAAGATCTCTCTCTCTCTCTCTCTCTAAGGCCAACTCTGCAGGTGAAATCATTACTGTCCCTCCTACATACGACACGATATCCAGGGGTGAAAGTCTTCCTGGCGGCATGAGCCTGGACCTGGCACCATGGGATCAACAATGCCATCCTGACCAAAAGGGGGAAAAGAAGTATAACAATTAAGGTATCAATGGCTGGGAGAATTCAAATAGAGTCAAGAGGCTACTCTGGAGTTCACTCTTAGGCAAGCTTCAGTTAGACAATACCACCAATCACAGCTTGCCTAACCCCAACCAAAACTATCCCCGGCAATCCCAAAGAACACGTAGGACATTATATAAGATTATACAAAGGTTCTATGCATTAGGATAAGTTTTCAGAAACCTACAACCTCCAGATGAGTCCCTGGACCAGATAAGTCCTGAAATGCAGAGGGGCCAACCTCTCCAGAACATCAACTAGTTTCATCTCCCTAACCCATATTATCAACAGCCCCTTCCAACATGAAAAAGTTAGAATGGCATAGCCCAAATACCCCTAAAGAATGGGAGAAAGATCAAAGATGAATGTGAAATTAAATAGAGAAGGTAGATTTTAATAAATGAGTGTGTGCTGAATCACTGCATTGATATTTTAGTCTTCAGTATCTTAGAGCAACTAGAAATAAAAACCTAAAATCGTGGAATTGTAACCCATTCCAAACTCTGAAATCTGTTCTACAACTAATTGTTGTGATGTGCTTTGAAATTTATTATTTTTTTGTATATATGGGGTTTTTTTTCCCACAAAAAGAAAAAAGTTAATCGTGATGATAAATGTACAGCTATATGATGATATTGGGAACCACTGACTGTAACGTTTGGATGACTACATGATATATGAATATATAAAAAGGAGAAAAGACATGAACAGACATTTTTCCAAAGAATAAATACAAATGGCTAAAAGACATATGAAAAGATGTTCAACTTCACTAGCTATTAGCGAAATGCAAATCAAAAGCACATATCATCTCACACCAACTAGAATAGCCATTATCAAAAAACACAGAAAATGACAAGTACTGGAGCGGATGTGGAGAAAGAGTCACTTTTATTCACTGTTGGTAGGAATTTAGAATGGTGCAAACCACTCTGGGAAGCAGTTTGGTGTTTCCTCAGAAAGCTAAGTATAGAAATGACATACGATCCAGCAATCCCATCACTAGGGATATATTCAGAGGAACTGAAGGCAAGGACACAAACAAACATTTGAACACCAATGTTTACAGTGGCATTATTCACAATTGCAAAGAGATGGAAACAGCCCAAATGTCCACCAACAGATGAGTGGCTAACCAAGCTGTGGTATGTACATATGATGGAACATTATACAGCTATAAAACAGAATAAAGTTATGAGGCATGTAACAATATAGATGAACCTTGAGGACATTATGCTGAGTGAAATTAGCCAGAAACAAAGGACAAGTACTGTATGTTCTCACTAATATGAGCTAACATTAATGAGGGAACTTTGAGAGTTGAGTTAAGAACACACATTATCAGGAGAAAAGGGGTAGAGATTGGGCATTTGGTGCTGAAGGAATACAGAATGTGAAACAGGACTGATTGTAAAAATTCATAAATGGCTAGCACAATACTATTTGATGGTAGCATAGTAATATAAGTACACTGAATGAAGTTAAATGTGATTATGGTTGAGGGAGAAGTGCAAGGGGCATGTATGACACCAGAAGGAAAGACAGAGGATGAAGTCAGATGGTGTAACTCAGGAATGCCTAGAATAGACAATGATGGTGATTAAATGTACAAATATAAGAATGTTTTTGCATGAGGGAGAACAAATAAATGTCAACATTGCATGGTGTTGAAAATGGGGTGTGTTCTAGTTTGCTAGCTGCTGGAATGCAATATACCAGAAATGGATTGGTTTTTAAAAAGGGGAATTTAATAAGTTGCTAATTTATGGTTCTAAGACTGAGAAAATGTCCCAATTCAAACAAGTCTATAGAAATGTCCAATCAAAGGCATCCAGGCAAAGATATCTTGGTTTAAGAAGGCCAATGAAGTTCAGGGTTTCTCTCTCATCTGGAAATGCACATAGTGAACATGGTCAGGCTTTCTTTCTCATTTGGAAAGGCACATGCGAACACAACGTCATCTGCTAGCTTCCTCTCCTGGCTTCCTGTTTCATGAAGCTCCCTGGGAGGCATTTTCCTTCTTCATCTCCAAAGGCCTCTGCTTCTGGTGGCTATGTCGTTCTGCTCTGCTCTCTCTGAATCTCTCGCTTTCTCCAAAATGTTTCCTCTCTTACAGGATTCCAGCAAACTAACCAAGACCCACCCAAATGAGTGGAGACATGCCTCCACCTAATCCAGCTTAACAACCACTCTTGATTAAATCACATCTCCAGGGAGATGATCTAGTTTCAAACATACAGTATTGACTAGGGATTAGAAGAAATGGTGGCCTTTACAAAAATGGGATTAGGATTAAAACATGGCTTTTCTACAGTACATACTTCATTTCAAACCAGAACAAGGTGATACACAGGAAAAAATATAATCAAGACAAGCTAGGGCCTATAGCTAACAGTAACAATATAATATGCTTCCACTGAATGTAACAAAGGTAGTATGCCAAAACTAAATGTCAATAAGCAGGGCATATGAGGGAAGGGTATGAGATTCTTTGTGGAGAAAATGAAATATAGATTGTGGTCACAAAGTCATCACCATGTGATTGCACCATGAACCACTGGTTTTTTTACTTAGGTTGGACTACATTATGTGTAAATAAAACTACTGAAAAATAAACAGAGAGATACAAGCACTGGAAAAAGAGACATACCTATTCACTGTTGATAGGGAAGCAGAGAGGTGCAGCCCCTCTGGAGGGTACTGTGGTGGATCTAAAGGAGGCTAGGGCTGGGGGCTGGCATATGATCCTGCAACTATGTTGCTAGGTATATACCTGGAGGAACTGACAGTGGAGACACAAATAGACATTTACAAACTAGTGTTCATGGTGACAATGTTCGTGATTTGCAATGGATGGAGGTGGTTTAAGGGTACATGGACTGAGGAATGGAAGGGGGAACTTGAGGCTACTGAGCGGCCGCAAGAAGGAATGAAGTTGTGAGGCATGCAACTAGGTAAATTAACCTTGAGGACAATAGGCTGAATGAAATGTCAGAAACAAAAAGACAGATGTTATCGTGCCTCATTCATATGGACTAACTATAATATACAAACTCAGAACTGAAGTCAAGGGTTATCAGGTTGGGGTCTGCTGTAAAAGGTCCAAGACTGTAAGGTCTTACAACAGTGACATCTATTTCTGAGTTGTAACTGCTATGTTGAGATTCTGAGCTATTTGTGTATAGCCTGGTATATAGTTAGGGGTCTCTAGAGAAACAGAATCAACAGGAAATATTCCAGTAAATATAAAATTTATAAAATTGTCTCATGTAACCGTGGGAACATAGAGTCCAAAATGTGTAGGGCAGGCTGGGAAGCTGACGTTTCTAATGGAGAGTCTGGGTGAACTCCACAGGAGAGGCGCACCGGCTGAAGTAGGAAGAGAGCCTGTCTCTTCTGAATCCTCCTTAAAAGGCTTCCGGTGATTAGATTAAGCATTGCTCATTAAAGAAGGCATTTCCCCTGGCTGATTACAAATGTAATCAGCTGTGGATGTAGCTGACATGATCATGATTTAATTCTATGAAATGTCCTCATAGCAAAAGACAGGCCAGTACTTGCCCAACCAGACAAATATGTACCACCACCCAGCCAAGTTGACACATAAACCTGACCAGGACATTTGGTCATTCCCTAGAACTTTGACTATTTTTGTGATACCTGAGACTCAAAGTTAGAGTTTTAAGGCTATGAAAGTCAGTGTTACTGTTTTAAACAGCAACTGTTTAAAAAGGTGAAAAAGTGATCTTTAAATATAAACAGATTAAACTCCCTAGTCAAAAGCACAGACTGGCTGGTCACAAAGGAGTCACCTGAAATTTAAAACACAAGTAGGCTAGAAGCGAAGGGATGGAAAAAATACCATGCAAATAGGAACTAAAAGAGATTTGTGATAGCTATATGATTATCAGATAAAATATACTTGAACCTAAACTGTTATACAGGATAAAGAGGGTCACTATATACTGATAATGGGATCAATTTAACAAGAATACATAACAATTGTAAATATATATACACCTAATGGCAGAGCCCCAAAATGTATGAAGAAAATATTGAGAGATTTCAAGAGAGAAATGAACAGTTCTACGTGTGACTTCAATACATCACTTTCAATAACAGATAACACATTTAGACAGAAAATCAAAAAGTAAATAGAAGACTTGAACTATATGATAAACCAACTAAACCTAACACACATATAGAGCACATCATCCAAAAGCAGCAGAATACATATTATTCTCAAGAACACATGGAAGAATTTCCAGGATAGACCATATTTTAGTCACAAAACAAATCTCAAATTTAAAATTTTTGAAATCGCACAATGAATGTTTTCTGAGCATGATGGTATGGCCTAGAAATCAACAGCAGAGGATGAACTGGAAAAGGCACAAATAAGTGTAAATTAAACAATGTGCTCTTAAAACACCCAATGGATTAAAAAAGAAATCACAGGGGGAAATATCTTGAAGTAAATGAAAATAAAACACAGCATACCAAAATTATCAAATGCAACACAGGCAATGCTGAGAGGAAATTTGTAGTTCTAAATGTTTACACTGAAAAAGAAGATCTCAAATCAGTGATCTAACCCAAAATTGGAGGGTCTAGAAAAAGAAAAGCAAACTAAACCCAAGCAACCCAAAGGAAGGAAATGAGAAAGACTAGAGTGGAGATGAAATATATAGCATGTAAAACAATAGCAGGCATCAATGAAACTAAAATGTGGTTCTCTGTAGAGTTCAATAAACTCAACAAACCTTAGCCATACTGACAAAGTTAAAAAGAGAAAGGAGGCACAGAAGGGAGATCAATACTGACCCCACAGAAATAAAAAGGATTATAAAAGGATACTACAAACAACTGTTCACCAACAAATTAGATAACCTACATGAAACGGACAAATTCCTAGAAACATGCAAACTACCTACACTGATACAAAAATAAATAGAAGGTCTCAATAGACACACAACTAACGAGACTGAGTCAGTAATAATCAAAAACCTCCCAACAAAGAAAGCACAGGACCAGATAGAATCACTGGTAAATTTTACCAAATACTCCAAGAAGAATTAATACCAATACTGATCAAAATCTTCCTCCCAAAACTGAAAAGTAAGAGATACTTCCTGACTCATTCTAACAGACTATCATCACCCTAGCCAAAATCAGATAAAAATACAAGAAAAGAGGGCAGGCCACAGTGGCTCAGCAGGCAGAGTTCTCATCTGTCATGCCAGAGACCTGGGTTCGATTCCTGGTGCCTGCCCATGCAAAAAATAAATAAATACATATATATAAGAAAAGAAAATCACAGATCAATATCCCTTATGAAGATACATGTGAAAATCCTCAACGAAATACTAGCAACCTGAATCCAACACCTATTAAAAGAATTATACACTGTGATCAAGTGGGATTTATCCAAGGTATGCAAGGGTGGTTCAACATAAGAAAATTTAATTAACGTGATAGACCATATTAATAGAATGAAGGAAAAATACATAATCATCTCAATTGATCCAGAAAAGGAATTTGACAAAATCCAGCACCACTTCTTGATAAAAACATTTAGAAAACTAGGAATAGAAGGAAATTTTCTTAATATGATGAAGGAAATACATGAAAAACCCACCACAGACATCACACTCAGTGGTCAAAAACAGAAAGCTTTCTCTGTAAGACAGGAACAAGACAAGGATGCCCAGTGCCATCACTGTAATTCAGCATTGGACTGGAAGCTCTAGCCAGATTAGGCAATGAAAATAAATCACATCCAAACTGGAAAGGAAGAAATAAAACTCCCCCTATTTTCAGATGACATGATCCTCTATATAGAAAATCCTAAAATAATTAGAATAAGAATAAGAATAAAATAATTAGAAGAAAATTCACAGCAAAGCTCCTAGAGCTAATAAATGAATTCAGCATCATGGTGGAGCACAATATCAACACTATTACTAGTATTTCTATATACTAGTAATGAACAATCTGAAGACAAAATTAAGAAAAAATCCATTTATAATAGTAACTAAAAGAACCAAATATCTAGGAATTAATCTTGTCAAGGACATAAAGGACTTATACATGGAAATCTACAAAACATTGCTGAAAGAAATCAAAGAAGGCCTAAACAAATGGAAGGACACTCTGTGTTCACAGATCAGAAGACTAAATATTGCTAAGATGTCACTTCTATGTAAAGCAATTTATAGATTCAATGCAATCCCAATCAAAATTCCAACAGCCTTCTCTGCAGAAATGGAAAAGCCAATCATCACATTTATTTGGAAGTATAAAGGCCCCCAAATAGGCAAAACAAGTTTGAAAAAGAATGAAGTTAGAGGACTGATACTTCCCATTTAAAAACTTATTACAAAGGTACAGTAATCAAAACAGCATGGTACTGGCAAAAGGACAGACATATGAACCAATGGAATCAAATTAAGAGCTCAGAAATCAACATTCACTTTCATGGCCAACTGACTTTTGACAATGGTACCATGTACATTCAGTGGGGAAAGAACAGTCTCTTCTACAAACAGTGCTCAGAAAACTTGAAATCCATATGCAAAACAACAAAAGGTAAATCCTATCTTACACCATATACAAAAAAATCAACTCAAAATGGATCAAAGACCTAAATATAAGAATCAGGATTATAAAACTCCTAGAAGAAAACATAAGGAAGCATCCTTCAGGACCTTGTGTTAGGCAATGGTTTCTTAGGCTTTATATCAAAAACACAATCAACAAAACATAAGAAAGATAAATGGAATTTCATCAAAAATTTCAAAATTTGCACATCAAAGGACTTCATCATGAAAGTAAAGAAACAACATACAGAATGGAAGAAAATATCTAGAAACCACAAATCCCACTGGAGTTTAATATCCAGAATATATAAACAAAATCATACAACTCAAAGTAGGAAAACAAACAACCCAATTAAAAAATGGGCAAAATAAGTGAATATATATTTTTCCAAAGAAGTCAAAAAATGGCCAAAAGTACATGAAAAGATACTCAATATCATGAGCCATTGGGAAATGCAAATCAAAATGAAAATGAGATACCATTTCAAATTCAAAAAAATTGCTACTATTAAAAAATTAAAAATAACAAATGTTGGAAAGGATGTGGGGAAACAGGAATACTTGTTTATTGTAGGAATGTAAAATATTGCAACTAATATGGGTAATAGCCTGGCTGTTCCTCAAAATATTAAGTACCGAATTACCACATAATCTGGAAATTCCACATCTAGATATATACCCAAAAGAATTGAAAGCAGTGACTCAAAAGGATATTTGTACACCAATTGTTTATAGCAGTGTTATTCACAAGAGATGGAAGCAACCCAAGTGTCCACTAACTGATGAACTGACAAACCAAATGTGGTATATACATACAAGGGAATATTATTCAACCTTAAAAAGAAATGAAGTTCTGATACATGTGACAACGCAGATGAACCTTGAAGACATCACTCTGAGTGAAATCAGCCAGAAACAAAAGGTCAGATATTGTAGGTGCTTACTGATACGAAATAATTAGACTAAGAAAATTCAGAGTTAGAAACAAGAACACAAGTTAGCAGGGCTGGGATGGGGTTAGAGAATGGGGAGTTAATGCTTAATTGGTACAGAACATCTTTGGGGGGTGATGGAAAAATTTTGGTAATGGTGATGTTAGTACAAGAATGTGAATGTAATTAACACCACTGAATTATGTGCTTGATGTGGTTAAAAGAGAAAATTTTAGGGTGTGTGTGGTGTAGATAGATATTACTAAAATAAAATTTTTTTACAAAAGTCACAGTATTATACAACACAGTGAACTCTTACGTAAACTACAGATTATAGTTAATAGTATAAATGCAATATTATCTCATCAATTGTAACAAAAGTTCCACACCAGTGCAAAGTGCTAATAACAAAGAAAATTGTGTGTGAGGGGTAGTATATGGGAACTCTGCTTTACATGATTTTTCTGTAACATCTCTAAGAAAAATAAATTTGTAATTGGTCTAAAGTAAATTGCAGCTCTGCTCAAATTAGAAAAAAAAGAAGATGGGGAGTCCTCAAAATAAGCCTCTCCCCCCAAAATCTGCCAAATGCAATGCTTTAAAAAAAAACAATATAAATTTTTGTAGGACTCTTCACATGAATGAAGTCATGAATATAAATAAATATGCCACATTTCAGCATACACAGTAAAAATGTCTGCGGTCAATGCTTTTTTTTTTTTGAAAATTTAACAATAGTATGTAGACTTTGTATAGGAAATAACATTCTTAGGTGGCAAAATGCTGTCTCTGTGACACCAGTAACCATTTTCCTTTTGAATTTGCAGGTTTCCCTGGCATTGATTTTAGACCAAGAGGGACAGAATGCAGCAGCTCATTCTGGAAACCAAATAGCCCAACCTCCTCCCTTTTATGGTAACATAGCATGGCCCTTCAACGGCTGACCTGCAGGGAAAAAGCCTGCTTTTAATTGACCATTAATTACTTTAATACAGCCTACATTATGTGGGAAAATGTGCTATTTTCATCTTAATTTAAAACATGACATCTAAGGTTCAAACTAACAAGAAGATATATTCTATAAATGCATTTATATCATTATTCTCCTTCAGAGGACTGAAAAAGAGATTCGGGAATTTGGACAAGGCAGACACTGCCTATGGTTTTGCAGGATTTGGAGTGGTAAGAAAGATGCAAGCTAAGAAAATTGGGTTTCTCCCTGAAGCTTCTTGCAGAGCTGAGAAAAATTTCAGGTTTAAGAGTGATTTTTGATTACTATAAGTAGTTATCTAGATATTGAAAAGTAAAATTCAAATGATGTCTTACTGAGTGCTAATAAAATCTACTTGAAATTGAAGGTCTCTGTGCCTTATTTGCTATACAGACTTAAAAGTTATTCAAATTTGTGAACTAAATTAGATCAAATAGAAGAGAAAAGATTTGTCACAGGTATAGAGTGCATGACCAATAAAATCAAGTTCGTCTATAAGAAAAAATGTTTATAAATATGGGGGAGAGTTGCCTCAATATTTTTATAATTTTATGTGCATTATTTTTCACATCTTAAAGCTGCCCAAGTATAGAAAAATACAGGACTTCAATAACAGTTACCAGCATGATTTGCTTTTATTACCTTTCTGTTCAAGACCCTTGTTTCCCCTTGTAGCATGTCAAATTGCCCCCAAAACCGTATTATACAGCAGAGAAATGTTGTTCACACTTCACTGGCTATTGATTTACTTTATTTATTGGCACAAAATCAGCTTGAGATAAACATTTTGTCCCCCATTTCCACTATTGTAAGCGGTATACTGCATTGCAAGATAGGTAAGCCCAAATGTGCAGGGTCACAATTTGACATGGCTTTCTAATCAATGTGTGAAAAATTATCTAATGAATAATGGGTTGCACATTTCCACAAACAAATTAACCAGGGTGAGACTGAAACTAATGATTATATTTATCTAATGTAATTTCACATCTGTTACTAGAGGTAGTAATTTTTTTTCTCTTTCATCCACGGTATCCTCAAAATTGCAACTTAGCTTTTCAGATACAGTTATAGGACATCAGTTTAACTAGAAAATAGACAATTTTGTGGAATGTTTATTTTTTCTTTGAATGCCAGCAGCCCTGAGAAATATGATGCCATTTCATAAAATTTGGGAATCCAGACACTACCTGACCGTTACTTCTGTTGTGTTTCTATCCTACTGCCTATAATTTCATAGCCTACAGGTCAACTTGAATAATTCAGTTTCATAAAGAAAAAAAATTGCCACATTTTGCAACTGTAAGACTATTTTTAATTTTACCTGTCCTTATAATAATATATTATTTATTCTCATTTAAAATGTAGTATTTTTTTTTTTTTTAAGTAGAAGTAGGCAGGCCATGGTGGCTTAGCAAGCAGAGTTCTTGCCTGTCATGCCGGAGACCCGGGTTCGTTTCCCCGTGCCTGCCCACGCAAAAAAAAAGGTAGAAGCAGTTCCCAACTTAGGAAAAAGTTAAATTCTAAACAGTTTATTTAGAACTTAGAACATCTAAGGCTCCCAGGTAAGCCCACAGAAGCCTATTCAATCCAAATGTACTTGGCTTAGCATAGAATCTAGCCACAATTGGAATTATATTTCTAGAAAGAGAATTCACAGTTTTCAGCAAGAACACATCTCTTTCAGCCATGGACTCCTACTTTCCTGCCATCATCCACTGGAATTTAGGAAGTCTCCCACTTTTCAGATAACTGCCTGCTGCTACCCATGGTTTGGGGAAGAGGCCTAAAGAGGTAGAGCCTGAGATAAAGAAGGAACTTCACATGGTAAAGAGGTAAGGGGCTCAAGGGGCAGGAGTCACTTGTTGGAGTACACACAAGGGAGTACACACCAGGGATAGTTCTTAGTCCTACATTTGCTCCCTATCTAGAGAGACCATAGCCTAATTCTGAAACCAAATCCTCTGATTTTAATAAAAATCTCCAGTGATTATGTTTAATTAAAAAAAAAAGCTCCAGTGATTTATATTTCAAGGTTTCACTTATTAGAAATTAGGTTCTTATAATCAGAGAGGGGCATGTAAGTTCTATCCCCTAACTGGAGTGCCCTTTCACATCTGTAGGGAACTTTTTGGATAAGTTCACCAAGCACAAAAAGTAGAGAACCGAGATACATCTTTCAGCCCTCAGAATACAATAAGCCTTTTAAGACCCTAAGCAGTTTTCAAAGTCTAGCCGTTCTCAAACTTTCTTAGCCCCTTAAAAATTAAGAACCTCAAAAAGTTTTTGTTTTTAACTTATATCTATCAATATTTACCATATTAGGAATTTTAAAAAAACTCATTTTAAAATAAAAATAAACCCATTACATGTTAACATAAATAACATTTTATGAAAAATAACTACTTCTCAAAACATTTTTAAAAATAATAGTAACCTTACCAAGAAGACTGTCTATAGAAGACACCTGGATTATTATAAATGTGCCTGCCTTCAATTTGTCAGACGTTGTTTTGATTGAAGTATATGAAGAAAATACAGCCCCACACAGACATATAGTTGGAAAAGGGAGGTTATTTCAATAGTCTTTTTGGGTAATATTCTGCTTTGAAAATAAACCAAAATGTATCATGTGATAGTTTCTAAGAGGGTAGTTGCAATATGGTATTTGGAATCATTATCAAGAAATTTTTTACAATTTTTTATAATGTGTTACAATAAAAAACTATTGGTCTTCCCTTTCTCTGCCTTACTGGATTTTTGAGAAATGAACATGAAGATACTAGATGAGACTTCAGAGACTTCTAAGAGGATGGAACAGCAAAAGGGGCTGGTCCCTAGGGGAACAACCTATTCCTGACATTACCTGAAACTGATTTGTGTCCCCCTATACTCTTCTTAGCTCTGCCACCCTTGCTCCTAGACACCCCAGGTCCTGCCCACTTGGAGCACCCTGAGAGCCTGACCTCTCTGTCACCATTCCCATCCACCTGGATGCTGTCCCTATTTCCTGCACAACACCTTGCTACGGGCTTATATACTTCAACAGTCATTGCCCTCCTGCCATGTATTCAACTGGCACAGTCAAGAGGTCATTTCAGAACACAGGAAATAATCGATTAAGTGTGGCACAGGCCAGACTGGAGCCAGAGCCAGCAGCAGCAGAGACCTAGGATTGCTGAGCAGCCAGAAAAGGGCAGGGCAGAGTGCTCTGAGGCTAATCTCAAGACTCGGCTAATGAAGTAGTCATTGCTACCACTGCCTCCTGCTCAGGATGGGAAAAAGGAAATTCAGGGCCCAGAGCTGCCCTTGTACACACCACCTGCTGCCAAAGACTGAATGACAAAGTACTAAGACCCTCAGGGGTCCAGCACCCCAGGATACTAAGAGGGCCTCCCCTGGACACCCAGCCCTGTCAGAGATAACCACAAAACAGCTTATTCTGGCAGCATTCACAATTTGCAATGGATGGAGGTGGGCTATGGGTACATCAACTGATGAACAGAAGGGGGAACAGAAGTGGTATATACATACAATGGAATATTGAGAGGTTTCAAGAAGGAATGGAGTTGCGAGGTGTGCAACTAGGTGAATGAACTTCGAGGACAATTTTTTGAGTGAAAAAGGACAGAAACAAAAAGACAAACATGATAATGCCTTACTAATATGGACTAACTATAATATGTAAACTGAGAATTAAATCCAAGAGCACAGGTTATCAGAGGAAGGCTTATTGTAAAAGCTTCTAGATTATACGCTCTTACAGCAGTCACAACCATTCCTGTGTTGCAATGGTTATTTCTAAATTCTGATATACTGAGGTTTTTGGGTATAAACTGGTCTGTCCCTGGAACTTTGAGTATCTGTGTGACAACTGAGATTCAGCACTAGAGTTCTGCAGCTCTGAAAGTCAGCATTACCCTACACATAAACTGTTTAAAAACCTGAAAAAGAGATCAGACTTCAATTAGAGATATGAATGAAGCAGATCTAGTTAGGACCAAGGTAAATCAGACTAAAGGGTAAAAGATGATATTGACTGTGCTTTAAAACGTCAACTTCTTTGTGAGAACAAAAGAAGAGATGTTTATTTGTAAAAAAATTTATATTTTCTGTAGCACACTATCTAGTTTATCTTTATGGTCAATTTATTCAAACACCATTATTACATGGAACATTGAATAGGGTGTAAGATCTTGTTAGTGTGATGCCCAATACAACCTAAAGTAAATTGGGCAGAGAATAAAAAAGTATTTGCAATGGCCCCTTGAGGGACTGTGGAAAAATGCAGAAATATCAAACTCCCCACCTGGGGAATTCCTGATATTCTCACAACACTGGAGACTACCAATCTAATAAATCAAGCCCTTGATCTAGGGGCTTGCCCTTATAAAACTCATCCCTGCAAAGAAAAAGCTAAGCCTCCTTATAACTATGCCTAAGAGTCACCCCCAGAAACTTCTTTTGTTGCTTAGATGTGGCCTCTCTCTCTAAGCCAACTTGGTAGGTGAACTCACTGCCCTCCCCCATACTTGGGACATGACTCCTAAAGGTGCAAATCTCCCTGGCAATGCAGGACATTGTTAGGCATGGAGTCCTTAAGGAATCCACAGGAGATTGCAAGTCAAAGCTTAATAGATTCATGGAAAAGAAAGTATGCAGGTGGGTGCCAACAAAAAGAAAGAAAAATGGCTCTTGCATTTTGTTCTGGGAGTTGTGTTTTAAAGGGAGAGTGATGCCAGGAGGGGAGGGTGCCCACTAGGTGATGCATTGTCCCTTGATTGGATGGGAGCTTGTTGACTTAGGGTATGACACATTGCTGAGGTACTGACGTACTGTTCTCCTTTGATGTGCAGCTGCATGTATCAGTAAGGGTGAGACACCGGTAGGGGAGGGTGTTATCAGCAGAGACAGATTATGACCGTATTTCTAGTTATCTGGGATGTCTTCATTCATCTAGAGGATACAACACCAGCCAGTATGGCAACTGGTTTATATCTGGATCCTTGGACCTTCCAAGGACACTGAGAGGGGGGCTGATGGGGGCTCTGCATCAAGAGTTCCTTTTGCTCTTAGAATTCTGTAACCTAACAGGCATAACTCCTGAGGATGAGCATGAACCCAGCATCATGGGACTGAGAAAAGCTTTTTGACCAAAAGGGGGAAGGGAAATGAAACAATAAGTCTCAGTGGCTGAGAGATTTCAAATACAGTTGATAGGTCATTCTGGAGATTATTTGTATGCATTATATAGATAATTCTTTTTAGTTTTTACTGGATTAGAATGGCTAGAAGGTAAATACCTGAAACTGTTAAACTGTATTCCAGTAGCCTTGATTCTTGAAGATGACTGTACAACTATATAGCTTTTACAGTGTGACCACGTGATTGTGAAAACCTTGGGGCCAATGCTCCCTTTATCCAGTGTATAGACAAAAAGAAAGAAATAATAGGGGGATAAGGGGAATGGGATGTTTTGGGTATTCCTTTGCATTTTTATTTTTATTCTTATATATATTTTTTGGAGTAATGATAATGTTCAAAAATTGTGATGAATGTACAACTATATAACGATACCGTGAACCACTGATTATTGGTTGTACATTTTGGATCATTATATGGTATGTGATTATTTCTCAATAAAATCGCACCAATAAAAAAAAACAGCCTATTCCTGCCACCCCCAGAAAAACCATGACCTCAGGAGTGGGTCATGGGAGTAACCTGGTGAGATGTGGACCTTACTTAGTATCACAAGGCAAAGAAAGAAACCCTGAAACTCACAACCACAGCCAAATTAATGCCTGTCCCGTTCACTGCCTCAACCCTATTTCTAACACCATCCCCAAATATATCTACAGCTCCAACACTGTCCTCAACTCCAAGGCCACCTCTAGCCTCACCCTCAACTCTATCCCTAAGCCCATTTCTAACCCCAAAAGCCATGCCCACCTGCCTCTTTGATCCAATTCCCATCTGCAGTCTCAGTGTCAAATCCCCAATTCTTCACTCATCCCCATTCCTATCCTCAACCTCATTGCTATGCCCCAACCCTAACTCCCTCATTGCCAACTTTTTTATCCTCATTCCGTACCGCAGACCAACACAATTGTCATCTTAAACCCAGTCCTCAGCTCATTTCCAGCTTAAGACTAGGCACAACTCAATCTCTACCCCCAAACTTGTGTTTACCCCATCCCAACTGCACACGCTCTGTGACCCCATTCCACGAAGAATCCCATTGGCCCAACATATCTGAACCCTAGCAACTCCCCACCCATTTCCTGCTCCTCAGGGTAGGAAGCCCTGGTTGATACATAAATGTATTAATGACCCCAACTCTTGGGGGAGGAAAAAATATTGGTCTATCTTTTACTTTCAATGGATCTTTTACCCATTCATGATTTTGTAATACCCAGTATTAGTCATTTGGAAAATACTGACTCACTGAGTTATGCTTCTCTTCCAAATGTTGCCACCTTTTATTATGTAATATTAAAAAAAATACATTCTTTACTATCTTACCAATCTCATCAGGAAAATCTAAGTATCAGGATGATGTCTAGCTCACAGTTTTCCAAAATTCCTAATATTCATTTGAAAGCTAAAATTTTAGCATAATCAACAACAAATAATGCCAGGTACTTTCCTTGAACTTTCCTTGAAAAATCACTTTGTTCATTTCTGAGAAAATGATTTCCAAATACCTAACCCTAAATAATCATAGTTTGTCAAATGTTCTTCAGGTGAAAATAGTGTTCCATGAAAACAGCAGCTATGTCATCTCACAACTCAAACAAGCAAACAAGTATATTATAGTATGCAGCAAAAGTGTTTCAAGCATACCTCTCACTTCATCACCCAACATCTTAAAGAGATCTCAATAACTGTGATTAATAAAATTAATTTTTTAATGCTTCAAAGACCATCTTAAGTGAAACTGCCTTTTTTTAACTGTAAGAATACAGTAACTACTAGAGTTTGGTTCCACCATATTGATTTACTCTGAGATGTAAGCAGATTTATCCACCATTGTTTGTGTACCATCAAAACAAATGTCAACACAGTAAAAAATAAATTTAAAAAGGTGATTATTGCCCTGTGGAGAGACTAGTTTTGCATCTTTGTAAATCATTTCACATTTCTTACCGCCCTATGTACATTGGCTCTTTAAATTCTTTGAAGCAGTTCTAACTCACTAAATAATGAGTTAAATAAAAACTTGCTACACGTTAAAAAAAAAAAAAGGTAAACAGCATCTAAGTCTAATTATGAAAATGGTTTAAATCTCCTAGGAGTCCTAAAAGAGAAGCCCCAGAAATCTGCAGACTACCCTTTGAGAACACTGGCTCTAAAAAGTCTACAATTCTTGAAGCTGATGTATGTAACAAAGAAGTTTAGCCTACCTATAGGTATGCCTAACAGTCACGTACAGAGGATCTCTGCTCTTGCTCAGATGTGGCCTCATTCTCTCTCAACCCAACTCTTCAAATGAAATCATTGCCCTCACCCCTATGTGGGACATGACATCCAGGGGTGAATATCTCCCTGGCAGCGTGGGAGATGACTCCCAGGGATAAGCCTGGCTCTGGCACTGTGGGATCAACAATGCCATCCTGGGGGGGAAAAGAAATGCAACAATTAAGGTATCAGTGGCTGAGAGAGTTCAATAGAGTCGAGAGGCTGCTCTGGAGGTCACTCTTAGGCAAGTTTCAGTTATACATTGCTACCTATCATAGCAAAACCCCAACCAAAACCATTCCTGCCAATCCTAAAGAACACCTAGAGCACTACATAAGAGTCTACAAAGGTTCCATGTACTAGGCTAACTCTCCAGAAACCTACAACCTTCAGGTGGGTCCCTAGATCAGACGTGTCCTGAAACACAAAGGGGCCAGCCTCTCCAGAACATCAACTATTTCTATCCCCCTATTCCATATTATCGACAGCCCCTTCCAACATGAAAAAGTTAGAATGGGAATGGCCCAAATACCCCTAAAGAGTGGGAGAAAGTTGATGATGGGGGAGTTATACAGAGAAGGTAGGGTTTAACAAATATGTATGATTGCTGAATCTTATATTGACATTTCTTTTAATCCCCAGTGTCTAAGAACAGCTAGTAGTAAAAACTTAATGTTGTGGAATTGTAACCCAAACTCTGAAATCTGTTCTACAACTAATTTTTGCAATGTGCTTTGAAATGTATTGCTTTTTTGTATATGTTATTTTTCACAAAAAAGTCAATTGTGATTAAAAAATTTTTTTAATTGTTAAAAAAAATTTTTAAGAAGTCTACAATTTTGGGTGCATGTAGAGAGTAGCAGTGGTAGAAGCAAACTTTTTCTAAAAACAATCTAGGAAATGGAGGAAAAGGCACTTTTAATTATAATTTGAAATGGTTCATTCATTTGGCTTTCCTTATAGCTTGACTGATTTTAGTTACCTCAGTCTCTTTTCTACCTTGCTTCTAACCCTGATTTCAGTTTCATCTCAATGAGATCTCTGTTGTCATTTTATTAGAGTCATAACATTATCAGAACTTTCATGGCTCTGCCTACCCCAGCAAATGCCTGTGAGGACTTAAGCCCCTTCAATAATCTAAATTAAAAGAGGTGCCTCATGATTTCCTAAAATTATATACTTCTTTATGTGTTTTGTCTATACTTGAATGTAATTCCTTGAGGAAGTGGACTTGTTTTGCTCACTGCTTTATCTTCAATTTCTAGAACAGCATCTGGCTCATATAATAGGCACTGAACAAATATTTATTGACTGAATGAATGCATCTTTTTAACACTAGGAGTGAGCTCAGAATAATGTAACTCATCATTTTATAAATACATCCTGATGAGTGTTGCAATCTTCAAAATAATCGCCTAGGGAGACCACAATCATTTTTCACTGATGCTGTACCTATTGCTCAGGTTTTTTTTTTGAACACTAGATTAGGAAGTGCTTGGAAATGCATTAAACTTGGATTCATCTTTCCTTTGATTACTGTACCTCAAGTTGCTACTGCAGAATGCCTTCCTTGGAGCTTCTTATGGGGAACTCAACATAACCTTCATCAGAGTTTCTAACTTGCAGCCTGCCCTGCAGAACTCAGACTTGGCAATCCCGCGGTCATGAGCTAATTCCAATATAAATCTCCAAATATTTACAGTTCTGTATGTGTATGTGTGTGTATCTTGACAATTCTATTTCTCTGAAGAACCCTAATACATATTTAGGTAGATATGGAAGCTACAGATACATCTCATTGATTTTCCAAGTGGGGAAATAATTTATTTAATAAATCCTATATGACAAAATCTTCTAAAACATAGGATCCCAAAGTGGGAAGAGGGATGAAGGATAAGTAGGGTCTTTTGCACTTGTGATGAAAAGAATGGGAAACACTAATGTAAGAGAATGGCTTCAGCGGGGCTTCTTTCTTTACAGCTATTTTGATGGTGGAATGGAGAAGGCACAATTCAATAACGTGCACAACGGTTTCTAAGGGCACTATGCTTCATATCAAAGTTATAAACTGAGAGCATTTGGGGATGACTTCTACTTACTCAAAAAATAACTATTGACTGTGGTAAATGATGTACTCTAATTTAGACACATTCTTAAACTTAATCCACATTCCTGGGGTATGAATCCATTGTAAATAGGATCTCTTAAAGATGATTAAGGTGTGATTCAACTGAATTAAGATTGGCCCTTAATCCAGATTACTAGTGTTCTTATAAAGAGAAAGAAACAAGAAGCCAGAGTTAAAAAAAAAAAAGGCCACTCTGAGCATCTAGAAGTCACAGAAAATAGAAGAGCAAGGAGTAAAAAGAGGATATTGCCATGTGTTGGGAGAACCAAGAAACCCCAAGGATTGCCAGCAAGCCAGCACCAGAAGGCTACCTCTAGCCTCTGAAACAATGAGACAATAGATTCCCATTGTATAAACCAACCCATTGTGCAGTATTTGTCATAGCAGCCTAACAAATCAAGACAAGGGCCTACAATGGCACAGGGGGTGATACAGAAAAGAGCAAGATAAGTTCCTCAAGGAATTCAGAGTCTAGTGGTTATGCTCACTTACTGCTCAATAAAATTCTCTCATGGATCATGGCATTCTTCCTCACACCTCCAAATATAATTCAAGCTGTATCCAGTAGTCCTCTATGTGGCTTATTCCTAAACAATATTTAACATTTCTATGCGAGAATGTACCACTAACCTTCACAGGGTATCCGGCTTAACCATGTTAGCATTACCCAAAATACTCTCTTAAATTATCAAAAGGAAAATCTGAGGGTAAGAAGAAGACTCTTAAATAGGGTAAGAGCAATATCCATCAATGGATGAAACTTTTCAATAAAACTTGAAAGGGAACTGAACAAAAAGGGTAAGGCTATCACCACTTGAACCCACTGATCAATTTCAGCATCATTAAAAGTAAGAAAATGGAAGATGTAATAAATACTACAAAGAAAAGTTCCATAGGACTCATTAGATATGAGGCAGAAGGAGAGGGGAGAATAAGAACTAATGATTACCTCATATTTTAAGCCTGGTATAATGATTATGCTGACTGATACAGGGAAACCAAGAGGCAGAACCAATTTTCAATAGCTAGAAGCAGCTATAGTGTAGGGATAAGAACACCAGATAAGACAGATATTCTGCCAGCTATACCACTACATAGTTGCATAATCTTGAGCAAACACAACCTCCAAGACCCCATGTCCTTTTCTAAAAAGTTAGATCAAATTAGGATGATTTCTTATGAGTCTTTCAAATTTGATATTCCAAGGTAAATTTGGTTTAAACATGTATAAAGTGCCACAGAATACTAAGGGGAAAAATGTTCTCTACTGGTTCTATCAAAAGAAAACAATAGCTAACACAGAAGGCCCCTACTGACCAAAGATGGGATACTTTGAGCATCAAAAAGAATAACTGTAACTGATTAACATAAATTAATATGTAAATTCATCTGAATTCATAACCGCAACTAAAATACAAAATAAATACCTCCTCTCTGAACACCACTGGAAGTAACTAGGACACACATTACTCTGAAAATTGGCAACTAAAAGCCAAAAGTTAAGCATTTATTCTATCTTTTCTATACAAAATGTATTTTAGCATCACCAAATAACCTTAGTTGATGAAGGAAACATCTTTACCAAAGAATTACAGCTAATAAATGTGGAAGGAATGATAGAATTAGAAAATCACCACTTTGTAAGCCCAAGTAAAAAAAAATGATTCAGGCAATATTCATAAATAGATGAACCATTCAAATTAAAGTTTGAGACGGTACAATACAAGGACATTAGGCTGGCATCATTCAAATCCACTGGACCATCACTATCACTGAAAGTGGAACAAGTAAACATTGTGTGCTTCCAGATATGATGCGATATGGAGCACACAGGACCACCTATGAAATATTCATGTCAAAAAATGTTGGCCCTGTAAGGCACAGAATTATTAAGGAATTCATGCAGGACAACGAGTCAAAGCTTATTAGATTTGCTGAAGGTATAAAGCAGGGAGAAAGTAGGTGGGAGAGTGAAGGGAGAAACAAGTAGGAGCCTGAAAATGGCTCTCACACAGGGAGCCAGGAGGAAGAAAGAGAAAATGACTCTGGGTCTTTTGTTCCCAGAGCTGTGTTTTAAAGGTACAGTGAGGCCAGTAGGAGAGGGTGCCCACTAGATGGTGTGTTGTCTCTTGACTGGATGGGGGCCTGCTGACTTAGGGTACGATAAATTGCTGAGATACTGACACACTATTTTTCCTTTGATGAGCAGCTGCATGTATCAGGCAGGGTGAGACACTGGTAGGGGAGGGTGTTAACAGCAGAGATAGATTATGACCATATTTCTAGTTATCTGGGATGTCTCTGTAGTCTGGAGGCTACAATACCAGCCAGTATGGCAACTGGTTCATATCTGGATCCACGGACCTGCCAAGGATGCTGAGGAGGGGGCTGAAGAGGCTCTGCATCAAGAGTTCCTCTTGTTCTTAGAATACTTTTTCTGAGAACTAACAGGCCCCAAACCAACTAACCCTGCAGAGCAGCACTTTCTAATATGGTAGCACTAGCCACATGTCACTATATTTTTTTAACAGTTTAACAAGCTTAATGCCAGAGAGCCCTGGAAGTTCTTGGCCAGATGCTGGAGAGCCCTGGAAATTCTCAGCTGCATGCTGGATGCCACAAAGGCCCCAGAAATTCTTGGCTAGATGCTGGAGTGACCCTGGAATTATCTGCTGAATGCCAGAGAGCCCCATGAATTCTCAGAGAAATCAGACCTCGACCAGTGGCTGACATGGTGAAGGTTTGTGACTCAGCCACAGGAAAGAACTTGAGGTCTAGTCAGCATGTACAGCCAAAGAATCCAAAGACAAACCACCATGTACAGCTCAAAACCTTAATGTGCAGCGAAAGTACACACTTGAAGGAAGATAAGGACAGGCATTCTCCAAAGGAGGAGGAGCCCTCACATATCATTATTTAAGTATAAAGAGTAAACTTAAAAATTCAGTTTTTTAGTCCCAATAATCATGTTTCAAGTGTTTAAAAGCCACATGTAGACATTTCAAGTGCTCAATAACCATATTTCAAGTGCTTAAAAGACACATGCAGAAAGTTCTATTGGACACTGTTGCTCTGGAGCTAAATTTCATTAATAAGAAATATGGAGGGTGCAGGGGATAAAGAAGAAGAGGCAGAAATTATTCTTTCTGACTGCTGAAGTCCTCAGCTACACTTTAAGACCTCTGATTGTATGCGGCAACTCCCCTAATTGCCAAGTGCAATATCCTTTGTTGACTGCAGATGCAATCTACTGGCTATAGATGCTAATTCATCTACAAAAAGTTATCATAGTAACAATCAGGTCAGTGTCTGAGTCACCAAAAAACTGTACATCATAACCTAGTCAAGATAACACATGAAATTAACCAACACAATTACATAAGATACAACAAACAATTACATATGGACCTTGTTTGGACCTGATTCTAACTAACTCTTAAAAAGTCACCTTTTGGGGGTTTGAGGGTAGTTTAGTGGTAGAATTTCTGCCTGCCATGTGGGAGACCTGGGTTCAATTCCTGGCCTATACACTTCCCAAAAATAAACAAACAAGCAGAGAAGCAAACTAAAAACCAACCAAACAAAATAATTCAACAAATGGTGCTGCAATAAGGGGATACTCACGTGGAAGAATGAAATGTGATCCTGCCATACATCATACAAAGGGAAAAAAAAGTCACCTTTTGAGTCCCCTTGGGGAAATGGCGAAAAAGGGGGAAAATTCAACTTCCCCATTTGCAGAATTCCTGATATTCTCACAAACAGTGGGGACAACCAAATCAATAGACTGAGCCCTCAATCTTGGGATTTGTTCATATGAAACTTAACCCCGCAAAGGACAGGCTAAACCTACTTAAAATTAGGCCTAAGAATCACCCCCCAGAGAACTCTTTCGTTGCTCAGATGTGGCCTCTCTCACTCAGCCAACATGGCAAGCAAACTCATTGCCCTCCCCCTCTCTATGTGGGACATGACTCCCAGGGGTGTAACCTCCCTGGCAATGTGGGACAGAAATCCTAGAATGAGTTGGGACTCAGCATCAAGGGATTGAGAAAAACTTCTCGACCAAAATGGGAGAGAGAGAAATGAGACAAAATAAAGTGTCAGCGGCTGAGAGATTACAAACACAGTAGGGAGGTTATCCCCTGGAGGTTGTTCTTATGCATTATATAGACAGCTCCTTTTTAGTTTAAGATGTATTAGAGAGGCTAGAGGCAAGTGCCTGAAAATGCAGAGCTGTGTTCCAGTAGCCCTGTGTCTTGAAGATGACTGTATAATGATATACCTTTTGCAATGTGACCGTGTGATTGTGAAAACCTTGTGTCTGATGCTCCTTTTGTCTACGGTATGGACAGATGAGTAAAAAATATGGATTAAAAACAAATAAATAATAGGGGAAACAAATATTAAAATAAATTGAGTAGACTGAAATACTAGTGATCAATGAAAGGGATGGTAAGGTATATAGGAATAACAAAGGTTAAAATATATTGGGTAGATGGAAATACTAGTGGTCAGTGAGAGGGAAAGGTAAGGGTTATAGTATGCATGAGTTTTTTCTTTTTATTTCATTTTCTGGAGTGATGTAAATGTTCTAAGAAACAATCATGGTGATGAATATACAACTATATGATGATATTGTGAGCCACTGATTATATACCAAGTATGGAATGTTCATATGTTAAGAATGTTTGTGTTTGTATGTTGTTTTGTTTTATCAATAAAAATATATATTCTGATTCCAGTGGTTTCCTCTCTAAGCATCTGTAGAAAAAAGAAAAAAAAAAGAAAAAAAATAAAAAAAATAATAATAAAAATATATATATATTTTTAAAGTCACCTTTTGAGACAAAGAAATTTGGTTATGGGCTAGATGATACCAAAATCATTATTAATTTATTTGGGTATAAATGGCATATTTGTCTATATTTTCAGAGATATATATTAATTAATGCACATTGAAATGTGTATAAAGTCTGAGATTTGCTTTCAAATACCACAATACAGAGAAAAAGATTTTAAAAGAATGGATTAAGCAACTAGGACAAAATCTGGATAATTATTGAATCAAAACAATGACTATATGGGAGTTACTGAACTAATTTCTCTGTATTTATATATGTTTGAAATTTTGATAATTAAAATTAATGGTCACTTTAATATTCTTTCCCAGTCAATGCCACAAATTAAGTCAATGATGATTTTTTATGATTCCCCAATACTGCCAGCAACTAGAATACCAGGTTACCATTTTAAGTAAGTTTCAGTTTTTAAAATTATTTTAAATACCCATAGAAAGAACTAATTATATACCTTTATGTTACCATCAGAAACTTCAAAAATTTTATAAACACATTCTGTGTTTGGCTTTTAGGGTTTTGGGGGTTGGGGGAAGGAGGATTTATATGTTTCTTTTTTACTCGCTCAATTGAGTTTCTGTTCATTGCATACTTTATACTGCATAGGTCATGAAACAAATCCTTCAGCATGCTCAGTAACTAGCCTATGATAAATATGTCTGACACCAGTGCAATGTATTCAAGCCTTTCCAACAGCTTTTTTGTGTGCACATCTGCATACAGAGACCACGACCATGATGTGCATTACAATTAATGTAGCAGTACATCTGACCAGGTCCACAGGGTTTTGATGTGTAACTCGTTTTGAGATCTGCAGGGAACTGAGAATGCCCTGGGGAGAAAGTGAGGCTAATTTCAGATCAGGTACTGGACAAGCTGTAAGTGGTAAGACAGTTGTTTTCCTGAAATAGCTATGGCATTGCTGGAAGAAAATCTTAGTGTGTGTGTGATTACTCATGCAAACATGTTTGTTTCAAATCACTCTCCTCTGAACTTGTTACCATGCTAAATGACCATACTAAATGACCAAGTCACAACCCCAAACTTACATACAGATGCATTTCAACACTGCATATAAAGAACATCGTGGCAGAAAAGGTGCTTCAGGGTTTCAACCCCTACAGAATCCTTGAACACCAGTTAAGAACTGGGAGAAACACTTTATAAAAGCTCCAGAAAACAGTTTAAAGATTGCAAAAATAGGAAGAACCCCGAATCAAGAAAAAAGCCACTTAAAAGTGACTCCTTGGCTGACTGGGTGTCAAAGGGAGGAGAGTAACACTGATGTACATATTAGAAGCATGTATGCCTGACCCACTCCATCTGGAGGTAGCCTAAGGGACTCACCACCTCAGCACTTGCCCTTCATGTAGAAGGTAGCTCACTGATCTCTGCTACAGAATGCTCTGGGAGAGCAGTTAAGTTGTGATGCTTACAGCAAGGGACTGCTAGCTGCAAAACAGACAGTTCACTGCCCAGAACCATAAGGGAACCATTTCCTAGAGAAGATGGGGAGAGAAGACATTCCTATCCTATTCATTTAAAAGGTGGAATTCATAGGGTGATACCCACACCCAAGACAAGAGGTACGTGCAGAAAGGATCAGGGAGTCCCTTGTGCTTTGGCCTTGAGCTATCCTACAAACTCACTGTAAGGATAAGCCCTGAAGAAGGAGAATACTCATAATTTTCAGGTATTTTCTTTTTCTTTCTTTCTTTTTTTTTTTTTTTTTTTTGTTAGCTCCTAACATTCAAGAACAGCTCTTTCATGATACTAGCATGTCACTAGCTGGATGGAAGCTTATGGAATAGACACCTCAGAGTCTAAATTCCAGCAATAACATACTAAAATATAAAAATGTCCAGACTTCAACAGATTATAAAACATACAAAGAAACAAGGAGTTAAGGCCCAGGCAAAAGAAAAGACTTAAAGTATTACAAAACAGCAGTGGGGAGAATCAGAACCAGGACATTCCAGACAAAGACTTTTAAAACTGAAAAGAAAAAAAAAAAGGTCCTAAATATGCTCAAAGAGTTTATTAAAGGGGATAAAGAACTAAAGAAAATGAGGAAAATGACAGAAGAACACAAAGAAAATATCAATAGAGAGATGGAAATTATGAAAAGATACCAAACAGAGCTGAAGACTATAGTAACAGAAATGTAAAATTTCCTAGAAGGCTTCAACAGCAGATTGGAACTGGAAGAATGCAACAATGAACTTGAAATTACCCAGTCTCAGAAGCAGAAAGAATGAAGAAAAGTGAACAGAGCCTGAGGAACCCAGGACACCATCAAGTATATCAACACTGTGAAGTCCTAGAGGGAGAAGAAAGAGAGAAATGGGAATAGAGAATATTCAAAAAAAAACCAACGGCTGAAAAATTCTCAAATTTAATGAAAGACATGAATATACACATCCAAGACACTCAAAGAACTCCAAAGAAACCCACACTGCCATGTTATAATCAACCTATCAAACGCCAAAGATAAAAGAAGAATTCTGAAAGTCACAAGAAAGAACTAATGTTTCACATACAAGGGAGCCTCAGTAAGATTAAATATCAATTTCTCATTGGAAACCATGGAGGCAAGAAAGCAATGGGAAGACATCTAAAGTGCTGAAAGCAAAAAACCTGCCAACCAAGAATTCTGTATCCAGCAGAAATGTCTTTCAAAAAAACGAGAGAGGGATTAAAACATCCTAGATAAACAAAAGCTGAGTGAGTTCATCACCACTAGATGAGCGCTACAAAAAAATACTAAAGGGAGTTCTTCAGATTGAAAGGAAAGGACATTAGACAACTGACTGAAGCCAAATAATCTGGGTATCTGGAGACGTGGGGGTTTGATGGAGTTCTCTGTAAGGGGTCTGTATTATATTTTTACAACTGTTCCGTAAATTTGAAATTAAATAAATCAATTAACTGATCAGTTAAAAAACTTCTAAAAATAAACCTTATATAAAAAGACTTCTTTGGTTACCACAGACAAAGATAGAATCATTGAAGCAGATTCACATAGTGATATATAGCAAGCACAGAAATATTAGACCTGAACTGCAAATCCTCTCATCCTGTATTTACTCCTGGTAGTTGAGATCTTCTTCCACATACCCTTGCACCAATTAAAAAAAACAGTTTCCATTAACATCTGGATAGAAACCCCATGGCTAAGTACATTCCTACTTATATGCACTTCTTCAAAGGCTTTCAGAGGCATTCATTCACTGCTCCCTCACACTGCTCAATTCACAGCTAAAGCTCAGAGTGAAGCCCTGTGAAACTCTCGGCAAGAAGCAGATGCAACTTGATTCTGTATCTCTCCAACCTAGAATGCTAAAAGTCAAAACTTTTTGCAGTACTGTCCAATATGGTGCCACTAGCCACATATGGTTTTTTGAGCACTTAAAATGTGGCCACTGTGACTGATGAACTGAACTTTTAATTATATTTAACTTAAGTTTTAAAAGCTAGTGCTTCCAAAAAAGAAAAAGCTGGTGCTTCAATGTATATAGACTGTAGACAAATTAAAAATATACAGATACATTTTTGAAAGACCTATTAAAACTGTATGCTCTTGGCCATCGTTAAATAATCACTAACATCCTTCCAGAGACTTTTCTGTGTATGTTTTAAATAAGAGTTCTAAATTCAAAAATACAACCTGCTTTCTCAATTGACATACTATAAATCTTTCACAGTATCAATAGTCACAGTTGTGTAATTATAAAAGAACGATGATGATTCTTCTTTAAAAAAGAAAAGCTAATGCTAGAGGAACCATATTAGATGGCACAGCTCTAACTGAAAGACTTGATTGTGTTTTCACTCAGGAGACATGAACCAAACAAATGATTCTTCAGGATAATTCTCTCTTTATCCATTCATACAAGCACAGCCAAACAAGCATTAACATGTACATTAAATGTTTCTAGTGCTTAACTCTGTATGATGGGGCTACTGACTCAGAAAAAGCCATAAACTAATACTTTAGCTATTAAAAGTATACATATGAGGACATACAGCAATATGGGAAATGTACAAAAGCAGAATATCAAATATTATCTATGTTTGGTTACAAATATTAATAAATTAAATAGGCACACATATAAAAATTGGAAGGGATAACAGACGAATATAATCAGACAGAAACGGGATTGTAGGTGGATTTCTTTCATGCTGAGTTGCACTGTTTGTATATAAACAGTTTTAGAAAAACAGAATGAGGTTGCAGAGCAATGAGACCTAAAGGACTAAGCATAGGCCCAGTCTCATAAAACTTGAATGTCGGCAGCAGATGACCATGCTATATCAGCAGCACTCTATAAGGGCTTTATACCATCTTGAAAAGAATTCAAGTTATGTGTTATAGGCGGAAGGTATAATTGGAATTAAGAAATCCATGAAAAGAGGGTGTGTTAGTTTGCTAGCTGCCAAAATGTGATATACCAGCACTGGAAAAGCTTTTATAAAGGGGAATTTAATAAATTACAAGTTTACAGTTCAAAGGAAGTAAAAGCATCCAAATTAAGGCACCAAGAAGAGGTTACCTTCACTCCAGAAAGGTTCATGGGTCAAGAATACCTGTGAACTGGGAAGTCACCCGGCTGATATGTGCTGGTCCCCCACTCCTAGGCTCTGTTGCTTTCAGTTTATGCTCATTTAGGGGTTCTTCACTTTGCTTCTCTGGGCTGGCTTTCATCTCTTGGCTTCCCTTCGCTCTCTCCAGGTTCTGGCTTGCTTAACATCTCATGGCAATGTCTGCTGGGCTCCAAGCATCTCCAAACATTAATGTCTCTATTCTTCACATGTCTACATCTGTGTCAGCTCTGCTACGAAGTTTCTGTCAGTTCTGAGGCTGCTGTAGTTTCTATCATTTCTCTAGGCTCTGTCGTTTCTGAGGTTTCTCCAAATGTTTCCTCTTTTAAAGGACTCTGATAAACTAATCAAGTCCCACCTGGAATGGGTGGAGTCACATCTCCTTCTAATCAAAGGTTTATACCCACAATTGGGTATGTCACATCTCCATGGAGATAATCTAGTCAAAAGATTCCAACCTACATTCTCGAATCAGGATTAAGGGAAAAGGTTGCTCCCACAAGAATGGATCAGGCTTAAAACACAGCTTTTCTAGGGCACATAATCCTTTCAAACCAGCACAGAACAGGGGAAAGGAAAAGCTTGTAAATGAAAATAATGGAGCTAATGCAGGTCAATGTTAATAGTAGTATTCAGTTCCTGAAAAATGTAAGACTTTTCCAAAACTGTTAGCTGAGAGGCCAGAAAGGCCCAATATAGCTTTCCAGGTAAAACCCTTTCCTGAGATTAGCAGCAATTAAATTTCATTCACCTGGATAGTTTCAGCAATTAATAAGTGGTTCTCAAACTTTAAAATAAGATTTAAGACCTAAGCCCAGGGACAGAGAAATATTGATTAAAAATAATAACTTGCTTAAATATCTGGGATAGAAAAATGGGTACAGACACCCTGATGCTCCTTATGGATAAAATCGTTCTTCTGTTAAATTACTATCAGAAACAAGATTTTTGATACTTGAGAAACACTAGCATCCAGATCATAGCCCCTTATCTTTTCATAGATTTTAGGAAAGGTAGGAAAACAAAAAAGCTGTCTTCAAACATGTGCAGACCTGTTAGGTAATAAAAGATGCAGACTTGTTTTATAGGATATCAAAGGATAAAAGAGAGGTGAAAAAGTTTCTTTTTGATATGGAATATTCTCAAAGAAATGGGATCCCTTAGTAGGTGATGGACATCCTGTCTCTTGGCAATGCCTAAGGTAGGGCTAAATGAAGTTTACTCTATAATTTGTATGAACAATTTAATCAGAAACAATAAAATTAGATAACCAGTGACCCCTTTTCAATCTTGCTACTACATCTTCCCTAACTTCTAGTAGAATTTATAACTATTACAAAATAACACTCAAAAGTTCATTTGAAGGAATTTTATTTTACATATGACTGCCTCAGTGCGTCATGATAATTAGATAAGGAGTACCCATCCATAAGATTTTTACTTTTACACCACAAGTCATTTGATTACTCTCTTGCATTCCTGGTATCTAAAATCAAAGTCACTGTTGCATTTTCCCCTCACACTAACTCAATATCACATATTCAATAAATATTTTTACCATCTATTAAGTGTCAGATACCATGCACTCAGGCCAGGAAACAGCTAAGTTTCACCAACATCAACAGTTAAGATACCAAAGTCCTGGATCTGATTCTCCCCAAATTGAGGTTTCATTGTCTCATTTTATCCCCATGTCCCAGGACAGACTTTCCTGTATTTCACTCCATCAGGCCCCCATGTCTCACTTCCCATCACCCCAATTACCTGAGGAGTGCTTGGGCAACAAATCAAGCTGCTGTTTCTCTCCAGCCCCGACTCCAGCTCCAGGAGTTTCTGAGGAAGCAGAGATTTGGGGCAAGGAGGATGAGGAATGCCTGTCTGGGGGGAATAACAGGATTATCAAAGAGAAGGAAACTCAGACCAGGATACTACATAGTAAAAATGAACTCAGGAGTTTAGAGAAGCAGAGAAATAGGATAAGTAAGGAAAAGAGGTGGTGCGTTTGCAAGGTGCAGGATTGGTCATAGTACTGGACAGTCAGGAGACAGATAAATAGCTGAGGCGACCATGGAGCCCAGTTTACCTGAGAGAAGGAAAAAAAAAAAAGTGCCAGAAGGCTCTTCCATGTTCTTCACAGTGTGCTTAAGCAATCAATCCTCAAGGGAACCTGTAACATCTTGGTCACTGCAGAAAAGCTGACATTTGAAGATGAGACACACAGGGAGGGAGGAAACTACTACTGTTACTTTTTTTCTCTTTTTTTATGGTGAAATATGTCTGACAAACCAAAAACTATATATAATATATAGGTATAGTTTAAAAAATAATGAAACAACTCTGCTCCCACTTCCCAAATGAAGAAATTGTCCCCACTCCTTTTGCTCCAGCTCCTTGATGGTTCCCAAACAGCTAAAGTACATTTATCTGGAGGGCTAGTCTCAGGTGTGGGATAATTTCCTTAAACTGGAGAAGGTCCCTGTGTGAACATTCTACCCTCAATGTCACCCTTATTTGCCTTCTCATGCTTAAAAGTTCTTTAAAGAACTAAGTTGAAGATATTTTTTGTACACTAAAATTAAAGGGTTTAAGGGGGTGCAAGGATAGTTCAGCAGTAGAATTCTCGTCTGCCATGCGGGAGACCCAGGTTCAATTCCCAGTCCATGAACTTCCCAAAAAAACAAACAAACAAGCAAAACAAACAAAATCAACAAGCAAAAATTCAACAAACGGTGCTGCAATAATGGGATACTCACATGGAAAAAATAATGAAATGTGATCCTGCCACACAGCATACAAAAAAAAAAGTAAAGGGCTTTAAGATAAATGCTGAAAATAAATTCAATCAAAATATAACTGATATCAACTACTTTCCTGTTTTGATGGGGGAAAGGATTTGAAAACAGTCTATGATCCTGAAAATGTTGGGGAAGTGAAAAAAAGATCAAGTGTCCCGAAACTTGACATACTTCACCTGTCTTCCCTGGAGTTGACCTATTAGCCTTCATCCATATACAAAGAGAGGTTATGAGCAGAGATACTTCCTGGCCTATGTACATGCACTCAACCAGAGCAGCCACTAAACTGCTCATTCTTTTCATTCTCTCATGTGGTCATAAACACTTGGCATTGCCTTAGCAACTAAAAAAATATGCTGACACTGTCTCACTCTAGCTTCTAAGTAGGTGGAAAGTTGCCTTGCTAACTTCTACCCAATAAACTGGCATTATCTGAATTCAATGAATTCAACCCAAATTTACTGAATGCTTCCTACATGACGTAATGTCTAAGTTGTCTATTTTCTTTCCAGTACTTACTTTTCAGTCAAATCCTTGGGATAACCATACTTTACTGGTTTATACACAAGGCCCACGGCATAACTGTTTAAGGAATGGGATGAAGATTCCTTTGTACACTGTATTTGTCTATAAAAAGTTATACTCTTAGAGAAAAAGGAAAGTACAGAGAAAGAACTACAGGATATAAGGAAAACAATGAATGAACAATATGAGAGTCTAAGTAAACAGATAAATTTTTAAAAGGAATGAAACAGAAGTACTAGAGTGAAGACACAATAACTAAAATGAAAAATGCCCAGGAGGGTTCAAGAGCAGACTGGAGATGGAAGAAGAAAGAATCAATCAACATGAAGACAAGAAACTTGATATGAACAGAGGAGCCAAAAGAAAAAAAAAGTATTAAAAGTGAAAATAGCCTCTGACAGCTATGGGACACCATCAAGCATACCAATATATGCATTATGGGAGAACCGGATGGAGAAAAAAGAGAGAAAGGGGCAGAAGGAATAATCAAAGAAATAATAACTTCCCAAACATAGCAAAAGAAGTGAATAAGCACATCCAAGAAGCTCAAAGAACACCCAGTAGGACAAACCAGAAGAAAAATACACCCTGTCATATACTGATTACACTATCAAATGCAAAAGAAAAGGAGATGGTTCTGAAAGCTGCAAGAAAAAAGCAGTGTGGAGCAGTTCCTGGAAGATGGCGGCTTAGTAAGACGCGCGGATCTTAGTTTCTTCTCCAGGACACCTACTAGGGGAGTAGAAACGATACAGAAAGCGCCCAAAGCCACAACAGAGATAAAAAAGACAGCGTACCCCATCCTGGAACGGCTGGCTGGCTGAGAGAAGCAGCTCGGGTGAGATCGCCGAGGCGCGCGGGCCTTACCGGGCGGGGTGGCAAGCGGCCGGAGTTACTCCCTTCCCCCTTCCCGGGCCGGCTGGGAGAATTGCAGAGGCGGTCCCCTGAAACAAAGACGGCTGGCGCCCACACCACGCGCAACCCCCGGACCAACTGAGAGAATTGGATCGGAAACCCCCAGGCCGCGGAGAACGGTGACGGGTGGGGGAGGCCCCTTCCAAACCCGTGACTCCCGGGGAACGTGCACTCTCTCGGGCGGGCCGCTGCCGCTGGCGCCCTCCCGCCACGCTTGTTGCCCAGGGCCGACTAGGAAATTCAGACGGGCTCTTTCCCTGGCTGCGGCGACCAGCAACCCTCCCTGCGTTCGGACCGAGGGCCGGCTCAAGCCGCTTCGGCTAGCGAACCCCCAGGACGGCGAGAGTTTTCCAAAGTTTAAGGTCCCACAGCACCTTTTACTGGTGGGACCCGCAGACAAACGTGTGCCACGAGCGCCACCTACTGGGCAGGATAAGAAAAACAGAACCCAGAGATTTCACAGAAAAATATTACAACCTTGCTGGGTCCAACACCAAGAGAAATCTGAATAAATGCCCAGACGCCAGCAGCAGAAGATAACTGTCCACGCTCAAAAGATTGAGAATATGGCTCAGTCAAAGGAACAAACCAATAGCTCAAATGAGACACAAGAGCTGAGACAACTAATGCTGAATATACGAACAGAAATGGAAAACCTCTTCAAAAATGAAATCGATAAATTGAGGGAGGACATGAAGAGGACATGGGCTGAACATAAAGAAGAAATAGAAAAACTGAAAAAACAAATCGCAGAACTTATGGAAGTGAAGGATAAAGTAGCAAACATAGAAAAAATAATGGATAGCTACAATGATAGATTTAAAGAGACAGAAGATAGAATTAGTGATTTGGAGGATGGAACATCTGAATTCCAAAAAGAAACAGAAACTATAGGGAAAAGAATGGAAAAATTTGAACAGGGTATCAGGGAACTCAAGGACAATATGAACCGCACAAATATACGTGTTGTGGGTGTCCCAGAAGGAGAAGAGAAGGGAAAAGGAGGAGAAAAACTAATGGAAGAAATTTTCACTGAAAATTTCCCAACTCTTATGAAAGACCTAAAATTACAGATCCAAGAAGTGCAGCGCACCCCAAAGAGATTAGACCCAAATAGGCGTTCTCCAAGACACTTACTAGTTAGAATGTCAGAGGTCAAAGAGAAAGAGAAGATCTTGAAAGCAGCAAGAGAAAAACAATCCATTACATACAAGGGAAACCCAATAAGACTTTGTGTAGATTTCTCAGCAGAAACCATGGAAGCTAGAAGACAGTGGGATGATATATTTAAAATACTAAAAGAGAAAAACTGCCAACCAAGACTCCTATATCCAGCAAAATTATCCTTCAAAAATGAGGGAGAAATTAAAACATTCTCAGACAAAAAGTCACTGAAAGAATTTGTGACCAAGAGACCAGCTCTGCAAGAAATACTAAAGGGAGCACTAGAGTCAGATACAAAAAGACAGAAGAGAGAGATATGGAAAAGAGTGTAGAAAGAAGGAAAATCAGATATGATGTATATAATACAAAAGGCAAAATGTTAGAGGAAAATATTATCCAAACAGTAATAACACTGAATGTCAATGGATTGAATTCCCCAATCAAAAGACATAGATTGGCAGAATGGATTAAAAAACAGGATCCTTCTATATGCTGTCTACAGGAAACACATCTTAGACCCAAAGATAAACATAGGTTGAAAGTGAAAGGTTGGGAAAAGATATTTCATGCAAATAACAACCAGAAAAGAGCAGGAGTGGCTATACTAATATCCAACAAATTAGACTTCAAATGTAAGACAGTTAAAAGAGACAAAGAAGGACACTATATACTAATAAAAGGAACAATTAAACAAGAAGACATAACAATCATAAATATTTACACACCGAATCAGAATGCCCCAAAATACGTGAGGAATATACTGCAAACACTGAAAAGGGAAATAGACTCATATACCATAATAGTTGGAGACTTCAACTCACCACTCTCATCAAGGGACAGAACATCTAGACAGAGGATCAACAAAGAAATAGAGAATCTGAATATTACTATAAATGAACTAGACTTAATAGACATTTATAGGACATTACATCCCACAACAGCAGGATACACCTTTTTCTCAAGTGCTCATGGATCATTCTCAAAGATAGACCATATGCTGGGTCACAAAGCAAGTCTTAACAAATTTAAAAAGATTGAAATCTTACACAACACTTTCTCGGAACATAAAGGAATGATGTTGGAAATCAATAATAGGCAGAGTGCCAGAAAATTCACAAATACGTGGAGGCTCAACAACACACTCCTAAACAACGACTGGGTCAAAGAAGAAATTGCAAGAGAAATTAGTAAATACCTCGAGGCGAATGAAAATGAAAACACAACATATCAAAACTTATGGGACGCAGCAAAGGCAGTGCTAAGAGGGAAATTTATTGCTCTAAATGCCTGTATCAGAAAAGAAGAAAAGGCAAAAATTCAGGAATTAACTATCCATTTGGAAGAACTGGAGAAAGAACAGCAAGCTAACCCCAAAGCAAGCAAAAGGAAAGAAATAACAAAGATTAGAGCACAAATAAATGAAATTGAAAACATGAAAACAATAGAGAAAATCAATAAGGCCAGAAGTTGGTTCTATGAGAAAATCAATAAGATTGATGGGCCCTTAGCAAGATTGACAAAAAGAAGAAGAGAGAGGATGCAAATAAATAAGATCAGAAATGGAAGAGGAGACATAACTACTGACCCCACAGAAATAAAGGAGGTAATAACAGGATACTATGAACAACTTTACGCTATAAATACAACAATTTAGAGGAAATGGACGGGTTCCTGGAAAGACATGAACAACCAACTTTGACTCAAGAAGACATAGATGACCTCAACAAACCAATCACAAGTAAAGAAATTGAATTAGTCATTCAAAAGCTTCCTAAAAAGAAAAGTCCAGGACCAGATGGCTTCACATGTGAATTCTACCAAACGTTCCAGAAAGAATTAGTACCAATTCTCTTCAAACTCTTCAAAAAAATCGAAGCGGAGGGAAAACTACCTAATTCATTCTATGAAGCCAACATCACCCTCATACCAAAACCAGGCAAAGATATTACAAAAAAAGAAAACTACAGACCAATCTCTCTAATGAATACAGATGCAAAAATCCTCAATAAAATTCTAGCAAATCGTATCCAACAACACATTAAAAGAATTATACATCATGACCAAGTAGGATTCATCCCAGGTATGCAAGGATGGTTCAACATAAGAAAATCAATTAATGTAATACACCATATCAACAAATCAAAGCAGAAAAATCACATGATCATCTCAATTGATGCAGAGAAGGCATTCGACAAGATTCAACATCCTTTCCTGTTGAAAACACTTCAAAAGATAGGAATACAAGGGAACTTCCTTAAAATGATAGAGGGAATATATGAAAAACCCACAGCTAATATCATCCTCAATGGGGAAAAATTGAAAACTTTCCCCCTAAGATCAGGAACAAGACAAGGATGTCCACTATCACCACTATTATTCAACATTGTGTTGGAGGTTCTAGCCAGAGCAATTAGACAAGAAAAAGAAATACAAGGCATCAAAATTGGAAAGGAAGAAGTAAAACTATCACTGTTTGCAGACGATATGATACTATACGTCGAAAACCCGGAAAAATCCACAACAAAACTACTAGAGCTAATAAATGAGTACAGCAAAGTAGCAGGTTACAAGATCAACATTCAAAAATCTGTAGCATTTCTATACACTAGTAATGAACAAGCTGAGGGGGAAATCAAGAAACGAATCCCATTTACAATTGCAACTAAAAGAATAAAATACCTAGGAATAAATTTAACTAAAGAGACAAAAAACCTATATAAAGAAAACTACAAAAAACTGCTAAAAGAAATCACAGAAGACCTAAATAGATGGAAGGGCATACCGTGTTCATGGATTGGAAGACTAAATATAGTTAAGATGTCAATCCTACCTAAATTGATTTACAGATTCAATGCAATACCAATCAAAATCCCAACAACTTATTTTTCAGAAATAGAAAAACCAATAAGCAAATTTATCTGGAAGGGCAGGGTGCCCCGAATTGCTAAAAACATCTTGAGGAAAAAAAACGAAGCTGGAGGTCTCGCGCTGCCTGACTTTAAGGCATATTATGAAGCCACAGTGGTCAAAACAGCATGGTATTGGCATAAAGATAGATATATCGACCAATGGAATCGAATAGAGTGCTCAGATATAGACCCTCTCATCTATGGACATTTGATCTTTGATAAGGCAGTCAAGCCAACTCACCTGGGACAGAGCAGTCTCTTCAATAAATGGTGCCTAGAGAACTGGATATCCATATGCAAAAGAATGAAAGAAGACCCATCTCTCACACCCTATACAAAAGTTAACTCAAAATGGATCAAAGATCTAAACATTAGGTCTAAGACCATAAAACAGTTAGAGGAAAATGTTGGGAGATATCTTATGGATCTTACAACTGGAGGCGGTTTTATGGACCTTAAACCTAAAGCAAGAGCACTGAAGAAGGAAATAAATAAATGGGAACTCCTCAAAATTAAACACTTTTGTGCATCAAAGAACTTCATCAAGAAAGTAGAAAGACAGCCTTCACAATGGGAGACAATATTTGGAAATGATATATCAGATAAAGGTCTAGTATCCAGAATTTATAAAGAGATTGTTCATCTCAACAACAAAAAGACAGCCAACCCAATTACAAAATGGGAAAAAGACTTGAACAGACACCTCTCAGAAGAGGAAATACGGATGGCCAAGAGGCACATGAAGAGATGCTCAATGTCCCTGGCCATTAGAGAAATGCAAATCAAAACCACAATGAGATATCATCTCACACCCACCAGAATGGCCATTATCAACAAAACAGAAAATGACAAGTGCTGGAGAGGATGCGGAGAAAGAGGCACCCTTATCCACTGTTGGTGGGAATGTCAAAGGGTGCAACCACTGTGGAAGGCAGTTTGGCGGTTCCTCAAAAAGCTGAATATAGAATTGCCATACGACCCAGCAATACCATTGCTAGGTATCTACTCAAAGGACTTAAGGGCAAAGACACAAACGGACATTTGCACACCAATGTTTATAGCAGCATTATTTACAATTGCAAAGAGATGGAAACAGCCAAAATCTCCATCAACAGAAGAGTGGCTAAACAAACTGTGGTATATACATACGATGGAATATTATGCAGCTTTAAGACAAGATAAACTTATGAACCATGTAATAACATGGATGGACCTAGAGAATATTATGCTGAGTGAATCCAGCCAAAAACTAAAGGACAAATACTGTATGGTCCCACTGATGTGAACGGACATTCGAGAATAAACTTGAAATATGTCATTGGTAACAGAGTTCAGCAGGAGTTAGAAACAGGGTAAGACAATGGGTAATTGAAGCTGAAGGGATACAGACTGTGCAACAGGACTAGATACAAAAACTCAAAAATGGACAGCACAATAATACCTAATTGTAAAGTAATCATGTTAAAACACTGAATGAAGCTGCATCTGAGCTATAGGTTTTTGTTTTGTTTTGTTTTGTTTTGTTTTGATTTTACTATTATTACTTTTATTTTTTTCTCTATATTAACATTCTATATCTTTTTCGGTTATGTTGCTAGTTCTTCTAAACCAATGCAAATGTACTAAGAAATGATGATCATGCATCTATGTGATGATGTTAAGAATTAATGATTGCATGTGTAGAATGGTATGATCTCTAAATGTTGGGTTAATTTCTTTTTTTCCGTTAATTAAAAAAAAAAAAAAAAAGAGAAGGGATAATTGGAGATGAAGGGATACAGACTGTACAACGGGACTGGATATAAAAACTCAGAAATGGACAGCACAATACTACCCAATTGTAATGCAATTATGTTAAAACACTGAATGAAGCTGCATGTGAGGTATAGGTTTTTTTGTTTTTGTTTTTTTTGTTTTTTTTTTCTTTCTATTATTGTTTTAATTCTTATTCTGTTGTCTTTTTCTTTTTCTAAATCGATGCAAATGTACTAAGAAATGGGCGGGCCGCGGTGGCTCAGCGGGCAAAAGTGCTTGCCTGCCATGCCGGAGGACCCCGGTTCGATTCCCGGCCCCAGCCCATGTAAAAAACAAACAAACAAACAAAATATAATAAAATAAGAAAATGTTTCCCTTTCTTCCTCCCTTCCTTCCTTCCATCCTTCCTTCCTTCTCTGTCTTTCTTTCCTTCCTTTCCTCCCTCTCTCTTAAAAAAAAAAAAAAAAATGTACTAAGAAATGATGAATATGCAACTATGTGATGTTATTAAGAATTACTGATTGTACATGTAGATTGGAATGATTTCTAATTGTTTTGTAAAAAAAAAAAAAAAAAAAAGCAGTGTGCTGCATACAAGCGCATCCAAATAAGACTGAGTGCCAATTTCTCAACAGAAATCATAGAGGGAAGAAAGCAGTGGGTTGAAATACTTAAAGTACTAAGAAGGAATACAACTGCCAGGAAAAAAATTTATATCTGGTGAGACTCTCTTTTAAAAATGAAGGACAGATGAAGACATTCTCAGATAAACAAAAGTTGAGAGAGTACAATGTCACTAGATCGGCCCTACAAGCAATGCTAAAAGAGTTCTTCATACTAAAACAAAAGGACACTACACAGGCGGGCCGCGGTGGCTCAGCGGGCAAAGTGCTTGCCTGCTATGCCGGAGGACCTCGGTTCGATTCCCGGCCCCAGCCCATGTAACAAAAACGGAGAAACAGAATACAATAAAACAAGAAAATGTTTAAAAATGTTTCCCTTTCTTCCTTCCTTCCTTCCTTCTATCCTTCCTTCCTTCTCTCTGTCTTTCCTTTAAAAAAAAAAAAAAAAAAAAAGGACACTACACAGTAGTTCAAAGAAGCATAAAGAAATAAAGGCCTGTGGTAAAGGTAACCATTTGAGTAATCTAAATACCAGTATTATTGTATTGTATTGTTTGGTATATTATCTCCACTTCTTACTTCATACAGGTGTTAAAATGCAAATGCATAAAAAGTAATGATAAATCTAGGTTTTTGGGCATACAATGTTCAAAGTTTATAGTGGTAACAATACAAAAAAAAATGATGAGGGTAAAGAGAGGTACATGAAAAGTTTATGTACATGTTATTGAAGTAAATTTTGTATCAAACCAAATATGATTGTTATATATTTAGGATATTAAATTTGAGCTTCATGGTAACCACAAAGAAAATACAAGAAAAATATATCCAGATAGAAATGAGAAGGCACTCTTATCTACTACAACATAAAAAAAGCAAAAAATATAAAAGTAGGCACTAACTCAAGTGAGGGGAAAAAAAGATACAAGACATATGAAGGCTAAATAGCAAAATGGCAGAAGAAAGTCCCACATTATCTGCAGTGTACCCAAATGTAAACAGACTAAACTCTCCAATCAAAAGGCAGAGATTAGCAAAATGGATAAAAAAGCATGACCCAACCGCATGCTGTCTGTAAGAGACTCACCTTAAATTCAAAGATACAAGTAGGCTGAGGGAGAAAGAATGGAAAAAAATGTACTATGCAAGTAATAAACAAATGAGAGCTGGGGTGGCTATACTAATAATGGATAAAACAAACTTTAAGTCAAAACAATTTTAAATATATGTGCACCTAACAGCAGAACCCCAAAATATATGAAGCAAATAATGACAGATTTGAAGGGGGAAACTGATGCTTTTACATTAATAGGAGATTCTAACACACCATTCTCAATAATGTATAGGATATCTAGACAGTAGATCAATAAGGAAGTACAGGATTTGAATGATACACTAGACCAACTAGACTTAACAGACATATATAGAACACTACACTAAATGAAAACAGAATATACATTCGTCTCAAGTGCACATGGATCATTCCCCAGGATGGAACACATGTTAAAGCACAAATCTCAATATATTCAAAACTACTGAAATGATACAATGTATATTTTCTGAAAACAACAGAATCAAGTTAGAAATTAATAACAGAGGGAAAATTCACAAATATGTGGAAATTAAACAATTCACTCATAAACAACCAATGGTCTAAAGAGTTAATCAGAAGCAAAATTAGGAAATATCCTGAGGTGAATGAAAATAAAAATACAATATAGCAAACGTATGGAATGCAGTGAAGGCAGCACTGAGAGGCCTAAATGCTTTCATTAAAAAAGAAGATGTCAAATCAAAACTGGAAGAACTTCCTCAAAACTGGAAGAAACAGAAATGAAATAGAAAACAAAACAAAACAAACAAAAAAATCAGAGAGAATCAACAAAACCAAAAGTTCATTTTTTGAAAAGATGAACATCAACAAATCTTTAGCTAGACTGACAAAGAAAACAAGAAAAAGTGAGGATAAAAATAAGAAAAATCAGAAATTAAAGGGGAACATTACTACCAACCCTGCTGAAATAAAAAGGACTATGAGTGGATACTATGCACAACTGTATGCCAATAAATTAGATAACCTACATGAACTGGACAAATTCTTAGAAACACACAAAATACATTGACTCAAGAAGAAATACAAGATCCCAACAACAAACCAATTACTATCAAGGAGATTTAATCAGTCATCAAAAACTTCCCAACAAAAAGCCCAGGACAAGATGGCTATATACAGGTGGGTTCTAACAACCATTCCAAGAATTAATACCAATCTTACTCAAGATCTAAAAAAACTGAGGAGGATGGAACACTACCTAACACATTCTATGAAACCAATATCGCCCTTATATCAAAGCCAGATAAAGATACTACAAGAAAAGAAAATTAGCTACAGTAAAAGACCACATTAACAAAATGAAGGGGGAAAACCACATGATCATATCAATCGATGCAGAAAAGGCATTTGACAAAATTCAGCATCACTTCTTGATTAAAAAAACACTTAGAACACTAGGAATAGAAAGAAATTTCCTCAACATGATAAAGGGCAAATATGAGAAACCCACAGCTAACAGCCTACTTAAAGGGGAAGACTGAAATCTTTCTCTCTGAGGTCAGGAAGAAGACAAGGATGCACACGTTACCACTGTTATTCAACATTGTACTGGAAGTTCTTGCCAGAGCCATTAGGCAAGAAAAAAGAAATAAAAGACATCCAAATTGGAAAGGAAGAAGTATAACTGTCCCTATTTTCAGATGATATGATCCTATAAACAGAAAATCCCGTGAAATCCACAACAAAGTTCCTAGACCTAATAAATGAATTCAGCAAAGTGGTGGGAAGCAAGATCAACACCCGAACATCAGTAGTGTTTCTACACACAAGCAATGAACAATTGGACCAAGAAATCAAGGAAAAATTTTTCTATTCACAATAGCAACTAAAAGAATCAAATATCTAGGAATAAATCTAATAAGAATGTAAAAGATTTGTACACAGATAACTATAAAACTGGGAGGTGCAAGGGTAGTCAGTGACAGAATGCTCCCCTGCCATGTGGAAGACCTGGGTTAAATTCCCAGCCTATGCACTTCCCCCACCCCTCAAAAAATTCAATAGCACTGCAATAACAGGATAATTATGTGGAAAAAGAACTCATTGTGACCCCCATCATACAGCATACAAAAAATTAAAATAAATAAAATATAAAGTTGGACCAAATTAATTAAGTCTGAAAAAAATAGGCATTTAAAAAAAAAGAAAAAACTATAAAATAAATTTGATTTGCTAAAATAAATCAAAGAAGACCTAAATAAATGGAAGGACATTCCACATTCATGGATTAAAAGATGAAATATCATTAAGTTGTTAATACTACCCAAAGCAATATAGATTCAATGCAATCCCAATCAAAATTCCAACAAACTTCTTTGCAGAAATGGATAAGCCATCCTGAGAAAGAACGAAGTTGGAAGACTCACACTTCCTGATCTTAAAACTTATTACAAAGCCACAGTAATCAGAGCAGCATGATTCTGGCGCAAGGACAGACATATAGACCAAGGGAAGAGAATTGAGAGTTCAGAAACCAGTCCTCATGTTTATGACCAACTGATTTTTGGTAAGGTGGCGAAGACCACTCAATTGGGTAGGAATAGTCTCTTCAACAAATGATGCTGGTAAAACTGCATCTCCACTTGCAAAAAAAAAAAAAAAAAAAAAAAAAGAGGACCCCGCTACCTCAAACAATGTACCAAAAATCAACTCAAAATGGATCAAAGACCTAAAAAGAAGAGCTAGAACTATCAAACTCCTCAAAGAAAATGTAGGCAACCATCAAGAGCTTGCATTAGGCAATAGTTTCTTAGACTTTATACCCAAAGCACAAGCAGCAAAAGAAAAAAACAGACAAATGGGACCTCTTCAAAACCAACAACTTTGTCCTCAAAAGTAAAAAGACAATCTACATAATAGGAGAAAATATCTGAGACCACATGTCTGATAAAGGGTTACTATCCAGCATAAAGAAAGAAATTCTGAGTATGACTACTGAATCATTACACTGATTTTTCTGTTGGTCTCCAGTGTCTTAGAGCAGCTAGAAGAAAAAAACAAAAAATCATGGAACTGTAACTCACACCAAACTTTAAAATCTGTTCTATAACTACTTGTCAAAATGTACTTGGAAATTTATTGCTTTTTTGTAAATACGTTATATTTCACAATTTTAAAAAAATGTTAAAAGAAATCCTTCAACTTAACAAAAGGACAAACAACCCAATTTTAAAATGGGCAAAAGGCTTGAACAGATATCTCTCCAAAGAAGATATACAAATGGCCAAAAAGGACATGAGAAGATGCTCAACATCATTAACCAACAGGGAAATGCAAATCAAAACCACAATGAGATACCATTTCATAGCTATTAGAATGGCTGCTACTAAAACATTGAAAAATAAGTGTTGGAGAGGATGTGGAGAAATAGGAACACTCATTCATTGCTGGTGGCAATGTAAAATGGTGCAGCTGCTATGGAAGACAGTCTGACAGTTCCTCAGAAAGTTACATATAGAACTTCCATATGACCCAGCAATCCCACTAACTAAGTACAGAGTTCCTATCTGGAATGATGGGAAAGTTTTGGCAATGTATGGTGGTGAGGGGGCACAACACTATGAATGTAATGAACAGCATAGAAATATATATCTGAATATGATTAAAAGGGGAAATGTTAGATTGTATATATGGTAATAGAATAATTTTTTTTAGTCCACTACACTACACAGTAAACCTAAGTTAAACCATGGGCTTTAATTAACAGCACAATTATAAAAATGTGCTATTATCAATTTTAAGAAATGTTCCACAACAATGCAAGGTGTTCATGGTGGGGTGACATATGGGAATACTCTATTTTATGCATGATTGTTCTGTAAACCCACAACTCTTCTAATAAAGGAAAAAAAGTTATATCCTTGTATATGAGGTACTGAAGCATAAGACAACATGGCTGAACCTAGAGGATATAATGCTGAGCAACATAAACCAGACACAAAAGGATAAATATAGTATGGTTTCACTATTATGACCCTGATAAACAGAGAAAACTCCAAATCATACCACCCAAGAAGAAAACCTGTACTCATATATAGCAATGAACTAGATGTTGCATTTCAGCAGCTAGGGTATGCAAATGACTTCACAAGCAATGGCTTCCACATGCTTCACATTTTCAACATTTACCATTCATAATAAATATTCTATTCAAAAAAAAAGAAAATGAACAAACAAATAAATCATCATAAAAGAACCCACTAACTCAGATTATTAGGTGATAATAATAGGAAACTCTTTGAGGTTAAAATCTTTCTTGACAGGGGTGCAAGGGTAGTTCAGCGGTAGAATTCTCACCTGCCATGCAGGAGACCCGGGTTTGATTGCTGGTCCATGCACTTCCCAAAAAACAAGCAAAACAAACAAACAAAAACTCAACAAATGGTGCTGCAGCAATGGGGATACTCAAATGGAAACAATGAAATGTGACCCTGCCATACAGCATACAAAAAAAAATCTTGATATAATATAGCTGGATTGCAAGAGCTAATTAACGGCTTGATTACATTTCTGTTATATTTCATTATTTTGCCACAGGTTAGTCTGAATTTTATCTCTCAACCAATGTGTAAAAATTCAGATTTTCCATTAGAAACAAAATCTGTTACTATCATTCAGCCAATTTCCCCCCCAATGTAATTCTGGAATAAGATTTTTAAATATTGACTACATGAAATTTTCATTTTTAGAAAAAAAGGGAAAAATTATTTTTATCTCTCTCTTTACATTGAAAAATAAAATTTTATACATTAATAATAAGGTAATCGATAAATAACATTCAAATAAATAGCCACTGGTTACTTAAGTAGTAAGGAGACCTCAATTCTAATCCTGTTTCTAACAATAATAGTAACTCTTTGGAAAATCATTTAACTTTTGGGTATTTAAGTTTTTTCTAAACTGTAAGAGGACTAAATAGGACTAAGGTGGGCTCTAGCTTATATAGTTGTCCATATATAGTTGTTTGATGGTACCTGATTGGATGCATTCCTAATTTGAATCAGGACAATTATAAATACATATGCCCCTAACAACAGAGCCGTAAAAACACACAGAATTGAAATGAAAAATAGACAATTTAACAATAGCTGTTGACAACAATATCCCACTTTCAATAATGGATAGAACAACTACACAGGATATCAAAAAGGAAACAGAAGACTTGAACAATACTAAAAACAACTAGGCCTAACAGACAGCTATAGAACACTCCACCAAAAAGAGCATAATACACATTCTTCTCAAGTGCATCTAGAACATCCTCCAGGATAAATGATATGTCAGGCTATAAAACAAGTGTCAATAAATTAAAAAAAAGAAGAAGAAAGAAAGAAATCTCCTAACCTGTAACCAAAGCAAGCCTTACCAGAATCTTAAGGACTTCTTTGGAGTTCTTCTGCCTAAGGAGAAAATCCTCATCACAACTCCTCAAATCTGAAATGGCATACAACCAGTTCTCAGAGAAGCCACTAGGTTTAAAATGAAAATGAAGCTCTTAAGTCCTCCAACAGGGAAATCTAAGATAGCTAGGTTCTTGACAAGCATGTGTTCCTTCCTCTACTGTGGGAAACAATACAGTTGCTGGAGTTTCTACGAGTGGCATATTAACTCTTACAAGATACTAGGGCATCATTTACTAAATTACCTTTTTGAAGACACTACATGGTACCTCAATTCTTTGGAAAAGATAATTAGCCTCCCATGGGTGACTACTTTACTCCAAGTGAATACCGTGCTCACCACAGGACAAGGATGGTCTCTTTTATGGGAATGAAAACATTGTCTTGCTTGTTGTCAGGAGTGATTTGTTTATTTTTCACCTTAATAATCATGTCAGCCCTTTAATATATGATATTTTTAATTGATAACTGTCTCCCGTGGATATTATAACAGACCAATAGCAAGTGTAATAAGCAAGGAGCTTTAACACTAACACACCCAAACTAAATTCAATTTAATAAACATCTGCTGAGCACCTACTATATGCCAGACTCTATGCTAGATACTGGGTAATTCTATTGCTACAATTTATCCATTTGAGGAATACCAGTGATACCATAACACTATATCAGATTATAAGTGACTATTAAAGAAAGTCTGGCAAATGGTGTGCTGTGCCCTGGTCCTTAGAGATATGAATCTGGCTAATGGCCCACAGTTAAAAAAATAGTGGAGAATTTATATATATCACATAAATACCACAAACATACGTTATAGACCTGAAATAATAAGACCCAAAAGGAATGGTCAGAAGAATTCCAAGAAATTGGAGAAGAAAATCCCAAAGGGTGGCCTTGCTATCCTGTAAGGCCCATTTACTACAGAAATTCTATCCCCAAAGATTACCTGCTTCTTTGAGCTTCCACTGCACTTATGATATGGATCAGCGTACTCAGCACTTGACCAAACCATTAAAAATTGCCTTGTTTTGAAAATATACTTGTCCTATCTCCCAAGTTATATTGTAAGAGCCTTGAGAGACTGATGATACTTATTTCTTTAGCACCCTCACCTCCAGGCTTTGCCAGTTAGCACAAAAAAAGTTGTTGACTTATAAGTATGAAAAACAGGTTGAATGAGGGAACTAGGGGTGTTTAGCATGGAGAAATAAAGATCGTGGAAGAGACATTTTCCACTCACTAACTATCCATGTGCTTCCCTGCATTTCTTAGCTCCCATGCAGTTAGGGGAAGCCACGTAACTAATTCTTGTTTACTGGATCATAAGCAGAAGTTTCTGGGCCAAAGCATCAAGAGCCATACACAAAACCATACAAAAAGAGCTTCCATTTCTTTCTTTCTCTACCACAAACACCACTGAAAACTCCTAATGCTGGGCGGGCCATGGTGGCTCAGCAGGCAGAGTTCTTGCCTGCCATGCCGGAGACCTGGGTTCGATTCCTGGTGCCTGCCCACGTTTAAAAAAAAAAACCTCCTAATGAGATGGTAAAGCCACAAAATGAAAACAGCTTGGATCCCTGAATCACCACAGACAAGTTCTCCTGGAGAGTCACTTCACTCACAGTGGACTTTGTATGAGCAAGAAATGAACCTTGGTTGTGCTAAGACAGAGACATTTGGTTTATCTTGTACCACAGTATAACTTGGTATTATACTAATATAAATATTAATAAAAGAAGACTTAAAAGAAAAATAATTTCAGTACTTGCAGAGGTGTGATGAAAAATCCCTAATGAAACAGGACTATAGAAGGAAGAACTGGTAGGCAGACGAGGCTCAATAAAAGGAAGGGCTTTGGGCATTTATGCCAATAATTGAGTATATTCAACCAGAGACTGTGAGTCCGTTTGATGAGAAGTTTAAAAAGGACAACTGTGATCAGGGAATTTGAACTAGGTGATTTCAAAGATTCATTCAAATGCTAAAATCTTATGATTCTATGATTGACAATGCATTTCTAATAGGTGGAGGACAACAAAAGGAGAAACAGCATATCCTGAGTTGTGTCTACTTATTATACAGAAGCAACATCAAAAGACACCCCATATTTTGGTAGTGGTTGGTGGAAAGGTAACACAACATTGTGTACATAATTAACAGCAATGAATTATACAGTTAAATGTGGCTAGAAGGGGGAATTTTAGGTTGAATATGTTACTAGAACAAAATTTAAAAAAAAACAAGACTGTACAACACGGACAGGGAACCCTAATGTAAACTATGGACTATAGTTAATATTAAATTATGATAAATTGCAGCAATTGTACCAACACTAATATTACTAATAAGAGGCATATGAGAACCCTATATTTTCTGCATAACATTTCTGTACACCTATCTCTAAAAAAAAAAAGATCCCCCTATAAAATCTCACAGGAACAGACAAGAAACATATCTGAAGCCCTAAGAGATGCAAGGATCCTCTCCTTGTGAATACACAAACCAATCCCTCTCCACAATGCCTCCACCATCACCAGAGTACTCCCTGAGCTAGCTTACAAGTTCCTTACCACCTGCACCTGTAATCAGTCCACAGCTTGCGTCACAAAGAGACAAGTCCATTATCTTGAGAAGGTGAAGCACCTTCTCAATGCCATATTAGAAATATCTTGAATTGAACCCTAGAAAGCAGGTCAGGCTACAAAGAATAGAAGTGATTCTAGATTCTTGAAACTATATTTAATTTTAATGCAGCTATCATGTCCCATCAAAAAACATTTCCCCCCATCCCATATTATCAACACCCCTTTCCAACATGAAGAAGTAAGAAAGGGCAGACCACAAATACCCTTAAATATTGGGAGAAGGATCAAAGGAGGAGGAGTTATAACAGAGAAGATAAGACTTAGCAAATGAGTACGACTGCCGAATCATTATATTGATTTCTTTTAGTCTTCCATGTCTTGGAACAGCTAGAAGGAAAAACGTAAAATTTTGGAACAGTAACCCATACCAAACTCTGAAATCTGTTTTATAACTACTTGTTACATTGTACTTTGAAATGTATTACTTTCTTGTATATATGCTATATTTCATAGCAAAAAAAAAAAAATGTTTAAAAAACCTTTTGTCTTTTCAAGTTACAAGGGTGGATTGTTAGACTTTCAAGAAAGGGAAGTCATTTGGTTTTCTCCTGGAAATGTTTTAAGAATAAGAACAATGGGCTACATGTCACATACATAATGATACTGCTGAAAGATTGGAAGACCTGACTTAAAGAATGATCTCTACCACTACTAACTAGATATGTTAATTTGGGTAAGTTATTTAGCCTCTATGGGTCTCAATTTCTTCATCTTTAAAACAGGGATCTTAACTCCTACTTCATAAAGTTGCAATGATGAATTAAATGAGATAACTTACTCAGTAAACTGAAAGATGAAGTTCAAATATAAGTTACTGGAGGGGAAAGTGGTAAATTAGACACCCTCTGAAAATGATATGGGATATTTGTGGATGGAAGATGCAGTTTAACTGCTAAAACAATTAATCATGCTTGCTTAAAGACTGATTATGGCATCACCAAAACCAAGAGAGCGCCCTCCATGTAGCTCATGTCTGAAGTTTCTGAACAGCATTTTGTATTAAGTCTTATAAATCCATGCCTTGTTTTGATAGTGCACGCATCAAGAAAAGCCAAAGGCATTGTTCTGTTTCTTTCTGTAATGGCCACACACTAAATGGGCCATGGTTCCTGTCAGAAAGCTCTGTAGTGATGAGAGTTAGCAGAGAGTCAGGCAAGGGGTGCCCCCCCTTTGTCACTGCTTTCATTTTTAAAATGAATCATAATTTCTGCATTGGATACGAAGATGGGTTTACAGTTATTAGCCATCATATTAATAATTTAGAAAATACATGCCCAATCACTTGTGTTCGTTCAATTCCCTACGAACACAGCTGCAACCCACATTAGAAAAGAGGGTGAATGGATATTTTTCAGATGAGATATTTGGGCTGAATTATTAAGGTAGCCTGTACTACAAAATTACTAATAAACATTGCTTCTGGCTCAATTTAGCCTGAACTCAGTGAACCTAGCCAATGATGACAAATCAAAAACTCTGAAATGCCCAATGAATGAATCTAACTAATCAAGGAACCCTGTAGGAAGTAGATGCCAGGATTAACGAACCAGTAGTTTCACCATGCCATGCTGTTATTTCTTCACATAAACGCCCTCAGATGAGATTACCTTTATGTCATGAAAAGGAGAAAAGGAAGGTTACATTCCTTCTACTGACAGGTTAACCACATCTTTGTAGGCTAAGTTTTTTCTATGTTCTAAAAATCAAAACTTAAAGTCCAAAGTACAAATTAAAATCACATTTTCATTTTCAGGGGAAGCAATCATTGACGGCATCAAATATAAATTACACCAAAGTCGAAATTTCCTCTGTAATCTATGTTCACATCTACCTTGATTTACCCAAATCACTCTGGATCCTATTTTGTGTTCAATACCTAGCAACATCTTTAGCAGGCTGCATTCCTATATCATATTTCTCCTGCCATCAACAAAAGGTAAACTAAGTGCAACATCAAAACCATACCATCACTTGGTGCCATATGATATTTAGTACTAATATTGAGGAGAAAGTAAAGCTACAAGTATGAATACTTGTATTCAAATAAACCAATCATCTATTTATATCATAATAGACTTTGACTTTTTCTAGATAGCATGCAGGAACAGTATTCAACGCCAAAACAGATTACTCAGCAAAAAAAATGCATTTTATTAGAGGCAGGACATCTAGCATGTTGTACTTATCTACTTTGTGTTCTGATACTATTCATCATTATCTTTATTTCCTTATGAAATTAATTAATTTTAATAACTTTAACAGTTTTGAGTAAGGATTGCTGTTGATAAAGGGAAAAATAATATTTTGTGGTTAGATTTATTTTCTCCCTCAAAATGCAGAAACTTTCAGGCTTGCAATTAAGATTCTCATTCTCTGCTTTTTTTCTGTGATAAACTGTCAACTTAACTGTTTAGACCACATTGCCTCCCCTCATGCTAATAGCATACACGACTTTAAAACGTTCAGGATTAATAAAAAAAATCTATTGTCATAGAAACAAATATTATTCCAGAGTGAGGTCAAGTGAAAAACTCTGCACACTTTCATTATAATATTGATAACTAACCACTATATCATGAAATATAAATATCTTTGAAAACATCTATCACTTTAAGTGATTTACAACTTCTCATAACGTTGAGTTGGCCCACTTTTTTCAAATCAAAGATCCCATTTCTCCTGCCTTTGAGAAATACAATTTTTAAAGATTGCATTTAGCATCCTTTATTGCAATCCTACATCATAAAGTTATGCTTTATAGCAGCATAAAAAAGCTGTAAAATTAGCATCCTTGTAAACAACCTTCCATGCTCACTGGTGAAGCAATCTGTGATTTGTACTGATCTCTTAAATGTGACGGAGAGTAGAGCACCCACCATTTCAAATTTTAAAAAAGGGAGGAGAATTAACATAAGACAAAGGAGACTATAATGAAACAAAAACAAGGAAAAATGGTTCTCTCATCTACTGATATTTTGGAAATCTGGTTACAGTATTGCTAACTTCTAGGGTGAATTTCAAAATACAGAAAAATTCCGTTTTTATGTGAAATCCCCTTCTTTAATGTTTTAATACTCTGTCAAAACATGCTGTAGAAAATAAAAGAATTGAAATATTCTGTGAACCCACCTACCAGCTCTACCCCTAACTAAAATTCCTAAAGTAATATTAACATCTGATTTTCTCTAAAACACACACAAGCGAAACGAGAGCCTTTTTCGCCCTCACCTACCTCAGGAGATTCTACTGTGTTCCCTTACTTAACAATCACAACAGTTTCGAAAATTCACATATGGCCCAGTTAAGAAACTGTATATTCTAGCACAAGGGTTATTTCCACTGTTTGGCAACCGATTGAGAAATCTTCCTATGGGAAAAGGGGTGCGTTCTCAATGCCCATGAAGATGAATAAATTTCAAACTAAAGAGTGATTTGGACTTATCTTCCCAAGGAAGCCTGTTATATGGATCTGCCTCAAAGTTTAAACCACACCGGCAACCTTCCCTCTCAGACTGAAACAGCAATCTTCACTACTAGTTAGTCTGGGGGAGTCCCTTTCACACGTGTCTAAACTCGAAGTTAACTCACACCAAGCACGGGCCGTGAGAGAAAACCGGGGCAGGCCCGCCCCAGGAGACCGGGAGAGGCGCCGACCGCCGCCGCAGCGCCCGGGCACGCCTCCTCTCCAGACGCACTCTTCACCCCACTCGGGAGCTCTCAGGAGCAAGGCAAGCCCAGCCCAGGGCTGGGAACACGAGGGGCCGGTGGCCGCTTCTGAACCGCCCGGACTTAGCCTAAGCCCTGGGGGAAGAAAGCGCGGCAGCCACCAGCGGCCACCGCGCGCCCGGGCTAGGCGCGGCTCTGGGCGGCACCGGAGGGCAGAGCGCTCGGCTGTGAGGGCCGACGGCGCCAACCGCGACCCTTCCGTGACTGCGGGCCTCCCTCCCACGCACAGCCTCCCTGGCGGGGGTCGCCCTCTACTCCTTTGTTCGAGGGAAACCGTTCACCCGGGAAACTTATCAACTTTCAGGCCCAGTGGCTGGCGCAACCAGCTGCGCCGGGACCCCACATTGGGCCCTGGCGCCCGCGCGGGTCCCAAGCCTCGCGATGCCCGGGACTAGCGGGAAGCGCGCGCGTCGCGACCTCCGCACTTCCGGTGTGCGGCCGGGCCGGCAGGGCCTCTTCTGCTTCAGGCTGTTCTGGCCTCGCTGCTCCTCCGCTCGGGACCGCCGAGCGCAACCCGGAACCTGAACCCGGAATTGAGAACCCCCAGGACGAGCCCTCTTCCCCTTCCTCCACTGGAACCTTCCCGCCTGTCGAAGTCACAGCAAAAGCCATCATTCTCCATATCACATACTGCAAATGATTTTATTTTGTCCATTTACATTTAACTTGATATAAACTTGTCCGGAAAAGTCAAACAATATGCTTTATATTAGCTCAAACATTTATTAAGAAAACCAAATTCCATAAATAAGCACAGACAATAAGTTAAAACATATCACAAATTGACCAGTATGTAACAAGAATGCTTTATCTACACAAAACATCCTATTTCACATGTTTGTTCATTCGTAGAAAGCGCTTCTGTTCTCTGGGTTTGGATTTGACCAGCACATGCAGAAAGAGCTGATTGTTTCTCTGTACAAAGTCGCAGGGTTGGAGATGTCCGAGTGCACCCACGGGCGGCCGGCAGGGGCCAGGGCGGTGGCCGAGGGGCACGAGGGACGACAGGACGACCACAAAACAACCAAGGGCACAGAGAAGCGAGAAGAGTGAAACGTGAAATGAAGCAAACAAACCCCAGTCCTAAAGGAGCCAGAAAAGAGGTGTGGCTGTTCATTTTACAAAAAAAGAAATTTTCTGTTTAATGTTCATTTTATTCTTTCTTATAAAGACTTATCAAAATGGGTAAGATCATCCCTCTTCATCACATGACTGCTTTAGTCTACTTCAGCCACCCAATCCACTGGCATGTTCCTCGTGAGAAGCTTCCCTTCAGTACCCTCACGCAATTGTGCTTAAGAAAATTAAAAAAAAAAAAAAATTTAAATTAAAGCGTTTTTTTGCAAGCCAATAGAAGGCTGCATGGATGCGACTGGACGGACAGGATAAGGGTAGTGTTGGGGGAGGAAGAAAGGAGGAAGAACACAAGGATAAATCAAAGTATGGGCCCTCCGACGAGGCTGTTGGTAACAGATGCTTGTCCTCCTTTAAGACAAAAATGCCTAACATTGTGCTGTCCCTTGAACGCGTCCGTATGTGACCTAGGTGCACTATGCGTGTGTGGTGTCTGAGAGTGAGCGAGAGCGCGAGTGTGTGTTTCTGCCCACAAACCAGTCCATTGGTGTCTGATTTCAGATCCTGAGTCGACTCCCTGGTAAGTAAAATGGCGGGAAGGATGTTTGTGGCGAGGCGCGGGAGGAGGGGCGCGGGGCGCGGCGGAGAGAAAGGGCGGAGGCGGCGGGCTGGGGCCCCGGGCGCGCGGTCGCGGGGTGGGGGCGCCAGCGAAGGCCCGGGGAGGGCGCGGCGAGCGCGGAGCACGACCGGGGCGGGGGTCGCGAGAAGGGATGGAGTGGGGACCAGAGGTGGGGTCGGGGGTGGGGAGCTGGATGGGACGGAAAGAGGGACTTTCCGGGGGCGAGCGAAATCAGGCGGGGAGCGGGGGCTCGCGGGCTGGGGCTCGGAGCCAACCTCGGCGAGTGGAGGAGAGAGGCGGGGGCGAAACGAGACCCGGCGGGGAGTGGGGTGGGGCCGGGCAGGGCGCGGGGGCGGGGGCGCGGAGAGCGCGCCGAAAGAGCCCCCGGTGCGACCCTGGGGGCGGCAGGGGCCGCGGCGCGGCGCCATTAAGTGAAGCTCATGGAGACTGTGTGCTCTAGCGCCTTGCGGCGGAGGGAGGCGATGCTCGTGCCCCGCCACACGTCGCTGCTGTCCGGGGAGCTGCAGAGCTGGGGCGAGCCGGAGACGTTGCTGGGGCCGGGGAGGGAGGCGGGCACCATGCCGGGGAAGGCGGGCTGGTAGAGGTGCGACTGCAGCCCCGCGCCGTTGGAGCCCGCCAGGCTGTTGGACAGGCCCATGGAGTTGGGCGGCGGCCCGGCGGCTAGGCTGCACTGGGACAGCGACTGCGCCATGGCCTGCTGCCTGCCCAGCGCCGGCGGCAGCGGCAGCTGCGACACGCCCGGCATGGCGGCCGCCGCCCAACGGGTGTCGTTGGCGTGGAAAGAGCACAGGCTGTCGCCCATGGCGGCGGCGGCGGCGGCGGCGGCCGATGGGAACTGCGGCAGGCCTGGCGTGGGCAGCAGCGTACCCGGCGCGCGGAAGACGTTGGTTGTCTTCTTGCGCTTCTTCCACTTGGCGCGCCGGTTCTGGAACCAGACCTGCAGCGGGCGGAGGCGGGACAGAGAGAGCGCGCCGTGAGCTAGCGGGGCCGCCAAGCTGCGACGCTGCCCGGGAGGTCCCGGCCATATATATACCCCTATGTACCGACTCTTATCCAGGCCCAGCAAGTGCCCTCTGCTGCCAGGCAGGGCCCCCACACCCCTACTGAAGCCGGGGTTGGCCACCAGCTCCACCTGGCGCGCGGTGCAGCCACTGAGCGTGGATTCCCGCGCCGGGGCGCACTGGTGCCCGCGAGCGCTTACCCACCGCGCCAACGCTCCCAGGCCCCTGCACACCGGCACACTGTGTGCACTGTACAGATGCGCAGGTCTGCAGGCAGGCGTGTGTCAAGCCTCGACCCACAGGTGCAAATGAAGATAAACATGTGTACCCAGGTTGCCTAATAGTGTATCTTATAACACTGATGAGGTATAGAATTTTCAGAAAGCCTGGAAATTTGGAAATTGATGAAGGACTACTGATGACACAGCCAGTTTCAAAATCGAAAGACAAAGGAAAGCCCCTACCGCCACGGTTGACAGAGCGGAGAGGTTAATATAGTGATCCGTGTGGGAAAGTGAACGCCACTGAGCCAGAGTGTCGCTTGGGCCCCCACCGTGACTTCTGATTCCTCACGTAGCGCTAGGCGCTACTGCCACGATTCTCCATGCCCCAAGTCCCCAAACGGTGCCTTTTGTCTGGGCTGCGCGGGTGCGCTGGAACCTGCTGCTGGAGTCCTGAGCCCCCAGTGCCTTCAGGTTTATTCTTCTGAAGAATTTACTGGGGATTCCAAAGACCAAGGCCTCCATTTCCCTCACGTTACCCCCGTTTCTTCTATAGACTAACAGCAAATTCTCTGGCTGTTGCAAGTTAAAGGTCAAGTTTAAAATTCACATTAGTTATGAGTCAAATTCAATTTTGCTTGGACAAACTTAAGTGTCTTTTTTCAGGGAGATGTTTGGTAAAATAAATAGACTCCAAAAGAGAGAGCGCCTGTTTCTTCCTTAAAGGTGACCCAGGAATTTCAGACCCTACCAAACAAATTTGCCTACGGATACTGCCACGGGGAAGGGCTCTGCCTGAAACATAACAAGCAAGCAGCTTGATCAAGATAACTTCCCTTTTCCCGGTGTTTGAATTTGATCCTTAAAAAAAGAAAAAGAAAAAAAAAAAGTTACTAGCATGCCCACTTGGTAGGCTTGCGGTTTAGCCTCCAGTCAGTTGGAGGTTTCCTGTGCATATATATAAATGATGTGGGCACAGCACAGGTGCTGATTGGGTTCCCTCTCAGGATTTGGCCCACGCAATGTGACCACCATATTCGTGACCAGGTTATTTATCCGTTAATGCCATCTCTATTGTTGACTCTGCGAGCCGAGCATCAGGAGTACGGACGTACCTGCCTCAGTTCTCGTTTTAGCAGCCGTGCACCGCCGTGCGTTCACACCGTGCAAGGGAGCACACTCGCTTACCGGTGTGAACATTGGTGGTTGCAACGCGGACTTCTCGCCCGGCTCTGGGCCGGCCCTGGCCTCTCTGCCGCACGCGCGCTGCCGCCCGCCCCTGTGCCTTTCTCTGGTCTCTACCCCATTTCCCACGTTGTCTGCCTCCCCCGGTGTCCGCGTGGGTCGGGGACGCTGCGTCGCTCCTCGGCAGCGGCTCCAGAGCCGGCGGCGCGGCGGGCTAACGAGGAGCGGGCGCGGGGCGGCGCGGGGCTGGACGCGGGTCGAGCTGTGAGCGGCGTCCGCGGGGTCGGAAGGCGCGGCCCGGAGACTAGCGGCCGCCGGTCGCTCCGCAGGACCCACCCAGCGCTGCACTGCGGGGAGGTAGATGGGATCGAGCTCTAGGCCAGGACCGTGTCTGCCTCCAAACCCCTCACACCCCGCATCGGATACATTTTCATCGGTATCTGTACATTTAAGACTGATTTCTAATGTCCTGCTTGTAGGGAGGTTTTGGCCAGTGAATCCTGAAATGTTCGGTTGTTTGTGGCGCACGATGGGGGGTGGGGGTGGGGGCTGCGGATTGGATGGTGGGGGACAGAAAGGGAGAGAAACAGAAGACAGGAAGGGGGAAATTTTGCTCCGCAGAAAACGCTACGGCCAGAAAGGTTTCTGGTTCTAGGATCTGCTCAGGCACCGGCGGAAAAGAACAGCTGTTCAAGAACAAGATATTATAGAAATAATCGAAAAATCGTGCTCAATTATGTTTGAGGGTTAGTAGTCAAATGGTGGCTACAAAATATTTTATGTTTCATAGCTTACTGGAGTTGGGGGTAAAAATCTGCACGGGGTCTGAGCACCTCCGTTCCAAGCTCTGATGCATATGTTTTTAAAATGTGAATGTTTCCACTTGAAAACTAGAGCATGACGGATTAAAATGCAGGCAAAACCTAAGGGAGATTTTGAGAATGCACAGATGACAACTGAGGAAATATATTAACCGCAGCCACGGGCAACTTGTACTCAGTTTGAAATGCAGCTCTTCTTGGAAAATGCTTAATACAACAGTGAGAATCTAATGGAGGTTGGAATCTAAAAATCCACTTTCACGATATCTGCTGTTACAGTAATATAGACATACTGTAAATGTATTTTAAAATATATAGCCCGTTTAATCCCCCAGCTATAAATGGCTCCGAAAGAAGGAGAGGAAGAGAGAGAGAGAATATTACTTTTGTCCCCCTAGAAGCAAACTCTTTATGAAGATCTCATTGGAATCCAGCAAATGATTAATGTGAAGATTTGGGAGGAAATCTGGGGAGCTGTATTAAAGCCTAGATCTCAGGTTCATTTCGATCAGCCAGCCGTGAACTCTGGGCCGAATTCATTACACTTTAATAGTGCTGGGAGAGGAAGAAAATGCAATTTCTCATTCCATTAGAAAACTAGAAAATACTCTCAGCTTGTCCCCCTATTAAGATGTGGCAGGTGACAGGGCCATTCTAGGGGACACGGTCAATGGAATTACAGCACATTATTTTTGTTCGTATAAAATATTGAAAGGCAAGCCTGACTGTGCAGAAGTTATTTCACTGATTTGGTTTTTATGTAAATAAAATATTGAAAGTTAATTAATCCGTGCTAGAGACTAATGATTATGCTTATTATATTGCATTTGATCGCATAATTTGCATGATTCTCGCATTGCTGCTTAATAAGCCATTCCAGGTTATAAATAATTCTGAAATTGGTTTCTAATAATGGCATGCTATAAAAGGAATGGTTTTATTACACTAGCCAGAGAAGGGGAGAAATAGCAGACATGGAATTTGCTTCCATGTGAGTAGAGCTACTTTAATAAATACCTATAGGTTTGATATATACCAGATACAGATAGAATATATATAGGATAATTTTGTCTAGAATCAAAGTTTTTTTAAAAAATTATACAATTGCAATAAATTAGGTATTTAGATCATTTTTAATCTGTGCGGTAGCCACATACTGAAAAGAATGTGTGGCAATCTGTTAACTATAAAGAAAACTGTGAAGTACTCACCACATAAGAACATCAACTAATTCCTATTTAATTTGAATTTGGTCAAGGAGCAATGGTACAGTGAATTGTGAAGTAAATACATTTTCCATAAATTATTTTTGCATTAAATTACATAATGTTAATCATTTTGAAATGTTAATTAAGAAGGTTATGTTGATCTGATTACTTTTTAAACTATGGAACATTATTTTTTAAAATATTGAAATTGCCATTCTATTAAATTGTTTCTACCAGCAGCCTCAAGCTATTATCTTTGCTTGAACATTATGCTAGTACAATTAAAGTACTTCATCTCTTTCTTCTTGCATATTCTTTTGTGTACTTTTTGAAAATAACTGTTTCTATTACATAGTTTATATTTTATTTCACTTATAACTTTTTCTATTAAAAGGATCGCTGTTATTAACCTTTGGAAGACCTAATAAAGTTTAATAGACCTCGTTTTCTTTTTTCATAAAATCAGTTCTCCAATTACATTTTATTTGTGATTCTAAGTTGTATTTTAATTTAAACTAGCTCCCAGTATGGCTAGGTTATGCAACAATATTTTACTTTTTAAAACAAAACCCACAAGATTTTAACAAGCCAGGATTGCATTAGCATTAATGCAACTATTGAAATTGTATTTATCTGTAAAGGCTTGAGCTAAACTTCAGCTTTAGAAAGAGGTACGAAGTAAAAAATTTAAATAGCATAAGTAATATGTCAGCACAATGCAATAAGCACCCTGTCGGTGTGTAATTTCAATAGCCAGAGATTTAGGCCTTTCAGAGTTCGGTGAGATAATCACCCAGATTTTACGAAATAAAAATAATAATCATGACCTTAAAACCTATATGTTACCTCTTTAATCTGACCACTCTAACTCCCGATGACATCCATTTGCTGACCATTAAAGTAGAAACATATGTTATTCTTCACTTAAAACTATCTTTAAAATGCCAAATGGAGAAAGACATATTCAGTGCTGTGATTACGGACACCTTATTGCTTGCTTTTTAATTCGAAAGTAAAATAACGGAGATATTTACACTTAATTTGCAAAAACAGTTGGCACTGGTTTATTAAATAAGTCAAGTTGACACACAAGATGCCAGACAGGAAACACCCAAATCTAAAATAGCAAAGGATTTTCAGCACCCTGGATAGCTCTAGCCTAGGTATTCTTTTTGGAATTTCACTTGTAGCATCTGTCCATAAACTATTTGATATATTGTTTTCATTCCTAAAAACAGCAAAAAAAAAAAAAAAAAATTTCTGGAATTTCGTAGAATTTATACTTTTACCCCACAACTTTCAGGAAATTTTAGGTGCAATTTTCTAGGTTTTATATCATTTCCAACTTGGAGGGCTATTGGACAGGAATAGGGAACAGTAATGATTTTGTCTAGCGCCTGCCAACCTTTCCTGTTCTAAATGTCCTAAATGTCTCTTCTATGGGAGTCTATTTGCAACAGAAAATCTTTTTTTTTCTTTTTTCTTTTTTTCGGTTTCCTTGGGGGAATAAAAAACAATCCAGGGCTTACAGGCTTTAGGGGGATTACCTCAGCTGCCCCAGCGCACTCGTAGCCAACCAAAGTTCAAACATCAAAAAACTATTTTGCCTGGGAGCATCAGAGGGTGAGATGCAGGAGAATAAAATCCAGGTGTGGCTCCTTAAAAAAGGGTGCCCGTGCCGCTGGATTTCTTCTCTTCATGTTTTCTGTATATCGTTGCCCTCTCCATTTGTCCGGGTCCTTAACACAATTTCATTAGAGGGTAAATGCAATACTTGTGAATAACGCGAGCTGAAGTTAAGGCGTGGGGCCTGGCTTAGCCGCAGGGAGAGCGCGGAGGTTCCCTCCTCAGGAGGAAAGGGGCAAATTCGGCTACCCAACAACTCCGGGCTTCGTGACTTGAGGAGTTTCTGCGGCAAGGGGACACGTCGGCGCGAGATGGGGAACCTGTGTGTCCACTGGAGGTGATGATGGGGCCGGGTTCCGGACAGAGAAGGAGCTAACTCGGCCCAGGGACACGGAAACAAGCGGAATGCAGCCCGGGATCCCGTTAGGGGGAAGAAAACCCGTTCTTTCCCCAAATCCTCCCGCCCCGTGGCTTCCTTTGGCCCGGCGCCCCAGCCCCGCGTACCTGCACTCGGGACTCGGTGAGCCCGATGCGCAGCGCCAGCTCCTCGCGCATGAAGATGTCGGGGTAGTGAGTCTTGGCGAAGCTTCTCTCCAACTCGTTGAGCTGGGCGGGCGTGAAGCGCGTCCGGTGGCGCTTTTGCTTCTGCTGGCCTTGCTGCTGACCGCCTTGGCTGGGGTTCGGGCCGCCCTGGGGCCCCGGCTGTTTGTCCGGGTCCTTGGCGCTCACCGCCAGCGAGGCCGGGGTAGTGCCCACGGCGGCGATGTCCTCCCCGGGCAGCAGCGTGGCTCCCTCGACCGGGTCGGAGTTGGGCGCCAGGTCCCCCGGGTGGCCCCCGGGGTCGGAACCCCCCACGCCCAGCCTGCACTTCACCGCCTCCCGGTGGCCCAGGAGCTCGGCGGCATCTTTCATACCTGCGGAGGCAAGGAGGTCGCGGTCACTACTTTCCCGGCCAGGCCGGGCGGGAGTGGCCTCCCCACGCGGTCCTCGCTCCGCCCGGTTCTCTCTTCGCGCCCGCGCTGGCCCTTTGGCCGAACTCCTGGGGGGCTCGTCGGGTTTCCCCAGGACGTGAGCGGCCGGGCGGGAATAGCATGTCCCAGCCCTGTCCCCAACCCCGTCTGCAGCGGGGGCCGGTAGGAAACAGCACATGCTCTCCTCTCCCCAGGATCAAACACACCCGATCCCCGCAGTGAAACATGCCTCTGAGTCCCTTTCACAAATGGAATCCCGGGCGCCCCAAGAAACCAAAAGCAAATGCTTGGGTCCGGAAAAAATAAAATAAAAAAAGAAGAAGAAAGGAAGAAAAGTAGACGATTCCTTGGCCCCGGCCGCACCTGCGTTTCCGCACCGGAGGAACTCTGCCTCAGCGGATCCCCTCTCGCCGTCGGAAGATAAATGTTCCCGAGCCTTCCACCCCCCGAAATCAACCCAAATCAGCTCCTCCTCCCCCTCAAATCAGAGAAAGTATTTGGAAAATGGGGTCACATCCATCACCAAGGATTCCCAAACCAGAGCCCAGCCACACATATAGCATTAGGGAAACTGTGTAGACATAACAGTGAATCAAACTTGAGAGAATTCAACTTTTCTTTCCGAAGAAATGAAAGGAGCCTTCCTCTCGGCCATTGACAACCAGGATGCCCGTGAGATCAAGTCTTTCTCCTTTCTCAACCAGCTCCCTTAGCAGGTCCGCTTGGATTGCAGGCGCTTCTACTTCATGCCCAATTTTTTTTTACAAATGCAATCACATTTAGACGAGGAGGGAAGTTAATAAAGGGCAAAGAGAAGGAAAGGAAAACAGAGAAGGAGCAGGGAATCTCAAATCAAAGCAAACAGGAAGCGGGGAAAGAAAGAGGAAAAAAAATACCACCTCCAAGCAAATTATCATGGGGTAGAACGCCTTTCAAAATAATAATAATAATAATAAGAGGGGGTGGGGAAAAGAAAAAATTAGAAAACCGAAAAGTAACAACATTCCCCAATTCTTTTTTTGGATCTACATATTCCATAGATTTTTTTAAACGATGTTAAATCAAATTAAACTTTAATGTAGCACAATTACTTTTAAAGAAATTAGTCCATTTAGGGCGCATTAAGGTAAAATAAGGAACAAATTGACAATTTCCTGCCCCAGCTTCTCCTGGCTGCCGGGGCGAGGGGCGCGCACTCACCCAGCCTGGCGTCCAGGAGGTCGGCGTGAGACAGCATCGCGCACCGCTCCAGGGCGAAAGCCGTTCCCCCCCAAATTTTAGCGGCTTTAAGTTATTTAAAATAGATATAAGCTATAAGCTATACGATATAGATATATATAGATCACCTAAATGAAAGAAAATTCGGTTTGTGGTTAAAAAGGGGGCTTCTTGCATTATAATGTCCTTTAGAGAGACGGGGAGGTGCTTAACAGTTGAATGAACCCGTGAGCAGCTTGGCGAGGGGACCAATCAGGAGGGCAGCCTGCAAATGTCAGCGCCCGGAGAGGCCCCCGCTCCGCCCGCCCGCCCGCCCGCCCGGAGGAGGCGGCCGCAGCCCCGCCGCTCCAGCCCCGGGGCAGCTACCACAGCAGCGGCGGCCGCCTCGCCCTGGCCCTGGGCTTCTGGGCCCCGTCTCCCTCGGTTTCTCCTTTCGACTCTCCCCGGCCTCGCTTTTCCTTCCCCTCGCCCCGCCCTGCTCTCTTCAAAAGCGCCTCACTGTCTCCTCCAGCAAGGAACTTCCCGCGGCGCGGGCAGGCCAGGGGGCAGCGGACGGTGCGACCCTTGCGTGACACGGGCGACGCCCGCGCGCTCGGAGCCGCACAGGACACTCAGCCGCCCCTGACCGCGCCTCGACGTCGCCGCCGCGCAGCAGGCCGGCCCCCGGGGTCCCGGCGCCCTGGGCCTGACGAGCCCCGGTCCCCCCACCCCCTACCCCGGCAAACGCCGAGCGCAGAGAGAGGAGTCGGCTCCCCTCGCGCCTCCCCGCGCCGCCGCTTGTGCGCAGGGTGGGCTGGGGCGCTCTGCACCCCGCCGGGCCCGCGTGCGCCCCTCGGCGCCCGCTCCCGGGCCTGGCCCTCACTCGCTTCCTGTCCCCCTAGCCCCGTCTTTTGGTCAAAGTTTCTAAGTTCAGCTGGGCTCCCAACTCCTTTTAAGGCTGTAAATAATGTTAAATGCTCTTTATTTTCCTCTTGAATATGTTAAACTACTTGAACAATTTAAAGTGCTTTGCACAAGGGAAGCGAACCATTTCTAATGCTCTGATTTTTCAGAGCCAGCCAACAACAAAGTTTAGATTAGTAATATATTTCTAACCACAGTAATTTTCAAGATCATTAGGCATTTATGTAATTAGTGCCAAATCTATAAGCTTTTATTACGATTATTAGAGTAAAATCAGTATAAATTTGTACTAATTTACTACTGTTTAGACTTGGCTGTCAAGCCCGGAGGTTCTTATTGTAAATGATAACTGAGGAAATTAAGTGCAAAATTCTGTACCATTTCTGATCTGCTCCTAAACAATCCGTTTCAATTGTATTTGTAGCAGAACATAATGCCCTTTTAAAGTTATTTGACTTGTATTTTTATTTGCAACTCAAGAAAAATGCCCCCTACCCAGGCACGATGAAAACTGATATTTACTACTCCCAACTTGATTAACATTGATTTTTTAATTCGAGAGTGATGCAATTAAGATTATTCATTTAGTACAAATAAAGCTTCCACAAAAGGGTGGCCCTATGAAGTCTGTTTTAAATAATACTGAGCAAATGGCTTTTTTTGTTCGCCGTCCAATTGACTTACACAAAACATTGGAAATGCTGCCTGAGAGCAGATGTGTGTGTGTGTGTATGTGTGTGTGTGTTCTTAGCTGTATGTGTGACAGGGACCGAGCAAGGAGACAAAGGAGTTGGCAAGGCGGACTCTGGGGCAGTTCTGTTTCCTTCTCTTTCCGTCCTGCAACCAGTTCCCCTCCTCCTGTGCACATACATGCTCGCGTGTGCACACACATGCACACACACATGTAAATAAGGGCATCTGCCACACCGGTTCCTTCTGAGCTATGGAGACCACTTCCCCGGAAGCTTCGGGCCTGGCTGGACTTCAGAGGCCGACGCAGTAGCCGCCAACTCGGCTGCTGTGGGATCGGGGCGCCCGGCCACGAGCCTCCGCCTGGCGGAATCCCGCGGCGGCGGCGGCGGCGGCGGCGGCGGCGGCGGAGGCCTGTCTTGGGAGCCGCAAGGACTTTCAGCAGAACTCCGAGGTCCTTCCGAGAAAGCCTTGCCTGGGAGGAGAATACAGAGACCTAAAGCAAACAGAGTCCCTCCAATGAAAGCTCTTCCCTCCCCAAACAGAACCCCAATCTAGGAGCCAGCGGGCCCAGCGCGCTCAGCAGGAGGCCGGCCGGAGGCTCGAGGCGGGGCGGCGGGGCGGGGAGCAGGCCCGAGGGCGCCCCTGTCTGAGCGCGTCCCGGCGCGCGGGGGCCTCGGCGCGCCCGGGTAGAGCTTGCGGGGTATCCAAGGCGGGACCGCAGGGGCAGAACTGGGGAGAAGGGACTGAGGGGCAGACATCAGGCCTGGCCTCGGCACCTCCCTCCTCCCCAACAGGCAGATCCGCCCGAGGCCCGCACCTCCGGAGCTCTGCCTCGGGTCTGGAGGGAGGGAGGAGAGGCGGCGGCCGGGGGAGCCCAGGGGATGGGCGCGCGGCGCGGAAGCTCCACGTGTGTGCCCACGCGCGCTCGTGCCCTCAGCCCACCGCGCCCCGAGCAGCCACCTGCCCTGCCGCATCCTCCCACACGCACGCGCTCGTATATTGTTTTGTTGTATCTTTCAGGTCGATAAATAAATGTGTAAGAGTTAATGTGGAGACACATCAGAGTAATAACAATGGGACGAAATCAAAGGATTATCCATCTCTGTTAGTAACCGCTGAATAACAATGCTGCGGCGTGATTGATAGCCCGCTTCATTTTATGACTTTTCTATTGGTCTTGATTTTTATAGCAGTACAAACAAACTAAATCATTTCTTCCAAGACTTCGGAGCATAAGCATCTCAGAGAGGGGGGCAAAGGGAGAAAGGAAAGGGAAAAAAAGAAAGGGAAATGGGCGGCGGGGGCGGCGGGGGCGGCGCGGCCGGGAGGCCCGGGTCGGGGCCGGGAGCTGCTGCCCGCAGGCGCGGCGAGGAAAATGGCAATAGTCGAGGTGGAAACGCTCGCCCTGCGCTCGGCTCGCGCGCGGCAGCTGGTTTTGGCCAACGTCTGAAACCACCTGGGCAGCGCCTGGGATGTGTTTACCAGAGTTTGATTCCCCGTCATCTTCCCACGTTCCCGGGGCAGCCGGGAAAGGGCCGGTCAGGCCCATTGCTGTGGATAATTTAAGGCATTTCCCACATGATCAGGAGAGCTGAAGGCCCTAACAAGGCGAGGCTTTCGCGCAATGGCCCCCAAATCTTCGGAATGACAAGAGTGTCTTCAGAAATCACTTCAAAGCAAAGTAAAAGGATTTTCTATGACGGATCCAGTGATTTTTCCTCAATAAATAGGTTTTAGATTGTTACACACACGTAGAAGTGGAACAAAGGGAACTACCAGAAAATATATTGGTTGCCCCTAATAAAATTTATTTAGACAGTTTACTTCTCATAAAAAATAGAGATTGAATTTTGTACAAGAGCCTGCCAAAGAGCGATGCACAGGGAAATCATTTTTTTTTTCTCTCCACCCCCCACCCCCTCTCCTTTTTAACGAAGCACAAAGAGCGTTTAAAGGCCGGGGAAGCCGCTTCTGCTGCCGCCCGGCCGCGCTGCCAGCCTGAGCCCGAGAACTTTGTAGCTGTTCGAGAAGTCGGCTCTCTGG